>NC_139557.1:48786240-49386240 GCF_965112155.1 Podarcis liolepis | reverse complement strand
ATGTTCCTGCATGTGCCCCTGATTCAGTCACCAAAGTACCACATGGTCAGGGTCGACCACTCATTGGCACTCTCTTAAAATGCCCGACCAGAGTAGTTGGGACATTTAACAATGCCAGCGTCAAAAGGTATTTGATATTCAGGAGCTGTTAAGCTCCAGAAATACTTAGCTGCCAGGAAAACCCAAATTAAAATCTAGATTGAGACTTATAGGGGAATATATTCAGTGTGTCCTGGCCAGTGAATGTTGTAGATCAATATGTTTGATTCTTTGGCCAAAACCTAATTTGAATTTAACAAACCTAATTTGCTGTATAGAAATGCCAAGGATATTGATCTAATCATTTACTGGCATAGAACTAATAATAGTATTTGTACTGAGTATTACATAGTGTTCCACCCCCCAAATGCTTAAAGTACAGGGGTACCTCGGTTTACGAACTTAATCCAGTTCGTTCTTAAACCGAAACCGTTCTTAATCTGAGGCGCGCTTTCCCTAATGAGGCCTCCAACTGCCGGTACCCTTCCAGCATCCAGATTCCGTTTTTAGACCGAGGTAAAGTTCGCAAACCGGGACACTACTTCTGGTTGTGTGGAGTTCGTAAACCGAATAGTTTGTAAACGGCTGTTCTTAAACCGAAGTACCACTGTACTTCATATATGTTACCTAAATCATTTTTGCAATGCCCGTATAAGGTAAAGGCATTATTATTATCATGAATTTACATCAGCAGGGTTGGGAGGTTGAGAGATAGTGGCCACTCCTTTAATTGATCGTAAAATTCAGATTTGTACCAGGAACTTCCACCACATTCTGCACTGCCTTCCTAGGTTGCAATGCTACTCACAGTTTGATTGTTTTAATCAACACAAGCCCTTCAGTGGTTTTAAGCAGCTGAACTGCACAGAAAATTACATTCCAAATCTTTTATGTAAGCAGTACGTATGTGAGGTCTATATACTACAGTGCTTTTTGCCTTGCCATGATATTTCCTGAGAGAGCCTGGGATGTGGCTAATTAGGCGAAATTGTGAATTAGCTCCCTAGTTTATCTTCAAATCTATTAATAGTGGAGTCTCTAGAGAAAAACTAGATAAGGTTATCTTTCCACCTTGCTATCAGTGAGTACAGTGGATGTAAGGGCCTAAAATACTATCCTTCAATAAACAATAAGTTGAACCTGAAGCTTCTCATCCTCATATTTAGCCACTATGCCACAAGAGCATCACAGCTGCTTATAAACTATTAGCATAAAAAGTAAACACGTAGAATAGCAGTGCAATTCTACACTTGTGAATTCAAAAGTAGATTGTGTAGCTCTATATCATGGATGGGAAACCTGTTGTTGGACTGCAGCTCCACCAGCCTCAGCCAGCATAGCTATTGGTCAGGAGATCAGTTGTGCTCCAGCAATACGAGGGTGTGAGGGCTCGGGTTTTCTGGTTCTGATCAAGACAAACAGCTATCCATTTTCAATTCAGAGCAAAAAAGATGCTGAAATGCGATCTCCAAAATCCTAAATCAGGGGTAGGCAACCTAAGGCCCGGGGGCCAGATATGGCCCAATCACCTTCTCAATCTGGCCCATGGACAGTCCGAGAATCAGCGTGTTTTTACATGGGACGCAGGTGGCGCTGCGGGTTAAACCACAGAGCCTAGGACTTGGTAATCAGAAGGTCAGTGGTTCGAATCCCCATGACGGGGTGAGCTCCCGATGCTCGGTCCCTGCTCCTGCCAACCTAGCAGTTCGAACGCACGTCAAAGTGCAAGTAGATAAATAGGTACCACTCCAGTGGGAAGGTAAACGGCGTTTCCGTGCGCTGCTCTGGTTCGCCAGAAGTAGCTTAGTCATGCTGGCCACATGACCCGGAAGCTGTACGCCGGCTTCCTCAGCCAATAAAGCGAGATGAGCGCCTCAACCCCAGAGTCGGCCACGACTGGACCTAATGGTCAGGGGTCCCTTTACCTTTTTTACATGAGTAGAATGTGTCCTTTTATTTAAAATGCATCTCTGGGTTATTTGTGAGGCCTGCCTGGTGTTTTTACCTGAGTAGAATGTGTCCTTTTATTTAAAATGCATCTCGGGGTTATTTGTGGGGCATAGGAATTCATTCATATATATTTTTTCAAAATATAGTCTGGCCCCCCACATGGTCTGAGGGACGGTGGACTGGCCCACAGCTGAAAAAGGTTGCTGACCCCTGTCCTAAATGATGCTTTTTAAGCACAAGGATAAGTTATGAAGATAAACCAGATGTTCCTTTATTATTCCTATAGAATAAATAATTTTAGCAGGTACAGTTTCTTTTCACTGCAACCTCCCTCTGCCAAAATTCACTCCACAACAGAAAATGAAAAGTACCAAATCTCTGCTGTCCATTGCATCTGCTCAACATAGTGATCACCTTTCCACATGGTACAGATCTATGGGTGGAGCCCAGCACAAAAGTTGTCTGTTCATCTAACAAGAAAATAAAAGATGAGACAAAATAGACTTTGCAGGCCATTGTTGTTGTTTTTTACCCCTACAGACACAAAGCTTACTTAGATTTTTATTTTAAAAACTTCTAGGCACGAGAACCTGTTCAAAAAGTGGCTGTTAATTTGTAAACTGAGTAGAAGTATTCAGGACTTAATTAAAATACATACAGTTTAACAGAAATTTCACGAGTTACAAATAATAAACAAAAAAATAAAATCACAAAATTGCAGAACATGAACCTATTTTATTCAACATTGTTGTTGTTTTTCTGGTGAGTTGGCATTACTGCCAGTCACCCTATACAAAGAACATCCCTTCTAAAAAGTTGAGTGTGTCCTTAACTTAACCAGATTTCCCCCCCTTCCAATCCTGAAGCCATTAACATCAGCAGAACTAATGTGTGTTCAAGAGGATTGTATTGTAGAGATCTGGAGGTTTTTTAAAGTGTTTTATTTCAGTGCAAATGCATAAGTAAGAACAAGTTATTAAATGAGTCATTGTTTGCTGAGTGAAACACTGCAAAATTGTTAATAGTTTTTGCTCACTGTTTAGAGCCAATGGTGGGAAATGGTAGTTAAGGAGAAATCCTTCTCCTAAACCTAATCCACTTGTTTGCCATAATTTTTTTTACAATTATTTCAGGTCTGAAGAACAATGAGTAAAGAGTAACTGCATTTCATCCCAATAACATTTCTAATGGGCATTCGGGCCCAAAAATGGGCAGTTACAGGCAAAAACTGGCAGCTCACAAATAACATTTGGAGGGGCTCAATAATTCAATTCATGCAAAAGTTTCATTTTGCTAGGTGACATAAAAACTGACTTTTTTCAAGTAAGTGGGATAGGACTGCAGCTTTAATCGCCTTCATTTGCAATAGCAGCCAGATGTTTGTTTTTCATTCCAAAAGACAGGTGACAGAACACCAAACAGAAATTGTTTTAAAATTAAGATTTTCACAGCTTGCTTTGGAGGAAGAGTTGAGCAAGATAAACTTGGGCACCCCATTTTTGCTTCCTTGTTCTCCTGTGCTAGAGATAAATGCATGGGAGGAACCCCTACTGCTGCTGCTTCTCATATTCCTCACTGTTGTCACCATGCCATTGTTACCTAAGGACCAAAAAGACCATGAGTAAGAGTTGTGCTCTTCTGGATATCCCATCCATTAGGAAATTTGTTTCAGTATCATTGAAGAGGTATCTTTGGCAATTCCCTTGTCTCTGTGGGGATTTGGCAGCAGGGGATGAGGCAGAGAGCAACTGTCTTCTCCTCCTTTGCCACTGAGCACTGATGCCACCAGGGAATACAATATTAGCTCAGAGAGTTTCTGGTTTATATCCCCACCTTTCTACCACAAGGATGGAATCCAAATCTGTGTACCTAGAACTGACAGGTGCTATCTTATCAAAGCACTCACAAGACCCAGGCCTGAACATTTGGGGGTCATGGTTTTTCATGCAGAAGGTCTGAGGTTCAATCCATGGCATATTCAGGTAGGGCTAGGAGACAAGCCTACCTGCTGAAACCCTGGAGAGCTTCCACCAGTCAGTGTGCTAGAGGGACCAATGATCTGACCGGGCAACTTCCTATGTTCCTTCATTCGTAACCTAAGAGTAGCCCTGCTGGATCAGACTGAAGGCCCATCTAGTTCATCATCCTGTTCTCACAATGGCCAACCTGATGCCTATGAGAAGCTTGCAAGCAGGAGCTGAGTGCAACAGTGCTTCTCCACTTCTGGTTCCCGGTAATTACCTCCAGCAGTGGAGGCTGAACAAAGCCTTCATGGCCAGAGGCTACTGACATTCATAGCCACCTGTGTAGCTTCAGCAAAGTGTCTGCATCAGGTGCCCCGAGACGCTTCTAAATCCATCTTTATAGAAATGTATCTGGCTTTTGTAGGGAAGGATGTGCATACCTGCGTGCAGAAGCTGTAATTCCTTTTTACAAAACAGTGTTTTCCCTCTTTAGAACAATGGCATGTGAGTTTATTTATTCCACCTCGCCCCACAGTGTAATCCAAGCGCATGTTTTTCTTTCAAAGCAAAGAAGAAAAATATGCCTCCTTATTGAAAGAGCTCTCATTTCCAACATAAAACACGTACGGAGGGTTTAAAATAAACAATATTCAAGTGTTGCAATATATCTGTTTTATGTTTGTGCACAGACAGTGTGCATTTCATGTATCTGAACAATAGGAGGGTTTAAAAAAAACCCCAAACCATACCTGTCCTGAAGAAATCTACATTCATATGCTACAATAAATCTGCCTTTCTATTGATGTGGCATAAAGCAGATAAGGGAAGCACCAAAATGTATTTTATTATTTCCTTGCTGTAATAACTTGGTATTTATATCAGGATGGTCAAACTTGGGGTGCTTTTTCTTTTGCATGTTTTGTGCTCTTTCCTGATGCATACAGGTAAAAATTTAACAGCTGGACCTTTTTCTTGCTCCAGAGAGGCAGTGATGGGGATTTATGCCTCAGTCATTAGCACAATGTGTTTGTGGCTGGGAATAGGCTACTGAAGACTCCAATGACTGGACGTACATGAGTCATGTTCATTTATTTCAATGAGCCTACTCTGGGTATAAGTTAGGGCCCATCTGTGCTATATACTTAAACCAATAGCATACTACTTTAAACAGTTATGGCTTCTCCCCTGCCAAAATAATAATAATAATTCTGGGGACTATTTTAGTTTGTTAAGGATGCTAAATGCTGTTAGGAAACAATTGTTCCCTTCATTGAGCTACAATTTCCAGAGCAGTTTATCATTCCCTCTTGCCAGGGAATTCTGGGAATGGTAGCTGTCTGAGGGGAATAGGGGTCTCCTTACAACTCTCAGCACCCTTAACAAGTTACAGTTCTCAGGATTCTTTGGGGGAAACTATGCCTGTTAAAGTGGTTATGTTGCTGCTTTCAATGCATAGTACAGTTGGGACCTTAGTTAGATACAAACTCAAATGTAAACTTGAAAAAAGAAAGCCCACATGAAAGCTCATAAATACATTAATAGGTCAAAATGAAGATTTGAAATACGAATATCTGAAGAATCCCTTTAAGCAGACATGCTTAGATTTGCAAAAAAAAACCTCTGGTTTGAAATTTGGTACTATCAGTATCCCAGAGTCTTCATTCAACTTGCATTAGATTCTCCCCAGGCTATAGTCCCATTGTAGGCCTACGCCACCCAGGAAACATATGCCAGTATTGCAAGAGTTTGTTCTCATACTATATGCTCCTGCTGTTTTGAAACTTGTAATGCACATGATTGTGTCTTCTCAGCACAGAAACAGCTGGAGGTAACTGACACATTTCCTATAAAAACACAACCTGCAGAGAAGCGATCAGTCGCTGTGTTCACGTATGAGGCTTAGAGTGGTTTTTGTCCAAATCAGTAATTCTGTTCACACAACCAAGCAGAGGCTTTTGAATGTGTGGAGGAGGGCAGTGACATCATTTTCCTGTCACTTTCCTTATTGCAAAAAGTCGAAGCTTTGTTTGGTGGGGGGTTGTTGTGAAAGGCCTCCTAATAAATTGTAATTGTGCAACCTGAATTTGCTGGTATGTTTATTTATTTTGACAATTTATATGTCACACAATTACTATCCTCTCTAAGCAGTGTACACATAATGCAATGCAACGCAGGTAAAACTATAGAATCACAATACAAAAAAATGTCTGCTGGAAATATATATACTCTTCATTAGGTGCTGGAAGTTCAACAGGGACCTGTCTGACCTCAACTGGAAGGAAGTTCCATAAAATTAGGCTCACAGTACTGCACTAAACACATGACTCCTGGTGGATACAACCCATGCATCCAAACCATGGGGGACCACTAACAGTGACTCCTGCAAAGACCTCAGTAATTAGGGAGGGATATAAAGCATTGGGCAGTCTTGCATGTATCCTGGACCCAAACTGTTGAGGGCATTGTAAATTAATAAAAGAAAAGCTTATGGGCACTGGGGCATGTGATTGAATCCCACTTTAAAATAGTGACAGTCTGGATTCTCTGGAAGAACTCTGAATCTCACTTCAGCACTGGAAACTGGACAGCATCCTTTTCCACACTTGATGGCAGCAAACACACTTAGGCGAAACACAGCTATACAAAGCTCTCTAATGCCTCCTTGCTTTCAGGATTCCTTATGTAGTGGTGTAAACAGTGCTAGTTTGTAAAGCAAATATAAAATGTGCCCTGACCGGGATACACATTCTGACTTGCTCCACTCACACATTGCAGCAACCAAACTTCCCCATGTATAGTGAAATAAAGACTCAAAGGGTATTTATGACACCTTGTCCAGGCTCAAATCTTACAGAGAAAAGCGAGTGAGAGTTTAATGAAATCTGCAAGGCCCATCCTACATATTATTATTTATTATTATTATTTATACCCTGCCCATTTTGCTGAGTTTCCCCAGCCACTCTGAGTGGCTCCCAAGTGAATATTAAAAACACAATATTTCCATAAGATTCAAAGGATAAGAAAAAGGGAAATGGACATATGTGCAAACTTTTGCTTAACTTTCTGCTGTTGTATACTTTGATTTCAGATACATCAAAGGTGTTCTATGAAGAGAGCAGTTAGCTGGTCACATTGACTGAACTCTCAGCTACTTTATTACAGTCCTGCTTGTTCAAAGAAAGAATGAAATAATGCCATACAAGTAAAATAATGACTCATGCAGTAATGAAACAATGTATTACATTGAATACAAATTGCAAGCAAGCTATTATTGGAATTCTGTGCCCATTAAGCACTCAAAGGATTACAACTAGCAAACAAATCAGTACTAGTCAAAATGTTCTAAAAACAGAAAACAAGGTCATATTATTCAAACAAATTGCTCATTATAAACAGTGCTACTCAGTAATTATGTTGGCCTTTTAAAAACAAAACCCAAAAAAAATCATCACCATCATAACATGGAAAGTTTATTTGGTGGACAAAGGATTCTGTGCGCACTGATGAATGTGGAAAGGCTTGCAAATGGGTTGGTGTCTGGAGTCACAGGCTTGCCTGCAAGAGTTCAGAAAGCTGCTCATGTACCCTTTTACAAAAAGCTAAAAAGGAAGGCACCAAGAGAGAGGCCCTTTGTTGGCTGTTTAAAAGGAGACCACCAGTATCATGGTTGGATAGAAACAAAACATTTTGTATAGCAGGCTGTGGTAAGGATGATGACAATGATGATAACAGCACATTCCATAATCAGCCTTTACAAGGCTGATTCCATAATCAGCCTTTACAAGCCTTTACAAGGCTGATTCGTTTTTTTAAAAAAATCCCACAACCATTGTATCAAACAAAATCAGGTTACAGTTTCATTTACAAAAGGCCTCGTCTGTATTGGTTTCTGCTAGCTTTTGAAGATACACTTGTTTCGAGAAGCATTCCCCTGAACTTGAACTTCCCGAGACAGCTGTTTTAATTGTTATACTTTTTTAATGGGTTTGTTTTGCGGTTTATTTTAAATATGGGTGTTTTTAATGTTTTCTTGTTTATTCTAATTATGGATGGACTTTATAGCTGATTTTATGCTTGTAAACCACATTTTGGCAGGTAAGCAGCATATAGATTAATTATTAACACTAACAACGTACTTAATATGCCAGGTTAATATAATGAGATCATCCTAAATATCTCATTTCCCAAGGAATTCCGTTTTTAAAACATTTTCCCTACTACACCTTTATCTTTTTGTTGTTGTTATAACAAAACATCCAAAAGATTATATGGAGTGCATCAAGATGGATGTTTCTTGCATCCACATTGTGAATGCACATTTTCTCCAGCACCCACAAGGACAGCCCGTATTTTGAACTGCATTTAATTCAATGTTCTCACGGCCAGGAAAATTAAACTATGTTTAAAAAATCCTGTTGCCTTTTGTAATATGTCAGTGACCTGCTTGCAGTATTAAGACCACCTGAAAGCTCCCTTACTTAGCCAAATTATGCCAAAAAGGAACAGTATTTCAGACTGTCCACCTAGACCCAGTGCTTTCTGTCATTTGTTTATTAGCAACACAAATAAAACAGCCCAGTAAAAACAGTATCAAGTGCTTCATTGGACATAGCTGGACTTACTTCCCGGTATATATGCATAAGATTCCACAGCACTTGCATCATAATTATATGAAAAATGTTCCATGCCCTATTTTGTCTAGTATACCAAACTGCCTAATCCTAAGGGAAGTTATTTTTTAAATAGGAATAAATGTGACTAGTTGACGAAATTCCATTTAGGCTAAGGGAAGTTGTGTGCCTCCACACACTCATAGTAGGGCTTAGTTGTTTTGCTCATATTCAAGTTCCACTTGGTTCACTGGATGAATTACTATGAGGTGCAAGAGCACTGATAAGAGCAATAATCAAGATAGGTGGTTTCTGACTCCATGGTGCTTTTGAGGCTGTTTGGGCTGTGTAAGGAGCAACAAGCGATACACTTGAGATAAGGGAGGCTGGCAGTATATCCAGTGCATGCAAGTGAAGTGAAGCGGGACACAGGAGGCAAGGCTAATGACTGCGAGCTATTATTGTGGCGGGAATTGGTTGGCTAAGCTCTGCCATTTATAAAAGTATTTGGCTTTGGTCCTTCCTCAGAAGGAGAAAGGAGAGGCGGCGTTGTTTGTAGCAGTAAAGAGAAGAAAATCCAGTTGTAATAGTTGATGGACACAGCCTCGTAAGGCAAATGAGCTCAGTGTAGCTCAGCAGCTCATGTATATTGCGTGCACGCACCCTCTGCGCTTACATGCAGCTATAAGAAGAATATTTAGCAGTCCTATAGCACTTTTTGAGCATTCAATGTACTTTGCATATATTACCTTGGTTTTCAGAGGGCTCTGGTTAGATTTTAAGGAGGAACTACCTAATTTGCATGCCCTAAAACAATATGCTAACCGAAACACAGCTGCCCTGTGAAAATTGCACTTCCCTGAATTTTGTAATGCCGGCTTTCCAACCCAATAATGTGTATAAAAATGCATAAATTAGTGAAAACAATATATAAAGTGCATTATATTAGGGGATATGCTGACAGAAATCTGCTTATTAGAAGTTCACTCTAAAATGCTGACAAATTTTAAGCACGCATACAAACAAACGCACAAACCGAAGCAGAAATGTGGGCAAATGCCTTTACGACTGGAAGAAGGAGAAACCAAAATTGAGAGTCATCCATCCCTAGCTGCAGTACAAACACCCAAAATGTGGCACCTAAAAACTAAATGTATTATGGCTTAAGCTTTCATAGGCTTACACAAGAATAAATGTGTTAGTCTTTAAAATGCCACAAGGACACTAATCCTTACAGGGGTGGGTAGCCTGCATTATTAGCCCCTTATTTTAGAGGGGGGGGGGGCTGAAAGAATAGTGGTTAAATCTACCTAATGGTTTGTTGTCAAAAAGCAGGTGTTGTCCTTGCTCTTTTAACAGCAATGCTACCCTAATATTCAAATTGACCCTTGCCTCATTTGAAGAAAGACACCATGTTCCCTGTTGCACTAATGAAACTTCATGTCTCAAGGGCTGGCAAGCACATGATATTCCCCACACCAGGGATAGGCATACTTTGGACTTTCAGGGTCTACTTTGTTGTTGTTTTTATTATAACCCTGAGATGTCTCAGCTGGAACCACATATTTAGTTATACACTTAGAATTAAAGAATTCCAAGACCAGGAATTAATTGGTTTTATGTGCTAGAAGAAGAAGAAGAAGAAGAGTTTGGATTTGATATCCCGCCTTTCACTCCCCTTCAGGAGTCTCAAAGCGGCTAACAATCTCCTTTCCCTTCCTCCCCCACAACAAACACTCTGTGAGGTGAGTGGGGCTGAGAGACTTCAAAGAAGTATGACTGGCCCAAGGTCACCCAGCAGCTGCATGTGGAGGAGTGGAGACACGAACCCGGTTCCCCAGATTACATGACTACCGCTCTTAACCACTACACCACACTGGCTCTCTAGAACTGAACAGAGTTCAAAGTTCTTTCCAATACACACAACCACTCCTGCTTTACCAAAAGCTTTCTTCATTTCAGGGGCAGGATCATTTTGGTGCTGCTGTTATTAACCAGTTGGCAGTCTATTTATCTACTTGCACTTTGATGTGCTTTTGAACTGCTAGGTTGGCAGGAGCAGGGACTGAGCAACAGGAGCTCACCCCGTCACGGGGATTTGAACCGCCGATCTTCTGATTGGCAAGCCCTAGGCCAGGGGTCTGCAACCTGCGGCTCCGGAGCCGCATGTGGCTCTTTTACACCTTTGCTGTGGCTCCGGAGCGAATACTAGCGAGGGGAGGAGGTGCATTGTGCGCCCCGACACTCCCCACTGTGGCGGGCGCTGTACTGGCTGTGACGTCGCATGGGGGCAGTGCGTGCGTTAGTCACGCACCGTCCCGACGTCACCTTCCCGCCCGCCCGCTTGCTACATTGTAAGGGGCATGTACACTGGTCACTGTTTTGAAGGGGAGTGAAGAACACACACACACACACAAAAGGTAACTTGTTAATTTAACATTTATTTCTATGAGGAGGAGTAATTCTGAGGGGTCAAACGAAGAAATAATAAAAAAGTGACAAAAAAGTTATTTTTATAATGACGAGTTTTGCGGCTCCCAGCTTTTTTTTCTTCAGAAACGGGTCCAAGTGGCTCTTTTTGTCTTAAAGGTTGCAGACCCCTGCCCTAGGCTCTGTGTTGTTCCTCTTTGGGGAACAAGAAATTTGTTGTTGTTGCTACCATAGTTATGATCATCATCATTAATGACAACTTTTGCAATCTAATTACAAACTCGCAATAAAACTTTAAATATATTTCTACTTAAGGTATAGCTGATAAAAGGAGACTTCAGACCCATTTCCTTAACTAGTACTCAAATAAAGAATAACTACAGAAGCAAATTAGACTTGCAAATGTTACACAGCAACAATACCTTTTTGGGGGGAGACACAATGTGTTTAGTTCTCCCGAGAGCCCACAGACCACTTAGATCCTTCCTGTCATTTTGAAAAGAGGTATTAAAAGCCACAGGAACAAGATCACTAGGGAAGAATGACAGTTGATTCTAAATGATAGCAACCCAGTATGGTGTACTGCTGTTGTTGCCACGAACAGTATGATAGCTTCATAATCATGGGCAATAGAGATATTGGATATTTTCTGAGGAAGTTGCATTGTCCCCACATAATAACACTGATTTAGGATTCTTCTCACAATTTCCGTTAACAGTAGCATCTGCAGAGAGGAGTTTTGTTTCAATTGCTTGATACACTCATCACAAAAGAGAGAGCTGTGGAGATCAATGACGAGTCAAGTATGTCTGTCAGGTTCTGCCAAAAACACACACACACAAAAAAACCCACACAACCTCAAAGGGACATAAAACTAGGGTGGGGTAAATTAGTTTGCCTCTGCCAAAAGAAAAGGGCTGAGCTGTTCTGGACATTGACTTGTTTCCTTTTTCTTATGAAAGGCATATCTTTTTTGAGAAATACATAACCGTTGCATTAATGACTTTTCTGTGATTAGCATCCCATATACTATGGTATTTATCTGACGAAGTTGCCTCTGTCCACAAAGGCTTATGCCATAACAAATTTGTTAGTCTTTAAGGCATTATAAGACTTGGTTGTCCCTCCCTTCAGATGTGAAGGAAATAAGCAGCTATCTTCTTTTTAGAAGACATCTGAAGGCAGCCCTGTTTAGGGAAGTTTTTAATATTTAATGCTGTATTGCTTTTAACACTTGATTGGAAGCTGCCCAGAGTGGCTGGGGGCGGGGTATAAATAATAAATTATTATTATTATTATTATATAACCTTGAAATAGTGCAGCAAACAGACGCAAACTGGCCCTGATGTCACTGTCTGATGGAAGCAACTCAAGTATTTCTGCATCCCCAGAACAGCCCATTGGGGGGCTTTAATCCATCCATTCATTGGGCAGATAGAAGACAGAACTCTGCTCTTGTGGAGTGATACTGCCATCACTTCACATAAGAGGCTGACAGATCTGGGCACCGTGCCCAAGCTAACCCCCCAAGCTAGTATGGTCCAATGGTCAGGGATGAAGCAAGTTGTATTCCAGCAACCTCTGGAGAACACCAGACTGGGGAAAGTGAGTTTAAATAGGAGGATAAGAGAGAGACTACAATATTACCTCTACACAGAAGACTATGGGGTGGGCTGCACATTCTTTTGTGACCCTAGGAACCCTGTAGGAGTTGCTCCAGTAAAAAAAACCACCCCAGAAGAAAATGGGAAGGGATCGATCCTCAGAAATTGGGCCCCAACTTGGATGGCAGCCCCACCCAGGATGCTCCAAATAGGATTTGGGGATCCAGCAGATCTCCTGGCCAATCCCATGGCAGCACCCATAGGATATAAGCCCAGCATGCCCTGGCCCAGCTTGCTACCCTCCCCCCCCCCCAGGGCGTCTAACAGGCTCAACATCTGGCATAGGTTTACAACAGCATCAACTAGAAAGTGTTAAAGGCTAGTTACAATTTTAATGAGAACACTGTTATTTTGGGTGCTGTTAAATAATTAATTGAAGCTCCTAAGATTGTTTGAGTAGTGAAAGGGAAACATTTTCAGAAAATTGCTCAAAAGCCTCACTGCACCAAATAATAGCTTACCATTTTTTTTCTAGTAAATTGCTTTCGGTAGCAGTCATTAAGGTTTCTATTAGACTTTTTAAACAAACATTTTCTTATCGGATTGATGTAGCCATCCAAGCTAGTCTAAAACCAAAATTTCCCAACTTCCATCTCTTCAATATTTAAATGGCTGTACTTTAAAAAAAAAAAAATCTTAAGGGCTAGGGAAAAAAATACAATACTAATAACCCCACAGCTGATTGCAAGAGGTTATTATAGACTGTAGAAAAAGTAACAGTGCAAGCCCAACTGAAGTATATGGGAGGTGCAAGGGTCTGGCTTAGTATATGGTCCTAAAAGGCACAGCACTGCACAGCAGAGGAGAAACTAGGCTTTATTTCACCCAGGTGAAAGACCCAGTTTGGCACCACCACACACACACACACACACACACACACACATGTATTTGTGTACACACGTGCAGAGGCTGAGAGCCTCAGCGGCGCCACTCTGGAGGCTTCACCCAGGGCAAAAACCCTAGCTAGCCGCCCCTGCCCTCCCCCCAAAAAACTAAGGCTCTGTTGCACAATACTTGCTTATCTTACATACAGTTCAATAAATTATCTGCATTATAATTGTTGTTTGTTTAGTTGTCTTAGTCGTGTTTGAGTCCCCTTGACGCCATGAACTAGGGCATGCCTTGGAAACGCTCACTTTCTTCTCAAAGCTTCTTTTTTTATGTCCATGGAGTTTTCTTGGCAAAATACTGGAGTGGTTTGCCAGTTCCTTCTCCAAGTGGATCACATTTAGTCTAAACTCTCGGCTATGACCTGTCCGTCTTGGGTGGCCCTGCACGGCATAGCTTATAGCTTCTCTGAGTTATGCAGGTGCCTTCGCCACAACAAGGCAGTGCTCCATGAAGGGGATAATTAATGTTACAGTCTGCTTAATTCGGTAAAACGAATTGAGACTAACAACAACGACATGTAAAAAAAAATTCACTTCCACAGCATCTTTCGGAATAAGTGGGATCAACTGCAAAAGTGGGAATCTAGATCCATGCATACATCACTCTTGCTGGATTGGGAGAATAACGAGGGATGCAAGGAAAAAAGCATTTATCACCAATTGCATTTGTCATCAACTCTCACTACCACCCCAAGACCTTATTTTGTGTGCCATCTATTAGGAAGATGCGTTGAGTAAAAATTGGAAATATGACCTGTTTGCTGGAAACAGGAAAAAAAAATCTTTAATAAGCTGACCACACGGGATAACCTTCAGATAATTATCAACAAAAACAAAAGCTATTTTGGATTGTATCCAGTTGTGCTGCTCAGCTGTCAGTAAGGCTTCCATCAGCAGAACAGGGAGGGAAACCATTCTTGTCGATAGCCTCCCCCATGACCCCCCCAACCCGACCTATAGAGTCCCTCTGGAGCAGATTTACAGGGGGGTAACTGCAGGGGGGAGGGAAATTACTGAAAATTGGTTCTCTTCTCATTTTTCTGACAAATGAAAGCCTTACCCTCAATTGATCAACACTGTTGGATACAACCCTGGCTCCGATACCCTTTGGGGGCAGAATCACACCGCAATTGTGGTGCTGCAGTTTAGGTTGGCTTAAAACATTTTTTTGTGAATTTTCTGGGAATTCAAAAGCTTAGGCTTAAAACTGTTTGCCTTTGAAGGTGCTGCCTTCCCAATGACTTGTCTGAGACCATGGGATTTCTCTCTCTTGGCCCACCAAGCTCCCCAAACAGGCAACCTCTAAATTATTTTTACTATATTGACTTTCTTTTTTCTTTGATTCTTTTCTTGTCTCTCCCTTTGTTTTTATTTCAACCAGACCAGGTTTATATTTCCCACTGAGTTTGATAAAAAGGAGCAAATCTTCCTTACTACAAGATGAGGCATCCTGCTGGTATCTTGCTCAAAATATCCTTGGCAGCTTCTTGCCAGGAACACAGGGCACGCTGCCCAGAAGGAGTGGGCAGCAGCTGGTGGCTTTTGCTCTCCAGTTTGCACACACTGAAGTGTTTAAAGGAAAGCTGCATTTCCTTTCTCCCTACAAAGGAAGAGTGAATCAGTGCTAATTTTAAATTGTCTTAAGCATAATACAGCATAATGAAAAAGGAAATTGCCATTTTGCTAGTCATGTGGATATGCACTACATGCAAAAAGTGGTGTTGCTTATTTAACAAATGCTGTAACAACTGCACTTTAGTACTAAGCACATCGAATTAGAAGCTCCACTAGCTTCTATGAATTGTATTTCAAAGAAGGTGGGATTAGGGGAGCAGGCTAACAGTATGATTGCAAACACAGAAAAGGTGCCTTATCGTGGGTCGACCTGTTGGTCCATCTGGCTCAGTAGTCTACATTCAGCAGCTCTCCAGGGTTCCAGGCAGGGGGTTCGACTTCCATAGCCTGCCAATCCATGCCTGAGACCAATGGTGCCCTGGGACTTATGACCTCACCTTCACAGGGGAGTTCCTGGCACTAAATTCCCTTTTCATCAAATGATACCTGCCTAAGTGCATCTCACACCTATTCCCAGGCAGCCCACCTCATGTAACCTGACAACCTGTTCTTAGTCTCCAGACACTGGACTAAGAAACTGGAGAAACCAGTAGAGTCTGCTGGGAATCATCCTCCTTGCCATATTGACATGAGTTCCCAGCTCTCTACTTTGATATGTTGCAGCAGTGCAGAGGCTGACCGAAATGACTAAACGAAACGGTTGATCTGGATTAAACTGAATCAATCCTAGGAAGTAGAATTTCCTTGTCAAAGACAAGATCCACCAATTCTGCAATCAACAGACACTAGTCCCATAGCTGGGAAAATCAGCCAACACCTTTGACACCAAACGTTCTGTGAAACAAGGGACCAGCATCCAAACACCAGGAGCTGTAATCACCTAGGCCCCTGGTTCTGGCATCTATACATTCACACACGTTGTCACCTTTTTGTATTGTTTTGACTGATGTGTTATGTAAAGGTAGCCCTGCCCGTACGGGCGATGTGTTATGTACTGTACTTTTATTGTGTATTTTTAATATTAATGGTTCTCATTGCCTGGGACCCTTTGGCCTAAAGGCGGTATTTAAATATACCACACCATAATATCAATTTACAGCCGCCAAGATCTCCTCTGAACACTGGATAGGTAAATGATTAACCCCTTCTCTGTTTTTCAGAGTCTGGTGCCAAATTGGCATGCTCCCATCTTTTTTCACATATGCATTTAACATAGCTCTCTCTCTCCCCCACTCCGAGAATTTATTCTCCATTTTAATGTGAATGCAGTAAGGAATTAGGTAAGAGGCACAAGGGGATTTATGTTTAATATACTGTACCAAATTTATTGTGTAATTGAATTTCCCTTTCCTACCTCACTTTAATAAATCTGGTGCTTTGGCATTCAATTTGAGATCCTGGTATGCATTTGAATTCCCAGATCCTGAACTCCCTTAAACAAATACCCAGGGCAGTGTGTGTCAACCACAAAAAAAGATCTCACTCCTTCCTCAAGCGTGTTTAAGGGTCATGTGTGAAATGTGCAAATTCCCAAAAGCACAGGCAACATTCATTGGTGGTTAGCTACTCAGTTGTCATGGGGGGTTTCCAAGTACCTGCCCAAAATGAAGATTTCAGAGGTAAGTCTGACAGAGAGACAGCAGCAGTAGACTCAAGAGGCATATTCTTATGTGGCAGAGATATATTTATGGAAGTGCAAATAAGTCAATTGTACAGGACTGCAAAACACCAGAAAGGGGTCCAGACTCTTAGCTTTCATTTAGGAAAAAAAGTAAGTTTCAAAGTATAAATTTGAGCTGCTGCGCCCTGATATTTCTGTTAAATGAGCTGGCTTAGCTGGTCTAGAAATTAGGCTCATATGTCTTCCTCTAGCTAGAAGGGGGACTTTGGAGTGCATTATGCCTTTGGTGGCCAATGGGAGGCAGGTTGTTGTCTCTCATGAAAGGAGGCTTTTACCTTCCTCACCCTTTGCAGCACTAACAGCTGCTAGTAAACATTGTACTGCCTGGCTTCTGCCAGCTTTGTATTACCTGGCATGCTGTTATAGGTAGCCTCCAACTATTATTATTATTATTATTATTATTATTATTATTATTATTATTATTATTATTATTCTGCTCTGTATCCACAGGTCTCAAGGTGGTTAACAGAATAAAATCAGTGCAAGAATAAAATACAAAATACATAATAAAAATAAAAACAACCCAATAATCCCCTAACACATTTTAAAAGGGCATAGAATGTCCTCTTTATAGTCACTGAAACCTATTCAAATAATTAACAAACTGAAAATGTAAGCTACATGAAAGTAAATAAATTATGTATTAAATTGTATAGTGTAAATCACTTTGGGACATCTCATGGGATGCAATTCACAAATGAATATAATAATTTATGTTTTTAATAAAATTATAATGATCTGTTTAATACAAGTATTTGAGTCTGACACGGGATATAGACATAAGACTATGTCAAACAAGGTAGAATAAAATTGTGGCAGAGGAAATGTATGAAGGATAGGAGGGAAAGGCAGTTTTTTATTAATACTGTATTAAGCTGTGGATCCTATAGGTGGTTGATAAATAAAAACTTGAATCTTGCACCTAGTGACTTTAAAACAAACCAATGGAAAACAAGTGGAAAAATCCCCCACATTTGGTAGCTTAATAGTGGAAGTCTTCCACATAGTGCACTGCAGAATTAAAATTGTAGTTCAGTCGTGGTGACACATTTGACATATCAAGCAACAGCGCGTCATGTCACTAAACTCTGTACACTGTGATCTGAACAGACGTCTTCTGTCAAAGGGAAGCCTGTGTATTTGGCTTTATCTGCCTGCTTTCCCCTCCCCACCACAATCACCTCTGTCATTCATACTTTTCTTTTGGCTGGAGCTTCAGTTCTATTATATATTGGACAGCAGCCTGGCTGTAACATGAGAGAGTGTTTAGATATAGAACTTTGAAAAATTAAGAAGAAAAAGTTGTGAGAAATATTTTTTTCTACTTACATAAAACCCACTGAAAGACAAGTATAGTAAAAATAGGGTAGCACCAAACTAGCTATGTGGGGTGGTGGTGGAGTTTTTTCTCTTTAAAATTAGAACATATAGACTTAAGACACAAATTTTGATGTCATGCAGAGTGTATGAAGGGAGAAAAGCCTTAAGGCATTTAAGGAAGTTTATTAATTACAATCTCTGGTCACAATACTATGCTCAAATCCATTGGTCAAACGGCTTGACTTGCTCTGCAGATCTATGCACAGCTGGAATGTTTCAAAGAATGTCCTGAAATGTGTCAAAGTCACCAGAGTCAAGAAATCCAAGAAATACCTTTTCCTAAATAGGTAAACCCACATGACAGGCCTTCATAATCGATGTAATGAAATTGACATTTAAAAAGTGGAAAATTCCATCTTCTGCTCCAGTTCCTGATTGATATGAAAGATGTTTCAGAGAATCATTCTCTCTCTCTCTGCTTCCAGATGCCTGCTCATTGTGGAGTCACAGACTTTTTTGCAGTGTCAACACAATGTCATTAGCATCAAAATGGCAGCCCGGATCCCCACTTCCCCCTATTTAATCTGTATTTAAAGTTTTTGGGTGCTTTAAAAACAAAACAAAAACTTATTGCCAACGACTCTTTGCAATAAGGTGCCTTAGACCGAGTCAAACCATTCACTGTTCCATTTAGCTCAGCATTGTCTGACCGACAGCATCTCTCCAGGGTTTCAGACACGAGTCATTCCCAACCTTAGTATAATAATTAATAATAATTTATTATTTATACCCCGCCCACCCGGAGATGCCAGAAATTGAACGTGGGATCTTCTGCACGCAGAACGTGCGGTTGGCAACTGGGAAGCAGCTCGGCCACAGTTCTGAATTTCGCTTGTTCCCTATACATAGGCAGCTGCCACTATTATCCCGCAAGCAGAGGCGGAACCAGGATTTCCCCTCCCCTCTTCCTGCCGGCAGCAGATATGGCCTTCAGCTCCGGGGCGCATCAGGAAACGAAAGAGAAAGTCGGATTCTCCGAGGGCGGTTTGCGCACGTCGAAGTCTTGAGGAGAGGGGGCGGAGCCTTCCATAACGAGGGGACGTTCATTGGCTGACGCCTCGGCCGAAGCGCCGCGCCGCCGTCACCGCGCTTTCCGCACGCGGCGCGGCGCCCCTCGGCCCAGCCGGCAAAACCGGCGGAAGGGGAGGAACGCGGCTGCGCGAGGAGAGGAACCCGGAAGCGGCTGGGTCGAAATAGTAAGCGCCGGCCCTCCATGGGAGAGAAGCGGCGTGGCAGCAAAGCGAAGAAGGTAAGCCGGGCAGCAGCTGTCGCCGGACGGAGCCGCTTCTCGGCTGGGGGCTGAGCAGGAGGCGCCCTCCGTGTGAGGGAGAGAGAAAGACTCAGCCCTGCTGAGCCCCTGACGCCCCCAGGGCAGGGCTTCCCGCCGGGATCGGAGCCAGGCAGCGACAGTCTCCGGCCCGTCCCTCGCTTCTCGTGGCTTCCCTCCCTTCTTGTAGCCACGGGATGCAGCGGCCCACGCTGCCGAGGAAGAGGACGGGGATCGCAGCCTTTTATAGCCCAGCCCTGCGCGCCCGTTTACTCGGGTGCGACTTTGGTCTAGGGACACTTCGGTGTGACGGTTGCCTCTCGGTCCCGGTCGTGTTTATTATTGCAGGCAAACCTCCCAGTTCTCTCTGGTCCTGTTCGTGGCCGTTTGGGAGTAAAGTCCATTGGGTAACGGGGCAGATCAACAAGTAAGCAAGGAACCGCTTTTGTCACCGCTGAGGGGGGTAAGCGACTGGCATTGCAAGTTAAAGGAAAACTGAGCCTGACGTCTCTTAAATCGGGCTGCCTGCGAGAGCCCTGGGCTTCCTATTTGCGGATAGGTGGATATTTGGAAAAAGACGTCATGACTTGCTACTTTTCCCCATCCCCATTCAGGCTCCCAGTGACTAAGTCAAAGTAGATGGCCTTGAGCCAAATAGTGCATTTTAATAGTACTGCCCCCACCATAGGTGCTATATAAGGTTCTAATATAACGCATCTCCAAGCAGTTTCCACCCCACCCCACTGATTTTGGCAGTGGTTGTAGAAGAAAAAAGTAGATACAGCACACGAGTCAGCAGAGAGCTCAACATCACTTCCTCCCTGTGCATCACATTGATTATTTGCTAAGTGGAGAAATAATCCCATTCCACACAGATTGCTGCTTCTCAGTTAGTTCATCTGCATGGATCAGCTGAAAAGGTGGGAAATTGGTTTTGTACCCTTGTGTGTTTAGAGGTGTGCAAGAGGGTGGGTGGCCATTTCCACTTTTGACCACACCCACTGCTGACATGCAGCCCCAGAGTGAATGTGGCCATCAAGCCAATGAAGACTGGTCACTTTTGGTATATTTGTTACTCAGGCTACATAAAACGTGTTCTCAATACTCCCGATTATATAATCTGGGGAGGCTCAGAGGTACGTCAGTGGCAGAACACACACTTTACATGCCCCAGGGCATTTCTAGTTAAATGGATCGGGCAGGTGATGGCAAAGATCTTTAACAGTGACACTGGCAAGAACCTCCCAGTCTGAGTAGATCACACTGGGTTAGTTGTAAAATAGTCTAACCTGGTATAAGGCAGCTGCCTATATTAAGAATATGTAAAGCACTGTGGTCTAAACCACTGAGTCAAGGGTTGCCAATCAGAGGGTTGGCAGTTCGAATCCCTGTGACGGAGTGAGCTCCCGTTGCTCGGTCCCTGCTCCTGCCCATCTAGCAGTTCGAAAGCACATCAAAGTGCAAGTAGATAAATAGGTACCGCTCCTGCGGGAAGGTAAACAGCTTTTCCGTGCACTGCTCTGGTTCGCCAAAATGCTGGCCACATGACCTGGAAGCTGTCTGCGGACAGACGCGGGCTCCCTTGGCCTATAGAGTGAGATGAGCGCGCAACCCCAGAGTCCGCGACTGGACCTAACGGTCAGGGGTACCTTTACCTTTTCCCTTTAAGGCTAGTATTATGCCTATTTGCTTTTTAATTGTAGTCTTTTCTGATAAACTGGTCACACTTGCTGCTGAATCTTGCATTTTAATGTATATTTTACATTTTGGGTAAACTTGGGTTACAGACACTTCAGGTTACAGACGCTTCGGGTTACAGACTCCAGTAACCCAGAAATAGTACCTCGGGTTAAGAACCTTGCTTCAGGATGACAACAGAAATCTGGCTCCAGTGGCGCAGCAGCAGCGGGAGACCCCATTAGCTAAAGTGGTACCTCAGGTTAAGAACAGTTTCAGGTTAAAAACAGACCTCCAGAACGAATTAAGTTCTTAACCTGAGGTACCACTGTATACAAATTAGGTTAAGTAGGAATAAAATAAATAGTCTTTTGGTTCCGTTGTTTATAGTAAGATGAAAACAAGGCAGACATAGTGGGTGAAAGATTACTAATAAGTAGATTTTGGGCGTTTTGCAGACATTAGTGTTATTTTGCAAGAGAAGCTATTATTAATATCAGTAAGAAAGGTATGTGCTGCTTTAATCTTTTGATTTCTTGTTGAAGTTGTTTTGGTTTCCAGCTTATTCTACCATAAATAGACACTCAACTGGTTGTGTAGTGAAGTTCCATTAAAATTTTCTGAGGATAGGAAAAGCGTTCTCTCCATACTTGACAGCTGAGTAAAGCAAGTGGTACTTCTGTTTCCATCCAGAGAGCTTTTGGGCCAAATAAGACTTGACAAATGAAGGTGGAACAAAAGGACTTGATAACAGCATCATGTCCACATGTTATCCGTCTAACTAAAATCTCTTCTGTGTAAGTTTTGCAAAGGCTGGAAAAATCCTAGGTAGGAAGTAGTCCCCAAAATGGAAAATTAATTGTTGGTGTAAAGAATGTGCTCTTCTGCAGGAGCATTAAAAGTCTCTTGACTATAAGTGGGTCATCCAGTACTGCATGATCCAAGGCCATAAGAAAGTATGAGAAAAGCTCTTCAGTTAGCAGAGTAGCTAAAAGAGTTTTATGTTCTCTATGGCTTTGAAAATTGCAATGATAAGAGAGAATGACATGCCCAGGAGAGAGGAGACAGGAACCTGGGAAGTTCTTGGTGACTGGCCTTAGGTATGTGTATGCAGGTTTTATTCCTACTACTTTTATTCCTACTCGAGAGCACAGCTATTTGGTTTGCTTTGGAGATGATGACATGAAGCAGGGCTTGTTCCCTACTCACTTGGCTTGCTAAAGTCTTGCTTGAAGAATTTAAGCCTTTTCAATTTGCCGGGTGCTGAAGTCTTCCAGTTGCTTGATAGTTTCAACAATTTCTTTTAAGGAAAGAGTAGAGTTCCATGAGTAGAGTTTTGTTCATGGGAGGCTTCCACTGGTGGAAGGGCAATGAGAGGTGACTTTCCTTGCTCCTGTAGCTCTTTGTGGCACCACATCTCTTCTGAGTTAATGCAGTCCTGTATGTATTTATGCATACAAAATCAGCACGTCTTAAATCATTGACATTTCCTTTCCATGATTGACCTGGTGAAGATGTAATGTTGGCTTTGTGTATTTTACAAATTCAGAGCCAGCCTTGGGAACACATACTTAACTCTGTTCTTCCATCTGGTGCAAATCTCTATCCCCTCATTAGCCATAATTACAGTTCAGTATTACATCTGCCCCCAAGCTGACTATGATAACACTCAAACAAGTTACACTGGGCCGTGAAACATATTTTCAAATGGTTACGGAACAACCTGGTTAGTGTTAACCATGATTTGTACAGGTGAAACTGTAAAGCTGAATCTTGTTTAATGCTGAATATGGTTGGAGGGAAATGGGAAAAATGCACCAGACAATGAGGGAAGTGCATTTTCCTTAGCCTGGATCTCAGTTTACAAACTGCAGTTGGCAGGGAGCCAATGTTATGTTAAGTTGCTACCAAGTATACAATGTTGTATGCATTTTGTGATCCTAAACCAGGCATAGGTAAACTCGGCCCACCAGGTGTTTTGGGACTACAACTCCCATCCCTAGCTAACAGGACCAGTGGTGAGGGATGATGGGAGTTGTAGTCCCAAAACATCTGGAGGGCCGAGTTTGCCTATGCCTGTCTTAGACTTTGGAACCTTCTAGGAATGGTTGGTAAGGTGGAGAATGCGGTTCTCCATTGTGTTTCCTGCTCCTCAACACAGCAGGTTGCTGGGGCTTTCTGAGAAGGGGAGGGCCAAGGCAGCAGGAGCTCATTGTGGTGCATGTACAATGTAAAGGCAGCATCAGGTTGGCTTTGCCACAGCACCTCATCATTCACTACTAAAACCTTCTCTACTGGAAAAATAAAAAATTCCTTCCAGTAGCACCTTAAAGACCAACTAAGTTAGTTCTTGGTATGAGCTTTCGTGTGCATGCACACTTCTTCAGATACACTGAAATAGAAGTTGCCAGATCCTTCTATATAGTGAGAAGGTGGGGAGGGGTGTTACTCAGAAGGATGGTGGGAATGGGAGATAGGCAGATAGCTGGGAGAGCCTGTTGACGACTCTTAACGACTGTAATAGGTCTTACAGGAAAAGGCAAGGGGTGGGAAGGTGAGAAATGGTTTAGTTATGTATAGTGAGATAAGAATCCAATGTCTTTGTTAAGCCCAGGTCTTTTCATGGTTTTAAGTTTGGTAATGAGTTGTAATTCAGCAGCTTCTCTTTCCAGTCTATTTCTGAAATTCCTTTGTAGTAAAACAGCTACTTTGAGATCTTGTATAGAATGCCCTGGGAGATTGAAGTGTTCTCCTACTGGTTTCTCTGTTCTGTGATTCTTGATGTCAGATTTATGTCCGTTTATTCTTTGGCGTAAGGTTTGGCCTGTTTGTCCAATATAGAGAGCTGAAGGACACTGTTGGCATTTGATGGCATACACAATGTTAGACGATGAGCAATTAAATAGTCCCGAGATGGTATGTGTGATGTTGTTGGGGCCAGTAATGGTGTTGTCCGGGTGTATGTGGCAGCAAAGTTGGCATCTGGGTTTATTGCAGGCTCTGGTGCCAGTGTCTGTGTTAAGTCTGGTTGTAGTATTATTGTGGGTTAGGAGTTGTTTAAGATTGGGTGGCTGTCTGTAGGCAATGAAAGGTGCCTACAGTAGAGAAATACTTCTCTACTGGAGTATCTAAGGCTGCTGTGCCCATATGATTTCCATTTTATAGATTATTCACCGAGTGTAAAATAACTTTTACAGCTTGAAATTTAGTTGTGGCTATTCTCTGTCAAAAATACAGATGGTATTCTAAGTCTGTGTACATGTGTTGATTTTTGGGGATAGACTTATCATTCCCACGTAATAAATCAGATGTTAATAATGTAGTCCTTTAATATCTACTTGGCAGTCACCCCCATTGAGTTCAATGGGACTTACTCCCCGGTAAATATGAATACAATTGGAGCCTAAGGAAATGTATTCAGTCATTGGCACAGTATGACTTAGCTGCTGCTGTACCATAAAATTCCTGATGTTATTTGCCTACTCAGTGCATGTACGTATGCTTTATCTGTTAATTAGTGAAAATGAATTTATCAATTTATAATAAGTTTATAATGCTCCTTGTGTTATATTATTTCATCAAATAATTTAAAGCTATTTCTTTTTGCTAAAGTTCTTGCCTGCTGGTTTAAGATGAAGTACAATCCTATACACAGAATCATAGAATTGCAGAGTTGGAAGGGATCCCGAAGATCATCTAGTCCAGCCCCTGCAGTGCAACCATGGCAGATGGCAATCCAACCTCTGCTTGAAAACCTCCAAGGGAGGGGAATCCATCACCCTCCAAGGGAGTCTATTCCACTGTTAAAAAGCTCTTATTGTCAGAAAGTTCTTCTGGATGTTTAGTTGGAATCTCCTTTCTTGTAACTTGAAGCCATCGGTCTGGGTTCTACCCTTTGGAGCAGGAGAAAACAGGTTTTCTCCATCTTTCATGTGACAGCCCTTTAGATATTTGAAGATGGCTATCATATCTCCTCTCAGTCTCCTCTTTTCCAGGCCAAACATATCCGCTTCCCTCAACCGCTCCTCATAAGGCTCCGTTTCCAGACCCTTGATCATCTTGGCTGCCCTCCTTTGCACACGGTTTAGCTTGTCAACATCCTTCTTAAATTGTGGTACCCAGAACTGGACATAGAGCCCCAGGTATGGTCTGACCAAGGGAAAATAGAGCAGTAGTATTATTTCCCTTGATCAGGACACTATACTTCTATTGATGCAGCTTGTAGTCTATCTACCAAGACCCCTAGATTCTTTTCACATGAGATTCATGCGACATTACTTCTTTCGAGAAACTATGCTGGGTTGTAATAATCATAGCATGCTTTTCTAAGTGCTCCCAGACCGATTGTTTAATTATGTGCTCTAGGACCTTTCCTGCTATCGATGTCAAGGTGACTAGTTGGTGACCTGGGTTTTCTTTTCCCCCACTTTTTGAAGATATCTTTTGGATAGCTCAGTTGGTTAGAGCATGGTGCTGATAATGCCAAGGTCACAGGTTCAATCCCTGGTATGGGACAGCTGCATATTTCTGTGTTGTAGGGGTTTAGACTAAATGATCCTCAGGGTACCTTCCAACTCTATGATTCTATGATTGTACAGTTCTAAGATGGGGACAACATTTGCCTGTCTCCAGTCTGTAGGGATCTCACCTATTCTTCAAGAATTTTCATAGGTTATAGACAGAGGCTCTGAGTGTACATCCATTTGTTTGCATAAAATAGTTTATTTACTTAAACTGAGAAGTTCCCAAAGCACTGGCAAAACTTAACTGTGATTTTGATGTTCTTTTTGGAGGTTTACCTGTTGGAGATGAATTTAATGTCTCATCATATGGATCACTGAATGGGTAATAAATGGCCCTTCCTCGCCTAACAGGAGCCCTGCGCTCCTTTTCAAATGTCACTAAACAAGATGATTACAGTGAAGAATCTGCTGACTTAACGGTAATTTATTTGTTCAAAACTTAAATATTGAGAATTATTTTAATGTTTTTAGTTGCTTATTATGTTCAGTCATTTTGTCAACAGCTTTGCCTCAGATTATGTGCTTTATCTATTCCCCCCCCCAAAAAAAAACATTAATCTTTTTTTAAAGCTCACACAGGAGAGGATAGAGCTCTGAAGGGATGCAGTAGTGCCATAAATTTTGTAACTTCGAAAAGTCATTTTAATGTCACACAGTTGTATGTACGTGCAATATTTTTCTACAGTTTTCCATTCCTAGCATCTGTGGACATACCAGTGTGTGACATTCTATGGGTTAGTTCTGACCTTCAGTTTGTCACTGGCCAACCAGTAATCTGTAGTGCAGTCAAGTATAACGTCTAGCTCCTTGGCCAAATTAGGCAGACCATGGGGGATGCCATGAGATCTGAGGTCTTACCAGGCTCATGAGTGAAGTGGCAGGTTGTACCAGACAAAACTTTCTGGGAAACCCACATCACTGGGCATACATGAGAAAATAAAGTCATACCTTGGGTTGAAGTTGCTTCAGATTAAGCCTTTTCGGGTTGCGCTCCGTGGCGACTCGAAAGTAACGAAGCGCATTACTTCTGGGTTTTGCCGCATGCACAGACGCTCAAAATGACATCACGCGCATGCGTGGAAGTGGCAAATCGCGACCTGCGCATCGCAGACTTGCGGACGCGGGTTGCGTTTGCTTCAGGATGTGAACGGGGCTCCAGAACGGATCCTGTTTGCATCCAGAGGTACCACTGTAATCCTTTTGCTTTGTTTTTAATGGGCTATGGCGATAGAGCTGCTGATCTCTGTAGAAAGTGAAAAGCTAAAACTTTTAACCAATAGCAGACACTCCTGAAACAAAAGGCAAAATAGCACAAATAGTCATTGCCAGCCAATGGCATCTTCTGTTCAAAGTAAATTGAAAAGAAACAAATTGGCATCTGGCAATTTGATACTGAGATGCCATCTACGCCTACGCGTACACCTACCCAAGCACTTCAGAGCTGATTCTGATTTCCGTCATGTCGCTATAAGCCCAGAGTAACTCCTCTAATCTTACCTCTATTCCATTCTTTCATCACTATAACTAGAGCATCAATTTGGCCCTCTCTTTTCATGTCATTTGAAATTGTGTAAGTGCACTACTAAATGAACCATTAAAAGAGAATCCATTCACTGAAACAAGCATCAGCAACAACTAATATAGCATAAATTTAAGGAACATACTGTACAGCACTTTAATGCATTTTTTCTTAAATAATCTTCTGATGGCTCTCAAAGAAGAGTTGGAATACTAGCTCTATTTAATAATAATCTGTACAGCTTTTTTTAGGTGCCTGTTTTTTATGGCAATAGCAGCCCCCCCCCCCTAAACTGCATGAGAATGGAAAGAATCTCAAAAAGGGACTGTGATTGGCTGCTGGAATGAAGGGTGGTATCAGTGATGGAGAAGGAGAATTGTTTACATTCTCCAGTGGGGTCCTTTTGAAAAAGGGGGGAAATGGTATAGGCTGGATCAGTCAGTTGTATTTCAGAGTTTCCCAAATCAGAGAGGGGTTTGGGGAAGCGGAAGATTGGGCAGGGGGGGAAATAGGGAGGAGTCAAGTTTTAGATAGAAGATGATTCATGAATCCCATTGTCAATCATTAGAGATTGACATGGTTTATAAGCCATGATTTAGTTAATCATTAGCTAAAGTTGATTTTCCAAACCTGGCCCTTCAGCTTAACTATGGTTTATAAACAACAGTTAAAACTATACTCGCTAGCCAGGGTTAATCTATAATTTATAATTCTATAATCCTTGGATAAAATTAGCCCATCACTTAGCAATATGTTGAACACAGACCTACTCCTTAACTATGGTTAGAACCCAGATTCATAGAGCCATAAGTGAAGAGTGGTTCAGAATTAAAGCTACTCCCAAAGCTCATCTCTTACTAGTGCTTTAAACCAGTGATGGCCAAACTTGGCCCTCCAGCTGTTTTGGGACTACAATTCCCATTATCCCTGACCACTGATCCTGTTAGCTAGGGGTGATGGGAGTTGTAGTCCCAAAACACCTGGAGGGCCAAGTTTGGCCATCACTGCTTTAAACTCTGCCTGGTAACAGCTACTCTCCTTGCCTCCCCCCTTCTCCCAGTCAAGTTTAAAGGAATGGCTAAAGAGTGATGAATGCTGAAATGACTAATAGAACAGTGTGAGATTCAAGCATGCAATTTTATCACTAGATTTTTATGTGTTGTTTTAAAAGTAATCATTTTTAAAATATGAATAATGTGCTAGCATTTGGAACTTTCAGCTCTGTTAAGCAATAGGTAGATAGCGTTTGGAAGTATTTGAAAACATTCCTTTTCTTACCATATAGAATACCTTTTTTCAAAGAACATGAACCTTTCTGACTACTTGTGTTATATATATATCTTCAGAATAAAAGAACCAAATTGCAAGAAGAGCAACTGAACTCTGGTCTTACCTGGAAGAAAATAGTTAGCTTTGTTGATGAAAATTCAGCCAAGGAAAACAAACAATCCATACTTGAAGATTTAAAAACAATACTACAAGCTTCCAAACAAATAGGTAAGTGGTAATTTAGAAGTGGGATAGTATTTGTAGATGACTGAGCCACACTGTAGTCTAGTCTTGCAGAACAAAAGGCCGCAACATTTAAAAGGCTACTAATCATCCACAAGCCTGTTTTCCTGTGCATATCCATAATTACCGTATTTTTCACTCTATAAGACACACTTTTCTCCTCCTAAAAAGTAAGGGGAAATGTGTGTGCATCTTATGGAGTGAATGCAGGCTGTGCAGCTATCGCTGAAGCCAGGAGAGCAAGAGGGATTGGTGTGCACCGATCCCTCTTGTTCTCCTGGCTTCAGGGATAGCCACGCAAAGCCTCTTGAGCGCAGCTGGAGCACTCCTGCCTCTTCGCTCAAGAGGCTTTGCATTGCTTTCTTGCTGCTTGTTTACCTCCTCTAAAAACTAGGTGCCTCTTATGGTCGGGTGCGTCTTATAGAGCGAAAAATATGGTACTCATTTGTAGGATATTAACGGTATGATGAAATTAGGCTAGCTTTGCAGATGAGTCCTCAAAAGTTGTTATCTTATTATCCTTGCATTTTAAAAACCACCTTTTTTGGGGGGGGGCGGATCTCTAATCTGAAACTTTGGAGTGAACACCTTTAAAAAACTCAGTTCTGGGATTACAGTTTTAATACCCCAAATATCTCCCCACTTCGGTGTAATACCAGATAGGTACCTTTAGAAAAGCCACAGGCACCATGATGCCTATAATCATCACTGTTTTCCCTTTTACAGACTAACTGAACAAAGGCACAAGGCACACAACCTCCCCCCACCCCGGCCGCTTCATAATTGCTGCACCTAACAGTGCAGGCCATGGCACATCCATTATATCCTCTTTCCTTTCTTTCTGCTTCTAATGCAAGAGATGTTTACTGGCAGAATTCACCCCAATAGTATGTGATATAATATTTGATCTTCAAGTATTAATAAAGTGCCTTATTTTCCCCACTAATACCTTTAATGTAAGCAATCTTGCATAGTCTTCAAAATCATTGCAAAGTAATTTGATAGTGAGGCACCAGCATACCTCAGCTTCTTCTGTAAATACACAAAGCTTTCTTTCCGCCCGCCTCCCAGCCAGAAAGAACACTCTGTTCCTACTGTCTGTTGCCCTTGGACCACAGGGCTGAGGGGAAGCATACTGGGCTGGGACTAAGGTTTGCTGGATTGTGTGGCTTTTCCTGTGTGTTGTGCACACACATTATTAAAATCTTATCTAAGAACGTTTGAGAATAATTTGATCAAAAATTGGGATATGAATCTTCTAGATCAATGCATATAGACTTCACTTTAGCACTCTGCATTTGGGAAAGGAAAAGTAAATTAAAGGCCAAACTCTGAGCATGGGCCATCTACTCTTAACTTACTGGGTCCTGATTGTGTACCAAAAAGATACCAATGGAGAAGCTGAGTGCTAAGGTTTTGAAGTGTTGAAGTGATCATACTGAATGGTGTTTTTTTTTTTAAGAGTTTGACTTGTGTTGCTAGGGAATCTTTTAAATTGGGGTTTCTGCTTCACCTGGTTGCAAGAGGAAATGTCTGGGTCACCTTGCCCAAATCTAGTTGCCAGCGGCAACCAGGTTCCCTGCTGACAGCAAGCCTGTGTAGTCTATAAAGTAATCCAGTGTTTGCTTTGAAACGAGCTACCTTTTTTGGGTAACTGAATCACATCCTTCACAGCTGGCCTGACTGCTTTGGGTAACATGAGCCAGGCCAGAGGAGGATCACTTCTGAACCATAAGAAGTGCCTGTAGGATGTTCAGAGTTTGACTGCTGAGATTACTTTCATAAAGAGATTTGGAGGATATGGAGCATATGGAGTATAAATCTGCCTGTCTTGCTGTCATTGGGACAATTAGGCCCAGGTTGGATTGGAAACTAGTACAGAAATTAGGAGCAGATCACGTGGGTCATTCACTTTCCTGGTCCTCCCTTCTGCTCTGCCCTGGTTTAGTATGATGGAAGACCGCAAGAGAACACCAATGTGAATTTAGTCCTAAATTCACTGTGATGAAAACCAGCTTTTCAAAGGTGAATTTAGGAGCAAAACCAAGTTCATTTTGACCTGGAGTAGTAATGGTCTGTCTTAGCAATGAACCATGGTGGAATGGGAGTGGGGTTTATGCAAAAGTGTGGTTGGTCAGAAAAGAGTATGCACAGCTCTCCTGTCTCTTCTTGATTCTTAAAAACTCTCCTTCTGGCTACTTGTCAACTTGTACTCCAGTGTTAGAGGAACTGTGGTCCTTCAATTGTTGTGCCAGTCAGCATGGCCAGTGTAGTAATGGTAGTTGTAGTTGAACACCATCTGGAAGTCTACAGGTATCCTCTGTGACCTTTAAGAGCAGTGGAACAGAACACTCTAGCCGAATCAGTGCTCTCTGTCCTTTGGTCCTCTTTACTCCAGAAAGATTGGGAAACTCCTAGCCTTGATGCTATGCTTGTGTGCTTGTGCTCTCCTTCCATTTCATAGGCATGCATAAGATAATACATTTGTGCACACAGGTATTATTATTATTATTATTATTATTATTATTATATTAACATTTATATACCATTCTTCATCTGAAGGCATCTTAAGGCAGTTCACAAGATTAAAAAAAGAATAAAAGCACAACATAAATAGTTAGAACAAAAACGAAATAATATCCCCTCCCATGCCTACTGACTTTCTGACCACTTCCTGTGTTTGATGAAAAGGATCATAAGTAAAAATTGATTTCTTGTTGTTTTAACCTAACAATGTGAATTTGCATCAGTTTTAGCTGTAGAAGAACATATTTCTATATAGAAGTGTTAAATGTATAACTTCAGACTTGTGTAGCTTATAATACATGTCCAGTAGAACATCTTAACATTAATTCAGATCATTGATGTATGGGGTGTCCTTGATGTCCTACTTTCAGTCTCATAAAATAAAGGTAGTACAAAGAATGTCAAAAGGATGAAAATGGATTTATTATTTGAAGTTTGTGAGCAAATGTTAAGCCTGTGCTGAAAAATCGTTGTGGCTCCCATTCATTGCCGTTTCAGCAAAGCAGACTGCATATCTTATCTGCTGAAGTACGGGTTCGGGGTGGTAGGGTTGGGAGGATATCCTGGGAATTGCATATCTCACTTAGGTCAAGGCTCTGCTGTTTCTGGCCATGTGCAACTCCCTGTAGATGTTGCCCTGTACATGTTGCAGGACTACAGCTCCCATCATTCTTGGCTATTGGCCGTGCTACCTGGTGCTGAGGGGAAATGGTGTCAAGCCATTGCTGTAGAGCTTCTCATTCTCCCATCTCCTCTTTAAGTTATTGAAGCACATTGACATTATATTTGCAAATTGGGGAATGTTGGGTGCGGAGAAAGGTGGCAGATTCTGGTCTGGGGCTGAAAATCAGCTACAACCAGGCAAGGAAGAGGATGGGTGAAAACTGAAGTTACTACCCAAAGCCCTTGGTATAGGAAAGAGAAGTCATCTTCATTAACTGAAAGGATGGGAAGTAAGTGATAAAACTCATGACTCTAGTGTCTAAATTGCATTTTGGGATTCTAGCTTAAAGGGGGAGCTCATCCTTGCCTATATCCTAAGGAAAAAACACAGAAATTCACCTGCAGCAGCATCTCTTAGACATTTAGAAAAGCATTAGTAGGAGGCATGGTGCTGTTCTTATGTAAAGTGGTACCTACATGTGATTATCCTAGCACATTAGGGAGATGGCTAGGCTAGCCTTCTTGCACTGTTCTAGTTTATTACATGCAGGAAGCTTTAAATGAGGGCAGCATTACAAAACTATGACCCTTCTCCACCTAACCACCCCACCCATCTCAAACCTTCACATACATGCATACTGGCAGCTTAGTAGCTCTGCTTATTAGCTCCAGCTTAGTAGCTCTGTATAAAGTGTAGAATGGATCTAATGGAATATCATTGTTATTTGTCAAATTCCTAGGACTTCAGTTCTTCAAACGAGTTTTATTCTTCAATTTATATTCTTGCTTTGTGTCCCTTACCTGATTGTCACAAAAATCATTCAAATATGGTGGTTGCATAAGGTAGCTGGTTTAAACTGTAGGTATTTATAACCTTTTCTGGGTTTCTTTTCTGTGAACAGTGGGATCTGAGAATGGTCAAGAAGCCATTGAAAGTGGTGCTGTCTTCCTTTTTAAAACATTTCACACAAAGGAGTGTGTTGGTCATGAGGAAACGAAAGCCATCAAGCAGATGTTTGGGCCCTTTCCCTCATCCTCTGCGACGGAAGCCTGCGAAGCCACCTATCGGATTTCTTCTCATTTCACAGAAGATCAGCTAGCTGGCCTTCTGCAGATGACAGAAGACAAAAATGATGACAGGAAACTGTGTTTTGGTAAAAACATTGCGTTTTCCTTTGACATGTATGATTTGGATCACTTTGAAGAACTGCCAGTAAACGGGGAAATGGATGAACAGAAAGGTATTAGCTTGGATTTCAAGAAATTTCTAAATAACCATTTGGAACGTTTCCCAAATGGCTATGATGAAAGCTCTGGCATGAAGTCATTGGACAAAGTGGATGATTCTTTTCTGTGGTGTGAGGTTGGAAAGTACCTGAGTGAATCACTAAAAGAAACCCCTGGAGTCCCAACAACGGAGGATCTTTGCTGCACTTTGTATGAGATGCTAGCTTCGCATAAAAGTGGTGATGAGCTTCAGAATGAGGTACGGTATGCATAATGTTTTCGTTATTACCCTAAGTATCAATGGCTTGGAACCAGAGCGTGCTTAAGTAGTGCCCCCTCGTGCTACCGCTGCATCTGTTCTCCCCATCCCCATAAGCCTGGCCCGATGCTCAGGAAATCCTTGGGAATGGCCTGAGGTGGGAGAGTCAGAGAAAACAATATGGAAACAGCTTGCTGCTCCTTGAAGCCACTCCTTTGTAAAGTGGTCTGAGAATAATCCCGGGGGTAATTTTCTGCTGACTTGCTGTGAAGTGGCAGTACTTCAGCTTCTTACAATAGTTGTAATGGGGAAATATATGAAACGGGGGTTTACTGTGTTTTGAGAAAAATTGCATTTCAAACCAACACCTAGAAACTGGGTTTTGTGTGCTGTTTCCCTTTTGATTCTTTTGTAAAGAACAGGATGCCTCATGAGAGATGGTAGGGAAATAGAGAACAGAAAAGCCTGCTGGATCAGGCCAGTGGTCCGTCTCATCAAGCCCCCTGTTCTCACAGTGGCCAACCAGATGTCTATGGGAAGCTCACAGGCAAGACTTGAGTGAAAACCCTCCTGTGGTTTCCAGGAGAGAGAGCCAGTGTGGTGTAGTGGTTAAGAGCAATAGACTCGTAATCTGGTGAACCGGGTTGGTGTCTCCGCTCCTCCACATGCAGCTGCTGGGTGACCTTGAGCTAGTCACACTTTTCTGAAGTCTCTCAGCCCCACTCACCTCACAGAGTGTTTGTTGTGGGGGAGGAAGGGAAAGGAGAATGTTAGCCTCCTTGAGACTCCTTCGGGTAGTGATAAAGCGGGATATCAAAGCCAAACTCTTCAGGAAGCCTACTGCCTCCAACAATGGAAGCAAAGCATAGTCACTGTGGGAAGAAGCCATTGGTCGCCTTGTGCTGCATAAATTTTTCCAATTCTCTTTTAAAGCCACCCAATTGGTGGCCATCACGGCCTCCCGTGAGAGCGAGTTCCACTTCCAGCTTCATTGGATGGCCACAAGTTCTAGAGGGAGAAGGTTTCTCTGTCCACTTTCTGCATGCCGTGCGTTATTTTATACATTTCTGTCATGTTGCCTCTTGCTCACCTTTTCTATAAACTAAAAAGTCCCCAATGCTGTAGCCTTTCCACACAAGGGTGTTGCTCTGTCCCATTGATCATTTCAGCTGCCCTTTTCTGAACCTTTCCCAGCTCTGCAATACGCTTTCAGATCAGAACTGTACACAGTATTCCAACTGCAGTTGCACCATAGTTTCGTAGAATGGCATTATAATATTGGCAGTTTTATTCTTGGTTGCTTTCCTAATGGTCCTTAGCATGGAATTTGCCTTTTACACAGCTACAGCGCATTGGGTTGACATCTTCATTGAGCTGTCCACTATGACCCCAAGGTCTTGTTGCTTGTCTGTGACTCCCACTTCAGACCCCAAAACATATAGGTGACTCCCTTGTCATTCAAGGGTCCAGACCACCTCTCTAGAGTCTAGATCAGGCTTCCTCAACCTCAGCCCTCCAGATATTTTGAGACTACAATTCCCATCATCCCTAACCACTGGTTCTGCTAGCTAGGAATCATGGGAGTTGTAGGCCAAAAAACATCTGGAGGGCCGAGGTTGAGGAATCCTGGTCTAGACCAGTGTTTCCCAACCTTTTTTGGGCAAAGGCACACTTGTTTCATGAAAAAAATCTCAAGGCACACCACCATTACAGTCCCGTGACGTCAGCGCGCAGCGTCACGCCGGGAGGGACGCATGAAAGTGTAAGTTTCAATTTTTTCCCCTCCCCCTTGCCTTCCTTCTGTGCCAACCGCCAAAAAGCCAAGAATCGCCGGACCGCCGGCGGAGGGGGGGAGGGCGAGCGGAGGCAGCGGCGAGCCCCGTTCCTCCCCATCCACCCCATTCCGTGCAAGGAGCGCGAACAGGCGTGAGAAGGGGGTCAAACCTGCGGGTCGGCGCCGGGGAACCTCCAAGCTTTGGGGGTGGGGGGGGAGGAGGCAGCAAAGCGAGGCAGGAAGGAGAGCGCGGCTTGGCTGGGTGACCTTTGGCAGGGGCAGGGAATGAGAGCCGCGAGGCGGGTGCTGCGGACGGAGGCGCTGCCCGCCGAGCTCGCAGGCAGCCAGGCAGGCAGACGGCGAGAGCCCCGCGCTGGGCGGCCTCTCCTCGCCGCCGCCGCCCCGCCTCTCGCCGCCCGACTCGCCCGCCTCCCTCCAGGCAACATCTTGCGGCACACTAGTGTGCCGCGGAACAGTGGTTGAAAAACACTGGTCTAGACAATCTTCTGCTACTAATGTATTTAACTGCTTTGTTTTGTCAGTGGTCTTTATGTTTTTAGGAATGTGCCGTCTGATTTCAAATGCACTTTCCTAAACCCTCTAGGACCTTGAGGGTGACATATGTGGTTTGGGGATGTGTAGTTTGAATTGGAGTCTCCCACCATTCTGTTACCGTACTTCCTTTCATTGAATTGGTTCCTTTCCAAATTACAGGCATGTTACCATAGCTCCCTCTGCTGGAACTCGTTAACATACTGGTAAAAGAATCCCATTCAAAAATAAAAACTTCTTTCAAATCTTTATTTCCTTCTGTATCTGCTCTTGGTACCAGACTACAGTGGTACCTCGGATTAAGTATTTAATTCGTTCCAGAGGTCCGTACTTAACCTGAAACTGTTCTTAACCTGAAGCACCACTTTAGCTAATGGGGCTTGCTGCTGCTGCCACGCCACCAGAGCACGATTTCTGTTCTCATCCTGAAACAAAGTTCTTAACCTGAAGCACTATTTCTGGGTTAGCAGAGTCTGTAACCTGAAGCGTATGTAACCTGAAGCATATGTAACCCGAGGTACCACTGTACTTGTAATATGCACGTTGCTTGTAGTGTTGTCCTGTGAGGGTGTGTTTGTGTCCCAAACTGCAGTCAGAGAGATTGCCACAATGTGTCTCGGAACACTTATGGCAGGGTGAGGAGCTTAAAAACCCTTTCCCCTGTGTTTTTCTTTCTCCAATTGCTGAAAATCACCCCGACATTCCCCCCTCCCTCCGGTCCTGTTGCTTTTTGTTAAATCAGTTTACGGAATAACATTGTGTGGGGGTGTTTTCAAAGTCCCCAGGGAAAGATTACATATGATTTGGTGCTGCATGTAACTTGGTGCTCGCTTTTTCCTTGTAAGAAGAAATCATGTTGAATAGCTTTTCACATGTGAAGGGGCTCCTCTCATCTTTTCTGTTCATTCTTAGTGGATCCCATCTTATTTGCTCCTGCTGCTTCAAGATGCATTATAACTCCTCCAGCAGGCTAGCTAATGTGGTACCTCCAGATGTTATTGGAGAATAAATCCACCATCCCTAACCATTAGCCATGCTAGCTGGGACTGATTAGAGTTGGAACGCAGCCACATCTGGAGGGCACCATGTTGGCTATCTCTGCTTTACAGTGTGGCTGACCTTCTGGGAATCCTCCACTAGTTACCCATTCTTGACAGTATTAAGCACAAACAGCTTTTAAGCCCTTTCTTGGCTTTTGCTATCTTTCCTGTTGTGTTGATATCCAGTAGAGTTTCCAAGTACTTGCTTACTTTAAGTAGCTGAAAACACCTTCATATTTTGCCCTCATGCTGGGAGACAGCACGCTGCCAGAACTTCCCTTACTGTGATGGCATCCATACATAAGCTGGGGTTGTCTCTTTCACTGCTGAATGTTGTATAATTGTTTCCTCTCGATTTAATTTCTGTATCCTGCTGTTTCTACAACATTTGTTTGGTTTGCGAAGTTGAGCTTACAAATACTATAAACAGAAAACATCCTCGTTTTGTATCTGTATTTTGCCTAGGACAATGGAACTTTGTACCACCACAGTAGATATAGTATAAACAATCATGGCTTCTGTCCTGCCCAAAATTGAGTATACTCATTTTTCACTGAAATTATTGAGATATAAGAGCATTAGTTTTATTTATTTATTTAGCTTTATATATCTGGCAACTTTTGGGTCACATGTCTTTTTAGTATGCCAGAATCTCATTTAGTAGATAGGTAGCCGTGTTGGTCTGCCATAGTCAAAATAAAAAATTCCTTCCAGTAGCACCTTAAAGACCAACTAAGTTAGTTCTTGGTATGAGCTTTCGTGTGCATGCACACTTCTTCAGATTCTTTCATTTGTTACTGAAATTAACCAGAGAAATTTGCACCATCAGCTAACAACGATTGTATATAAACATGGTGACCTTTGTGCAACAAGATTTTGGTACCTAGCCTTTTTCGTAAAATTGTATAGGTTGGGTTATATCTGGCTAACTCAGAAATAGACATGCAGAAATCAGTGGACAAGTTAAGTTTGTTTGTTTTAGTGGGTCTATGCAGAGCATGATTTGGTTCAAATTGAATTTTGAATAAATGCACAATTAATTGTTACTGTTTTGAATATTATTGTGCTATTATCTTTCTTGGTGGGTCATGCAAACTGCTAATTTGAGTAATGCTTTTTATTGAGTAGGGTAGAGAGCGCTGGGGATGAGTTTATGCAGGGGTGGGCAACCTAAGGCCCATGGGCCACAAGCAGCCCATGGGAGTCATTTAAGCAGCCCATGAGCTGCCCCCGAACCAAGCCGCCCGCTTGGTGCGCTAAACCGGTGTAGTGTGCCACTGGGACTCTCTTCCGTGGTGTCGGAAATTGCGTCTGCGCATGCACAGACGATGAAAATCATGTCTGCGCAGACACTGATGCCGGAAATCGTGTCTGCACAGACGCTGGAAATTGCGGGCGCATGCGCTCACAATCCAGCCCACAGAGAAGAGTTTGGATTTGATATCCCGCCTTTCACTCCCTTTAAGGAGTCTCAAAGCGGCTAACATTCTCCTTTCCCTTCCTCCCCTGCAGTGATCTCCACTGCAGTGAACTGGTCCAGGCAAGGTAAACCTTGCTGACCCCTGAGTTTATGGGACTCATGGGGGGGGGTGTCCAAAAAAAGTTTGGGAACTGGTGCTCCAGCTGCTACGGTTGAATGTAACTAATGTCTACTTTAAAAATAGTGGGCTGTATCTACATGTGATTTCTCCGTTTTTGTTTATTGGTGCCTCTTGTAATAGTTTCAGGTACTTTTATTATCAGATTTTCCCCCTTTGAAGTGTTTGAGGTGCTTTGCAGTTCTTTGCCATTTTAAGCTTAATGTGCATGTGCAGAGAAAGTGTGTTTCACGGGCACAGATTTTTGTCAGACATATTTTTCACAGACCTAAAGGTTTAAACCCAAATGAGATCTATGGGCTGTTTTGTATATTGAGCACTAAAGGGAATAAATTGAATTCTTTTAAGTTTCCTTGCCTTGTTGCGATAAATCACTCTGTTTTTCAGATAAACTGAAGAACCAGAACATCTTCATGGATAAATATCTTCTGAATTACTGCCTAAATAGTGTACTGATTTTACTACAGATAGATTTATTTGCTGGGGTGGGACTTTTTGGGGATGGGGGAAGAATGTTCATTTAAGATGTGTTGCTGATAATTGGATATAGTGTGTTGGCATAGAGCAGTGTTTCCCAACCACTGTTCCACGGCACACTAGTGTGCCGCGAGATGTTGCCTGGTGTGCCGCGGGAAAAATTAAAAAATTCGAAAGTTGTTGTTTTTTAAAAGTCAAATTTTCGATTGGGGCGCCGTCACTAGATGACCCCTGGGGTTCCCTCCCTCCCTCCCGCTCTGCGCCTCCCTCCTCCTCCTCCTCCTCCGGGGAGGCCCTTCCTGGCTCTCGGCCAAGGCTTGGCGGCTGCCACTCACTCGCTCGCTCGCCCACCCGTCCCTCCATCCCTGCACCCAGCCTCTCCCCCTCCGTCCCCGGCGCGGGGTGCGCGAACTACGTTTCCCAGCGTGGCCTGGTGGGCCGGGCGTTTTGTTTGAAGCGCTCTTCTCCCGGCCATGGAATGAGCGCAGCGGCGGCGGCTGGGCGGGCAGGGGCTCTTCCGCGCAGACCCCGCGCAGCCTGCCTGCGCCCCCGCAGAGATCGGGCGGCAGGATGGAGCCCGGGGATCCCCGCGGAGGCGGAGCGGTGGAGGCGGAGGCTGCCCCCCAGGTAGGGCTGCGTCGGGGGGGGGGGTTATTTTTGCAATGCTGCATCCGCGCCGGAGGGGACACATCGGACCGCGGGGAGACCCCTTGGCGGGCGTGCAAGGCAATGCATGCGTGCAGGCGTTGCATGGAGTGCAGTGCAATGCAATGGCAACGCGGCGCCCTGCATGCATGCATGCAACTTCCACCGGTGCTCCGGACTTGGCAGGTGAGGGGGGTCCCCAGTGGGCGGCAGAGAGAGCCGGGAGGGCGAAGGGGAGCCGGGGGGGGAGCAGCGCTGCTCCCCGAGCCGAGCCCGGGGGGAAACTTCGGCGTCGTTGCGCCGGGTGTTGGAAGCGGAGGCTGGCGGGGGCCCCTCACCTGCAAAACCTGGTCGCCTCTCATATATTTCGTGCATTGCATTCATCGCTCGCTTTCTCCTCCAAGGAGCTCCCGGGGGCGCGCGTGGTTCTCCCCATGTTATCCTCGCAACAACAGCCCTGCGAGGTGGGTCAGGCGAGTGGCCCAAGGGAGCACCCAGGGATTGTCCTGGCCAGGTGGGGTGATTTGAACCCTGCTCTCTGCCCGGTCTTCGTCCTCATTTAGCCCCCACATGTGCATGACTGTGCATGACTGAGGTTTTCCCCCCTCGTCTTGGCTATGGTGTGAGTCTGTGCTGTTAATTAATGGGGTTCTGCCTTCGGAGAAGATGAGCCAGCCCTCAAGGAGGTGATTATGTAATTTGCTAGCAATTCATGTCCCTCCCGGCGTGACGCTGCGCGCTGACGTCACGGGGCTGTAATGGTGGTGTGCCTCGAGATTTTTTTCATGAAACAAGTGTGCCTTTGCCCAAAAAAGGTTGGGAAACACTGGCATAGAGAGTATCACATTGCTGTTTACAAGAACTTTGTTAGGCCACTTTCTTTCTTTTCCTGTTGCAGATGGGATGAATCGTGGCCCATTGAATAGATGTGATAAGAAGATTCTTAAGAGATTCATGCTTAATAAAGATTCATGCTTTATTGGGGGTATTCTCTACTAATCTCATTAAGTTGATGAGTTCTTAATTGGAACTGGTTTGGATCGAGAACACGTTAGTCATGCTTGGTCATGACTCACTTATTTTGCAGCCAACTCAATCTGTTTCAAGAGTTTTAAATGCTTTTGTTTTCTTTTTTGTGTTCTTTCATCACACCATCGAGGATAGGGAAGATTGAAAACTCAAATAAATACAGATTTACGGCAATGATATCTACATAATGTTTGTTTTTTTAAAAAAGAAAAGTACAGGGCAAAAGCCTCATAGTAATTTATAGTCCTGTTAATGGTAGCTGGGACGCGGGTGGCGCTGTGGGTTAAACCACAGAACCTAGGGCTTGCTGATCAGAAGGTCGGCGGTTCGAATCCCCGCAACGGGGTGAGCTCCCATTGCTCGGTCCCTGCTCCTGCCAACCTAGCAGTTCAAAAGCACATCAAAGTGCAAGTAGATGAATAGCTACCACTCCGGCGGGAAGGTAAACGATGTTTCCGTGTGCTGCTCTGGTTCGCCAGAAGTGGCTTAGTCATGCTGGCCACATGACCCGGAAGCTGTATGCCGGCTCCCTCGGACAATAAAGTGAGATGAGTGCCGCAACCCCAGAATCGTCCGCGACTGGACCTAATGGTCAGGGGTCCCTTTACCTTTACCTTTAACCTGTCTTTAGATTTCATAGGGTAATCTTTCATTGACTTAGGAGTGGACTCTGGGAGCAAACTCAAGTACAAGAATGCTAATGAGGACATTCTCAGTAAGTAGCAATAGCTGAAAAGTCATGCCACTGTACAGTAAAGATGGGATGCTAATGAATGCGTAGGAGTAGATAGAAATATATTGTGTATTTTACTGCATAGCTACAAAGAGATCATGTCCATCGTAGAATCTAGTGTGGTTGTGGCAATGTTTGTTGCCAGTTGGCTAATTTAGGTGGAGAATTATGGAGCTACTTCCAAATGTTTTGGACTACAACTGTCATTTGCTGATGGTAGTGCAAAACACCTTGAGGGCACCAGGCTGGGGAAGGCTTGAGCTAGATCTTCTATAGGGAAGTTTGTGTATTAACAGATTCTACATATTACATACCCTTCTTCTGAGACTGATGGGGCCCAAGTTCAAGACTTAACAGCCCAATGGGCCTTGAAGATGTCTCCTTGCATTTTCATTTTAGGAAGAGATCACACATTTGAATTTGATTACCCCTGAGAGCTAGCAGGCAAGGCCAGGAGGAAGTGTAGGTTAGAGTCTGTTGCAGGGGGAAGGGGGTTCATAAAGAGCACAGAGAGATGGGCAAAACTCATAAGGAATTTCAGTGCTCCATGGCTTTTTTTACTTTAATCTACTTTTAATCTGCTTTACAATTTACATTTAGCATTCTAAGCTTCTGGAATTAGGTTTAATGTAGATCAACATCATCAAGTAAAGAAATGTATTCTGGTAGGAATGTATCATTTATTTACATTACATAGAATGCAAATTGTTTTAATACATGCCTATGTACAGTGTTTTTTTCTAATATCAGAAAAATGTATGAAAATCTAGCATGTGCTGTTGTTTATAACAGTGGGGAAATTGGGTTTTAATTGTCCCGAAGCAGATGCTTCCAAATCTTACTCTGCAGCCCACCTCTGCTCCCTGCTGGCAAGCTGCTCTCCAATAGCATCCAAAGCTTAGTTTCTAGATATTAGCTGGTGCCCTTTCTCTCCCTCTAGATGAATCAACATGCAATGTTCCCAAATGCCTTCCAGCTGCTGCCTTTCTTCCTAGTTGAAACAGAACCAAAGGTTTACTTGGAGCATTCGTATTGCAGCTGCTTTTTGTCCTACCATGAGCAAAGCTTCTGGTCCACTATATAATCAATTGCTTTCTTCTGAAATGGTGGCGGCGGCATTTATAACAAAACTGACACTAAAATTAGGGTCTTGAAAAATGACATTTTTTTGCAAAGATAAGTAGAAGATTTTTTAAAGTTTATAACCTATATCTGTAAGTCACCAAAAGTTAATATTAATAGCAAAACTGAGTTTTGTTTTGTTTTTTGTGGAGGAAAAAGTATCTATTAATAATCTGTGCAATGAAGGCTATGCTTCGTTTTATCCATTTTACTTCAGCTTTGGTGCACATGCACTGTTGAACTGGAGTGTGTTGATATCAGTAACAACATCGTCATCGTCGTTTAGTCGTGTCCGACTCTTCATGACCCCATGGACCAGAGCACACCAGGCACTCCTGTCTTCCACTGCCTCCCGCAGTTTGGTCAAACTCATGCTGGTAGCTTCGAGAACACTGTCCAACCATCTCGTCCTCTGTCATCCCCTTCTCCTTGTGCCCTCCATCTTTCCCAACATCAGGGCCTTTTCCAGGGAGTCTTTTCTTCTCATGAGGTGGCCAAAGTATTGAAGCTTCAGGATCTGTCCCTCCAGTGAGCATTTAGGGCTGATTTCCTTAAGAATGGATAGGTTTGATCTTCTTGCAGTCCACGGGACTCTCAAGAATCTCCTCCAGCACCATAATTCAAAAGCATCAATTCTTCGGCGATCAGACTTCTTTATGGTCCAGCTCTCATTTCCATACATCATTACTGGAAAAACCATAGCTTTAACTATACGAACCTTTGTTGGCAAGGTGATGTCTCTGCTTTTTAAGGTGCTGTCTAGGTTTGTCATTGCTTTTCTCCCAAGAAGCAGGCGTCTTTTAATTTCGTGACTGCTGTCACCATCTGCAGTGATCATGGAGCCCAAGAAAGTAAAATCTCTCACTGCCTCCATTTCTTCCCCTTCTATTTGCCAGGAGGTGATGGGACCAGTGGCCATGATCTTTATTTTTTTGATGTTGAGCTTCAGACCATATTTTGCGCTCTCCTCTTTTACCCTCATGAAAAGGTTCTTTAATTCCTCCTCACTTTAATTCCTCCTCACAGTAACAACATAGTTCAACATAATCACAATCCTTCAGAAAGCTACTCTCGACTTCAGTTTCATTGTTGACTTGTGTGGACCGAAAAGAAGTAGAGCTTTCCCCCTCAGACATGAAGTGTCTCCTTTTGGTATTTTCATTCATGTGTTGAAGACGCATGGGAGATCTAATGGGGGTGGTCCTTAATGGTTTTAATAGTTCATTGTTGGACAGTGTCACAAGTACAGCTATGGTATTTTATATCTGCTGGCAAAGTTGACTGGGGTCCACACATCTCATATGTCTAAGGAGCATGTGATCATCTTGCGGTTCAAACAACCTTACACAAACAGGTTGGAATTGGCAGCGTAGGATGCCGACATGTGTCATGTAATCTTAAAGCTTCTAGTAGGACATACCTTTTACAGTTGCTATGCTTACAAGTTCAGTCGTGCGTAGAAATCCTTTGGCACATATGACTGAGTCTGGAAATGCAGCACTTATTCTCGACCCTGTTTTGTGTTGTCTTCCTCATGTAGCATTCCACCACACCTTCCCATCTCACATGTGGCCATATAAGACCTATATCAACTGGCAGATCTCCACACGTTACTTAGTAGCAAATGGGGTTGGGAATTTTAGTCTTTTAGTGGTTTGCTAGAACTGATGAAAATGGATGCAGATACAGTGGCTGAGATCCAAAGATCTGCTTTAGGTACACTTTTCCTTGTCTCTCCCCCCCCCCCCAGCAGACTTTCCTGCCATATGATGAGAAGCTGCTTTTTAAAGCCCCCAGGGTCTCAAAAGTGGCTTGCTGGTTGCTGTTTGAAAAATAAAAGCTCAAAGATTTTTTTGAGCATGCTGTGCTTTGGATACTGATATATTTTCTTATACAGTTGCTCTAGACGAGGGATAGCCAATGTAGCACCCTCCAGATGTTACATTTGGCGCTTGACCACGCTGGCTAGGGCAGATGGAAGTTGGAAGTCTGAATAGCATATGGCGGCTGCTGAATTGGCTTTTCCTGATCTAGACATCTGCCTATGGCCAGGAAGGTGATTTTCATATGCCATGGAAGGAATAATATCCAATGGTGTTCAGTATACAGGCGATGCAGTATAAAGCAACAATTCCTCTTGATCTGAAAATGATTCTAAACTTATCAAAATAGTGCCATGGTACTATTAATAATTACAGCTTTACTGGGAGGGTTGCTTCATTTTGAAATGTGTAGTTCACGAGATTACTGTGATTCACTGGAGTTTTGATAGTGGAGTATCACAGCTTAACATTCTTAATTAATGTTAATCATACATTTTCTGACATGTTGCACAAAGGATTTCCATGCCTGTTTGTGTGAAAGGAGTGAAGGCTGTGGCAACTTTGCAGTATTGGAACAATCACTTCATTTGTGAAAGCCTGATCCATATGTGTCCTTTTATGTATGAAAAGGCAGTGTCAGTAATGGAAAAGGTAAAGGAAACCTTTATGTTTCCTTTTTTAGGTGTAAATTTAACGTATTAAGTATGAATGTGCCAAATGTATATGTTTGGCAACCCTCAGCTTATAAGTAGAATCTGTAAGTAGAATCATAAAATTGTAGAGATGGAAGGGACCACGAGGATAATGTAGTTCAACTCACTGCCGTGAGTTGGGTTCAAACCTACAATCCTGGGATAGAGTCTCGTGCTCTACTTCCCTCAGATCAGGTGACTTGTTACCAGGGATCAGTTACCACTACTTCCGTATGAATAGCCTGATTTAACTGAGAGGGGTTGTTGGCTGACCCTATGGGACATGTGCATGGTCTTGGGGGGGGGAGGGGGACATTTCCTAGTAGTCTCCAGGCATTTTGTAATGTTTTATGTGGAAGCTGGTGTGTTATATCTGGACATCACAACCACCCTCTTCAAAGGTCTGCTTCCATTTGCTAGTGGAATTTCCATTCTACAAAGACCCCTGCTCTGCTTGTTGAGTGCTCCTGTGGTCAGAAAAGGGAGGTGATTTCCACTGGTTTCCTCCCTACCTTCCCCCTGTTCCACCTTCTACACCTTTCTGGAGGTTTTGTCAATCCTCAGAACATGTGGGGTGGTGGGATTGGTGAAAAATTACCCACTCTTTACCTGCAGGAATGTGTAGTAAATGGGGTTCAACTCTGAATCTGGCCTTATGCTTTTAGCTATACTGGAAAGCAGTGTGTGTGTGTGTGTGTGTGTGTGTGTGTTTGTGTGTGCACTGCTCATTAAGTCTGGATTACAGATCAACTGTTCTGCCAACAAAACTGATATTGTGTCAAGAAAGTCTCTTTTTTTTAATGCCTTGATTGATCTGGACTCATCTCCCAGCACTAATCAGAAAACTAGTGTGAACTTGGGCTTCCATGTGTGAATCATCTTTTGGATTGGATTCTGCATAATATCCCTTGTAAGCAGTCAGTTTTGTCAGTGCTGAGAGCAGCCGCCATCTGCATGCTTGCTGCTTGATAGCGTGTTGAATCTATTTGTGTAAATGGACAGAAACTTTCACTCCTGAAAATCAGCTCTTGGGGGGCATCCTTCAACGTAGCCATGGAAGTATCCTTCACACACAGCAGCAACATATGTGATAATGGGTCGTGGGAGCTCCACATGTTCTTAGCATTCTTGATCACAGCTTAGTGCCTGGAAGTTGTGAACAAGTACAATTCTGTAATGTATATTTCATCCAATAATTGATAATACTAAGACAATGGCTTTTCCTTCCATTTCTTTAGTTGTTTGAGCTGCTAGGACCTGAGGGATTTGAACTCATAGAGAAACTCCTGCAGAACAGATCAACAATTGTGGAGAGATCTTTCTCGGGACCAAATGATTATAAGCTGCAGGCTCTGCAAGGTAAAGTAATAGCACACAGGGTTTTTAACTAGTTGCATGGCTTAATCCTTGGTTCAAAACTTAGCAACACCACTCACACAGGGGAAAGAGGTGGTCATGGGTATGGATGGCAGACATCCAAAAATAACTTATTTTAGTGTGTATTTTTTAAAAAACAACAACAACACATTTTCTAATTTGAAAAGCTGAATACAATAACTTGAGATCACAAATTTATTCTTCAATTTTTCCCCTTTTCCAAGTTCATAGTTTTAGTAAAAAAAATTAAAAAACTTGTCTGAAGGTCAGCAATTATTAGTGGGTTTGCTGTAACTCCACAGTTAAGGGTATATAGTTTCATAGTGAGGGAGAGTACACACAATCACATCTCAGCTTAATAGGTTGAAACATGATGAAGACTCTTCTTCCCTTGCATGAGCCTGAAAACTAGAAAGTCTTCCTGTAACTATAGATTTAATAGTTAGAAAGAAATAGAGAAACTATTATTGGCAAGCTTTGGAATGGGCTATTGGGAACTGACTTTGAGGGGGAAAGGTGGAGTATAAAGAAATATACAACAACAACAACAACAAACCAAGATATTAAACCATGGTTGTATTAATTTCCTAGTTTATTCTGAAGCTATGAATTATAGTTTCCTAGTCTTGATTAAACTAGGAATAGGAAGCCTTGCTGATTAGTTTGATGACTCCTGTAAATGAAGGAGTGAAGGGGCTGTGTATGCAGCCAAAAGGCTTGTTCTTATCTCAGTTTATGAAGCTAAGATTCAATCATTCAAATGAGGTTGAATGTGTTATAGAAAACAAGCTGGTTATACTGTATCCACTTCCTTCCTTACCCCAATGCTAATTATTTCCCAGTATGGGAGGTGAACCGAATGTTTCAGAATGTGTCAAGTAATCTAACAATATTTTGGAAATCTAAAAGCATTCTCAAAAGAAAGTCCCCCCCCCCAACTTTTAAAAATAATGTCCCAGGCTACTTAGAAATTTAATAACTTTGCTAAAAACTCACATAGCAGACAGGATGATGCTACAAATAGCTGTACCCTTTTCCATGTTGCAGAACAGTGCAGGAAGCTTGCTGGAGAAAACACTAAGCCCAACTATGGCTGTCAAGTAACAATTCAGTCTGAACAAGAGAAGCAGTTAATGAAACTATGTCGTCGTGAAGAAAAGCGGAATGCCCGGCGAGAAAAACGTACTGGGGAGGATGGAGACGTTTTTGTCGATGGAGGAATGTGCTTTGATCCCAAAGAGCTCCGCAGTCAAAGGTAATAAATGCCATCAGTGGAAAAATGCTGTTCTTGTTAACTTTTAATGTATAGTAAGCATTTGTTCTCTCATAGTGCATCTTTAGGGATTAGATAGACCTGACCTTCAGGGCATGTTTTATTACAACTACAGATTATTTTTGGTATGAAACAAAAGAGCAGTGATCTGCCTAATTACATTCTCCACAGTCTAACCCACACAGGTTAGAGGTAAAGATGCAAAAGGCACCCTATCATATTTGGGTACTGACCATTTAGTTTAAAACATATAAGGTCTCTATTCATTGTATTAAAACCATCGGTCTCATCATTAGATCAGTCCTTTTCACGTTGCCATTGTATTATGGATGGGGAGTGGGGCGTGCAGAAAGCTTGATAACAATATTTGTTTATTTCTTAAATAGGATGTATTTAGACAGGTACATTACTGGAAGCAGAGTGGTAATAAAGAGTGGATGATCCCTTCCAATAGTAAAGACTTTGCATCAGTGCAGAAAGGAATGGGAGATGGAATGGCCCTTGCTTTGCCCTTATATTTGTTAAAACCATCCCATTTTAGGGCTCGCACCACTGTGCTGCTGGGGGATATCTCTGGTGGCAGAGGACTGTCCTTGGCCACTAACTCTTGCTTGCTGGCGAGAGATGCTAGCTGGCTGTCAGAACACAGCTGCACTCTCTTCCTTGTTTAAGCTAGGCCTGCCTCTTGCTTGAAAATCACCTGAGCTTCCCTCCAGTCCAGCTGTGAGTGGAACAGCGGTTACCCTTGCCAGCTCCTTTTTCTTTGTTGAAGGAAGAACCTCCTCCCCTCTTTAAAAGATGTTGCCAGGCTTCCTGCATATGCCAGAAAGCAAGTGGGGCATGTCCTTTAATGGGCAGACTGCGTCCTTTACTCTGTACAAGTGGAGAATATAAAGTGTACGAGAAAGATGTAATATTTTAGCTTAGATGCTATATGAGTGATAGGACTCCATCTTTCTCCACTGTATGTGTATGAATTGGCCCAAGTTTCTTGCAGTCCTCCTGACTGGCTTTTTTGTGATTTGTCATGGTCAACATTAAAAAAAAATGTTCTTGGGAACTGTTGCACCTTCGTCTGGTATACCAGGAGTGAACCACCAATTGGCATGGAATGCTGGCAGATGGGGGGGGGCAGGAACAAAAAACAAGAGGGGAAATGGAATGGTGTATCCTACAGGAGGGCATGAATAGCTACTAGTCCTACCTACTGTAACGTTTTGTTTCGGGTCGCACTTGTTCTCTTTCGAATATTTATTTTGAAGCTGAATTTGCTTGGTGGGAGGAAGGTTCCATGTGAATTCGCCTAAGCAGTCAGCTTTGGGTGTTAGTCTCCTTTGTAGAAAGCTGAATTTAATTGAAACTTCAGGCTGTATACCTACTTAAAAAGAAAAAGAAAAGATGGGAAACCAGTAGATAATTAAAAAAAACACTCCCAAACAGGCTGTGAAAAGTTATTCTATATTGATATGTTTATTGAATTAAAAAGCAACTGAGAGTAATTTCATAGTTCCTGTGTGTTTCAATAGGAGGTTCATTCATTTTATAATACAGGTTTGCTCAAGTAAAAGGTGTTTCTAACAACTGTAATATACGTAAATGTTTTGCTGAGTTTGCATAATATAACCTCTTGATTATAATGTGGTTTATTTTGTGATTACAGAGAACAAGCGCTTTTGAATGCCCGCACAGTGCCAGTGCTGGGCAGACAGCGAGACACAGAATTTGAAAAAATTCATTACCCTCACGTTTACGACTCTCAAGCTGAAGCTAGGAGAACCTCAGCATTTATTGGAGGATCAAAGGTATGCTTTGGGTGTTTGTTTCTAAATTCTGCATTTGAGGGAGTGTGAAACTTGTTTCAAACCATTTGTACATTAAAAAGAAACACATTTTCTGCTCAAAGGAGGCAATAATTTGTCTTCACATTGATTTAATAATATTTCCCCCTACTCAGTGAACACTTGCATGTTTGGTAATCTTGGTGACAGCCAGAAGTCACTTATTCCAGAGAGATCCTGCTGAATTCATTGCCATTAGTTCCACTAAAGTGGTTTTGAGGTCTTGGCAGCCTCTTCCATACTCAGCTATTTTTCTTGGAATACTGAAAGTGGAACAATCCTCTTAAGGACTATTGGTGGAATTATATATACAATGGACCACCCAGCAGTTAAAGACATTGCTACAAGCTTTCACATTATGGTTGTGAATTAAAGTTGCTCCTGAGTGGAGCTGGTTTTGGTGGTTCTCAGGTTACAGCATTTCAAGTCTTTCGCAGCTGAAACAGTGCACAATGCATTCGTCCTCCAAATCCAGCCTTTGGATTTAGAGCTCCATGTTAATTAGAAACAAGCGCTGTTCTCTACCTCCTAGCCATAGGTAAGAGATCGGGCAAGTGTCCCATGCTCACACTTTCTCTCCTTTGATTTCGTATGTGATTTCATGCCATACCATCTGTGTTTCAATACAGGTGTGATTGGCTTTTAGGTAGAGTTTGAAAACACATCTGCAAACCTTGCTTAAAGGGTTGGTAGAGAAATTTTGTTGGCCGTGAAATTTTGTTGGCATTACAATGGGGGGCAGGGGGAAAGTTGTGGGGGGAGAAGGATATGAGGGAGTGTGAAACCTACAGCATGCCTCCAAATGTGGTGTTAGAGAGAGAGAGAGAGAGAGAGAGAGAGAGAGAGAAGAGATAGGATACAAAACAGCTCAAGAGCAGCCCAGCTGGATCAGATCAGTGGCCCATGTATCCCAGCATCCTGTTATTACAGTGGCAAACCAGATACCTCTGGGAAGCCCCTAAGCAGGATCTGAGCACAACAGTTCACTTCGCACATGCGAAATCCAGCAACTGACATTCAAAGGCGTAGAGCATCAGCCAGTGGTGATGGAACAAAACCATCATGGTTAGTAAGCAGTGGTAGCCTTTTCCTTCCCAAATTCCTCTTTCAGCACCATCTAAGACAGTGTTTCCCAACCTTTTTTGGGCAAAGGCACACTTGTTTGATGAAAAAAATCTCAAGGCACACCACCATTACAGCCCCGTGACGTCAGCGCGCAGCGTCGCGCCGGGAGGGACGCACGAAAGTGTAAGTTTCAATTATTTTCCCTCCCCTCCTGTGTAAAGGGGAATGCACTCTGCTAAGTAAAGGCACTTGCCACAGCAGCGTCAACGTGACAGCACCCACCGGCACCCAAGAGAGAAGGGGTCTCAGCAGCCCTTTTGCCAGGAAGAGGAGCAAGAACGAGAGGAGGAGGAGGAAGAGGAAGAGGAAGAGAGTCCCCCCCCCAAAAAACATTCTCCTTTTGATCTTCCTTATTTGCAATTCCTCATTGCAAAACAGCGGTTGATATACAGCTGATTTTTTTGTTATTACAGTCCCCACCCCCTCACCTAGAAAAACACCACCTGTCAATTTTATTATTATTATTATTATTATTATTATTATTATTATTATTATTATTATTATTCCCCGCCACTCTGGGAGGCTGAAGCCCTTTAAGGCTTCCTTCTGTCCACTCTCTGTGAATTACCTGCCCGGAGCGGGTTTCTGGGGGGGGGCGCTGCTGCCGGTGTCCTCCCCGTCGACACCGGCAGCATTTAACAACTTTAAAGATGTGCCCCCCCCTGTAATTTCCATAACAGTTGGAAGGTCAAAAATATAACCTCCTATGACAACTCCTGCAACCCATGAGCTTTCAGACAAAGATCATGCATGGACAAATGTAAAGATCTTTGGAAAGTATTGATCGAAACCACAGTAACAAACGAATCAATGTATCTTCAAGGGAAAGAATAAGTAGATCTATTTGCATATATAGCTCTGTAGGCTTAATTATATTCCATTGCTATTTTGTTATTGCTCTTTTCCTCTGCTTCTATTTATTTTTAATGCATGTAACCTTTTTATTCCCCCCCCCCCCCCGCCAATTTAACTCCTTGTAATGCTCTCAATAAAATATAAAGAAACAAGAAAGGAGATTCCCACAAAACATTAGGAAGGCCTTTCTGGAGGTGAGAGCAGTCAGACAGGGGAAGGGGCTTTTAGGGAGAGGTCGGGGGGGGGCATCTGCCAGGGATGCTTTAGCTGTGAGTCCTGAATTGCTGGGGGTTGGACTGGATGACCTTTGGGTTCCTTCCACCTCTATGATTCCATGACCTTTAAGGGAAGTCACCTCCATCTTCCTCTCAGAGCAGATGCCCACAAGCCCTGGGCGGGAAGAGCCAGAGAGAGAGAGAGAGAGAGAGAGAGAGAGAGGAGGACATTCCTAAGAACAGGCAGCTCAGCTCTCGCCTCCCTCCAGGAACCAGAAAAGCCAGTTTAGGGCTCAGATCTTTCCCACAGGCCTTTCTGAGTTCTTCTCCGGGGACACCCCAGGATGGCCAGAGCGTCACAAGAACCGCACCAGACATTCACCAGACCCCAAATCTTTCCCCCTTCCTGGCCTGAGAGGCTGCAAATTCTACCTGCCTTCCCCCCTCCAATTGATCAACACACAGAGATGCAGGTGGCCAGGGACCCACCTGTGCACACCTGAGCCTGCAGGGGCAGCCAAGCCCCCTTCACCGCCTGCCCCCCCCGCCAGCCCCCTCTCCCCTCCTCCCTAGGCAGCAGCTCCGCCATGACCACAAACGGCGGCGGCAGCAGCAGCCGCGCGCGGCCCGGGCTCCCCTCGCCGGCCACGGGAGCCAAGGCGCGCGACGAGGGAGCCAAGGCGCGCGATAATTTTCTTAAATTGTCAGCGGCGCCCGGCAGAGCAGCCCTCTCGGCCACGGCAGCCCGGCTCTCCCAGCCCCCGGGGGCCGCCCTCCTCCCTCGCGCACCCGCAGCGTTCCCGCCCGGAGAGGCGGCGGCGGCAGCAGCAGCCGCGCGCGGCCCGGGCTCCCCTCGCCGGCCGCGGGAGCCAAGGCGCGCGACGAGGGAGAGCCGCGAGGCGGGCGCTGTGGACGGAAGCGCTGCCCGCCGAGCTCGCAGGCAGCCAGGCAGGCAGACGGCAAGAGCCCCGCGCTGGGCGGCCTCTCCTCGCCGCCGCCGCCCCGCCTCTCACCGCCCGACTCGCCCGCCTCCACGGAACACAAGGCAAAGTTCCACGGCACACTAGTGTGCCGCGGAACACCGGTTGGGAAACACTGATCTAAGAGAAGATACTATGAAACAGGACTTGCAGGTGATCTAGGACTTTGTGCTTTGAAATAGACTTTTCTGTAAATAAATAAGCCCGTGGCAATATTTTTAAAGTAGTGGTCAGTTTAATGAAAAATGCTTACTGATTCTGTACCTTTGCCTTTGCAGTACAGAACATGTCCACCAGTAGCTTGAATTAAGTAATATGAAATTTTTGTAGTTCAAGCTCTTTTCCTAACAGAATTAATAAATCTGGTTAGCTTAACTGGTCACTACCACCCAAAATGCAAGCGTTTAAAACATGTATTGCAACTGCTTTGAAGGTGTGTGTTTTTTTACATTTAAGCGGTATATACATTTCATGAAATAAACAGCAAGAAACAAAATACCTTGCAGATGCACATTTTTTGTAATCATCAGTATGACTTTCCCCAAACCACTTACTCAATTTCTGGGCTGCTTACACATTTTTTACCACTTGGAAAGTTACTTCACTTTGTATTTCTACTGTCTAAGAGGATATCTTTAATCAAGATTAAATCAAATTACAAGCAGAAGCCTTTCTCTGGAGTTAATATAATTGAAGCAATGAAATAAATAATAGCATACAGATTCAATTTTACCATGATTTCCATAAAGATTTAATTGATGTTCTATATAGATTTTTGATCTCTCTCTTTCCTCTAGAAGGCTTACTTTGAAACCTTCATGTAAAACTGGGTTGTTGTTGTTTATTTGGAGAACCCCCAAATAATCCCCTAAAGTTCACTAAAATCTGTAGTGGAGATGGGACTGATTTTCCCCCATGGAATTCCAGGAACTTGTTTTGCTAAGTTTTTGCTACTTTGTGCTTTTTGATGCTAGCTGTGTTATTTCTGGACTCGGTTTAAACTGATTTTTACCTGTTTGTGGAGGGTTTTCAAAACATTATTTATTCAGCTAATTATTTTTAAGTTGTTTTCCCCCTTTCTTTTCTCCTGCTTAATTTTCACAGATGCTTCTGCCAGAAGGTATTGAGAGAGAAAATAACAAAATGTATGAAGAAGTAAAGATCCCTCACACCGAACCGATGCCTATTGGTTTGGAGGAAAAACCAGTTTACATTAACGATTTGGATGAGGTGAGGAAAACTTAACTTTTGTGGTGTGCTATGGAACATGTATACAAACTTTTGTTCCATTGTATCAGTATTGAATCAGGCGTGTTTGAAAGAAAAAGATAAATTCAGTTTTTGTGTGTGGTTTAATATTGATATCAGGTTGGATCAAGGATTGTTTTGGATAAGCTGCACGTCACTGAGCACCCCCACCCCATTCCACCCCCATTCCCCATCCCACCCCACATCTCTCACTGTCAGCACTCAACAGTGGATTTTTGCAGGCACAGAAGGTTGCAGTGGGGACGAAAGGGCAAGAAGGCCCCATTGTGCAAGCCAAGCTTTCTTTGAACTTCTCTGGATTCAAGCCATAGTGTTTTCACATGTTCTAACACTTTACAGCATGGCATAAGTAGAAAAAAGACAAATGCTTTCATTTATTGGGTGGGGTGGAAAAGGCGGTAGAAGATCAAATCCAAGATCACTCTGGTCAGTGACCGAAATAAATCAATTCATTCATTCAAGATGGAAGAAACAGGAAGAGAATATAGTAATTATTTATAGACCGTAATTTTGTTATCTTTAGTTGAAAACTTCATAATGTAATCTGCCTTAACCCTCTTTCAATACATAATCTTTAATCAGTCTGGATGCAGGTATCTGTGTGTCAAATGCATGCTACAAAAACCAGAAAATTAAATTATTTCAAGGGTAGGTAATAAGCATGACATAATGTACAAGTTAAAGAATTATGCCTTCATTGAGAATTTTCTTTTTTCTAGCAATACACCATAGTTGCAAATAGGAAATTGGGGCTGGCAATACCCCACAATGTAAAGTATAAACAACTACAAAAACATACATAAAATAGTTATGATGAAAAAGGCAGGTTTTTCACAAGGAGGTTTTAACTGGGGGTGGGGGCACAGAGATCTAATTTTGCTTGTAAAAAGGCTTTGTAAACCTGTGGGATACTGTTGACCCCTGATACTGTTGGTCGAGATATTAAGGGATTTGTCTGTTGGGAAAATAAACAGTTTCCCCTCTGTGCTCCTTTGCTGCAAGAAATGGCAATAAGAGGTTCTGGTTTAAGTATTTGTAGACATGAATTAACTAGCAAGCTACATTTTGGACAGTTTCTTTGACACCTAGCACCTTGTGTGTATAGTTTTTGAGTTTCTTTTTTCATTTCACCAGTACTAAAACTAGTGAAGAATAAATCTAGCTGTAAGAATAAATCTAGATTTTCCTCAAGATTTGGGATGGTGAGGCTGGATTGCTACATGGTAATTTATGGTGGGATGTTGAGAACATGAAGTTATGAAGTGAGCCACAGAAAAGTATAATATTGGGGGGGGGCATTTGATCTCCAGCTGTTTGTGAGGCACTACAAGCTAGTCTTAAGAGGCAGAGATGTAACCAAGACAGGAATTTAAATCCATTTCTCTCTGATTCAGGTCATACAGTTCTTTTTTTCTACATACCTCTCTTCTTATTGCACTAATTATGCAATAATACAGAATGTTTGATGTGGACTCTTTCTAGCATTAGCTTTTGGGCATCATCCAGCAAATGTTTAGCACTTTGGGCTCTCTGATTTCACTTAGAAAAGCACAAGTGCTTAATTTTGGTTACGCAATGCCCAGTAGGTGGTAAAAGGACATCTGTCAACTGGTTTTCAATAGATTCCAATGGCAGATGGAAAACTGAAATGCTATGCCATAAGCCTTCAGAGCTAAAGGAGGTACATTATTGTACTTGTGACCTTTTCCTCTATGCTTCTCCCAACATTTTTATCCAATGGAGCATAGTTGTGTAAGCTGCTTGGTAGAAGTTGAGCTGGGATTTTTAGTACCCATTGCAGGATTTCATACTTTGGCAGAGTGCAGCTCTTATTTGAAAATTACATGTGATTTTGAATATTGGCATCATAGTAATTAAAAGGATGACCTTCACACATTTTGCTTAAAATGCAAAGGGTCCCTAGAAATATGCATGCGGTTAGATAACAGTTGATCTATAATGTTTTGAAACTTGTGGCTTCCAGTCCAACCTGCCTTGGAGGCAGTCCCCACGACAGTGGGGGATCAGGAGACTAAAAAGAAAAATGGTTCAATTTGCTAAACTTTCCCATATAACATGCTTACTTTATGCATCCCTGAAGTGTGTGCTTTTAAGGTATTAAAATCTTGTTGCTTACTTGGGACAAAGAGAAGTTTTTTCTTTTTCCTTTGCTGACCAAGTGAATGGTGGCCTGCCCTTCCTTCCACAGGTAATTTATGCTGCTTTTTACAGGCCTTGTATTTGCCAGCCTGACAAAGCAGTGCAAAGCCCATGCTGCTGTTTCTCTGACATTTTGCCAGAGCATACTGCTGACATCATCATCATCATCATCATCATATATAATATATTATTTATACCCTGCCCATCTGGCTGGGCTTCCCCAGCCACTCTGAGCGGCTTCCAAAAAAATATTAAAATACTGTAATACATCAAACATTAAAAGCTTCCCTAAACAGGGCTGCCTTCAGATGTCTTCTAAAAGTCTGGTAGTTGTTTTTCTCTTTGACATCTGGTGGGAGGGCGTTCCACAGGGAGGGCGCCACTACCGAGAAGGCCCTCTGCCTGGTTCCCTGTAACGTAGCTTCTCGCAGTGAGGGAACTGCCAGAAGGCCCTCGGTGCTGGACCTCAGTGTCCGGGTAGAACGATGGGGGTGGAGACGCTCCTTCAGATATGCTGGACCGAGGCCATTTTAGGGCTTTAAAGGTCAGCACCAACACTTTGAATTGTGCTTGGAAACGTAATGGGATATGAAAGAAAGGTACTGTCAAGACTAGTTCTATTTCCTGTCGGGTAGGATAGCCAAGACTGGTTGTGTGGTAGTCTTTCTTAGCCTAATGCAAAGGTTTGCAGTGGTTTATCCTGGACTGGCCAGACTGCTGTGATGCTAGCATGCCTTCCGCTATGCTCTTTCTTCTTCAAAACAGAATGCTGTTGTGGTGCAAGCAAGGAGCCGGCAGGCAGAGGGTGACGTGTAGCATTGGAATGGGAGTGTGTAGGCCAGTGTTTCGAAACTATTTACAGGGCTGCGATACAAGGTTAAACTTGTTCTCTTCACCGCTCTTCTAAGGTTAAAGAAAGGCTTACCTAACACATCCATGTTGCTGATGAATGGCTCTACTGTTACCTAAAGTGGATGGCTGTGATAGGATTTATTTCCTTGTTTCATGTCATTTCCATTTTCTTTCACTTGCTGTAATTAATCGATGGCCTAAATATAAAAAAGTACATATTTTTCTTTGCATAATGGTTAGGAATGATTACAAAATCAATACCCTCATTTTCTTTCCGTAATGTTTTCTTGCTTTTATGGTTTTAGTTAATAAGCAGGGCTGGTTGAAGGCAGACATATTAATGTATAAATTTTACTTTTGACGTCACCCTTCAGGATGTTTTGACTGTTTCTTAGGTTCCCTTGAAGAATGAGGTCAATCATTATTGTTTTTTAGATATTTCATGAAAGCTTGACAGTAACTGATGTCTTTTGAAGAATATTGTTGCTGTGTGTGCAGCCATAACAACATTCTGTAGCAAAACAAGGAGGAGGGGATGGGAGTGAGAGTGTACATTTCTTCTACCACTATTTTAATAACCTAGAACTCCTTACTATTGGGAGTTACCAGTGCTCTGTCTGTCTGGTATTGGAAGAAATCCATTGGCATAACAGGGCAAGGAGGCAAGCTTTGATACCCCTGCTTCCTGCATACCTCCACATCCCCTTAAAACTGTTCTGATGACAAAAGAAGCACTGTTTGAAAGGTGCATATCGCGCACTAGAGAAGTTCCTGAGCTAACTGAGTACTATCACTTTTTGGTATGGCAGGACTACTTGATTTTGAAAATGCAGAACAAGTTATTGTTTGCAGAGGGTAACGGGGAGGATGGGGTGTATTTATATATAGCAGTCATTTATATAACCATGTACATTATTAAGAAGTGAAAAATTTAAAATGCTATTTATGCATCTTTTAAAAGCTGTCCGGATAGCATAAAATCCAGCTTTAATGACCTTCATTTTTGCTCAGATATTCTGATGTAATATAGTAATTTATCTTCTTCCTCTTTTGAAGTCATGCTATTTTTTCCTTCTGCCTAGACGTATTGGGGCCACATATCTGAAATGTTTATAAAAGCAAGTTTTGAAAATAGTTGTTAGGCATTATTCTTAGGCTGATTATCTTCTGGCACGAACTTCCCAATCATTTGGTTGCTAGCAAGTTGTTTGGCTGCAGCTAGTTGGGCTTTATCAGGCAGATGGTTTCAATACTGGGTGAGACCATATCACAGGACCACTTGCATTTATTTAGCAGGGGCTTACAGAGCCACTCTCCCCAGGATGGCTTCAGCTGCACGAAACCTTGAGCCACGCTGTGGGCCTATGCTTGCTCATTAATGCAAGATAAGCACAAGCCTTTTGCTCACACATACAGCCCATTCAGACCTCCTTATGTGGTGAGCTGCAATTTCAACAAGGAAATCTACATCATAACCAAGGTTTCCCATTTAGTCTTAACTAGAAAATTATACTTGTCCATTTCAGTACAAGCCAGGAACTTAAACCAACGCTTAAGAAATTGCCAGTTGCATTTTTTAGCTCAGTCCAATATCCAGAATCCTGTGCTGATCAGTATGGGAGAAGTGAGGGGGTAAAGTTGGATTCAGGCACCTCCATTCCTTCCAAAGAGGGTTTCAGCATTCAAAAAACAAAAAACAAAAAAATTGCTTACATAGACTGATGCATTTTGTTGGAATGGATGCAGTATCACTGTCTACAAGAATCATGTACATTTGCATAGCAAGATCCACTTTATTAGAACAGCGCAATGAAAGAACAGTGAGTAGGGAGTTCATATTAACCAACAATACACCTTCGCTTGCTGTCCAGGCATAATGTATTCATGAGAGCTATGCAGACATCTTGAAAAAAGTTAGTGTAGAAAATAGATGCTAAGTGTTGGTTCCTGTGGAGTATTTCCTAATGTGTTTATCTTTTTTTTAAAAAAGAAAAAAATGGTTTAATATGCTTTTAAAAATTTAAAACATACCTATAAAATCAGGGATTGGTGATGAAGGGACATGGCCATAAGACTCATGGGTATTGATTTTAATCATGGTATTAATTACCAAGTAGAAAGCTTCCATTTGCATTATTGATTGTAATCAATGCTCTCTATTTGTACATCAGTTAGTATTCCACAGTTTATTGTCCAGTTGAATATGGCTCCCTCTCTCACTTTGCTGTTCCTGTGTTAGTGTAACAAAAGGTGCAGTTACAAACAAGTAAAAATAAACATTTAGTTTGAAACTTTTTAGCTCAGAATGCATTGTAGCTCATCGAGGATTAGCTGGTCCAGAGACAAAATTGGACGCAGAATATGTATTATGGAAACCAGTGGGAAACTAGGGTGCTAGCTAGAGCATCTCAAGCCATGCTGTAGCTGAAATGTATGTGGGAAATAAGGAGAGTTCTTGATTGAAGTGGTAATGGTGGTGAATTGCTAATAGTCTGAAGGGTTGGGTTTATGCAGGGGTGAAGAACATGTGGCTTCAGATGTTGCTGCAGTACAACTCCATCCCCTATCATTGGCCAAACTGGCTGGGATTGACGGAAGCTGAAGTCCAACAAAAGAGTGCTCCTGATCAGAGGGTGAAATCCATGTTAATAAATGGAGGTACTCAGGACCAGCCCCAGAGATGCTCAAAATCCCTGGACATATAAATGTATTTTACCACCAGTAAATGAGGAATAAATATTCAGAATTCTTGGGACTCAAATATAGCTGTTAAAGCAAATGTCATGGAATTGCTAGAGTCAGTCCAATTGGTGATCTGGGTTCATATGTGTTTTGTTAAACTCCCAGTGTATCTTTGCTCCTCTTGTTCCTCATTCTACAACCTTCTTACTTGTTTCCTAGAACAGGAACATAGAAGCTGCCTTATACTGAGTCATACTCTTGATCCAACTAGTTCAGTATTGTCCACATCAAGGATGGGGAACCTGTGGCCTTCTATACGTGGCTGGATTTCAATTCCCGTCTAGCCTAGCTAGCATGGCCAGTGGTCAGGAATGATGGGAACTGTAGTCGAACAACATATGGAGGGCCACAGGTTCTCCACCCCAGCTCTACACTGACCAGCAGTGGCTCTCCAAAGTTTTAGACAGGGATCTTTTCTATCCCTACCTGAAAATGGCAGGAATTTAGTCAGGGATGTTTTGCATACTAAGGCTGTATTTCAGATTATAGCCATACATTTTCACCTTCACAAATTATATTTAATTTTGATTTTTAATTTGTTCTAGCTAAGAACAAAAATCCACACCTCATTTTTGTTCACATTGAAAACAAAAACAGGGAAATGTTTGGTGAAATTAAAATGTACAGAGTTTTCCTCAGTTTTTCTAAAAGCAAGCGTTGTGTAACTTCTACTTCAGGAAACATGAAGTTTCTGCTTTGTTCCCATATAATTACTAGGAAACAACTAGTGTTTGAACACTGTTATTAACTGGAGTAAAGATTTCTGTGTAGCACGCTTGATGAAAGTGATACAAACAGTAGAAACATTCTTAATTATTTTAAAGGTTTTTCATATTAAAAGTATGTTGTTCATAACAATAATGAACTGCCATCTTGTTGTTTCAGTCTTAGACATTAAGAACATATACGTAATGTGCCCTAAAAAATTATAGATGATAATTATTAGGGAAACTATTCTTTTCCAGAACAGGCTGTAACGTCTGATAATGTTTTAGGTACTTGGAGAATTTGCCTGTTAGAATGTTTCAAAGTATAAAACACACTTAAAATAGAAACAATGTTTACAGAGTTTACAGAGGAATTTTATGGGTGTTTTTCTGTGGGGGGGGGGAATCTCTTGGGGGGAAGCTATCACATCTAAGCCCTATCAGCGCATAGCAGCCAGGGTGAGAGGTGGGAGACTTTTATTTTTTTGCCTTTTTGAGGGGGTTCTTCTTCTCCCATTGCAGTCAACTGAAAGAAATTAGCTATACCACCTCCAGGACTGGCGTAGATAGGGCCATTTTGGGGGGATATATCTGTGGAGTGAAGTGGAGTTAGGATTCTGTGGGTCCTCAGCCAACTCCAAGATGTGCTTGTGGAGTTTTCCATAGGCATACCATATGCTCTTCCCAAAAGGTCTCTCAATCTTCTGTAGCAGATTCTGGTGAAGTGGGGTATTGTCAGGGGAAGAAAGGGGATATTCCATTTGTGCAAACAGAAGTCCATGTTGTAATTTGGATGCCACAACTTGATATCATCTATGACAGGGGTTGTCAACCTTTTTGATGCAGTGGGCACATTTCAGATTTTCAGAGTACAGTGGGTTACAGTTACAAAATGACTTCCAAGGGGGTTGGGCATAGCACAAAATGGGTGTCAGGGAGACATGACAGGACACAAAATTAGAGAAGGTACTGTCATGATGAAGCTTGTCCATATTTGTATTTCTATGTTCTTTGCCTGAAAGTAAATAGCTTGCATCAATATGCAATGTGCCTTTTACCAAGTCTCCACCCCCCAATTTTCCTTCTGTGCAAACTGCTGTAATGGTACTAATTTTGTCAAATTATCAGTTTTAATACATTTTTGCTTTAATTTTGGCACAGTAGGTGATCTGCTTTGGGGCTGTGAGATGGAAATTAGGATACAAACAAACAAAAAGGTAACCATGTCAACCCATAAGGGGGGGACGGACCAAAATACACATTAGGTAATATTGTTATCAGACCAACCAAAATGTCACAAAACATTGTGCAGGTTTTCAAGTTTTTTAGGCAAAAAAGTTTTCTTTGTCTAAATTTTCTCTCGTGTTCCACCTTAAGATACTTACAAAATACATACAAACATGGCTTGAGGAACAGCCTTTCCTTTATGCCCACCGCCTTATATTTTTTTATTATTTAACCTGATGAAGAGTTATTGGGATCCTGAACGCTTACGCATAATTAGTTGCTTACTCTAGCTTGCTTTTGCATGAGATAAAGAACAAGAAAAAATAAGTGCACTCTAAAAAGTAGATGATCACGACATTTGTGTCGTCCCCCCCAGAAGAATGTTCTTTCCATTCTCTGTTGCCTCACTCCTACTTGACGGGTTAACGTTTATTATCTCTGTCAGCTATAATTACCCTTTAAAGTAGTGTGTGTTAGTTCTTCCCCTTTTTGTTAAATAGATATTGTAGCACCAAGCTTGAAGGAGGTGGTTTATCTCCCATCATAAGAGAACAAGCAAGTTAAATATGTACTCTGAAAATCATTATTCAGTACATGTGGAGATCTCTAAAGTGATAAGATTGTTAAGAGCTTTAATCGTGACTCATGCCTGAACAGCTGGAAGCTGTGCCATTAGTTAGTGCCTGTAGGGAAGGAAATTTCACTCACGGTCTTTCTCCTCAACCATTTTATTTCGCAGTAAATACACATTTGTTGAGCACACCTTCCAACCAGTTTGTGCTTCTGTTGCTGTGAAATCATGTTTTCCAAGAACTTAAAGCGCAGTAGGGTGAACCAGGTGCTCTTTTAGACAGCGCATTTGTTTTCTAATGTGATTGCAAGGCTGAGTGGAATATGCTTGGATGAGCATATTGGGCACCTGTTGAATATCTCTGTAGTTTAGTTATGGTTGACACAGAGTTAATCCCCACTCTCCTCTCTGCATTCTCATGTTGTTAATTTCAAGCTGTGCAAAAGTAGGGAATACCAGCAAAGTTACCTTTTGCGACAGTGACCTGGCATTTTGTTGAATGTGTTGTTGAGCTTTTATCTCCTCCCACCCCATTGTAGCTTTAAACATTGTTTGGAAGCTGTGCACTCCACCTTGTTTAATAGCTCTCTTGACTCATGAGAGTCTGTAATTTATTACTTTTAAACAGTTAAATTAAGAGATATAAAAGGGGGGAATAGTTAAAACAGCATGTAAAATAGCAGGCAGGCTAAAACAGTGCTAAAAACAGGCTCCAAATAAATTTACAGTGTTCCTCAGTTAAAAGGCCTGGGTTTTTACCTTGTGTCAACAACTCATAACAGGGTATTGTATAATCTAGATGTCATGACAGAGAAGGCCCAATCCATGATGGTCATTCTCTTTACCTTACTAGGTTGGGAAGAGTTTTTCCTGATCCGATGAGCCAACTCGTTCATATAGGAACAGGAAGTTCTTGGAAGTATGCAGATCCGAAGTAAAATGTTATAGATTATCCCCTATAAAGTGCAGGGAGAGCTCATGAAGCTGTTTTAGAATTGGTGACCATTGTTCTAAATTTCATGTTGGTTAGGAGCCTAGTTGCTGAGTGTTGGACCAACTGAAGCTTCTGACATGTCTTCAAAGGCAGTCTCAATCTACGATGCATTGCAGTTTATTCTGAACGTTGCCCAAACATGGGTGACAGCAGTGTTCAGCATCTTCACTGTCTACTTTGTGCATGGGATGAAGTACAGTGGTCCCTCGGGTTACAAACACCTCGGGTTACAAACACTTCAGATTACAGACCCCGCTAACCCAGAAGTATACCTTGGGTTAAGAACTTTCCCTCAGGATGAGAACAGAAATCGCGTGGTGGTGGCACAGCGGCGGCAGCAGGAGGCCCCATTAGGTAAAGTGGTACCTCAGGTTAAGAACATACCTCTGGAACAAATTAAGTTCGTAACCAAAGGTACCACTGTAGACATATGGCGAATGAAAGCTCATGCCTCCATAACTTGGTTAACTAAGGTACCACAGGGTTCTTTATTTTCTTCCCAAACGAAAGTAAATTTTGTTTAGTGGGGAAACATGAATACAGCAACATGCAAAAATAAAAGCAGTGGCCCAGTTTGCATTTCCCAATAAACTATAGGTTAAAGCAAAACTGGTTTGATGTGAATGAAGAGTGGAACCCCCCAAGGCACTGGTCCCACACTCTTGCTGTGCCTATGATGAAACAAGCCAGAATCTGAACCTGAACTTGTGGTTTGTTTCATGTGTCCTGATGCACATGTATTCGTCTGTAGCTTATGAGCTTAAAGGAAGAGTTGTACTAATCCCCCAGTTCTTTGTTGCTGGTTTGTTTTTGCAATCCAAGTGCTTGGTTATTAGTGTAAATCTAAGGAAGGAGAGAGACAGGGATGCTGAGAAAAGCCTTTGGTCATGTCTTGTCACAGTGACAACCATGGGTGGGTGAATTTTTAAATTTGTTTGCATGGCCAAACACAGTTTTGCATTTGTTCTTTATATTCCAGTTTTAATTTGCCATCTTCACTCTGTTCTCCACTTGATTTTTCTAACAAGTGGGTGTTGTTGCTTGTTGCAGTGGCACAGAGGAGAAACTAGGGTAGATCACTATTTTTGTAACACAAACAGCAGAACTGTTTTCATCTACAATAACAGGACCTGACAATGTTGGCTGTAGGCATAAGATTAGCTGGCAGGTGGCTAATTGGCTTTTCCTGTGTCCTGTCATGATCCAGAAGTGCAACTGCTCACCAGCCGAGCCTTTTCATCGAAAATGTGATGTTATGTTGCTGCCAGAATCAACAGCGGAATGAAGGAAATAAGCAGCTATTGGACACTTCATGGCTGACATTAAGGTCCCACAGAACCTTGTTCAAAGGAAATACGTATTGGACCACAGGGCTTTTGAGTTGGTTAATATATTATCAAATCCTCTCAATTATGTGATTGACTATAGGAGATCCAGGTTTAAATTGCTTCTTAGCTGTAGAATTCTGGAATAGGTGGATATTGTTGTGGTCCAGCAAAGAAATTCTTAACTATTAGCAAATTTTGAAGAATAGATTGACTCTGGATTTTTTCAGAACATTTCAGCAGATCAACGGATGGTAAAAACAAATGCAACTCTGAGTAGAGGAACAATAAACTCCACAAACAGGCGAGCTCCTTGCATTCTGTTACCTCCAGGGATATTAGATTTAAACCCAATGCCTTTGAGGCACAAACCTAACGTACCACCACAGGTTAGCTGGCAACTAGGTATCAGTGAGATATTGTTCTATTCACTCCTTTGTATTTTATATTCAAAGTGTGACTTGAAGGGACAAATACAAGCTGGGATAAAATATCTCACAACCATCATAAATCATCTTCCCAAAACCTATTTTAATAAGTGGATGTTACACAGCAATCTAGAATTCTGCTGCTAAACCTTTTAAAAGAGTCAACTCATAAGAACTGGCAGCATCATAGCCATTAATCAATGCACAATTATACTGTCCCAATTTTTTTCCTTTAGCCATAAAAGTCCAAATGGTCAAGCTGTCCAGGGAAAGAACAAACTTAATGATAATTTTCAAGGCAAATCAAAGCCATCGCAAAGTTCAATTCTCTTCTCCATTTTGCTTCTTTATATTATTTTGTTAGGTAAACATGTTGTTCAAGAGCAATTAATTCTTATCAAATCAAGCAAGAGTCATAAGTAGCAATGAATTTGGGAATACATGACAAGTGGGAAAGTTTTCATTGAGAAAGGGAAGCCATAATCAGATTAATGTCTAACTTTAAAAAATATGCAAATTCCAGGTGTGAGGCAAGGAAATTCTTAAGTCTGTTCCAACTCCCTGTTCAGCACAGTCATGTGAGCTAGGGTTCAAGTCTCAAAACTCAGGCCCATACTCACCTGCTGGGTTAGGTGTCGGTAGCCCTCTCAGAGGCTTCTGAACAGCGTTTGGAATGGGATAACTTACACTAACGTAAATTATGCTGGCTTCTGGTAGTTAGAATTGCTCTGTAAATTGGTTCAGGCCAGAAAATAATTTTTATAACTGACATGTAGAATTCCTTAGCATGAGAAGTAAAAATAGCTCCTGTTATAGTTAGATTTCAAAAATAAGTAGACATATTCATCCCTCACAATGGAAAAGAATAACAACATTTTTACCTTTCAGCTTTTTGCATTTGCAGCAGGGTGACCCCTGCCTTTTCTTACACAGAAAACTAGATCAGAACTACCCATTTGTCAGATCTGAGTTTGGCACTTCAGGTCATTTTGAAACAGCTGCAAAGGGGCTGGCTAATTAAATGGGGTGCAGCAGAAAAAGCGAAATATTTTCTGGACTTCCACTAAACATTACTTTTTACCTCTTCCAGCTCCTGTTGCCATCCAGATACATTTATTGCATTGTGAGGGAAAGTGACTGGCGGAGGGGATGGGGTTACAGGGGGGAAGTGGTGAAAGAGTTAACCCTTGCCTAGTTTCCCATTGCTGCAAACTGATCAATTGCAAACAGGCAGGGATAGAGACTTGGGTTCCTGAGCAGTGATCTTCATCTGAAGGTGTGCTGCTCAAACAGACTATTCTTTAGGTTGTTTTCATAAATTGTGGTTTCTTCTCTTTCCTCATGCCACCGTCTCTTAGAAGTACATGTTTGAAGAGCTTTCCAAGATCGCTTCATTCTTTCTGGGCTTTGATTTCTTGTTCCTGCCGTCTTTTAGGAGTAGTGACTTGACAGACTGCCAGCCCATCTTGAAAAATCTGTCGTTGCTCACTCCTACTACTTTTCCTCCTCTGCCTGGTGTAACCATTATTTTTTTAAAAAAAATTCAAAGCATGTCGGTAGCAATTCTTCTCCTGGAAACTGTTTCTGCCCTTCTCTTTTTCTTCTACACTTATGAATTGATCACACCTGGAATAGAAAACCTTAAGATGACTTTGACTTTTCACGTGGCAAGTTTCTGAGAACTGCTGTAGAAACAAAGAGGACGCATTTTTCATTCCCAAGCCTCACCCCAGTTGGCATGATTATGAAATTACTAAAAAAATTAGATTGCATATATTAACACACATAATCTTGCACAACAGCTATAGAATACTTATGCTAGGTGAAATAAATTATATGTCTAGTTCAACATTCTCTCTGGTATCTGTGGGCAGCCTAATGTGCCAGGAAGGCTTGCATGCCCCACATCTCTGTGCCCTGTTATCTGAGTGTCAGGAATATACTACGTGAATATGTCCTTCATGAATTTACCATCTCATTTAAAAAAAAAATTAAAAAATGGGACATGGGTGGCTCTGTGGTTTAACCCACAGAGGGCTTACTGATCAGAAGGTCAGCAGTTCAAATCCCCGTGACAGGGTGAGTTCCGTTGCTTTGTCCCTGCTTCTGCCAACCTAGCAGTTTGAAAGCACGTCAAAGTGCAAGTAGATAAATAGGTACCGCTCTGGTTTCCGTGCGCTACTCTGTTTCGCCAGAAGTGGCTTAGTCATGCTGGCCACATGACCCGGAAACTGTACGCCGGCTCCCTCGGCCAATAAAGCGAGATGAGCACCGCAACCCCAGAGTCGGTCACGACTGGACCTAATGGTCAGGGGTCCCTTTACCTTTATCTAAAAAATAAATAAATATTGACATAAGTGATGTGTTAATATTCTGTGGTAGTAGGTTTCATAGGTTTATTGTGCATTCCTGTGAGGAAATCTTAAAACTGCTTTGTTTTTGTTTTACTGTATAAAATGAAATAATAATTTCCATCCTCTCTGCTCCCTGTATACAGTGGTGCCTCACAAGACGAAAAGAATTCGTTCCGCGAGTCTTTTCGTCTTGCGAAGCACGGTCCGTCGCAACTGCGCCTCTTCAAGCGGCTTTTTAAAAAAGCGCAAGACGTTTTTTCTTGCGAAGCAAGCCCATAGGGAAATTCGTCTAGCGAAGCAACGCAAAACCGAAAAACCCTTTCGTCTAGCGAGTTTTTCGTCTTGCGAGGCATTCGTCTTGCGGGGCTCCACTGTACTTAAAAGTCCTGATGTTATTTGTACAGAAGATGCTTGATCTCTGTAATCATTTCAATTGCTTTTTAACATTTGCTTCTCTTACTATACATTCCTGACAGTGGTGGGGAGCCTGTGGCCCACCACAGGTTGCTGAACCTCAGTTGTGATTGGTCCCAACTCCCATATCCATTGCCAGGGATGATGGGAATTGTGTGCCAGCAGGAGCTGGAGGACCACAGGTTCCCCCTAGCCGCTTCAAACACAACTTGAGGCAACTTCTGGATGCACTGCTCTCACTTGAGGCTCAAGTGGTCTTGGTGGCATGGAGTGCCTTCCACTGGCTTCAATTGTTAGTCCAGTTATGTCCTATCTAGACAGGGATAGCCTATCTTCTATCATCTATCCTCTGGTAACCTCTAAGTTAGATTACTGCAGCAAGTTACACATGGGGCTGCCTCTAAAGCCATTGTGAGAGTCAGTATGGTGTAGTGGTTAGGATTGGTAGACTCGTAATCTGGTGAACTGGGTTCACATCTCCGCTCCTCCACATGCAGCTGCTGGGTGACCTTGGGCTAGTCACACTTCTCTGAAGTCTCTCAGCCCCACTCACCTCACAGAGTGTTTGTTGTGGGGGAGGAAGGAAAAGGAGATCATTAGCCACTTCGAGACTCCTTGGGGTAGTGATAAAGCGGGATATCAAATCCGAACTCTTCTTCTAAAGGCAGTTTGGTGCAGAATTTGGCTGCCAGGTTGCCGAACGGGGCAAGACAGCTTGGGCATACAATGCCAATCCTGGCCTGATTGCACTGGCTGCCAAATAGTTTCTGGGTCCTATTTAAAGTGCTTGTTTTGACCTATAAAGCCTTAAATATCTCAAGACTGCAATAACTCTCTCCAGATGAACTGACCCAGACCCTGCAATCATAATCTGAGGCCCTTCTTCATGTGCCTCCTCCACAAGAGGTCCAGAGAGTGGCAACACAAGAATGTGTCTTTTCTGTGGTGGCTCTCCCTTTGCGGAATGCTCTCCCCAGGGAGGCTTGCCTGGTGCCTTTGTTACATATTTTTAGGTGTCAGGCAAAAACTTTCCTAATATGCCTAGATTAAAATATGAAGTACTGGATGGAAGAAAAATTAGTAAGGAAAGATAATAAGAATATGTAGGTGATTTGAGAAGGTTGTAGAATGCAAAGATTATTGTAAATTGTATAATGTGGAGGAAATTGAGTGGGAGCGGAGGGAAGTGGAAGGAAGGAGAAAAGAATAATATGATGGATTGAGGAAATAGATATGTAAATGTATGGGGGGATGGGGAGGAAATGGTGTTGGCTTTGGTATACAGTTGTACCTCGGGTTACATACGCTTCAGGTTACAGACTCTGCTAATCCAGAAATAGTGCTTCAGGTTAAGAACTTTGCTTCAGGATGAGAACAGACATCGTGCTCCGGCGGCAGCGGGAGGTCCCATTAGCTAAAGTGGTGCTTCAGGTTAAGAACAGTTTCAGGTTAAGTACGGACCTCCGGAACGAATTAAGTACTTAACCCGAGGTACCACTGTATCTGTATTGTAAAGTAATATGTGAAAACCAATAAAAAAGAAAAGGAAAAAAACCTCAAGGAGGGGGGACTTTCCTCTTCTCCCAGGCTTTGACTAATTTAAAAAATCTGTGGCCTTTTAAAGGGGGGGGGGGGAGTATTGTTTTTGTTTGTTACAATGGTTTGTGTTTTTTGCGGTTTTATATTGAAATCCATCCCATGATCCTTAGTTGAAAGGTGGTGTAGATATATAATAAGTAATCATATTCCATTGATATGGGCTAACCAGCATTGTGCATAGCATTCTTATAACGTTACTTTCTTATAAATTGCCTAAAAATGAACTGTTATCAGTCCGTATCACGGAGTGCAAAGCCACAAGATATATGCTGTTAGAAGAAAAAAGTTGATTGCAAAGTGGGAGGGGAAATAAGTAATGGTCTGTTTGATTTGGTCAAAGTGGTAGACTGTAATCTTAGCTGAACTTGAAAAGAGACGAAGTGTGACTAAGGGAAAAGTTGTGAGAAATGTTTATTTTTAGTAGTGAAGTGGAAAGAAAGTTGGCAGGTGATGACAACTAAGAGGACCTGAGGAGCAAAAAAGGGAAGAAGGGAATGGATAAATGTGAAACTATGCTTTTCAGTTAGTTGAATGTTAGGTGTGATGTAGTCTAGGGATAGAAACTGGGGCCCTCCAGATGTTGTTGTGACTACAGCTGAAGACCTTTATTTGAGCGAGCAATTAAAGTAATTTCTGCTTTTATAGTTTGTTTTTAACTTTTTTTATCTTGATTGCATTTGTTGACCTTGATATAAACCAAATAGAATCAATTGCATGTAAGAAATACATAAATAGTCAAAATAAATAAAAGTTGGACAAATAATATAACTCTCATAATCCCTGGCTGTTGGCTATGGGTGGGGCTGATAGGAGCCAGGAGTCCAGTATCATTTAGAGCACCACTGGTTCTCCACCCTGGTGTAGTTCATAACGATGAACTGGACATATTAAAGTTAGAGAGAATTGTACACTTTAGTCCTTGTCAACAGCAACTGTTTTAATCATTTAGTTGAATGCTTCTTTTCTTTTCTGGACTTTTATTGCAGATTGGGCAACTTGCTTTCAAGGGCATGAAAAGGTTAAATCGAATCCAGTCCATAGTTTTTGAAACTGCCTACAATACAAATGAAAACATGCTAATCTGTGCACCCACTGGGGCTGGAAAGACTAACATTGCCATGTTAACAGTTTTGCATGAAATCCGTCAGCATGTTCAGCAAGGAGTCATCAAAAAGGACGAGTTTAAGGTAGGAATTTAATGAACTGCAGGACAGCTTTATAACTTGTAAGATAAAGCCCATTATAGAGTTGTGCACATTTATATGGATTCAAGAAGTTTTCAAGGACATTGTGTTTTCCCCAAGTCACACAGAGATGGAGCCTGTTGATTTACTTCATCTCTGTTATGTAATTCCTTTTTCTGTTCTGAAAATCTTATTACCCATGTGAAAAGCTTTGAAAATATATTTAGCTTTGATGCAGAACCAATTTTCAAAATGATAAGCCCATGTAAACAAAATCTATTGTCTTTTAAAAAGCTGCACACTTATCCAGCACCGATAACCACTTTCCATATACCACTATTAAGTTTTTCCCCCGTTGCTGTAAGTGCTAGGTATAATATTTCACAATAAATTGTGATTTGTATCAGTTGCTGCAAAACCAACAGTCTTGTACACTTTGCTCATTTATCAAACTGGTGTCCTTTTTGGTACAGATTGTTTATGTTGCTCCTATGAAGGCATTGGCAGCTGAGATGACAAATTACTTCAGTAAGCGGCTGGAGCCACTAGGCATCACAGTGAAAGAGTTGACTGGTGATATGCAGTTGTCGAAAAGTGAGATTCTACGAACCCAGGTATGCTACATGACAAACATAAATATATTGATGGATGCAAGCAGTAGTGTATAAATGTGCTTTAACAAAACAATGAAATGTTCTTGATTCATGAATTAAAGCAGTGATTTTTCAAACTTACTGCCATCAGGTTAGCTTTTCTGCAATGCTACCTGCTGCAGAAGATGGTGGGAAACATTCTAAGCTGCCTTGAAAGTCCATGCATAGAGGGAAACATTTGTGGAATATCTGAAAAGTTTTTGTATACATTTAAGCTCGTTAGCAGGATTAACGTAAAGCAAGAAGTTAAATGCAACATTAAAGAAAAATCAGGGAATAGTTAATAAATCGAATAACGTAGGAAACGCAGTATTAAAAATGATAAGAAACTGCAAAAGGGGTGGAGTCAAAATATATACGTTTATTGGGAAGTTTTGTATTTGTATGTCTCGGGGGGGGGGGATCCAAAATTGGAAAATAAAATTTATAAAAAAGAAAGTCCGTGCATAGTGCTAGTCAGGCCTTTTGCGTTTCACCAGTGCCTTGCATGAGCAGAGATCACACACACCACTCCACTGTATGCATGCTTTCAAATGGCAAGGCATAAACTGTAGTGATGAAGAAATAAGTCATCCAGTGAAACTTGTTCTTATTTACTGATACTTTTATTGGGAAACCAACTCCATATGAACTTCCAAATGGCCCTAGCGTCTCTTGGATGACTCTGAAAAACTCTGGCAGCAGTATCGGTTCTCTTACCGCTTGCAGATCTGAGAGAGAAGCGAATGGATCTAGTGATACACAAATGGAGCTTTCAGCTTCTGTGTAAGCATAAGAAGAGCCCTGATGGATCAAGCCAAAGGCCCACATAGCCCAGCTTGCTTTTCTCATAGTGCTCAACCAAATACCTACAGGAAACTCACAGGCAGGACCTGAGCACAGGCTCCCCATTTGTGTTCCCTAGGAACTGATGTTCAGAAGCATGCTGCTTTCAACCAGTGAGGCAGCCATTTGTGGCTAGTAGCCATTGAGAGCTGTTTATATCCATTGATTAAAGGTAAAGGGACCCCTGACCGTTAGGTCCAGTTGTGCCCGACTCTGGGTTTGCAGCGCTCATCTCGCTTTATTGGCCAAGGGAGCTGGCGTACAGCTTGCGGGTCATGTGGCCAGCATGACTAAGCCGCTTCTGGCAAACCAGAGCCGCGCACGGAAACACCGTTTTCCTTCCCGCCGGAGCGGTACCTATTTATCTACTTGCACTTTGATGTGCTTTCAAACTGCTAGGTTGGCAGGAGCAGGGACCGAGCAACGGGAGCTCACCCCGTCGCAGGGATTCGAACCTCTGACCTTCTGATCAGCAAGTCCTAGGCTCTGTGGTTTAACCCACAGCGCCACCCGCGTCCCATCCATTGATTATCCTTCGTGAATTTGTCTGATCCTGATTTAAAGCCATTGCAGTTGACGACCATTACTGCCTCTTGTAGCAGTGAATCCCATAGTTGAGCTATGCGCTGTGTGAAAAAGTACTGAATCTTTCAACACTGAGCTTCATGGGATGTCCAAGAGTTCATGCTGAAAGCATGTCTAAATCATCACCATCACCATCATATTAGCACTCTGGCTGAAAGTGAGACAGGAGAGATCTTGTTAAATTTCACCAAAGAGGGTTTTGCAAAACTGTGGCACCATCTCTGAGAAGACCCTAAGTATCACCTGAGTTTTTAATCAGTGTCAGGACAGAGAGCAGAAACTCATTTTAAGATGTGGGCCAGTTTATTTGGGTGATGTCAGTCATGTCAGTCATCAGGGGCACTGTGCTGTTATGTATAACCTGCTCTTATCTCTCTGCAGCCTTTCTGTTTCTTTCCTTCAAACAGATACTGAATTGTCATCTATTTGTGTACAGGTCAACTTGCAACTTGCATATAGTTAACTTGCTCAATCCCAGCTTTACATGTTTGGCAGCTGGCCAGCTGAAATCGCACAAATTAAACACACACATTTTCGACAACCTACCCACCGCGGCCTCCATATGCAACATAGGGATTTAATACTGACCTAGCTAAAGGAGTTTTGTAAGGATTGTTGCAACGGAACTGTGTATTTGAAGCACTTAAGTGTTTTCAAAATGTCTCTTATCTTTTTTTACCCCAGCTCTGATTTCTAGCACTAAACCAGAAACTCTAGGCTCAGATGTAGAGGATGGGATGTGCACACAGAGCTCTGGATAAGCAAGAAGAGCCCAATTCCAGTAACTGGAAAAGTGCCACATGCAGTGGATACGTGGGTGCACAAAAAATCTATTATGGTGAACAGACACTTTAAGTCAGTGTGGCTGCCTTTGTTCACTCACAGTTCTTTGTGCACAGCAGAACCCAGCAGGGACTGTCTGTTTACATATTGTCTCCCCACATATTAGAAAAGGTGGAGAGTGGGCGAATTAGTTTCCTGAAGCTCCTTTATAGAGGTTTTCTGTAAAGATCTGAGCAGCATTAATGTCTATTTTAACCAGATTTGTGGTAAGCACACTTGTGAGACAGATGTTGATGTGGTTTATTATGTTAGGTAATGTTTGAAACTCTGAGACAGAGACGTTAATAAATCCATAATGAGAGTCGGTAGCACAACTCCTACATATAACTGGTTTATTACTTTGCGAAAATACAACTTGTTTATGTAAGCTAATATTTCAGTGAAGTGGGCACTTTTCCAGTTACGCATGCAGTGTTGCTTTTCTGGAATGGCGAAATAGCTTGGAGGGGGCAAGCAGATTGCCATTTCAAAGATTAGTAGATGGATTGCTTTTGTGATGACAGTGCAGTAGAAAGAAGTGAAGCAGACAACGGACGTGTCACAGCTGAACAGAGCAAGTAGCCCTGAGGGTGGCAAATGATATCAGGACTTTTTGAGCTTTATGGATTAGCACCCTGATGGGTTTGCCCGCTGATGGACTTCAGACACTTCAGCTATGATGGCTTTTCTGTCCAGTGGCAAATGATCCTGACAAGAGAGGGAACAATGCAGTTTTTCCCTTCAAGGGGAGGGCGACAACCAGCTTTAGGTAAGCAAAAGTGTGTGGGGAAGGGCTAGAATTCCTCACTTCCGAGGTGTCTTCCTGCCTTCGTCAGAGAGAACAGTTTTTGGCACAGCTCCCATTTTTGTTTGGCCTGTTTTTTGGCATAGGCTTATCTGCCTATGCAGATGGGATATCATCGCCAAACTTGACACGAGGGCTTCCACAGATGTGCACAGCAGTTTCCCATAATGTTTGAGTGTCAGGTGCCATTTTGAACCAAGATGGCGGACCAAAAGGTGACTCTTGATTTTTACCTGATTTTTGACGTGATTGGTTCAAACTCACAAAGTGCACTACCCACTTAAAAATCACTCCCCCCCCCCTCTGTTTTTAAGGATACTATGCAGGGCTGGGCACTCCCTGCTAGTATATAATGTAACACTAAGAGTATTTTTGTGGCACTTTAAAGTCTAACAAATGTATTATAACATAAACTGAAACAGACAAACATGGCTTCACTTCTAGAAATACAATAATTGTGATTATAATAATTTTATTATTTATTTTACTTTTAGTTATTAAGCATGTGTGACAAAATCTCTGTATTTTCAGTCAGTATAGTCTCCATTTGGAATTGCTAATTACTCAGGTTGTTGGTTGCCCAGCTGCTGTTCTGCTCACTCTGACATTCCTTCTCCTGATGACTGCTGCTTCACTTGCAATTTTTAAAGGGCCATTGGTTCCTAAATGCTACACGAGATGGAGCCAGATATGTGTATCCTCCCATGGCTCACCTCTGTCTTTAATTCATACTCTGTGATTCCTCACCCCTTTTCTACCTACCACCTGGCAGTATTTTTAAAAAAAAAATACTGTTTTTTTAATGGCGGAATGAAAGAGAGAAACCCAGTACCACTGATGTGCAGCCTTCATAATTGGGTGATAGGCCGAACAGACACTTTGTGGAGTCTATGGGTATCCTTTTCTAGTATTAAAGGTCTGTTTTAATTAAAATACTATAGACATATATCACACATATTCACACACACACAAACACACATACCAAAAAACCATTCCACACATCAGCATCACAATTCTGCTCTGTCATAGTGAGGACAGTACAACTGGGGTGGCCTGGTTTCTTAATGTTTGCTGTTTTTAGGACCAGCTTATATTTTTTTTACATGTGAGACCTTTTGGAATAATGGCTTTTGAACACAAATAGGAGCAGCTGGAATCACAGGAGGTCCTCTGAAGACCCCGACATTACCAAGAAAAGTTCCCCATTAAAAATGTTACATCTGAAAAGAAAAAGCAGTTTTTATAATACTTGTATTTTCTTCCATCATAACTAGATGGAGAAAAACCCCAATGCTGAGCGTTTTGCACACCCACAGAGCTTCGGGATCAGAATATTTGCCTTTGATCGACATTTGGGCAGGGACCTGTAGCAATACCAGAATACATCAAGAAGCTATTGCTAATAAAGAGGAAGCCTTGTTCCTTTGCTGATAAATCTCTTGCAGCATTTCTCAGTGGCACAGCTATGCTGAAAGTAATTTCTTTTATTCACAAGGTAGAAAGGCATGCCCTATTTAAAATTAGATTCTTGTCCCCCCTTAAACGAACTACAAATGGAAATATAAAAATGTCTGTGTCTTTTTTCAAATGTAGCACAATGTACCCAAAGGTTGGTAGTGGTGTTCGAGGCTGAAGATACTTAGGAAAAACGTCTAGCTCTCCATAGGGAGCTGAACATCCTTTTCATATGCAATCATTTTTATAATCTGAAGTCTTCCTTATTTCACACTGTGTTCTCCCTTTACGGATTCATCTTTATAGTAGAGTGGTTTATGTGCCCCAGAATAAAGTGTTACATCCCACTTGATTGTATATTTTGGGAGGAATTCAGCAGTGCTCTTATGAACCTTCCATCTGTCCAAGCATTGCAGCTTGCCAGATAGAATGATCCTCTCTCTCCTCCCCCTGCATACTGTTCTGGAGGTTCTTCCGGGCACCCTATTGGCTATTTCAGGGGGTGAGGGGGAGGACGGCATTAAAGGCCCATTGTGCAAGCAGACCCAGCATGCCTCATGCTCATGGAACAGATAAGGGGAATCCTGCCCCCAGTCTTTAGGGCAGAACTCCAACACTATCTACTCCCTTGCCCATCCCATCTTTTCACAAAGCTTCTGCCAGATGTCATTCAGACCAGACCACAACATCTAAACATTTTTATGCTTGATTCATTGCACAAAGAGCTTGAGGCAGGATTCAACTAGTTGTTCCATGCGCAAAATGAGGTCTGCTTGCACAACCTAACTTTCTCCCTCTCTCTACCCCCCATCCTCCCCCCCAAAAAAAATGTTCTGGGGGTTTGAGGGGAAACCCAGAACAGTTTTAGGTGGTGTGATGGGCAAGAGAAGGAGGAAGTCATATTGTGTGACTGGACCTCATTCCCCACACTCATGCCCCACTTAGCACTGTGCTGAGTTCTACCCTCTGCACGCACTCTTTGTGGGTTTTCTGTATCACTTTGTCATATGGAATACCATTATACCTGGGCAGCTAAGTGGTAGAGCTCATGCATTCTGTTGCACCCAGTCCCATGTACAGTCCATGGTTTCTCAAGGCAAAAGGATTGACTAGAACTTGGAGAACCACTGACAGTCCTAACAGGCAATACAGTGGTACCTCAGGTTACAGACGCTTCAGGTTACAGACTCCACTAACCCAGAAATAGTACCTCGGGTTAAGAACTTTGCTTCAGGATGAGAACAGAAATTCCGTGGCACCGGGAGGCCCCATTAGCTAAAGTGGTTCCTCAGGTTAAGAACAGTTTCAGATTAAGAACAGACCTCCAGAACAAATTAAGTTCTTAACCCGAGGTACCACTGTACTGGTTCTGATGGACAGGTAGACAAGCCTAATATAAGGCAACTTTCAAGGTTCCTGCTTGTGACACACTAACAGGTGGAGATGGCAGATTACTAGTTACCAGCGTATTCAAGTAAGCACTTCACAAAAAAGTCATCTGTACCATTCTGCAAGCATGCTCATTCTCCTGATTTGCCCTTTGTAACATGCAACTACTTTCTAATGCTGCTCAAACCCCAGCTAGACGGTGTGTTAGATTTGTGGCTACAACTACATTTCTCCTCCTCCTTTTAAATGGCAACCAAGGGGTCCTAATTTGGACCGGGACGATAGAGGGGAGGGAGGTGATTTATACAAAGAAATGTGAACGTTCAGTAAGTGCTAAATAAGAGCAGAGTACGGCGCCTTGAATTTTGGGAAAGGTAGTACAGTATTTTTTGCTCTATAAGACTCACTTTTTTCCTCCTAAAAAGTAAGGGGAAATGTGTGTGCGTCTTATGGAGCGAATGCAGGCTGTGCAGCTATCCCAGAAGCCAGAACAGCGAAAGGGATCGCTGCCTTTGCTGCACAGCGATCCCTCTTGCTGTTCTGGCTTCTGGGATTCAGATTTTTTTTCTTCTTGTTTTCCTTCTTCAAAAACTAGGTGCGTTTTATGGTCTGGTGTGTCTTATAGAGCGAAAAATACGGTATATATTTTATTATTTTTAAATTACGAATGGTAATTTAAATCTAATATTGCCAAAAAATGACTCCTTTTTTAAAGTATGTTGATTTCATTCTGCCTCCTTTCCTTGTGAACCCTCTCCTACTTTTTAAATGACAAAATTGTTTAATCCCCTTTTAGAATAAAGGCTTTTTTATTTCAAAACTATATATGTTCTGGTTGATTGAAGCAGGCTTTTTGCTTAGAAGTATGCACACTCTTCCATTTATTTTACTCACTGTCTGAAAAAAAAGCAGTGTTAGTAGGCCTAAAAATGAAATAGTTAAATTAATAGCTATGCTGAGGTTTATTGTTGTACAACTTTAAAGGGCTAACATAAAAAGAAGAAATAATGTTTTTCTTTGGATCCCTCATCAATCCAAAACAGTTGAGCACGCTGAAAAGGTTATTTACTGCTTGTTGCTTATGTGTTTTCATGGACTGGTCCAACAGTGTCACCTGCAGGTGAACAAAATGTGTTTCTTAATTCTTGTAGTTGTTAATCCAATATATGATGCTGTAGAAGAGCTAATGTTTTGTAAAATAAAAAAGGTGAAATGATTTACTTTTCAATTCAGTATAGCCCAAGCTAGCAATGTTTTTGTCTACAAACCTTTCATCCACCTTTTCTTCATCTCCACGTTGGTTAAAAGAATGTTTATAGTGAATTCAGGGTGAATTTCAAATAAAGCACACAGTACATTAGATTAAGTTAGTGACACTTCCCCGAAATCAGGAATGAGGGATGTGTGGTCTTCTGAATATTTCTGTACTATGTCTGTCACCCTCATTACTGGCCATGCTGACTGCAGCTGATGATTGCTGGAAGTCCAACATCATCTGAATAGCTCCCCATCCCTGCTCTGAAAGTTTACCTAGTCAGTTTTAGATGTGATTTAATATTTGTAAAACGTGATGATAACACACTAATAGTCTTGTATTAATTCATGCAGGCAAACATTTTGTAGTGACATTTCATCATCCGATAAGTATTTTCTATTTTTAAAATCTTATTAAATGTTTATATTAATGCAAAATCAAAATCTGTTAAGGTTATTTTTTTCAGAGTCAGGCTTCATAAATGGAAAGAGAACCTTTAGGAAGATGCTGGGAAAACCTTTTGCTTCAAAATTCTCGATTCTATTATCTCTGGCTTACAAATGGTCCTTGTCATGCTTTTTGCATGGTGCTGCTGTAGGATTGCTGCAGGATTTGGGAAATCAGAGCGGTGATTTCCTATTGCCCTCCACAACACAGCATTGAGACTGCAGATGTCAACCACTGGCAATGCTTTGAATAAGCTATTTAGCAAGTGCACCTGCCTCACAAAGTTTTAAAATGTTTTTCACTTTGAAGCCTTTTCTCTTGTAACTGCTTACTATCTCAAACTTCAATTTGAATTTCTAAAATCTGTTCTGCTTTCCACATAAAAAAGAGAGAGATCTTGCCCCAAGAGGGTGCGTCATCTGGTGGGAAATGAAGCAGAAGAACAAGATGAGAAGAGGCATAGCAGACCACCTGTCCTGTGGACTAAAAGATGCTCATTCTGGCGATCATTTGCAGAGTTGCACCAAAGCGGCTTCCAGTTCAGTGCTCTGGGTGCTAGTGGAAAGCATTTAAAGGCAGAATTCCTTTTTCCTCCTTGAAAAGTAGCAATAACAAGAATAACTAGCTGCCCTCCTTGCAATGTTTTGCCAGATATGATTGCAATTAGTGCTTGTTTAATAAATGGCCAACTTGTTACTACTAGACTTATTAATAATATTTTTACAGAGACAGATGTGGAATACCTAACAGTACAGCTGCAGGGCTTTCTATGCTCATGTGTTAACTGCTTAGGATATGGTATACTGACTGCTGTGGCAAAGTGGTGATAGTGTATGCAACTTCATGCCAGAATTACAACATTACATTATTTGTTTTTTAAGGCAAACACTGGGTATAATGATCTGTATCATTTTAAACTGCTATAACAATAAAGCTTTACTAATTTCCCTTTATATAATTGCTTTGTGAATCTGTTAATGCTTGATTGCATTAGGGTTTTTTAAAAATCTCACCAAATGATGACCCTTTTTACTGTGCATTGAGTGCAAATATGATTTTTACAACATACTGTTCATAAAACAAATAGGACCCACTTATGAGAAATATTTCATTACTTGTATTAATAACTTTAAACATTGTAGAATTCCCAGAGTTGGTTATTGATTTTTTTTACTTTTGCAAGATTTAATAGCTTCTCATAAAACCCTTTTGTGCAAAGAAATCCACATATCTGTAAAACTACTGTATAACTCTTTTGTGCTCCCCCCATACAAAAAGCACTATAAATTTAAAAGGATAGAAAAGCAGTCTTTATAGGTAATGCAAATGATGCATTAAGCTAGATTCTTTTCCTAGGCTACAATTTAAAAGTACTCTGAAGTCCAATTATCTTTGATTTAGCTGTAAAGATTTCAGAATAACAGCTGTGCTTGTTGAGTGAATATTCTTGAGCAGAGAAATGGATTTGAATGGTGAGAAATGTGGAGAGTAGGGGAGGGATGACAAAATGGAAGTGGAGGAACACAGTAATGCTTGCTTTCTTTTTGTTCTTTTTCTAAAAAACAAAAACATTCTGTCTTTTAGTGTGATGATTATATAGAATAAGAAACAACACCGAGGAATCCAATAGTACTTAACATTTAATCTAAAAGCAGAAATGAAGAACAAATTGGGTATTATATATATAACCATAGTATCAGTGCATGCAAAATGACTTTATAACAGTTTAGTGTACTGGGCTTTCTTTTGAAATTCATGCAGAATAATTTTGTTTGCCAACTCAGTAGCCATCAGATTGAATTTACTTCAGCTGCTTAATTGAAACGCACAAATTAATCTTTACCTCTCAGATGCTAAAAGCCTTAAAAGTAAAACGCTGTTGTTCCCAGCGTGATTTTAGTCCCTGTTTGACCAACTTGCAGGTAGGGAAATCAGCAATCTTTTAATTTTGATTTCTGCTTTTAAGTTAGAAATGTGTGCAATTTGTACGTGATGGAAGTTTAAATGGGAAACTAAAGTCTCTATAAAGCTAAGTAGTCTAAACACTGTTTCTGCAGATTGCATCCTCCCGCCATTTCTTTGCTTTCAGAAGGTCTTGATGGGAAGACTCTGCTGAATCAAAGCAGCAGCAGCAGCAGCAAGGATGAAGGTGATCTTCTGCATCATCTCCCTGCTGTTCTGAAGTCTCCCCAAGCTATTGAGAGCAGAGGTTTTTTTGTCGGGAAAGCACCAATGATCACCTTGATGCCTGTTCTTCTGACCCAAGCCTGAATCAAATATGCTGAATCAAATAACATTCTGTCAGCTAACCGATACCAACTGAATATAACCCCGAGGCACTTGTTTTGCTTGCACAATTTTTTTCCTTTGTTTAGGTATTTTGATTTTGTTTTCAGTGTATCTGCTGAATTGTTGTTGGGGTTTTTTAAAAAAACCAACAACAACACCAGTTTGATTTTCCAAGGCTTTGAGGTCTTAGTGTTTTGGGAATGGTGTAATTTTGCAGGAATGAATCCCCTTCACTGATTTGTCTCTGATGAAGAATGAGTAGGTCATATTCGAGAATGAAAGAACCATAGAGCTAATTCATATGTTACATTATAGAGAAGATGGGGGAAAGCAGAGGGACTGTTTTCCCTGCATATGTTGCAGCATGCAAAGGAAGAGACCCTTAGTTCACATTTGCTGAAGTGATAAAATTCACAGGCAGGATGGAGGCAGGGTTTTTAGGGGCAGATCAGGAAAAGGTAGTGCTTAATCCCTCCTACACTTGCCAAGTCTCCTCTGAAATTAGCTCTCAGAGGCTCATCCTCCAGCTGGGCTTAATTTGCATTTCTGAACTCAGTTGGCACAAACAAACAAAACTGACTAAAAACAGTTAAGCATTTTACATATCTGCCAATCCTTTATTGCAGATATCTCCCCATCCCCAACACACTCCCAGCCCATTACAAACAGGGGGGTTGGATCACTATGATTGTCTTGCAACATGTAGTTTGACTCTGTGTACTAGAACTTAGGTCTGAAATAAAGCAGTGGGTCGGGACTGCAGCTTAGTAGCAGAGCATGTGCTGTTGATGCAGAATATTTTTAAGTTCAACCCTGTTATCCTGGTTGAAAGAGTAAGTTAGCAGGCAATGGAGAAGCACTCTGCCTGAGCGAGACAAATAGTCTATCATGGTCATAGAACAAACATTCTCTTCCTCCCTAGAGAATGAAGGAAGAGTATGTGATGGAGACTTAATTGCACTATGTAGCTGCCAACAAGCTACCATGCTGGAAAGCCAAAATGCATTTCCTAGATGTAAGGAATCCCCTCTGTGAAGGCAGGATAATAGGATGGTCGGATTTCTTAGCTGTGCGTGTGTTCCATCACAATCAGTCAGGTCCCTGTGATGTACAGGAAAAGGAAAACACTTGGTTTTTGTTTCATTTTGCTTTATATCACAATTTTTTTTCATATTTCAGAATTGAATATTTTCTTAACAAATTGTCAATCAGCTTTCACTACACAGAGGTAGGGAATGTGATCTAGCCAGAGGGACAGCTACTCACCTTCCCTAACTCCCATGGGCCATTTTGGTAGGTGAACATTGTCACATGGTTTGAAATAAAGCTGTGCAGGCAAAGGCACAAGGGTTTTGTAATAATTTTATAATGTGGCTATTATTGGGGAAATATTGGAAAACTAATAAAAATTATTCCTCCCCCCCCCCCGAAAGGCACAAGGGTTTTGAAGATGCTACTGATTGGTGGTACCTGCATACCTCACTTTCAGCAGGGGGTCATGCCTGTGCCATACCTGAAACTCTGTATGACATCAGGTGTGTGTGGTTTATGGCCCTAATCTGGCCTGCAGCCTGGATGTTCCCCATGCCTGATTTATACTTCACACTTTGACAGAATCTCCTGTTAAAATGGGCAATGAAATGTGGGGGGAAAGAGAAAAGTATGAACAGGATTGCTGTGTGCTAATGAGGCACGCTAGCTGAAAGTTGTCATACCTGATTAAGGAGCTTATTGGCATCAGTCAAAGCTGACACTGGAGTATTGGAGTTGATATAACCATGATTAGTGAAATGAATTAGAGCAAAGAAAGCAGGATAATAATATGGAATTTCTCTCCTGTTTAAAACATTTAAATCATTATTTAAACTTGCAGACTGAGAAGCTAATTATGTATTTTACAATACAAGTGTTGGATTTCACAAAGCACACAGCCTGTTCCTCCTCTTTTGTTCTGGAGGCTAAAAATGTGCTTTGTGTAGACAGACTTACCCTAGAAAAATGTACTGGAATACTGTTTTGATGCTGCTTTTTATCAGTATACCATAATATGCTTTATTCTGATGACTTTCCCCCATCTTATCCTTCCTTCTTTGCACTTTCTCCTCTCTGCTCCCTTATGTCCTTTTATCTTTGGATATGTTTGCTGATTATTATACAAATATAGATGCAAGCCTTAATCAGTTTAATTCAGTGTTTCCCAACCTTTTTTGGGCAAAGGCACACTTGTTTCATGAAAAAAATCTCGAGGCACACCACCATTACAGCCCCGTGACGTCAGCGCGCAGCGTCACGCCGGGAGGGACGCACGAAAGTGTAAGTTTCAATTTTTTCCCCTCCCCCTTGCCTTCCTTCTGTGCCAACCGCCAAAAAGCCAAGAAAAAAGCCAAGACTTTAGGGCAGCAGGTCGACACGAAAGAAGCTCCTACCTAAGGACAGGTGCGACGGCCGTGTCCTCTTCTGCCACACTTGGCAGCCCTGCCTCACGGTCGTGACTCCCACCCTGATTTCTCCCCGCAGGTCGAGCGGCACAGGCAGCCCAATGTGTCCAGCCCAGACACAAGCCCCGCTTCCCCACTCTAGATCCTGAATGCGACCAAGTGCTCTGGACTCCCGAGCAGGGTGGGAAAGAGGACTCGCATCTGGTAGCCTCCGGGCTCCTCGCCTGCTCGAGGGATGGCATTGCAGGCAAGCTGCCAGCCGTCGCCATCGCCGCCCCCTCATGCGAGTGGACCTGCCCGGAGTGGTGGGCCGGGGGAGGCTCGCTCTCTGTGGGGATGTGGCCCGCACGCGCGGCCCCGCTTCCTCCTGCCCAGGGCTGAGCTCCTTACCCGCGATCTCGGTCTCGTGCACGCGGATCCCACTTATTCCGAAGCTCGCGCCACTAGCCGGGGCTCTCACACCGTGCCAGGGCGAGGCGGCGCGGCCCACTGATGTCATCGCGGCTCGCCGCCGCCCTCGACTTCCCTGTTCCCTCCCCTCCCTCGGGTCGCCGTGGTTACCGAGGACTGCAAGCTGCTCGGGCGAGCGTGGGGCATTAAGTGGGAGAAGGAAAATTAAAATTAAAACTCGCCTGAAGGCCGCCTCTCCGGATATGAAGCTATCTTTCGAATTTTTAAATTTTTCCCGCGGCACACCAGGCAACATCTCACGGCACACTAGTGTGCCACGGAACAGTGGTTGGGAAACACTGGTTTAATTGGTTGGTAAACTATTAAAGCTTATACCCAGTTAAACAACTATGCATCTTCAGCAGAGTCACATTTTGTTACCAATCTTTACTATTCTAGTTCTACATCCACCACAGTTTCTGGTCTCACCCACTTCTGGCATGCAATAGTTGAGATGTCACAAGAAAACTCTGCTATCCTCCGTTATCTTGACATGGTTTTTTCTGTACTGATGGGTTTAAATTGAGGGTGAGCATCTTCCCTGACTTCTGGTTTTATGTGGATATCTGGATGAAGAGAGCTTCAACGTCTTTTTTGTTTTTAAAAATATTTCTGTCGTAATGTTACCGTGAGCATGTTACATGTTCAGTGACATGGAACAACTTTTTCCAGCTCGAACAGAGATAGCTGGTCTCAGTGATCCATTCAGAATACAGCTGTTAGATTAACCAGGAGAGAGCCATTATGAGCACATTGCACTTCACAAGGTATTCTTTTGTGGGCTCCCTCTCTATCTGAAATGTGGCAGGTGGCTACCTGGGAGAAGGCCTTTTCTGTGCTGATGCCCAGCTCTAAAATTTCTCTCCCCAGAGAATGCTAGCCTGGCAATCTGGTGCCTTTCTGCCATGAGGTGAATGCATTTTTTATTTCACTGGGGTTTTAACTTTTTAACTCCAGTTGATCTGTATGTGGATGCTGCTTTTATAAGGGTGCTGTTTTTCACTTAATTTAATGCATTAGTAACTTTATGATGATTTTAACACTTTATTGTAAGTTGTCCGGATAGTGTATTTCAAAGATGGGATATAGGAATTTTGTAGTTACTAAGTGAAATTTTAGGACTCCTGCAAAGACAGCTTCAGTGTGCTATCAGGCTTATTTTTGCTCTTGAATATACTGGGATGGTCATGTGTGCTCCTGCAGTCCAGTTGATTTGCACCCTCAGACTGTCTAGATGGTCATGTAGAATCTGTAGCAATGATCCATAGCTTTTTACAGAAAGACTGTCACTTTTCATGCCAAAAAAAGTTCCCATTTTGGGGAATGGGTATTGGTCATTCTTCCGTTGCACTATAGCACTAGGTTGTCCTGGCAGTGTGCCAAATTAGGTTTGTGTTTTTGTGAAATGCTTCCCGTTAATGCATTCTTGGGGGCAGGGGAGCGGGTGGAAATGGGCAAAGGTTTAGCATAGCAATAGTAGCCTTTACAATACTTTTTTCTTGCATTGCAATCCAGGGTATACTGAGAAGTAAGTCCCACCTCATTCAATGGGACTCAGTCCCAGGTAACACGACATAGGATTGGAACCTAAATATCTGTAGCCAAAGTCTTAAATGTTGCACTTTTGTTAGCTGATATTAATTTTTTAATTGACCAGCGGTTTTGGACTTCTGCACGCATTTATTCTGTGCTTACCCAGTGATGGAACTAGTTCTGGAGTAGTTCCTAATACTAATCTGGGCACCACTGAAGAGGGTGTGGGAAGAAATTACATGGACAGAGAGAAATGTAAGTTGACAGTCAAAATATTGACAGTTAGCCCATTTCTATTTGGCCATGCCCTAATACGAAAACCAGATTGAAATGTCTTGCATGAGTTTCAATTCATTAACCAAATGTGACACTTTATTTCCTGGCTGTTTCTGTGCTGAGAGAACTGAAGTGGTGTAATAGTGATATAAATGAAAACTCTTTGCTATTCTATTGAGAATAGAATAGAAACCATGGCTGTAGAAAGGTATGCTAAAACTCCTTTAAAAATGAAATGGTTTTCCAGTGTCATGAAATGAATATGCTATGACTATCTGTGAAGCTTGCCATGGTCACTGTAAGAAAGAAGAGATGACAAAAATAATTATGATTATCCCAACCCAGCGTGGGCTAGTGGCATAGAAATGTGCACTTCCCATGGGCAACCTATATACCCAGCTTCACTGTACTGCTCATTTTGCCCCAATTGTATTTCCTAGATCAGGGATGTCCAACAGGTTTATCGTGATAAACCAATCAATCAATCAATCAATCGTGGGCTGTCCCTGTTCGATCCCAATCACATTGGCTCTACCTCCCCCTAAAAAAGCTCAACAACTTTGGCTCTTCCTCCTCCTTAAAAGCTCATCAACTTTGGCTCATCCTTCCCCCCAAAAAGCTCAACATCTCTGGTCAATCCAATGGGTAGATTACTGCCAGTTTTTTTTATAGTGGGAGTAGATCACAGTCTCTTGGGAGTTGGACATGCCTGTCCTAGATGAATGTATTGATGTGAGCAGAGATTTGCATTTCTAGGCAAGCTCCTTGTTGTTATACAGGCAACTGCCTATTGACGTGGGTGGTTACATTCCAAGGCGCCGCTTGCGTCAACAGAACGTGTGTAAGCCTGTTGTGCCCCTGCCCCATTCCATCCCTGCCCCATTGCGGTGCCAAAAACTGTGTGCTCATCAGCGGTTGTGGTGCCAAAAACTGTGTGCTCATCAGCGGTTGTATGCATGCTGGCTGCACAAAAATAGGGAGTTGCTTCCACAATGGTACCTCATGTTACGCACCGTCCCCCATACAAATGCTGTGGGTTACGAGCTCTACTAACCCAGAAGTAGATGCCCCTTGTTGCGACTTTTGCCCCAGGATGCGAGTGGAAGTTGTGCTCCAGCGGTGTGGCAGCATGTTACGAGTGGTTTCCTGTTACAAATGGACCTCCGGAACGGATTAAGTACGTAACACAAGGTGCCATTGTACTTGAATATTTTCTTGCAAACACAGTTGGATTCCCCTCACCACATATAAATATTTTAAAAAACCCTTTATTCCAGTAGCTAATTTTAGTAGTGGTCTTGTGCCTACCAGAAATACAGTTGAATTGGAAAGAGAATGTAGAGATTTCCGAATACTTTGAGGACTTGCCCAAGTACGTAGAAACGTATTTACTCAGTCAAGAACTGAGCATTTCTCTAGGTGCCATGTTGAATATGTCAAAAGGAAATAATAAACTGGAGTAGGGTGGTAGACATGGGTATGCTTAAGACCTAACAGTTTGTCACAGGGATGGGAAACACGTGGCCCTCCAGATATTGGACTCACAGCTCCCATTATCTCTAGTCAGCATTTCCAGAGCTTAGGAATGGTGCAGGTTGTAGTCTAACAACTGGAGGGCCATAAATTCCCTATCCCTGGTTTACCATATCCTGAGGGCGGGTTGGGGAAGGTAACGTGAAAAGTGTATCTTACAACCATAATCAATATCCCACTTTTGGAAGCTCAATGTTTTAAATCTAATTCTAAACTGTTTGAAGCTTAAAAGGCCCTTCTTCAGACTTTATATATTTTTCCTTCTCCTCGGCACGCCTCCCATTATCCCTGACTATATTGGCCATACTTGCTGGGACTGATAGGCATTGGATTCAAACAGCAGCTGGATGGCTGCATGTTAGCCACACCTGCTCTTGCCCAAATCTCCTTTCCAACTATCCTATGCAGCAAATGGAGGGGAGGAACAAACAGCCCCTCATTCATCCACCCCATGCCTTGGCACTTAGTGCTACAAGGCAATTGGGTTACAGTGTTAGAATTCTAGGCAAGATGAGCAGTAAACTACTCATCTTGCCTCAGAGATGAAACAACTCACACAACTGCACTTAGAGGAGGAAATCTTCGAACTGTTTGTTCTCCTTTCCTCACAGGAGCCTAAATTCTTAGTCATAAATTTGAAAACGAACAGCATTGTCTAGCAAGACATGCACTGTTCTTCTAACTTTGGGTCCAGTCCATCAGACACTGGCACTGTTTTTCTCCCTCAGTTTGTTTAAATGGTGTTTGTGTCAGAGTCCTATTGAAATTCAATGCTGGAGACTGCTCAGCAGCTGTGCTCAATGTGTTCACACTGTCTTCAGAATAACAATATACAGAACTCCGCATTTAATTCACGTTGTTATTTAGAGTGCCATCAGCAACTTTTAATTACAACATGCAGCCGTAAAAGAGCTTTACGCTTAGCGCCGAATGTGTCTAAATACTTTAAAACTGAAGAAGAAGAAAATATGCATCTGTTTTATTTTAAATTGTGACAGCAGGGCTGTCGTACAAGAAAGTGTGTGATCGCAGCAGTACCAGTTTAGCTTTGGCAAATTAGCTAAGTAGCTTGCGTTTGTAGCATTTCACACCTTTAAATTCTTAATATGCCTTGCTAAATATATTTCATCACAGTTTGCTAATTAATGTTCTATGAAAATTACAGCTGCTAATTTTCGTGGTTGACATGGCTCATTTCAAAGTGGTAATAAGTTACATCTGTAGTGGTATGATGGCATTTTATAAATGCTGGTTGTACACTCACTATTTGGAGTTAGAGTGGGTTCATTAAAGGCCGCCATCATTACATACAAAGACTTAGAAGCCAGTATCTTCCCTGTACACAGTGTATTGTTGCGATTCTCTGAGTCTAATGTGACTAACATGTCCATCTTTTTCCACATCAGGCAACCAGATGCTGGTGACGGGGGATGATTCCCTTTCCCTTGCTTGTGAGAGATGCCGGGACAATTGACTAGCTATGACTGCTGGCCTGTAGCTTTCGGCTTTTGATTTGTTCTTTTGTCACTAGCTATTCTCATTTTCTCAGGCGAGTCAGTCTAAAAGTTAACGTAATTGGAAACCACATTTTCTACTGCATTAAACTTCCGCATTTAATAGGGAAGGGTCAAAGTTCGGTGATGGAGCACATGCTCCCTGTTCCAATCTCTGCAGGTAGGACTAGGAAAAGTGCTTTGAAATCTGGATGAGCTGCTGCTAATCAGTTAAACAAAACTCAGCTAAATTGACCAGTGGTCTGACTCTGACTTTGAAGTCCCTTCAAACCATCCCTGGAATCCAACCATAGCCAAAGCGCCAATGCAGAATAGCTCTAAGAATCTTATGCCTCTTGGAAGTTGTTAGCTATCTTAGCAAGATTGTTAGCTATTGTTAGGGTAGATTGTTAGCTGGCGTGGCTATAAGGGCAGTGACAGTACTTTCAGTAAGGTTCATTTGGATAAAGAGGGATTTGCCTGACAAGTGGACAAAAACAGAAGATTTCTGCCTCTATTTCCACATATAGAGTGTTGCAGCATCTATAAATGTTTTATTAGGTTACATAGCATAGGCATAGAGATTTATTAGCTGTCTTCTATTTTTGAAACACACACACACACACACACGCTGGTTCTGTTTTGTATAGATTCATTTAGATCAGCCTACACATTTAAAAGAGAAGGTAGGGCAACTCCAACTGGTTTCCTTAGATTTATTTGTTTCCTAATTTAAATTTGTATTTATTTTTTTCATTAAATGTCTATACCACCCTTTTATCCAAGGATCACAAGGCAGGTTGCAATATAAAAACAAAAAAATACATAACACGGTAACAAACAAAACAATAACCGCTACCACCTTTAGCAGTATAAAGGTAAAAGTAGTATAGGTATAGTATAGCATTTAGCAGTATAGGTGACTGTGCACTTGCGTATGCTTGTGTGTGGAGAAAGATGCACATCGCATTTTACAGGATCCTGGATGAAAAATTAACACACGTTACACCTTTCAAACAACATTTAGACTTAGCTGATTGTACTAAAGCTTGTTTTAAAATTTGACCATGTTTAAATAACCCCCCAGTTGTATCAGTAAATACATTAGATGTTTAGGTTTCAGTAGAGTGATAATGTGAAAGATTTGTATAATTGTGTGTGTGCCTGTGTGCAAGCATACACACACCAACTTCATTAGAAGTTGAACTTTCAGGACATCCATTCACATTGGTTGGCAGAAGGCAACAACAGAAACAAAAAAAGTAGTACCAACTTACATAGTCTTCTACCACAAAATATGTGATGGAAAAATTTTCTTTAAAAGTTAGCCAGTTACATAAGGGAAGCTATCTGTCAGGGAACTGCCATCGGAAGGAAGGGAGGTGGAAGGGCTCACACAGGTTGGGAGAGACTCAGCAGCTGAAGAGGGAACCAGCAGGGGGAGAGGAGGTGAGCTGAGGGGAAGTGAGCAGGAGGGGTGGCTCAGAGACACCTCCAGTGAGAACAGTGGGGAGGTTTCAGGACCTCCTGTAGGGACACCCACTCCTCGCCGGAAACTGTCACGCAGAGAGTCCAGAAGACGTGTTTCCATTAAGGAGCTTTTATGTTGGAAGAGATTCCGAAAGCAACCACTGTCGGAATCTGCCAGCGACTGAGGGAGCCATGTTTAAGGGGCTCCGTTACAGACAGAGGTTTGCAAACTTGACCAAACTCTGAGGGACTTGGATTTTATGCACAAGCAGCTCATCATCCCATCACACTATCAATGACTATTAACAATAGGTAGTGAAGAATAGTGTCCATGTTCCGTTTCAGTATGCTGACTAGCAAAACAGTTATATCAGGCCCTTCCTCCCAAAGGAGCCCAGGGCAGCAAACAACAAGTAATAAAACAATAAAAACATCTCACCATTGGCAACTCTGGAAGTTGTACTCCAAAGCAAGTGGAGAGCACCAGGTTGGGGAAGGTATTGCTATTATAAAGGCCACATTGAATAAATTATTTAACCAGTAGGCACCATTTTCAAGTGTAGCAAGAAAAATTCAGTCCTAAATTAGCTAATAAACAAAAGCTCATTATATCCCCCCCTCTTTAAGTTACATGAGAATTTGCCTCCTTTTTTTAACATCTAAAGCTGTACCTTCTGTATAGTAGCTGAAGCCTGATTAGAATTGTTCCCATTTATAAAGTAGCTCTTGAATTTGAAGTTATATAGGAAGTCCTGCTTTAATGGGTATCAGTTGGCTTTTCTAGTTACAGAACGAGGAAGGTAATGTTTTTTGCATGTCCTTGAAACCTCAGATTTATTATTTCCAGTCTGGTGATTTATCACTTCTACTACAGGGATGCAAATATACAACAGATAACTTCTCTCAAATCTCAACAATAAGTGCCAGGCAGTGAACATCTAGGAAGTTACTCTGAATTTCTGGTGGACATGATTAATCCTGCAGTGTTAATTCAAGAAATGGTGGCATATTTAAAGAAGTTTATGGATACAGTCATCCTTTTAACTACACACACTGCCCAGTAAGCGTTATTCAGATGTAGTCCTTGCAGGGCAAAATATATCGGATGGTAGGAGGAAATTTCCTTATTAAGTGATGAAGTTTTGTTGGCCTTAATGTCCTCTGGGGACTTGCCAGTCTACCAGCCACAGCCTTGACTGCTAAATTCCCTACCGAAAGGTACAGAGGGATTTCCAGTGCTATGCTAAGGCCAGCTGAGCAGGTCAGTGCATGATGCGTCAGTGAGAGAAGTTCCAGGTGCACAGCTTTCTCAGGGATTAGTGCTGCTGTTCTTTTTAGATAAGAAATAAGACTGAGAGATCTCAGCTGTTTTTAAGTTAGTTGGGGCTGTGGTCTTTTAGATCTGCATTGTTTGAGAGGGGATCTTTAATCAGATTAAAATCTACTTCCCTTCCAAACCTACCAAGAAGCTGGTCTCAGAATGATAGTGTTGCCACACTTTGCTTTGGATGTCTGCCTCTTACACATCTGCAAAGTTCTTCTTATTTGTGAAGGAAGCTCTTTTGAACAGTGTTCGAAGCTCCCGTTGTTCTAGGTGCATTTTGTGGCAGTGACTTTCATTAGGACAAGCAGTTTCTAAGCTGTGGATGCAGTACTGCGCCTAAGATTTCACATTAAAACTGCAAAATGGAAGGAAAGGAGGGCCTTTTTCTGCCTCCCCACTTCCAGCTACTTTCTGAAGACTGGAAAAGAGACCCTCTTAAGAATATTAGGGGGGTGAGCAGGGTTAGGACTAGACCATGTGAAAAATTAACAGATATTTTAGATGCAGTTCATTTATTTTCATCTTATAAAAAAGTGCGCCTAGACATTCCGTTGTTGCCCCCATAATCTAGATTTAAGGTGCAATTTGCTCCTAGCCTTCATATCTCAGTTTCTAACACTGCTTTTGAATAACTCAGAAGTTTTAGCTGAAATGTTTTGCTAAGGCAACGTGGGAAACTTAAAGTGTGGAGACTGAATTCTGCCCTCTAGGCCTCTCCCCAGGCCATACCTCTTACTGACCCTGCTCCACGCCTGGCTAGAATGTGTCCTTGGATTGTGCTGATACTTCTTATGTGCTTGAATGGAGGTAGGTAGGGTGTATGGCCTGAATATAGCCTACTGTAGAAAGGTAAGGGCCACATTGGATAGCTCAGAATGAGATCAGAGGAAAGTGTTTTGAGTCCAGGGTGCTTTGTAACACAAAATGGCAGTGGAATTCTGCGCTGGCAAGAATAAGCTTGTCTTCATTGGTTTACAAACTTGTTATTAGCCATTTCTTTTTGTTTTTTTATTTTGTTTGTTTTTTAAAAAAAAACCAGTAAAAAATAAATAAAAATGTGTCTGCTCCTTTTGTCTTTGTCAGATGCTTGTGACCACTCCAGAGAAATGGGATGTTGTGACAAGGAAGAGTGTTGGAGATGTAGCCCTCTCCCAACTTGTGAAGCTCCTTATTCTTGATGAAGTGCACCTTCTACATGAAGATAGAGGACCTGTGCTGGAAAGTTTAGTGGCACGCACCTTACGTCAGGTATGTGCAAAACCCTTTTTGGAGGTGCCAGATTAAACATTAGAATGCACATGGAGAAGTCAAATAATTCTAGTTGGTTCCTTCATTGTGCCTAAGCTGCCTCCAGAACATGTAGCTGTCAATTAAGCCCAGAATGTCCTTTCTCTACCGAGATGCTGACCCTTCTGGGGTGGATCTCTTTTGATTATACTTTTGGTTTTTGACTTCCGTCGACCTCACAGTGGTTCATTTCTTATAACTAAAGCAATTTTTCTGTATTTCAATAGATTCCTCATCTTGGTATAAGGAGACATTTTCCTACTTATGGGTTTATTCTAAACGCAACCAAATCTTGGTCATTGAACCTTGACTCGATAGGTAGATATTTAGGTATTCCCATTCCTTCTGGACTATTTTATTTGACTTATTCCTTAAAGCTTCAGTCAACTTAGCAAGTTCCAAGTACTCGCTCAGCTTCTGTAGCCATTCTTCTCTAGTTGGTATATGGTCACCCTTCCAGTACTTGGCTATTAGTACCCTAGCCGCCATCACTACATAGAAAAAATAGTTTTAATCTTTCTTTTGGGGTATTGTCAGTTAGAATCCCAAGAAGGAATGATTCCATTTTTTTTGTGAAATGCGATTTTTAGTAAATTTTTCATTTCTTCGTAGATCGTAAATCCCAGAATTTTTTTTATTTCTGGGCATGACCACTACATATGAAAGAAGGTTCCCACTTGTAGTTTACATTTCCAACATTTGTTAGTATGGTTTTTGTTGATTTTGGCCAATTTTGCAGGAGTTAGGTACCCTAAGTATTTTTTAACAAAAAACAGCTAGCCTTTTGCTAGGCTATCTGAAGCAGACAATTTATTCCTATCTTGGAGTTATAGGACCATATTTAAAATTAAAAGGGTGATTCCTGCAGTCTAGTACAGAGGGCAGTATCCAGTTAATTTGTTCCATCAGTGCAATGATTTATGCTTGTGCAATCCAACTTTTCCCATCTTTTTACACCCCCCCCCCCTTTTTCCAATAATCTGTTCTGGGGTTAAGCACTCCTCTCTGTTGGTGGAGTTCCATTGGGCAACGGTAAATCCTTGCACTGACAAAACAAGGTACTTAATGCTGCTTTGGGTACAACCCAGGATACAACTCACAGTGGTGTGTACACCATCATGGCATATAGACTTATCACATACTTCAAAAATAAATTTTTAAACATAGTTAACGGTACTAAAAGTAGTTGGTTTTAATATTCTAATAACAAACATTGGGAGTTCAAGGCATATAATTCTTAGGTTACTCTGTCTAGATTATACCTTACATCAGACAACAGGTAACTTGTTGGCAATGAAATATAGTTGGACTGCTAATGCCATTGCTCCTGGCCCACGTGTCTAAGGTCCAAGGGCGATGGGAATTGTAGTTGAATATCTGGAAGTATTAATACTGTGGTTGAAATTCAGTGTTACACTGTTACAAATGTTCCATAGCAGCTTGTCAGCTGGATCCATTCCCTTACCCTGTGTACTATTCTGGGGTTTTCCTGATCCCTCTTACAAATTGGGGAGGGGGCGTTGGGGTGCTCAGGAGAAGAAGAGAGGGGATCAAGCCCCATTGTGCAGGGCTTCCACAGAAACCTGTCTGTAGTTTCAGTTCTTGACACATGGAACCCTCAGAAAGTGTTGAGTCCTCTTACAATATTTAAACATTGGTTAAGAAACATTAATGTAATTATACACTGAATATAGCACAGGTGTGAAAATGAAATCCTCTGGTCGAAGATGTTAGCTAAAGTGGTGCTTAAAATTTTCAGCAATTCTTTGTTCAAATATTGGAAGAGTAGCAATACTCAAGGGTTTGGGTTTTTTTGCATTCTACTATGAATTAGAGCAGTATATGAGATGATTGTGGGGGTTAGAGGATAGCTGTCTTTTTGATGTGCTTTGCTAAGCTCAGATTTTGGTCCCTTCAACTCAGGGGTCAAGTTACATATCTCGCAGGGTAAAAGCTGATGTGACCTTAGCTAAAAGGGTATAAAACACGAATGCACATTATGCACTTTGTGAATTCTAAAGGTTCCTTTTACAAGATATTTAAATTGAATTGACAAAACTTTTTTTAGTGGAAAAAGGCTTTGAGCTTTGCTCATATGCTGTGGATACAACATCAAAAGACTCTTCTGAAACTAATTGTAGCTTTGATGTTTAAAATTGTGCATTCCTGAAAATAACAGGGATGTAAGATGAAAATGCTTAAATGTTTAAAATAGAAAAAAAGTTAAATAAAAAAACCATGCAGTTCAGTAATATCTACTTAGCAAATTAGTGCACTTTAAATTTCTAAGTTTCTGGTCATCATTTGGCTGGTGCATTGATGACTACCTTTTCTGACTTAGACATTTTGTCTAAATTAGTGATGGTAAAAGTCTCCCACCACCCACTCCCCCCCCCCCTTCTTAGTTTGAAATTGGCTTCTTTTTCCTAAACTCTGTTGCAGTAGCCTGGGAGAAAAACTCAGCATTTTTTGTGAGCTCTGTCCAGGTTTGCAATAAGAACAAAGGAGTTCCATATCAGCCCCCTGTACCCCACACCAATTCCCAAATCTTACCCTTGAGAAAGGGGGAAAGATTTGTGGTGGTAGGGGTTAAGCAGCAATGGTGAAAACAGAAGCCTTCCTCTTTCAGATATTTATCTCTTCCTTTCCATTGCTTCAATTTTGTTAAGGCAGCGAACGCTTCTGATTATAGAATCATAGAATTTACATCTACTTTGAAGCCCCGTAGATTCACTTTTTTTGTAGGGTTTTCTATTCTCTAAATAGGCACCTGCACCATTGTCCCTTTATTACGCTGCTTCTCTTTTTGACTTCTCCTGCGTTCTCCCTCATTAGTGGTGTGTTGCTGCTGTTCATTGCATTACTCATTCAGCGATCAATTTGTCAAAGCTAGCAGGTGTCTCTGGACGTTGACCCCATAAGAAACCCAGAAGCGGTAGTGTGCTCATTGAAATAGGACATTCAATTTGTATTAATTTCAGTGCAAATGCTGCAAACCCTTGGTGTGGAATCCAATGTAGCACTATGGCAATCATTCCATCAGTGCAAGGATTTCTGCGTCAGCAATGGAATGTTTTTAACTTCTTGTCCCCCAACCCCACCCTAAGTCTTTTCTAGGTGTTCCCTGAACTCTCTGGGGCAGGTTTGGGGAGGGCATGGGGGGGGGGAGTCCTACTGAACACATGGAAATCCTTGTGCTGATGGGACATAATAGTAGAATACTTCCCATGCTCTCTTTATATATTCTAACCCTTCCTCTGTCTATCATCCTTGGCCTTTTACTTAAACAATCTATGACCTTTTAAACTGGGGGGGGGTATTGTTTTTGTTGTTATGGGTATGTATGTTTGTGTTTTTCTATTGTAAACTGCCCTGTGTTCTTTGGGTGAAGGGCAATATAGAAATTTATTTCGTTAAAATAAAATAAAATTAATTAATTAATTTTAAATTGCTCCATAATAAAAATGCAGAACTTTTGCTTGGTCGAATGTGTGTTGGGATTCCCTTGCATTCTATCTGGCATTTACAGGAACCTATGTTATGGTATGCACACACCACGTACAAAAGAAATTTGATTGTCCCTTTTTAACTGTCAGGTGTGAAAGCTTCATAAAATAGGTATGGATGTTTATCCATCACAGAATACTGCAGAGTTACAAGGCTTTGAGTGTTGTCTTCACTTAGTGGGTTTTCCCTCTATTGTTTGATTTAAGATTACTATTAATAGAAGCTCAGGAGGCCAGAGTACTTTAAACACCAGAATTCATTTGTTAGAATTAACCCATATATAGCATTACTCAGGTAGTTGCCTAGTAACAAATGCATTTTTGTTCTGAATAGTTAAGGCACATATGCTTTCCAGTTGGTATTTGTGCATAACTTCTATGCTAATCATCATTGCAGTTTTGTGTCTTTACATTGTTGCAGTTAAGGATGGATAAATAATTAAACCCTGAATATTTAGTCATAATTGTAGAAATGCCTGTTTGCATAGGCCCATAACAGTCTGTGAGATGGAATTTGGTGCTCAGCTATGACCCTCTGACTCCCACTGTTGTTGTTGTTGTTGTTGTTGTTGTTTGTCTTGAATAAAAGTATTTAGCATGGTGTTTCCTGATAGAGGCTTGCTGGTAACAAATACTTCTGTTGTTGGACTTGAATCTCTATGTCTTCCAAAATTACAGTCCTCCATCTATCAGTCTCCATTAACTTACGGGTGTGTGTGTGTGTGTGTGTGAGAGAGAGAGAGAGAGTTCTGATGTGTTCTTTCAATGTCAGGAAAGCAACATATTTTTTTTTGAAGCTTGGCTGAGGGGTAAACAGTGGGAAGAAGGACTGTAGGGGGTAAGTGGCAGATAGGAAATGGGCTAAGCACTGCCTCTTTCAAATTGCTCTTCCCACTGCTGCGATGCAAAGGAGAAACAGGACGGGGATTTTGGAAATGTGACTTGACCATGTAACATGGATTTCAGGCATGGTGCTGAGGTAGTTCAGCTCTCTGAGAGGAGTGCTAATTGACTCCTCGCCGTTCATCAGATTGATCATTTGATGAGGGGACAGAGGGTATGGTTGGAAAGTGGGGAGCTCTTTGTCCTGTGTATATGTGTGCCCAAGAGTGTTGAGTTCGAGTGCGTTGGGCTATCTCCCACCACTGGCAGGTAAGATTTGCTGTACTCACAAAATCCAAAGTAAAGATTTGCAGGCAGAAAACATGACTATGCAGACTTTTAATATATTTTAATTAAAAATAAGCTTTCATGGCAATGCTAAAAGCATTACCTGGTGGTGTTAATCGTCAGTTTGTTAATTTGTCATTCATTGAGAGCCATTGTGGTGTAGTGGTTAAGAGCGGTAGACTCGTAATCTGGTGAACCGGGTTTGATTCCCCGCTCCTCCACATGCAGCTGCTGGGTGACCTTGGGCCAGTCACACTTCTCTGAAGTCTCTCAGCCCCACTCACCTCACAGAGCGTTTGTTGTGGGGGAGGAAGGGAAAAAGAGATTGTTAGCCGCTTTGAGACTTCTTAAAGGGTAGTGAAAGGCGGAATATCAAGTCCAAACTCTTCTTCTTCTTCTAATACATAATGAAAAGTTCAATTTTCAGTGAGTTTTGTTGTCTGTCTCCGTATACTCTTAACAAAACTTGGGTCATAAAAGCTTTTGACCATATCTTCTGGAACCATTCTGTTGGTGGCGGTGCATTCTCTCACCTGCCACTACCCCACTTTTTTTCAGCTTTACAAATCTTTGCTGCAATTAGCTAAATACTAATTCCCTTAAAATAACTCAATGGTAGTATATTTGCATCATGAGGGATTAAAGTATTCAGCCATGTCTCCAATTAACCTCATAATCTCTCTTCAGAATTCTTCCACTCCCAGTCATAGTAAATTCAGTATCAACAGCATGGTATTGCAGCTAAAATCACATGTTAAATTTTTAGTACATTTCAATCTATGTGGCATCTAAAGCTGCTGGAGTTGAACCTTAAAAGTGTTGTTTAATATTTGAACTTACTATCTTTATCAAAAATATCTTTCTAATTTTTCAAATGTCACATGCAGTGCCATGATGCCATTTTAAGACAAGCAGAGAGCTACTTTGAACAGTTCATAATACTGTATAGTACTGATCTCCCCCTCAAACTACTTACAGGAAGATTAGGTGTCACTGAAAAACATTTTGGAAAGAACCATAAAAACTGCCTACACCCTTCTTTTCTTTTTCATGCACTAGTTTCAGTAATTGCAAAAATTATACGCTTCCCATATTTCCTCACACTGTTACAGTTACCTGTCAATTAGATACACCTATAAATCATGACAGGATTGCTCTTTGACTCAAATCCGTTTCGGTGTTACCATCATAATGTGGAACAGCGTTGCTTTCAGACTGCTTGGTATACAAATTAAATTGCTTTTTTTAAAAATCAAAAACAAGTCCTTGTTGGTTCTTTGCCTCTCTTTGTTTGTCTGTCTGTCTACTTCTGTACTCCTTTTGCAGCAGTTCAAAGTGGCTTGCAGGAGATTTAAAAACAAAACAGTAAGCACAAGAACAGCACACCTATACAGATTTGAAACAGACACAAAAAAGTTTCTCCCTTGAAAGAAATACGTAAGTTAGGTCCCTGGAGCATACTGACAACCACAGAAAAGGTTGGAAAGCCTTCTACCTTATCAACACCTGTTAGACGACATGCAGCAGCATTCTGTGCCAGGTGAAATTTCAAAACTGTCGGGGGGGGGGGAGTGCTGTGCAAAGTGCATTGTGGTAATCAAGCCTGAGAGATCCAGAACCATGCATCCATCTGATCTGTCTGAAAGGGGAATGCCTCCTTACTAGCCAAAGACAGATAAAGCCATTCCTAGCAACAACTTGTACGGACAACTTAGGAATCAATGCTGGATCTAGGAATATCCTCCAGGCCCTTTCCTTATTGTATTACATGGATACAATCACTCACAGGCAGACATTTCCCTCTCCAGACCACAGCTGTTCCTCCTCCTCACCTTGTTTTTTTGTTTTCTGGGTTCAGTTTTAGTCTATTCTTGCCCCATCCATTTGACCCAGTCTTCAAACACTGGCTCAGGAAACAGATACGTAGCTTCAGTAAAATTACATAGAGGTTAAACCAGTCAATACCAAGTTTCCATAAAGTTCTGTGTATATCAGAATTAATGGATTTAAACATGAACTGAGAAAATCCTTGCTCCGCTTTATAAATTTAATGCCGCTAGGTTCTTTAACATCATCAACTTTGCTCAACTTCTTTTTGTTCTGAACTCCATGTGCTTTGAAGATCTTGCTGCAAGTGTTCTCCATCTGGAGCATACAGACAGTTCTTAGCGCCACGTTTTGAGAGCGAGAACACGTTCTGTAGATAAGTGCTGGGTCCACTGCAAGACCTATCAGGACCTACTGCAGATATCTGAGTGATGTGGCTTGCTTGTTTGTTCATTCTGGTAATTTATTAGTTGGTTTTCAGAGCTAAGATTGCACAAAGTGACCCTCAGAGAGAAATATTGCTATAGAACCACAGGCAGAGCTGGCGCAGACAAGTAAGCTACATGAGAGATAATGAAGTAGATCACAAAAATTCTTGTAAGCGAAGACAATAGTAAAAAGATACATTTTGAAAGCCTCCTTCAGTGCCAGAACTGAACTGATTTGCAGTATTTCTAGAGCCTTCTGACTCGGTTGTTTAACCATGGAAGCAACTTGGCTTTGGCTTTCTAAATTGAGTTGATCTAAATCCGAAGTGGGTTTTTTGAGAAAGGACTACAAGTTCAGTTCAGGTTCTGACCACAACAACACACCCTCAAATCTTCTATTTTGAATGTGCCTCTAATTGCTGGGCCTTGGGGGTTTTGTTAGGAAAAGGAAAAACTCCTTCTGTACTACACATTGAGCAAAATATTAGAATCCACTAACACACACACACACACACACACACACACATATATATATATATGGAAATTATTTTTATATTTTATTAAGGTAATATTAACTCTAGACTTTCATTAAAAATGTGCTAACTTAATGACATTTTCTTTTCTTTTTTACAGGTTGAATCTACCCAAAGCATGATTAGGATCTTGGGCCTTTCAGCCACTTTACCTAATTACCTTGATGTTGCTACATTTCTGCATGTTAATCCCTATATTGGACTGTTTTATTTTGATGGCCGTTTCCGGCCTGTTCCACTTGGGCAGACATTTCTTGGTATCAAGACAACTAACAAGGTACAGTTTTGCTATAAAATATTTGGAATGAGATGTTGAGACAACCATTCTTAGGAACATGTTCAAGTAGTATTTCCACATATATCTGTAGTAGTCACCATCCTTCTCATATTATCATCCCTTTGTCTCTCCCTTCCTTGTAATACCTTCTTCAGCATTAGCTTTAGATTGACTACTACTTTGGGGTCAGGATCTTATTAAATTTTTGTTTGGTTTACAAAACTCTACAAAGTGCCCTATATGTTTCACAGACATGAAAATAAACAATATCCAGTATGTTAGCATGTGTATATTGTTCAAAGTGATTCACGTATTCTATCTTGGCAAACCTACAAGGTCCCTGTGTACCAAATGGGGATCTACAGTTTGCCATAAGAGTGAATCTTTTGCTGAGTTGAGATTTGAATTTGGCACATAGCCTGCAATTCTAATTGCACAATAGAACGTCTGACTATAGTTGCGTAGTAATAAACTATTAGTCACTGTGCAACACTCATTGCAGGGGAGATGTGTGAATTACTGCTTCAGACTTTACCCAGCAACACAGTAATTATGATAAATAAATACATGGAAGCATGGGAATTGGTTCGGAGTTCTCTTTTCAGTTCTGCTGTCTGATTCCTATGTGTTCCTGCACAATACTACAGCAGCACAGTATTGCTGATGTTGGAAGAAATATCCAGCGTCTCAATTCCTTGGAATATTGTTGTTTCTCTTCATTAAGTTTGCATTTGAGAGTTGGATTTGAGACTTCTTTGACTTGCTCAATAGTTTCAAATTCCCTTCCCTCCTTCATGATTACGTTTTGCCATGATAATAGAGATGGCGGTTTGCATTTTATTTCTTTGCTAGCGAGTTATTTATTCACTTTAGTCAACTACCCTTTTAGTAATGATGTGCTATGGACAGAGTGTCAGCTATGACTATGAATTCCCTGGCTTCATTTTAAGCTGTTGCTGCCTTCATGATTGAATTATTTCCCCCTTGGAACTCAGGTAGAGCTAGCTGTGTTGCAGTGTGATCAGGAATTATGTTACTCTCCAAGTATTAATATAAATAGAGAGTTAATATCAGATTACTTTTCTGAAGCTGTCTTTTATCAATGTTAATGCATAAGAGTCAAGAGGCACAAGGGGTTCTATAGTGCAAAATGCTTGTGAAATTAAAGTTCAGGTTTCTCCAGGTAAGTTGATGGCTTCCCCATATTCTGCTTTCATTCAGAAGGAACATACCAAGCTCCAGAGACAGCACAAGTGACTATACAGACAGCAGTAGTTTTTTCTCTGGAGATGATAAGGAGTCTGAGTAAGGATAGAATGCTAGAATCATATATTTGGAAGGGGCCACAAACTTCTTCTGTTCCAACCCCCTGCTGTGCAGAAATCTTTTGCCCAACGTGAGGCTCAAACTCACAATCCTGAGATTAACAGTCACATGCTCTATGTCCGTGTGGCACTGAACATGTTCACACATCATGTTTCGCCTCAGCCTGTAAATTCAGTATGTAATGCTTTACACATTTACTTGATTGCAAGTCTCATTGACTTCTAGCTTACTTCTGAGCAAGCATGTATAGGATTGCTCTGTTAAGTCTTCTTTTACCTCACCTCTGCAAATGATGCAAATAGCAGCTTTGCATCAGTTGATTGGTTTAACAGCAACCAGGCTGCTAAGGCAGTCTGTTAACCATGAAGCTGCAAATCTTGAATGTTTATTCCGTGATCCTATAGGGCATCTGTTTGTTCCATAGTGTTGTATGCAGCTGGTGAAGCTGGTTTTGTCCATTTAAAAAATGGGGTGACTTCTAGCTCCATTTGATATTATAAGTACAAAAGGTTGCCAGGCCTTGCATTCTAGTAGGGCCTTGGAACTCACTGAAATTGTGGTGTCGTTCTGATGACTTTAGAATGCTTCAAGTGCAGCTAATGACATGGAAATAGTGACTAGGAAATCTTCACGCTACACAGATCAAGGCAAGCTGCAGACCTGATCAAGTTTGAGGAACAGAACTTCTCTAAGAAGAAATGATTTTAAGTTATTGGTGTTAATATTTGTACCTCTTTGTTTCCACGGCATCTCAATGAAAGAGAAATATGTAACAATATAATAAAAGTATGCCTTCGTCAAGCATTAGCAAAACACCATAAATTTTTAAAATTATGCTACGTTAAAGTTGGTAGCATGGGAATACTGTCTTTTACATTTTGATACTACAATAAAGCATTTGTGTTGTATTGCTCAGGTGCAGCAGCTGAATAATATGGATGAAGTTTGTTATGAGAATGTCTTGAAGCAAGTAACAGCTGGACATCAGGTATGTTTATTCATTGGCTTTTAAGTTAGAACCTGCTTGTGAATATCCACAAGGATTTATTCTTTGCACACATAAACACTTGGATTTCGTTCTATTCAGGAAACCAGCTGACTTGGCCTTTTTTGAGGTTTCTGGAGGCGGTGAAAAGCTTCTAAAAATGAAAGGTTTTCATGTAAGGAAGTCTGCACAATCAAATACTGCAGAATGCAAATGCAAGCACATGTAGAATTTATTTCCACTCATCGTTTGCTATTTGCCCTTCTTCTGCTGTACAGTAACTTGAGAAAAATTACCCTGCTGTAATGAAATAATGTACTTTTCCACTGAAGGTATGCATTCATTTCATACCAGATGAAAAATTAACTGAATGCAGCCCATTTGGTTCAACTTTCTTTCATTTCAGAACAAATATCAGAATGGGTGCAAATATGTTCACTATCATTATCCTATTTATACCCAATGGTTATTTTTTGGTTATTGATTTCTGTGGGCACTGTTTTATTTTTCCAGAATTACTACTATTGTTACTAATCACCTTCTGCTCAATCATCACAAAGCAATGTGCAATAAACAAGAAGCTAAAAACACAACAAACAGCAGATACACTTAAAACTAAAACAATGCAAAATAGGCAATTTTTTTATTTATTTTTTACAAATGGCACCCATTGATTCACCTTGGAAAGCCTGCTGGAAAAAAAGTACAAATAGTGGGTCCCTGACATACCTTGACAGGAATGCTATTCCACCGAACAAGGGCAGCCATAGTGCAAGCCTTGTCTGAGTTGTTGGAAAGTGAGCTTCTGAGATCTTTGAAAATTGCAAGAGAAACTCACTAACAGACTGCAGTGATATATAAAGTATATACAGTGGTACCTTGGTTCTGGAATAGCTTTGCTTCCAAACAAATTGGCTTCTGAACTCTGCAAACCCAGAAGTAGGTTTTCCGGTTTGTGAACGTTTTTCAGAAGCTAAACGTGTGATGCGATTTCCACTTGAGTGCAGGAAGCTCCTGCAGACAATCGGAAGCTGCGCCTTGGTTTTCAAACAGTTTCGGGCGTCGAATGAACTCCCGGAACGGATTAGGTTTGAAAACCAAGGTACCACTGTAAGAGAGGATAGTTTTTCAAGTAACCTGGACCTGAGCTGCATAGGGCCTTATATGTTAGTACCAACACCTTGAACTGCCTGGTAGCAGATTGGCCACTGGTGCAAATTCTGCAAGCAATGTTTTATTGTGGAAGTCTGCTCTCACAAGCAACCTAGCCACTACATTCTGCACCATTTGTAGCCTCAAGACTAACCCATTTACCACATCAGAGTAATTCAAAGGCTAGGATATTATCTCATTCCAGGGTGGAAATGATGGTTACTAGTTAAGGCTGGTATTTTTTGTGCCGGCAGGCACTGTTACAAAGAATGCTGTTGAACTACTCAACATTTGTTCTGGGAAAATAAAATTGAGCTCTACTACCACCCACTTCTCCATAAAAATAGAAAAGGGGGGGGGCTAGTGTGCCTATCAGATTCTGGAGCATTCTAGGTGGGTCTTTCAGTCATTCAGCATCCATAACTACTTGAAAATATTAACAGGGCTTTAGTTGGGTCAAAAGTTGAGGTGGGTCACAACTAATAAGTCTTACTGATCTTAATAGCATGGAGAGTGGATATATGCCCTATATGGCACAACCACAGGATTTCCAAATGGTGGTTGTATACTGAGACGTTTTATAAAAAAAGTGGGGAAGGTTTGTTGGGTGTGCTTAGAATGGAGTCTGATGTTTCTGCAGTTGTTTTTTTTATTTTTTATTTTTGCTGTTAGAAGTGCCAAGCATTCTGGCAGCAAAAGATGTTGAATAATATATATACCGTATTTTTCGCCCTATAAGACGCACTTTTCCCCCTCCAAAAATGAAGGGAAAATGTGGGTGTGTCCTATGGGGCGAATGCAGGCTTTCACTGAAGCCTGGAGAGCGAGAGGGGTTGGTGCGCACCGACCCCTCTCACTCTCCAGGCTTCAGGAGAGCCCCAGCGCCAGCCCCACAAGGTCGGGGGACAGAGAGAGGCGGAACGCCGCCATCCTGCTGTCTCCCAAAGTGGTTTGGAGGCTGACGGCGGGGAGAAGAGCGCTTCTCCCCGCTGCCTGCCCCACCACTCCAGGGACAGCAGGGAGACGCAGCGCATCTCCAGGCTCTCCCCGGACCTGATCTCAAGGCGGGCGGCGGGGAGAAGAGCGCTTCTCCCCGCTGCCTGCCCCACAAGCGCCTTGGGGGGGGAATTTTTTTTCTTTATTCCCCCCCCCCGAAAACTTGATGCGTCCTATGGGCCGGTGCGTCCTATGGGGCGAAAAATGCGGTATAATCTCCCCACTTGTTATTAAAGTCTGTTTTCTATAATGTACTGCCTCTAGCTGTTTTCATATGGCGTCCTTAATACATACTTCCTCCTTCCTCTTCTCCAAAACTGGTTTCTTTCCATATGCATAACAAGTTACCAAATCTATATTCCATGGGTTTGTAGCTACTAAGAAAGTGTTTTCCTCCTGAAATGAATTTTAATGTGTGTTTTTTCCTGAATGATGTGTTTTGAATGGTTTCAGATATATGTCCAAAGAGATAGATTATTGTAGAAATAAGACCTTTATCATCTTTTCTTTTAATTCATCCTACTTGCTTTCTCTTAAAAATGCCCTACATGTAACCTAAACACTGATAAATGCTAGCTTTTGGAAAACTCTGTAGAATTTGACAGCTGTTCATTCAGAATTCCCTAAAGGAAAATGTGATAACTTGCTCTTTTTAAAAATAAAATTGGAACTCCATTTCATCAGTCGTTTGGGGACTGCACTGATTCTTTACTGCACTCAGAGCACAGTTCGATATTTTGATTTTTTACTATAATACATACCTGAGGGGCAGACCTCTCACTTGTCTCCAATATAATCAAGCCATGCCATTTTAATGTAGTTAAACATGGTTTAAATATTGTGGGTACAAAATAAGGTAGGTTCATTTTATTATTTTGTGATATGCAACTAAATTGTACCAAGATCGTTAAAGTAGTGCATGAGTTATAATATTGAAATAATAGCTGAAGTGGCCTTATCAGACTATTGGGCCACTTTTCTCAGTGTTGTCTGTTTTTACTGACGACGGCTCTCCAAGGTAGTTCTGTATTACAGAAACAGAACTGTATTTTATCTGTTGTTCCATTACTTGTAATATGGAATGAAAAATATTAACTTCATATAATGTAGCTAGTTATCCATTGGAAACTCTTATCTTTTAAGTGAGGTGTGACTTTCTTTAATATTTAGGTGAGCAGCTTCTGTTGTAAATGCTATTAATATATAATATTTTTTAGTTAAAAAATCTTCCTAAAGATTAGTTTGATATTCAGCACTAATTACTGTTTGTTGTTGAAAGAGTTCATTTTTATTAGCAGGTAATCTTTCCATTTCCTACTGTCAGATCAGGAAATAAGATTTTATTATACAGATTTATATTTTTTTATATTAAAAAACCCCACAGGAATGGAAGCAGGTGTAAGAGAATTAGAATTTACATTAGAAGTAAACAAAGGAATTAAAAATGTATCTTGAAGGAGCAAGCTACAACAACCTACATGGGTAAATGATAATTCTAGGTTTCTCACAGTTTTAGTACTTAAGTGATACTTGATGCTACTGATCACCCTTCTTACCCCATTCATGTTGAATAAACCAAGGATTGCGAAGATCAAACACTTTACAACAGGCATAGGCAAACTCAGCCCTCCAGCTGTTTTGGGACTACAGCTCCCATCATCCATGACCACTGGTCCTGTTAGCTAGGGATGATGGGAGTTGTAGTCCCAAAACATCTGGAGGGCCGAGTTTGCCTATGCCTGCTTTACAAGTTATAATGCAATATAGAGAGCTGCCTTCCTTCTCAGGGGGTGCTGAACTCCACCCTCTGTGAAAATTTCCTTGGGGACCGCATACCCAGAATGGAGGCCCAAGTCAAAAGTGGGTGGAGCCATTCAATTACCCTTCCTCCTGGCACAGAAAGGAAAGAGAGAGAGATTTAAGAATTGCTCCCTGCACAGCAGTTAAGCTTTTGGGGGGGGGGGTTTCTCAGCATATTTGCTGGGGTGGGAGGCATGACTGAGGAGGGGCAGCCGCAATCTGAATTCAGAGCCATTGAACAGCAATGTCCCATTCCTGCTCTAATGTGTAAGAACTTACTACAGGGGTCACTGTGGGCAAATCTGTGGGCAAATTTTGAATGTTGAGTGAGTGTCATGGGTGCCCCTCTGCCTGGTCAATTGTCACCTCCCCAGGATCAGTCCCCTGAGAGGCAGAGTGCACATCCCTTTTCCAAAGGATCTATGTAAAGGTGTGGTGCAGTACAATTACTCTAAGCATTGGAAAACTTATAAAGCTGAACGAGGAAGTGAGGCAAGAGCTCTATGTACTTTTCAAGGGGCAAAAAGATAACCACTCACTGACCAAGGGGTCAATGAATGGAGGGAAACAGAAGCTTCATGGGCACCAATGGAAGATGTCATGGTTGCCATGACACCCATGGGCCTATTAATGACTCCATATGCATTAAGAATGCATGAGGCAAATTGTATAAATTTAATGGTGGTTCTTAGCTTTTGGCTAATTGTGTTAGGCATTTCCATTCAACATTTGGTCCCTAGATTGAATTGTATGGAAGTCAGAAATAACTAGCCTTACTAGGGGCCCAAACCATCTGTGATATCAGAGATGTCTTTCCCTCTAATGTCTTTGTTTGTTTGTTTGTTTGTTTGTTTGTTTGTGAAATGGAAATAGCAGCTGCGGGAAGCACACAAGGAGGGAGAGTTTAACCCTTTCATCCCCTGCTGCTGACCTGCTGAGAATCCTTCCTTTTAAAGCAGCTTGTTTGCATTGTGAGGAAAGCTCCTTTAGGGCCTATGAGTTTTCTTCTCAACGCAAATAGCAGCTTCAAAGAAACCATTTTCATTAGGGTCTTGGCAGAGGAGGAAAGGGTTAAAATCTCCCTCCTTACCTGCTACTATTGTGTACATAGCCAGAGTTAAAAGGCAGTGAGATTCTTTTGCCTTGCTATGTTCCAAGCCACATTTGCACACTGTTGTACACAATGGAGAGGGGGTGGGGATGTCTTCAACTGGATGCCCGTATGGTTTCCCTTCCCCAGGATCCCCCCTCCAATTTCTATTCAATGAAGCAGTCATCTGTGCATGCATTGTCATCCACACACGCGCAATGGCTGTCTTAAGTGTACACCTCAGCTTGACTGTGACATGAAGGCGGCAGAAGTTTTTCTTTTAGATTGAAGCTAGTTTGAGATTGAATTTGAATTATTCTACCCCTCCCTCCTTATGCTGGTCTATGACCGTAATAAAGTTGTTGTTGAGAAGAAAGGCATCAAACAGCAGTATTTCTAAAGAAATTACAGGATAGCTCTACGTTGTGGGTAACATTGTGTGTATACCGATTCAGAAGCACTGGAGCCAGAGTCAACAACATACACAGTCATAGTCTCTTACACTCCAGTTTAAAAGTGCTCGTTAAAGAAATTATGCGTTCAGTGTCATGTCTGGTTCAGTTCCACTGACTTTATTTACATCTCAAATGCAGCCAAAAAAAGGAATCCTATGGTGCAGAGAGGTGGGAGGAACCTTGTTATTTTAAGATGCTCAAAGGTATTACTTATTTGTTGGAGGTACTTTATTTGGTATCAATGTACCACCACTTCAGGTGTCTGAAAATGTTAGTGATTTATTGGCATTGGCAGAATGAGAATAGCATTATGAAGAAATAATTTGGAAGCAATGCATTTTTCCACACTCAAAACTAGGACTGGATTTATTATTACCTGCATTACTGTAGCTACTATGATTTATTAATAGTTTGTGATAGGCTTTTTGACAGCTTGATCAATTATATACACAGGTTATTCTTTATCTACTATTCTTAGCTCCTCAAAGAACATAGCATCCTAACAAGGCATAATTTTCACGTCTGCAATTCATGCTGGTTTGGTTCAGTCCCATTACTGTAATACAGGTTGCAGCATGTGATATTCAGATGATGTTGTATGTTGGTGTGCATTAATAGATGTTGCATGTGTTACTGCTATTAAATAATAAAGGACAGTGGGAGGTAGTTTTATTCTACACAGGCATGTGCTTATGACAGATGGAAGAAAATCTTTTCATGTTGATTTTTCAACTGTCCTATTCCGCAAGACTTCGAGCTCCTCTTGGCTATTGGGAAATTAGAAGTTGGCGAATCAGCCTTTTAATTTTTATCCATCTGTTCAAACTAATGAGATGTCTCGTTTGTAGGCTTCACTTTGAATTACTCAATGCAAGCTCAGTGATAGCATTCTTCCCTCAGCCCCTCCTCCTGCGTTAACTTGCCGAAAGGGATCATAATAGATGTCTTAGTCTTGCTGTGCTTTTCCCTCTTTTATGGAAACCTTTTAAAAATAGGTGAAAAAACACGCACACAAAACCTGCATACAGAGTTGACTTGCTTTCTCGGTAGTGTTTACAAAAGCTGTAGGTTTCTAAGGTTAGCTTTGTACTAGAGCATTGCCTGCTTCCTTAAGATTTCTAGTAAAAATGTATTGGAACAGTTCTAATTGAAAAATCTAAATACTCACAAGATTTTGAGTATGACATTGGATGCTGTTTTGAGTTCCCTTTCCAAATGGTTAACTGTCTCCCTCCCCTGGTGAATGTTTTCCTATGCCTGCTAGTTTAATCTTTAATTATTATTTTTTTCCCTCGTTTGGGAAAGATGGAAGAAGAGATCCTTAGTTTCAGTTTGACAAGCATGTTACTGTTGTTTTCAAATGGAAGTTCAGGAGTCATGTTATGTTCCTTCTGCCCTAGGTTAGTGTGAGTAGTCTTGGGCAAAATTGGTCAATATATTGGTGAAGTGGGCTGAGCTAGATAGGATTGTGGAAAGCATGGGGTGCTATTATTAATTAGCCAGCAAGACACAGGGAAGGGGGAAATGAATTTGGAGGAAAGTGTGGCATTCCTTTGCTATAACTTTGAGTGCCAATTCCTTCCAAAGATGGAAGTCAGCCAAAGCCGAACAGTACATTACGATAAAGCTGCATATTATACCCAACTAGGTTATGGGTGATGGGGAAATGACACTGTATTTATGAATTTCAGGATGGGGGGGGGGGGAGACCAGCAGCTAATGATCTGAACCTGGAGTGGGAGAACTCTGATTTGATTTGATTTTGTATATTTTTATGCCACTTTCCCAACAACCAATCTGAACTCAAAAGCAGCTCACAACGGTATAATGTTGTCAAATAAAAACAACACTTCCCAATACAATAAATGAACCAGAACAATGTGATGTTGACCTAATGGAGTAGGATGGCAACATGTCCTCTTCGCAGAGGAGACACTATTTGAAGGGCTGTCAGAGTACACTCTCTTTCAGGGATGGGGGAACCCCAGGCCAAGATAAAAATATTCATTGATTGCTCTGCCCTGCTTTGGCTCTGGCCCTGCTTTGCACTGGTGTGTTACCTCCAGGAAGTTGATCAGAAGGATATGTGACCCTCAGGCTGTAAAACGTTGCCCACCCTCCTCTGTCTGAAAGGTGTCCAACCCAGATCTGGTTTAAACCCAAGAAACCATAAGGAAGGGCAGACACTTTAAAGTTGTCCATCAGCAGCACTCAGATAGCAGAGGAACATAGGTCACTGTTCACAGTCAGCTCCACTATGATTATATAATTAATATTTACATTACAGTAGTAATTATTTCTAAATTTGCATCTGTACATATAAATTAGGATATACTGTACAGTTTTTATGCAAACTACTGTTCTCTTTTGTCCTCTGTTTTAGTGATGACTTTCTTTCTTTTCTTTTATTATTTTCTGTCAATATGTAATTGACCACCTTATCGAGGAGTAAGTGCTGGTTTACGTTACAAGAAGGAAGAGAAGGAACAAATTTAACCATGATCATACGTATTGAGCAGCAGAAACTTGTTATTTAGATTGTCATTTGTTGATTAACTGAGAAAATCCTTCCTTACTGTCAACAGATTTTGCATTTTATGGCTTGTTTTAATCATGTATGTTTAGAACAGTGCTTATCAAAAGGTGGGGCACTCCATCCCACCCAGAGGAAGTTATGAAGGTTTCAGGGTAGGTGCAAATGTTTCAAAAAAGAAGAAGTACAGTATAATTTTAAAATAATAATTAAAATTCACAATATTTCAATGCTTTTGAAAATTTGAATAAAATAATTCAGAAAGCTAGGTTTGAATGGAGATGTGGGCATGGGTTTCTTGTTAGCTAAAAGTGGGCATGGGTTTTAAAAGGTTGAGAAGCACTATGTTAGACTTGGAGTGCTTTTCCTCAAAGTAAGACTAGAATACACTTTCAAAACATTAAATATATGTAAAGCATGTTGGTTCTCACACGTTTCCTGTCATATTGGGGAGAAGATTACATGCATCCATAAAACTCTTAATATAATACACTAATGCGTAATGATGCTTTAACAGTAACACTGAAGCGAGAACTGCTGTTGAGAATGTCAGCCTTTAGTTACTTTGCATATTACTGGTTTTATTATAGACAGAAATTGCAGGAGTGGAGAGCAGTGGCACTGCTGAGTAGTGTCTTCTGAACTAATGATTACATTTTAGTTTTGACCTGCTTGCAACTTCTTCTAATTTCACACATGGATGTTTCCTGATCTATAAACTGCAGTGCATGCACTCCTAATTTGTGTGTGGTGTTTTTAAGGGAATTTTTTTATGCAAGAGGAGTTTGGTTTTCCATATTGTAGAACCAGCTAGCAGTCTTTCTTGTCAACAAGACAGCTTAGTTTTTCAAATCACTTTGCTTCAGGAACAGTCCCAAGAAGGGGAAAGCTGCAAACATTTGCCGTGCTTTTCATTTGCAATCCTCTTTATGCATTCTTGAAACCCCCTTTCTTTCCCACACATATTATGTATACCTGCCATCCTCACCCATACAGCTCACACACTTAAATGCTCATCCTCAATATTAATGGCCCCTAACACAGCATTGCCACCTCCTCCAACATGTTTTCACAACAACTCTCATTCCATTCTCTTTCTAGACCCTTTGCTTTGTAGCTGGTGCTCATGAGCTTGCCCCAGTGCTCAAAACCATCATATTATAGTGCTAGGAAAATATAATTTGTCCTTTAGGTAGGAGAGCAATAACTAGTGAGTGCTGTGTGGAATGTGGTTGCAGGTTGCTTAGTTGCAATTCCTTTAAGTTTATTCAAATGTGCATTTTCTTTTAATTTTTGTACAGTGGTACCTCTAGTTACAAACTTAATTCATTCCGGAGGTCCATTCTTAACCTGAAACTGTTCTTAACTAGAGGCGTGCTTTCGCTAATGGGGCCTCTTGCTGCCGCTGCGCTGCCGGCACACAGTTTCCGTTCTCATCCTAGGGCAAAGTTCTCAACTCGGGGTAACTCTTCCAGGTTAGCAGAGTTTGTAACCTGAAGTGTTTGTGACCTGAGGCATTTGTAACTTGAGGTACCACTGTATTTACTTCAACCCTGTCATAATATATAGATGAATTTCTGTCTTTTACTTGACTTGGGTTTAGGAGTATTTAGGACCATTTTGAAGCTACATTAAGAATGGAATCCTTTGTGTGACTACTCAGATGTAAATTCCATTGAGTTCAATGAGATTGACTCCTATATAAGTGTATATAGGATGCAACCTGTGGCTGCTATTTATATTTTTTTAGTGTACATTAGCTCATAGCATGTCAGTCCCAGTTTACGTAATATTCTTCCTTCCTCTCTGAAAAGTCTTTGCTTAGTGGCGTTCCCATTTTTTTGCATTATAAATCTCCTGATTTGGTTTAAGGCTGGGTTCTGACATTGAAGAGGAAAGCTGGAAAGTTATGATCGGCTATTGTCATAGCCAGTCCCTACTTGGAGTGTCACCCCAGGAAAGATGCATATCAGCAAGATTTTCCTATGTACTGTAGTGACCGTGTAATGTAGGGTGTTGAGTCTCCTGAGGGAATATGTCTAAATGCAACCTTACACAGGTAGATTTAGGTAAACACTAGGATTTATCATTTGAAGCTGTACTGTTTTTAATATTCAGTTGGAAGCTGCCCAGAGTGGCTGGGGAAACCCAGCCAGATGGGCGGGGTATAAATAATAAATTATTATTATTATTATTATTTTATTATTATTATTATTATCATCATCATCATCCAGCCATCACTCAGTTCTGTACTGTGGGTTGGTGTTGGCATAGCCATATGTTTATAGTTGTGCTTTTCAGCAATATTTAATGTATCTGAATGCTTTCATATGACAGAATGGCCTAGGCTACCTGCTTTTCACTTTTTTTGCAGACTTGGGTTTGTTTATTGTGACAAGTAGTATAGAAGTGAGCAGAGTGGCAGATCCCTTCATCTCTCTGAGGTAATGAGGCAAAAAGCCTGAAGTGACTTGGAAGGCATAAAAGTGCTGCTCAGCTGGAAAGGGAATTGAAGTTTTCTGACGATTTTAAGGCACTTCCCCTCTGTTGGGGTAGGGGACACTTACGGTAGGCTGTAGGCTTTGGGGGCATCCATCGCTTTAGTCATAGACTACCTTTTATATACATCTCACCCAAGGTGTTTTGCAGTACAGTGGAACCTCAGGCTACATACCGTCCTCCTTATGAACGCTTTGGTTAACGAGCTCCGCTAACCTGGAAGTAGATGCTCCTTGTTGCAAACTTTGCCCCAGGGATGCGAGCGAAAGTCGCCTCAGCGGCAGCGGGAGACCCCATTAGCAAAAGTGTGCCTCATGTTAAGAATGGTTTTGGGTTAAAAACAGACCTCCAAACGAATTAAGTTCGTAACTGGAGGTACCACTGTAAAGCATTAAAAAGAATCAAGCGTGTAAGTCTTTTTAAGGGTCCATTGCACATGAATATGAATGAATCAAATGAGTTCCTTCGAGGCCAGTTTAGCTGTATAACATATTTAGCCCATTATGAACATTCTGGAATTTCCTCTTTCGCCAGGGGTAGGGAATCTGTGGCCCTTCAAATGTTGGATTCTCAACTACATTAAACTCCAGCCAACTTGGCCGGTCCTGTAGTCCAGCAACAGCAGGCCACAGGTTCCCTGACTCCTGGTTTAAGCTATGTACCACCTGCTAAAGCAATATAGCTGTGTTCTAGTTTAATATTATTAGGGGGATTTGTTGTTAAATATAATCTTTTAGCAGGGGCAGTTAGGACCTGTGTTCTGTATTGTGGGTTTGGTTCCAGGAGGTTCGCACACAAAGACAAAATGGCTCAAAGTCAGGAAGCTCAGAACCGACCCCACCCCTACCCCTGCAAGGTGGAGGGCTGCTAACCAGGCTCTGGGAAAGTTGCAGCAAGGACCTGAGACGCTTCCAGAGCTGTCTCATGACATTCCCAGAGCCCAGTGTGCAAGGAAAACCCACTGGATGTGTGGGATGGAGGGGAAATAAATAAATGGAACAGTGGGTTTTTCCAACTCTCCATTCATTCATTCATTCATTCATTCATTTTTCCAAACACCCACATAAGTTGTATATAATACACCTGTACAAAATACACAGGACTATACATTGGTAGTACTACACTGCACTAATCCTGAGTGCATGAGAATATGGGGGAAGATAACAAGGGTGTCTGGCTATATGTAGTCAGAATATTTATTAGTTTTCTTCATTCCAGGGTTGGTTGGGCTGCTTGTAATTTTGAATAATAACCCTTCAAGTTCATTGGCATCCACAGAAATGTGTTTGTTAGCTGTCTAATGACTTAAATTTTCAAGGCAATAGGCTAGCCACTCTTGCTTAATTTTTGTACAAGAATAGACACTGCTGTTTCTATATATTTGAATTGTTACTGACAGGAATGTTTACCTATCAGTAGAAGCTGGCAAAAGATTAAGCGATCAATTGTGTCACAGCAAAAAAAATAAAAATCTTTTTTAACCTTCAGGCTCTCCGTACTTGGATTTTGAAAAGGCTTATGGTAATCAAAGTTTTCTATAAATTTACCTTAGTAGTTGCAGGTTAGATCTGTTTGCTTTATAGATCAGTAATTTGGCTAAGGACAGGAAGCAAATGGACAGTTTACACAATGGAGGAAAGAATCCGTGTTAGGATTAACTGAATCAGATAATCTGGTTTGGGGTGAGAAGTGAAGTTAAGCCAGGTTGCGGAGAACGCCAAATTATTTAACATAACAAAAATCAGACTGTGAAGAATTTTAGAGGAATTTCTTCAAACCGTGTGAATGGGCAACAGAATGACCAATGGGATTCAGTATAAGTAAGTGCAAGTGCACTTTGGTATAAAATAAAAGCAAGCCACATCCTGACTTGGACCCCCTTTGGTGTGCTAAATGTTCCTCTTTTTCACACAGTAAAATTTAGGATATATGGTAGCATTTATTTGTTTTTTTGTAACATTGTACCTTTTATATAAATTCATAGTATGACCATTTTTGAATGCTATTTACATTTCTGTTTACCTTATCTCAGAAACGGTATCATAGTACTTTTAAGCATTTGGTTGTTTCAGATGGTTGCATTAGTAAAATAGTTGGAAAGAAGATTTCTGTCGTTCCGGGTGCATAATTTAATTTGATGTAAGTAAATACATCATGCCTTTAATTCAGGATTTTATGCTCTAAAGGTGTAGTGAATATGCCATTAGTGGTGATCTTGCATGCTAACTGGTAACAAATTGATTTTTGCTAAAAAAAATTAATAAAGTAGATTATGCAAATATAAATTACCCCACAAGCTTTTAAGCTGCAAAAGTTACCTTTCGAAGTCATGTTTTGCCATTAGTATTCCAGATTTTTCTTCAGTCAAGTGAGTTTTAGGCTTTATACAGGACTATTCCAGCCTCACAAATTAAGTAGAAAGTTAATAATGAGAATTAGATTCAAGAGCTGTAAACATATAAGTTACTGCACAAATAACAAATGACACGAGAGATTTGTTTCTGTCCCTTTCGCACATCTTCCACTTTTAACTACATTTCATGATTTATTTTAACTTTACACTTGATTCAATTCCAAAGTAAATTCAAAAAGAATGCAAATGTAATGCCTGTATGGCATATGCTGGCATTCCCTCACTATGTTTTCCAATTTCAACAAATGGAGTCATTAAATAGTTAATTGGTAACCTTGGTCTGTAACTTTTGGAGTATTAGTTCAGCAAGCTTTATGTATGTACAGGCAGTTGAGTCATTATACTGAGCCATTATCATTAATGAACTTCTTGATCAGCAGGAGATGACATGTAATGTGTCCATGATTGTGTTTGCATCGCATACAAACAATGGTATGTCCAATCGCAAGAGGGAGCTGCAGTGACCTTCAGGCTTGCATATTACTTTTTTCTCATACTGACATGGCTAAGAGATGGACTTTGGCTGATCTTGACTTGTTTTATTCAGACTAGGGATCATAGTAAAGGTAAAGGGACCCCTGACCGTTAGGTCCAGTCGTGGACAACTCTGGGGTTGCGGCGCTCATCTCGCTTTATTGGCCGAGGGAGCCGGCATACAGCTTCCAGGTCATGTGGCCAGCATGACTAAGCTGCTTCTGGCGAATCAGAGCAGCGCACGGAAACACCGTTTACCTTCCTGCCAGAGCGGTACCTATTTATCTACTTGCACTTTTGGCGTGCTTTCGAACTGCTAGGTTGGCAGGAGCAGGGACCAAACAATGGGAGCTCACCCCGTCACGGGGATTCGAATTGCCAGCCTTCTGATTGGCAAGCCCTAGGCTCTGTGGTTTAGACCACAGCACCACCCGCGTCCTACTAGGAATCATGGCTTATTCCGAAGTAGTTTAAATAAACCAGCTGGCCACAGTTTGGAATAAATTAACATTATTATTTAAATTATAAACTGCTTATATGCAAAAATGGCTTTTAAGTGGTTTACAACTATAAAATCAATTATAAAATCTCTACAAAATTAAAATACACAAGAATAATCCAAGCAAAGCATTAAAACTTCCTCAACTAAAATGTACAATCAAGGAAGTTTAAAAGCATGGCAATTAAAACAGTTAAAACAATAAGACTAGAAGTTCAGGTTCAGGTGAATGCTTGCCAAAAAGGCATGTTTTCAAGAGGCCATGCCAATACAGATGGAAACACTCATATTTCAGCAGGAAGATCAATCCACAACTCTGGTACCACCAGTGAAAAAGCCCTCCTCTGTGTTACAACAAGCTGGTCATCACCAGGTTGTGGCAAAACCAACCACGTTCCATTTGCTGGTTGCCATTACCAGGCATTGGAAGGAAATATGGTTTTTCAGGTAACCTTGTTCAGAGTTATTTAGTAGCAGAACCTTAAAACTGGTGCAGTGGCTAATAGGCTGCTAGTGAAGATTCCTCTGTACTGGCAGGATATGTCCAATAAGGAGCACCACCCAGGCTGCAGCGTTTTGCATAAGCTGCAATCTCTGAACCAGGGAAGCCCCACACAGTCATTGCAATAGTCCAGGTATGATGCTATCAATGAATGTGTCACAGTGGCTAAATTATTGCAATCCAGGAAAGGGTGTAGTTGACATACCAGCCAAAGCTGGTGGTACTTTTTACCACAGAGGCCTCCTAGGTCCACAGACAAAGATGGACCCAATCCGTGTACCTGTTTTTCCAAAGGGAGGCCATACAGGCTGGCTGGCCACACACACACACCCCAGTTGTCAGACCTGGTAACCACTTACCCATAGTGTCTCTTCTGTAACTGGATTCAGCTTCAGTTCACTGACTCTCATCCACTGCACCCCTGCATCCAGACAGTGGTTCAGCTTATGTATGGCCTTTCTTAGGCTGAAATAAAACAGAAAACTAGATCTGAGTGTTGCAAACCTCCTGATGATTGTTCCCAATGTGGATACCCAATTGCAATGCCCCATAAGATGTAAACATGTAGTCCCCCAGTTCTCTGCTGGTGGTCATGCAGATAGGATAGGAACCACCAAACTTCCAAACCACAGAGATAGTCCACTAGGATACCATGATTAATGGTATCAAAAGTAGCTGAAATACTACATGGCCTGTCTCTCCTTCAAAGGAGGTCATATTTTCAAGATAAACCACCCATGTTCCAGATAGTATGAGAAGCCAAAACTCATGGAAACTGAATATGAATGCTGGCAAAATCCTTCATCCAGTTGCATTGGAAGAATTAGAGGAGTATATGACTTGCATATTTGAAATACCAACTTTAAGGCTATTGAAGTATATATCCTGGAAACAAATGCTTTGCAGTCATTTCAACCATTATCCCTTTCATGCATCTTGTCAGAAGTTGTTTTAACTAAATCACCGGTGATGGTGTGGTCTGATATACTTGAAAGTTTTCCTGATTAGGCTGTAATCTTATTTAGGAAACCATAATGAGGAAATAAAGACTGAATAGCACTTTAAACCCAGCTGGCCAGAAAAAAGCCGATCTCAATATTGCTAATAAGCTTCAAAATCTGTAGGTGTTCATCATTTGTCTCTTAGAAGTCGGCAGGGGAATCTGCCAATAACAAGATAGATGTATCATCTGGCTAAAATAGTGCTTGTTGCAATACTTGCTGTGGTTCAGCAGATGTTGAAGGGGCAAGAGCAGCTCTGTAAATCTAGACGGCAAGATGTAAAGTTTGTACCAAGCACAAAGTAATGATGTCTTACTTGCTTGTTACCAGCTAGCCATTTTATAGAACTGAAATTAAATTAGGTAGTATCATGGAAATCGTTTGCTTTGGTGGTCAAGCATACGTGAACCTAGGAAACTTTTAGAGTCCAAAGGGGGATTGAAGAAGTTGATGGTTAACTGGATTTTCAGCATCTGCAATGGCCATGGAGACTATTAGATGTAACAGGGTTCAAAGCTGATGTCAAGCACTGAAGAGATTTGTTAGCAAGAGAGTAATTCCATGGAGGGACGCAGGTGGCGCTGTGGGTAAAAGCCTCAGCGCCTAGGGCTTGCCGATCGAAAGGTCGGCGGTTCGAATCCCTGCGGCGGGGTGCGCTCCCGTCGTTCGGTCCCAGCGCCTGCCAACCTAGCAGTTCGAAAGCACCTCCGGGTGCAAGTAGATAAATAGGGACCGCTTACCAGCGGGAAGGTAAACGGCGTTTCCGTGTGTGGCTCTGGCTCACCAGAGCAGCGATGTCACGCTGGCCACGTGACCCGGAAGTGTCTGCAGACAGCGCTGGCTCCCGGCCTATAGAGTGAGATGGGCGCACAACCCTAGAGTCTGGCAAGACTGGCCCGTACGGGCAGGGGTACCTTTACCTTTAATTCCATGGAAGAGAACACAGTAAGTAGGTCAGGGAGAGGCAGACATCAAGTCCTTTAAAATTCTGTTTTACTAAAGACATGGCAAAGACATTCCCTTTTCTTTATCCTTGAAGTGATAAATGTATCTTCTTTCGATTTTGTCATCCCAGTATAGTTTGCCTATTTATACACACAAACTAGGGAAGGGGAAAAGATGCTGGTTGTTATTGGAAGTAGTAGACCGTCAGTGTGCCACCACTGACTGACTTGCACGCAAAAGTTTTAAGAAGTTTTTTAAGGCTGGATATATTGATAGCACTGAACTGTAAATCTTCCCACAATCCATGGACAAGCAAAATCCTCGTTTGAGAAAAAGGAATTGCCTTTGCAACCTCCTTATCAGAATGAGAAAAGCCGCTCAAGAAATATTAAATAAATGCTCACAGTTTCTACACTTTTTGCTAAAGAGCACTCATTGCTGTAGGATGGTTGTCCATGCCTACCCTAAGCAAAATATTTCAACCATGAGTGTATTCTGTGCCAAAAGTACATTGGGGAAATAGCAGAAACCTGCAGGGAAATGAGGCTTTGAAAAATAGTGTGCAGCAGGGATAGCCAGCATGGTGCCCTCTAAATGTTGTGATTTGCAGTTCTCATCCGCACCAGCCAGCATGCCCAGTAGTCAGGGATGATGGACATGGCAGTCAACAACATCTGGAAGGGAGAATGATGCTGATTTGCCACATTGGTGTACAATAATAATAAACAATAATAATAATTTTATTTTTTATTATTTATACCCCACCAAGTGTTCCTGTTGGGAGGCATTGATTCATCTTGCCCAGCAAGAAAACAACAAAAGGCCCAGCTTATCAGAGCTAACTTTAATCATGGAAAACTAACATGCCTCAGCTTGAAGTGGCTTCTAGTTTTTAAGTGTTCCTCTCTATTGATGAGCAATATTAATTACAGATAATCAAAGGGCATGAGATGAAGCCTTCTGCTCATCAAAATCGGAGTGTTTGTTCAACTTCAAGCTGAATTAATTTTTATTTATAAACCAGATGCCAACATGCATCAAAATTGGATAAAGCACACCACCCCCAAATGTTTCTTTCCCCCTGGTTTACTAGTTTAACCATAAACTGAAATTCTTAACAGGATGATAACTGTCAGTTGCAGTGGCATCACGGAAGAAGGAGTTTACCACTGCCTGCTCCACTGGGCAGGACAAGGATCTGTGCCAAAACTGGTCAGCTTCAAAATGTCACCATTTAATCTGCCTTTGCCGCCACCAGACTCTTTGGTGATAATGACTGAGATCAACAAAATGATTAGGTTTTCTAGCCACAGAGATCATTTGGGAAAGTTTTGAGAATATCCACATCTGTTGGCAGTCTTAACAATGGTGGTCAGCCATCCCATCAAAGAGGTTGAATAGGAAATAGTGCTACCAAAATGGAATATTCAGTGACAAGTGTTTCTCAAAGGTGTTCACTTCACATAGAATTGTAGAGTTGGAAGGGACCCTGAGGATAATCTAGTCCAACTGCCTGCAATGCAAGAATATGCAGCTGCCCCATACAGGGTTCAAACCTGCAACCATAGCATTATTGGCACCATGATCTAACCAACTTGTTGGACTACAACTCCCAGCAGTGTGGACATTGTCCTGGGTTCGATGAGAGTTATAGTTCATGAGAGCGCCAGATTGGGGGAAGCTGCCTCAAGTTGTTTGTTTGTTGCCACCCAGTGCAGAATATGAGGGAGAAGGTGCTGTATTTGGTAGAAATTAAATCCACTGTTGCATTTTTAACATATATTTTTGATTTATTTATTTTTGCTAAAACTACCTCTGTTCAAGGAAAGTATCACCTTCTTTCTTTAAACCACTTTCAGTAGTGTTTTTTAAGTCTTCAGCAGGAATTGTTAGTCCCTCCCCCCAGATAGTCATAAAATTCTGTAGTGCTAACCTGGAGACATTTCCTTTGTGCTTTGGTTGCATATTTTGTCATTTAAAAGCTTAGTTTTTCCCTAAGAAAAGCTACACAAGCTCTCAGCTCTTGAGACACCAGAACTAGCTTTGAACTTCAGAGTACAGATCTAATTACACAGCTTGTAGCTGTGGAACCACTTTTCTCTATTCCAAATTACTTTTCCCAACTTATTTGCATAATGTAATGCATAGAGGTTAGCCACTGAAATAAAATAAAAAATCTCTTGACATAGTTAGGACAGGCTAAGTTAACCCGCTTAGAACTGCAGTGTTGTTCTGTTATATATGCTCATTCAGTAGGCTGAAATAAAAAGATATATTTTGAAAGTACTATGCATTGTGGTCTTGGATCGAGGCTGGTCTTTTCCTTTTAAAAAAGTTTTAGTCCTGAAGTAAATGAAGTTATTGCCATCCAAGTCAGAAAAGATAACTAAGCAGGAGTGTAATGCGGGTTTATAAAACTATATACAGTTTTAGGAAAAAGAATAGGGATACATTTTTCTCTCTTTCTCATAACGCTAAAACGCTGGGTCGCCCACATTTGTATACACAGTGCAGTTAAAATATCATTCTCCCTGGTATGCCAGTTTTCTACCTGTGATAATCTTTTGTTCTTGAAGTCTATGAGCACTCATACACTGTCCGAAGTGGTCCAGGCACTACTTGTATGACCTCATATGCTCCCTGTGAGGACTAAGCCTAAGTTAGAGCTCTGAAACTGAATTGTAGACTGTGAAAAAGAAAAGGGGGGAAAGTGTACATGCTTTCATTTAGTGTACATACCATCTACATTTGTTTGCTCTGAATTAGAACAGGATGGATAACCTGTGGACCTCTAAAGGTTGTTGGGCTCCATCTCCCTTCTTCCCTGATCGATGGCCATGCTAGCGAAAGCTGATGAGAATTTGAGTCAAACAATCTCTGGAAGGCCAGAGGTTAACTAACCCTGATTAAAATAACTTCTATGTGTTTATTGTTTAATTTAGTCCTAAATCACTAGTATTATTAACCAATTCCTGTTGCTCATTTAAAAAATAATAATAATCTCTTTTATTTCAAGGTGATGGTGTTTGTTCATGCACGGAATGCTACTGTCAGAACTGCAATGGCTCTTCGTGAGAAAGCTAAAAATAATGGTCACATTTGCTACTTTTTGCCAACCCAAGGTCCTGACTATGGGCAACTAGAAAAACAAGTAAGTGGTTTCTATGGCTAATTGGTTTTGATGTCCTACCAAAACAAGGTCCATTAATACCTTCCTGTTTTTACTGCTTACTGTGGTGTGTTTTTCTTTTTTTTTTTAATGGATTAAACATTTGGTTCTGTGTTTGAACACACTGATTCATTCTAAGGGTTAAATTTCACAAGCATTGCATTTACCTTGTGTCTGCTTCTAGGGCTGCAAATACATTTTTTTCTAATGAAAGCAGTATTTTAAACATGAATGTGGCATTCATGATTTATGCAAGGCAGATGATGTATGTCAAAACATATTGTAAGCAGTAACCTATAAGACTTTTGCTGTTGCCTCATAGCATGGGAGCCAATGTACCATTTAACCCTCTTTCACCACCTTGGAAACATCACAAGATCTTGACTATATGAGAGCTGTCCTCAACTTAGTAAATTCTCATGCCACCATTTTTAAGTTGCCAGGAGATTAATTTTGCACTGAGAAGGAGCACCGTGTGCATTCTTCTCAAAGGCCTCAATCTTTTAGCTAGAACAACATGACACCTACACCCATGAATATAGTGCCAGTTGGGCCCTGTTTGTAGGATTCCTAGTTTCCCTGGGGGGGGGGGGGAGAGATGTGATATGAATATGATAAATAAAATATTCACAACATTTTGTATCTCTGATAGTATTTCACATTCACATTGTGGCAGCTGCTGTCTGTTAATCAATGCTAGTGTTATGGTAGCTTACCAAGAGTGAATCATTGGCATTCTAAGGTGGTCTTAAATAGAGTGTAGAAGTTGCTCTGTGAGTACATTTAGGTGTATATTGAGTTTATGCTCATGCCAGTTGACAGACTTGTCTTCCTAAGTTCTTCCTAACCATCATCCCCAGTACTGTGGAAACTGGCTCTAGCTGGAGAAGTGAAGGTCTGCATCCTTGACTTCATTTGCCAAACCAACTGTAAACATTACTAATAATTTACCTGCTCTACTTATTCACTGAGCTCTTACCATTGACTTCTGTATTTCTCCCTGGTTCCAGCTGTGGCTGCAAAGTTCAACCATGGTTAATTTACGGTGGAAGAACGTGTGCTGTCTGCTAATATTTCAACATGGGATTTAAGTGTGTTCACTATTTTTTGTTGTTGGTGGTACTCCTTGACATGTCATGCTAATTAAAATCCATCTGTTAAGAAACAGCTACACATTACTAAAACATTAATATTATTTTCCATAAGTGACAGTTTGCTTCTAAAACCCATAGGTTGCTCTCTCATTAGTGATAATTAATGGAGCTATTTCACTGCCCTGTGAGACACACGAACAAAAGAGATGTTTTCATCTGCTGATGTTTGCAGGAAAGAGTCATTTGTAGTTTGTAGCTCATTTATGCAAAACATTTATCATAACAAAACCGAAGCAGAGCACATCAAAGGCTTGCTTCAGATATAACCTTGCTTAAAATGTCAGCAGCTTTCATAGAATCATAGAACTGCAGAGTTGGAAGGGACACCGAGCTTCATCTAGTCCAGGGGTCTGCAACCTTTAAGACAAAAAGAGCCACTTGGACCCGTTTCCGAAGGAAAAAAAAAACTGGGAGCCGCAAAACCATTGCGACATTTAAAACAAATATATCTGACAGCGGGTGGGAAGGTGACATTGGGACGGTGCGTGACTAATGCATGCACCGCCCCCATGTGACGTCACAGCCAGTACAGCGCCCGCCACAGTGGGGAGTGTCGGGGCGCACAATGCGCCTCCTCCCATCACTAGTATCCACCCCGGAGCCGCGGCAAAGGTGTAAAAGAGCCACATGCGGCTCCGAGGCCGCGGGTTGCAGACCCCTGATCTAGTCCAACCCACTGCAATTCAGGAATCCCCACTAAAGCATTAATGACAGATGGACATCCAACATATGCTTAAAAACCTCCAATAAGGAGGGAGTCCATTCTGGGTATGCAGCTTGAGGGTACTTCTGGGTCCATTTCTATGGCTTGAGCCTCACGTGGCCTCAGTGATGCGGACTTCCATCAGCTTTGGCTGGTGGCTCAGCTGCGCCCCTATCTGGGCAGAGATTGCCTAACTTCTGATGACTATGCTCTGGTAACCTCTAGGTTATATTACTGCAACATGTTATACGTGAGGCTGCATCTGAAGACAATTTCGAAACTTCAGCTGGTTCAGAATTTGGCATCCAGGTTGCTCACCAGGACAAGATAGTTTCAGCATATGACAGCAATCCTGGTCCAACTGCACTGGCTGCCAAATAGCTTCTGGGCTTTCTGCTGTTAGCATCTTTTTCTGCATTTCCCCCCTCCCCTTCTGATTTTAGCATGTTGCAATCTTGTAATGAATTCCTTTTACTGAAGACTTATTTTTAAATGTTCTGAATGAAAATGACTTTTTTTAAAAAAGGATTATCTTATTTGCTTGCTGAGAACAATAATACTTTTTCAGTAAAAGATAAGTTAATCCAGTTTGCGTCTTGCTAAGCAGGTAATTACAAAAGTCTGCAGATGAACTTATAAAATGGAAAAAAGTGTTTAATAAATGTAGGAGAATGAGATATAGGAGGTGTTATTAATTAACACTGTTCATATTCCCATCTATACTCTGGCAATATCTTTGGCATAATTAAATGAGATAATATCTCAGTAGAATAAAGTTTAGGGATTGGGGGGGGGCACTGCGGCAAAACAAACTTGTGTTCTTATCCACCTTGTACTCAAAAGAGGAAATGGACTAGTTTGCACATCACATTATCCATCATAGCAAAAATACACTATGGTTTGATGTGAAAGAGCAACCTGCTGATGCGCACCCTTGGGCCCTTTGCTCTTCCCTCATTGTTGGCTTGTGCTGTGAACTGTCCAGCACATCCATCCGAAAAATGAAATTATGAGCAATGGGAACTTTGAGTGCAGCTCTACAATATTTTTCCATTTTTCTGTTCTTACTATAGCAATGGGGGCAAGGGGGCTAAAAGCAGATATTTGCTAGCTTCAGACATATGTAACCAAACATTATAAATTAGACATTACATAATTATTATTATTGTTGTTGTTAATAATAATAATAATAATTTATTTGTACCCTGCACATCTGGCTGGGTTTCCCCAGCCACTCTGGGCAGCTTCCAACAAAGATTAAAAATACATTAAAACACCAGTCATTAAAAAGTTCCCTGAACAGGGCTGCCTTTAGATGTCTTCTAAATGTCAGATACTTGTTTATCTCTTTGACATCTTATGGGAGGGCGTTCCATAGTGTGGGGTTATCTTCATTGTGTTATCCAGATATTTGGGGCTACAACTCCCATCAGCCCCAGCTAATATGGTTGGTGGTTAGAGATGATTGGAGTATACTTCACAACATATGGAGGTCATGGGGTTTGCTGTTCCTGGGACCGTTCCATTTCCAACCTCAATTCTGTTTCTTATGGGTTGCCAATAGAGGAGCAACCCAGCTTTGTCAGGACATGGTTGGCTTGACTTCGTCCTGATTTAATTGAGGCACATGGACTCTTCTGTCATAATAGTCATATGGCAGAGAGGCAGACCTACAGTGATAGTGTGTATGTACACATACATGCATGTGTGGATAGATGTGGATAGTTGTAGGCATATCTTCCCCTTCACTCTGAATAACCCACACTGTGAATCATTAACAAACTGTAATTTGTTTGGATACTGGTCAATAATGAAACTCGTTCAAGTTTTAGAAACAAAATTACTTTTGTCCTCATGCTGGGAAAGATGACATTGAAGAGAGAGTCTATTGTACTTCAGCAGCTTCCTATTCCACGTAGCATAACATTTTGACAAAATAAAGAGCCAGTGGATTTTTTAAGAGCCTGACAGGAGACAACCTGCCCTTTCAGTTTTGAAATAAAACCTCTCGTAGGAATTAACAGACATCTGTAAGTAATTAAGAATTACTCTCAGGAATTTATTCTTGACTAAAGCTTTCAGGCATTATGGATGATGTCAATCCCTTTCAGAAACATTAAGAATTGGAAATAGTTGACACACGCACACACAGAGAGACAGGATCTGGAAAACAGTGGCTTATAGAAATAACAGCTAATCAGAGTTGAAGGCCTGCTTCAGACATAATGTGTCAGGGACCGGCAGGGCTCTGACACGCGTGTGACGGAGGCAGGAGGCCAGGGGATTGATCCAGGAGAGGGGGGCAGCCATTTATGGGGTTTGTCACTGGCCATGAGGCTGGAGCCAGGGCAGCAGGGGGAGAGGAATGCTCAGGGCCGTCAGAGACAGAGACGAGCATGTTGGGGGAAGAGGCTGTTCAGGCGAGGGTTGGGTCAGTTAAATCCCCACCACTTCCTTCCCTGCTGTCTCCTAGAACCAGGAGAGGCCTGAAGAGGGAAGAGCAGTGATGCTTTCTGTGCAGGAGAAGTCTCAGGTTGTGTACATGCACCCCATCAGGTGAGGGTACATAAGCTGGTGGAGGGGCAAGGGCCCACTGTTACTGCAACTGCTCCCCAGGGCACAGACTTTGGGACAGATGCCTAGAGCAGTGTTTCCCAACCTTTTTTGGGCAAAGGCACACTTGTTTGATGAAAAAAATCTCGAGGCACACCACCATTACAGCCCCGTGACGTCAGCGCGCAGCGTCACGCCGGGAGGGACATGAATTGCTAGCAAATTACATAATCACCTCCTTGAGGGCTGGCTCATCTTCTCCGAAGGCAGAACCCCATTAATTAACAGCACAGACTCACACCATACCCAAGACGAGGGGGGAAAACCTCAGTCATGCACATGTGGGGGCTAAATGAGGACGAAGACCGGGCAGAGAGCAGGGTTCAAATCACCCCACCTGGCCAGGACAATCCCTGGGTGCTCCCTTGGGCCACTCGCCTGACCCACCTCGCAGGGCTGTTGTTGCGAGGATAACACGGGGAGAACCACGCGCGCCCCCGGGAGCTCCTTGGAGGAGAAAGCGGGCGATGAATGCAATGCACGAAATATATGAGAGGCGACCAGGTTTTGCAGGTGAGGGGCCCCCGCCAGCCTCCGCTTCCAACACCCGGCGCAACGACGCCGAAGTTTCCCCCCGGGCTCGGCTCGGGGAGCAGCGCTGCTCCCCCCAGGCTCCCCTTCGCCCTCCCGGCTCTCTCTGCCACCCACTGGGGACCCCCCTCACCTGCCAAGTCCGGAGCGCCGGTGGAAGTTGCATGCATGCATGCAGGGCGCCGCGTTGCCATTGCATTGCACTGCACTCCATGCAACGCCTGCACGCATGCATTGCCTTGCACGCCCGCCAAGGGGTCTCCCCGCGGTCCGATGCGTCCCCTCCGGCGCGGATGCAGCATTGCAAAAATAACACACACCCCCGACGCAGCCCTACCTGGGGGGCAGCCTCCGCCTCCGCCACTCCGCCTCCGCGGGGATCCCCGGGCTCCATCCTGCCGCCCGATCTCCGCGGGGGCACAGGCAGGCTGCGCGGGGTCTGCGCGGAAGAGCCCCTGCCCGCCCGGCCGCCACCGCCGCGCTCATTCCATGGCCGGGCGAAGAGCGCTTCAAACAAAACACCCGGCCCGCCAGGCCACGCTGGGAAACGTAGTTTGCGCACCCCGCGCGGGCGCGGAGCCCAAGGGCGAGGGGACTACGGATCCCGGCAGCCCCCGCGCCGGGGACGGAGGGGGAGAGGCCGGGTGCAGGGATGGAGGGACGGGTGGGCGAGCGAGTGAGTGAGTTGCAGCCGCCAAGCCTTGGCCGAGAGCCAGGAAGGGCCTCCCCGGAGGAGGAGGAGGGAGGCGCAGAGCAGGAGGGAGGGAGGGAACCCCAGGGGTCATCTAGTGACGGCGCCCCAATCAAAAATTTGACTTAAAAAATTTTTTTTTTTAATTTTTCCCGCGGCACACCAGGCAACATCTCGCGGCACACTAGTGTGCCGCGGAACAGTGGTTGGGAAACACTGGCCTAGAGGCTAGAAGCATGTGCAAGTGTTTATCCGGGGCACCATGGGAGTTGCTGTAAGTGTCTAAGATGTAACTAAAAGACAAACACATTTCTTGGCTAGAGATTCCTAGGACATAATGCTAAACCACAGGCAGCTGTTATACAGTCTTTCAAGTTGCATTTTAGTAAATTCAGTAGTGACTAGGGATGAGGGGCATGGAACAAGGAGCTCAATGTTTTCTACGCTGTTCTCCCCTGTTTGTTTTATCTTCATATAACAACCCTGTGAGTTAGCTAGGCTGAGAGTCGATGACTGGCCCAAGGTCACTGAGTGAGCTTCATTTGTAGGGATTTGAACCCTGGGGAGGAAGTCAGCATTGTGTGAAGGCATTTTGGCTTCCCTCTCTTCCACCTACATGCTGTTCCAGGAGTTCTCTTGACCCCACACCAAAGCCAATTTCAGGGGCATGGGAGGGGGGGGGGAGGAAAGAAGAGAACTCCTATTGTACAACCACAAGTCCTTGCACAGATCTTCCACTGACAGGACTCATTCATTGATTCCCAACCCTAGTCTCCCTAGTCTCCTGTTGCCATATTTCAAAAAGTGAATATCCCAACACAAAAGTTGGTTTTTTTGCAAAGTTGTTGAGCTGGTGTGATGATTGAAAAGATGCAATCTATAAATAAAGTACCACCTGCAACTTTACAAAGGTTTGCTATGTTTTTATTTTCTAACCACTTATCTGTTATGTGAACCTTGAGTTAGCTGTTCACACCAAGCAAAGGGGGAGGGGGGGAGAGGAAGACTATGTTTTAAAAAATGTACTTCTACGTCACATGCCTTAAACCAGCATTTTAGTTTTGAATCAGTTTTAAACTGAAAATTATCTTCAGAACAGAAACATTTTAATGTCACACTAAAATGTATGAGATTTTATATATATATTTACACACACACACATATATATAGTATTGAGAGCCACCTTGTGGAATTTTTTGTTGTTGCACATTTTTAATTTGATTGTGTTTTTAGTATATAATCTGGTTTGCTGCTGTCTTTTAATATCTTTTTTTTAAGTATTAGTACCTTTGTTTATACACTGATTATGTTTTTCAATATACTTTCTACACTCAGCACTTTGAAAGTAACCTTTCCTCTATTCTTACCTTAAGCTGGTGAGAGGGGGAATGTGACAAATGGAATGATTTTAACAAGGTCAATACTTTCTGCAGATATTGGCTGTGTTTAGATGATCATATATTGGTTTCTTAAGTGAAGATTTGCAGAAGTCTTTCTCACACACACAGCCCCTTGATTCCTCCCTATGCGGTCATCAAACCAAGAAGTTGCTTGAACCATAAGTTGCTTGAACAGGGAAACTATCCTCACCAGCATCAGAACAAGACAGGATCTTAACCATTGAAGTTGGTTTAAAGACTGAAGCTGGTTCAGACAAAATGGGAAACTATGGTTAAAGACTTCCTGGTTTAATCACAGCTCACACAAAGCAGCTTGTGTGAGGAAAACACTTATGAATCTCTGGTTACTAAGCCAGGATCATCCAACCTGGGCCATTGTGTTCAAACATGCTCAATGGTGATAAATGATAACAGATGTTCCAAATAACATAATGCCTTCCTGTAGGTAGTGTAGTTGCTTTTTACACTTCCCTGTTAAATATGCCTTGATGGTATAAAACAACTGAATGATTATGTATATTACCTGTTTGTCTCTGAAACTTGCAAAACAGCACCATTGAGGACTAATGAATGTCTCTTTGGTGCCAGTTCTATGCTTCAACAATGTCAGGTGCCTAAATTGGCTGTATATTTGCAAGAATTTAACAAGCACCTGGCTGGATGTAGGCCATCCTCCAGCACTCCTTCTGTTCTACAGGAAAGTAGATCAAAATGTAGTACGTTAAGACTGCAATTCTAAATACACTTACTAGGCAGTGAGCCCAAGTGAGCACAGTGGGACTTCAGAGTATACCTGAGTAGGATAGTCCTGTAAGAATCACCTGTCCACTTCTTGTGTAAGCCTGCCTGGAAGTCCATTTATTTGGGGTCAGTTTGTGTTTATCATTCTACATAGAATGTTTCAATTAGCAAGGGATGTTTATAATCTCATTTCCCTGCACAGCAGCCTTGTGAGTAAGCTATTTTAACTCATTTCCAGTTTGTTGACCACAAATCTTAGGCTGAAACTGAAGCACAGGGACTTGCTCTCTCTCCTTCTTAGTAAGATCTCAGTTATAGCTGAGACATTTACATCTTGCTTTGCAAAGTGCGGTAAAAATTGGGAAAGCAAAAGCACAAGTAGCTCCCCCCCCCCCTTCGTCACTTTTCTCTGTAATATCTGAACATCTGAGCCTGGCAGAGGCTGCCTTGTGAACCTTGCCATCAGTGATCCATCCACTGGACGATGCTGGCCTCTGTCTCCTGATGTCAGTGTTTTAAATGTACTTTCTTGAAAGATATAGCCACCTCAAAAGCAGATAACTACATATTTTTGAACCCACCTAATATTGCTATTAGAACACAGGTGGCACTGTGGGTTAAACCACAGAGCCTAGGACTTGCCGATCAGAAGGTCGGCGGTTCGAATCCTCGTGACAGGGTGAGCTCCCGTTGCTTGGTCCCTGCTCCTGCCAACCTAGCAGTTTGAAAGCACGTCAAAGTGCAAGTAGATAAATAGGTACCGCTCTAGTGGGAAGGTAAATGGCGTTTCCGTGCGCTGCTCTGGTTCACCAGAAGCGGCTTAGTCATGGTGGCCACATGACCTGGAAGCTGTACGCCGGCTCCCTCGGCCAATAAAGCGAGATGAGTGCCGCATCCCCAGAGTCAGTCACGACTGGACCTAATGGTCAGGGGTCCCTTTACCTTTACCTTTTAATATTGCTATGGGTATGGCATCTGCATATAGGATGACAGAGTTGTTCAGGCTGGCATAATGAAATTTGCTGTTACTCATTTCATAGATTACTAGTATGACTAGATATCTAACTATAGTCATGTATATTAGCAGCTGGTTGCATATTATGAAGGACGTATTTATAACTTATTTTGTAACTACTTTATATGAACTGAGATACATTACTCCACCTCATTTTTTCCTCGTAGCTGCCCTGTAAGGTAAGTCACCATAGGAAATACTGGTTATAAATATAGAATAAGATTCATCCTTGCAGTTCTCTCTACAAAATGGTTTGAGATCTAGCAAAAGAGGAGGAGAGGAGATATGATAGCCGTCTTCAAATATCTAAAGGGCTGTCATATGGAGGATGGAGCGAGCTTGTTTTCTCCTGCTCCAGAGGCTAGGAACCAACCAATGGATTCGAGTTACAAGAAAGGAGATTCCGAATAAACATCAGGATGAACTTTTGATAGTAAGAGCTGTTCAACAGTGGAACAGACTCCCTCAGGAGGTAGTGGACTCGCCTTCCTTGGAGGTTTTTAAGCAGGTGCTTTAGTTGAGATTCTTGCTTTGCAGGGGGTTGAACTAGATGACCCTTAGTGCCCCTTCCAGCTCTACAATTCTATGATTCTATGAGAAGCGGGGAATTTTGTGGGTTCGCCCTTCCCTCTGCAGCCCTCACCACCATTTCCCTAACTTCTGAGCAGATGTTTGTGAGATTCAGGGAGAATGAGGAATCACTTCCCCTCCTCCTTCCTGCAGATGCTTCAGGGTCTCCTTCCACTAATCTGAATATAACCCACAATAAATAACATAATGGGAGGAATTCAACATCTCACTAAAGTGGTTGGTTGTTCCATCAGGGCAAGCATTTTGGCATGCCTTCCTCTGCTCTGAGGGTTCTCCTGGCTGCCCCACTGTGAGCGCACAGGGGGAAAGCCACATTGTGCAAGCGGCTGTCCTTGGGCAGGGTGTCTGCTGACAGGACTCATTGGCTAACTCCCACCCAATGGGTTGTATCTAATGCTGCTGTTGTGTAAACAGAACAGACTTCAGTTCACAAAGCAGGGCTTCTCCAACTTCTCCTCCCCTCCCCCAAAGCCCTGCCCCCATTCACCCCAAGAATCTGCTGTGGATATTCCCTCAACCCACTGGAACAAATTTTTGAGAGTGCACAGGGCGAAATGAGGAAGAGAAAGTCCCATTGCATGAGTGAAAGTCTCTTCTACTAATGCAATGGCAGCATGGATATAACCTGATAAATATGTTTAATCCTACTCAAGTAAATTGAGAAAAGCAGCTTAATCCAAAGTACATCAGCTTAAAATGTATTTATTATTTAGATACCCCTAAGTAGAGTGTGCATATTCATTGTATTCTGCATTAAGATGGTTATTGTTGCTGCCTTTGATATACGAGTTCTGTTTTCCCTGTGACGCACCATCTCTACAGCACTCTAGGATTGCACATTTTCCTTTGCAAGGTATTTTGAGGGAAAGTGTCAATAGTAAAATTAATCTCTCTTGGCTACTGCTTGAGAGAAGATACATCATTATGACATTGTTTTGTTCTCTGCATGCAAGATTGTATGAGAACATTAAAGAAAAACAGCTAGGGGGGAGTAGACTACCATCATATGAGCCATCTTGGGTCATTTGTTTTTGGACTGTGAAACAATGAACAACTCCTGCTACACTAGCTCATAGAATCATAGAATTGTAGAGTTGGAAGGGACTATTCCTTGGAAATGGTGCAATGTGGTCTGCCATTGCCTAGAATGTCACAATTGTCCTTCTTGGGAGCTGATGTCGAGGAGCAAGAAAGCACCTGCAGGAGACAGGATAGACAGGAAAGGAAAGGTGAGGAACCCCATATCATTATCTTCTTTTCTGTTTCTTACACCAACCATGCCCTTTTTTCTTTTCACTGCCTGAAATTTCTATGGCCTGAGGAGATACTTAAGTTGGCAGCTTAGGATGTGTATGTTGGTAGACTTCCTCAGAAGGTGAGCTTTAGTGTCAGAACTTTGTGACAGATTTTTATTATAGTAATTTTGTATAATCTCCTGGTTTTCATAAGGTTGAACAAACATAATCAGAAATGTCTTTAATTGTGATTTAATCCTAAAGGTTATACACAATAATAGTGAAAGTCCAGTGAGATTATTGCACTGTGGACAACATTAAATCAAGGTTGCTAAATAGGCATTGTTCAAACTGCTGGAGGATCAGTTTCCTTTGAAAGAACTCTGAAATATGTAGGTTGGGACTTGGTTACCAACCATTGAATTTATTTTATTGATTGATTGATTGATTGATTGATTGATTGATTGATTGAATTTATATTCCTCCCTATACTCGGAGGTCTTTTCAGAATGCGTTTTGTTGGTTAGATTGTGTGCATTTAGGAGGCGGAACAATTTGGAGCATGTTTTTATCTTTGTTACCACTGAAGCAAAGTCCACTTTAGCAGTCTTTCCAGTTTTATGTTTTTTAATGGAAATCCTGAGAGAGCACCCTTGAAATCTCAATTTCTTCTTCTTTGCCTTCAAATGTAATTTGTAGTCCTGCATCCATACTTTACAAGCTACTGAAAAGGAAGTGAGGAATTGAGCCCAGGCTGTAAATTGAACGTAATGTTTGGTTGGCTATGTTAAGGTCTTCAGCAGAAATCCCTTTCTAATGTGCCTTTGAAATCTGGAGACATGAAATGTTTGTTCTGGAAAATGGGCTTCCTCTTACTGCCCACAACCTCAGGAAAGGAAGGAGTTTTGTGTCCTAGTAATATATCAGTTCTTCAGAAGTTAACCATGACGCATTCTTGAAGATGAACTACATCATTTGGTAACTGAAATTTATTCAGTATCTGAAGAGAACCCAATCTTTTGGAAGGCAAATAATACAATTTTGTTTTGGGATGCTATCTGTATGTCCGTTCCTCTGTTCCAAAATATGCATCAACTGAAATATGCAGATGTGCATATTTAGAAACCTATTAACTGCCTCTCTACACTGCGTATTTTACTTGTGCTGCTCAAGGAAGACCCGAGAATGCCCCTTTGAGCATACACTGGCAATTCTGTAGAAGAATTGCAAATTCTCGGTTTCTGGCCCACAAATATGAGCTCATTTCCACAAGGATGTTATGAAATCCCAATATTCTTTGTAAAACCTTTAATTTGCGCAGGATTTTGCTGTCTGAGACATAAGTCAGGCCTCTGAATCAGAATGATCTTGTAAGCGTTACTTCCATTAACTTGATTTGGTTTATTATTTTGTCTGTGGATACACAACATGGTTTACAGGATTAAAATTAAAGTCACAGGGAGACAGCCAATGTTTGTCAGAGTAGACCCGTTGAAATCAAATCCACTGATTTCAGTAAATCGGCTCTGAGTTTGACTTTATTATTTATGGATGACATCCAGCTTTCCTAGCTTACTAGGAATGAAGGTATATAACAAGTCTGACCTAAAATGAGCCACTCCAGCAGCGCTAACATCATACAAATATTAAGAAGTAAATTAAGTGAGTCTCAAAATGTGTATTTGGACTGCGAGGGTGGAATTCTTTGCGGAGCGGTCTGCAGTAGAAAACATCCAGTTGCCCTGTGACTTGGCTTAAACAGTGCTTTACTGTCTCTTACACCATTTGGCCTTCATGGCCTGTACTGTTTACGGAATGGGATGCGGGTGGCGCTCTGGTCTAAACCACTGAGCCTCTTGGGCTGGCCAGTCAGAAGGTCAGTGGTTCAAATCCACATGATGGGGTGAACTCCCTTTGCTCTGTCCCAGCTTCTGCCAATCTAGCATTTCAAAAGTGCACCAGTGCAAGTAGATCAATAGGTACCACTGTGGCAGGAAGGAAAACAGCATTTCCGTGCACTCTGGCTTCTGTCATGGTGTTCTATTGCACCAGAAGTGGTTTAGTCATGTTGGCCACATGACCTGGAAAGCTGTCTGTGGAGAAACGCCAGCTCCCTCGGCCTGAAAGCGAGGATGAGCACCACAACCCCATGGTCACCTTTGACTGGACTTAACCATCCAGGGGCCCTTTACCTTTTACCTTACTGTTTAGGGATACAGAACTAACAGTATGAAAGATATCCATTTCCAGTAACAGCAATAACAAACCACTAATGTGGTTAGAAGAGCAGTTTATTTGCATCCTATCTGTGGTTATGTTGTCGGAAGCAATTTTGCATGGATTGCCAGGATTATTGTATTTTAATGTAAATATTATTTTTTCACTTGTCCATGAAAAGGTTCAAAGATCCAGAAACAAGCAAATGCGTGAAATGTTTCCTGATGGATTCAGTATTCATCATGCAGGAATGCTGCGGCAAGACAGAAGTTTGGTGGAAAACTTGTTTTCTCGTGGATATATAAAAGTCTTGGTTTGTACAGCTACATTAGCTTGGGGTGTCAATCTTCCTGCTCATGCTGTCATTATTAAGGTAAGAGCATATCCTCTCTCCATATCATCCATTAAAAATCTATAAAGTGTCATATATTTACCATTGTTTGCAAAAGGAAGGGTAGGTTTGTGGGGGTAAGGTATGCTGCTAATTATCTAGTAATGTTGGAGGGGGGGTTGCTTGAAAAAGCTGTCTCTCCCCTTTGGGAATCTAGTTGGATAGTAAAGATTTAAATATATCACAGATTATGGAAGGATTAGTTTAAGTACATTCCTGAAATCCTTCTGTATTTGCCTAATTTTGGTCTTCAGCTCATCTGGATTAGACTCATGTGTGTTTATGTTAATTTTTATTAACTTTTCGTCAACCAGGGAACACAGATCTATGCTGCAAAAAGAGGCTCCTTTGTTGACCTTGGAATTTTAGATGTCATGCAGATATTTGGTCGAGCTGGACGGCCTCAGTTTGACAAATTTGGAGAAGGCGTCATTATTACAACACATGACAAACTCAGCCATTACCTGACCCTGCTTACTCAGCAGAATCCCATTGAGAGCCAGTTTCTTGAAAGTCTGGCAGACAACTTGAATGCAGAGGTATGTTTTCTTAAGCGATTCTGCGTAGCTAATGCATACGACCCTTTTGAAACCAATATGAGTAAAATGTGAGAAAATTCAGTACTGTTTATATTCCTAAATTATACAGCTTCACTAAATAGTTTCCGGGGTTTGCGTAGTGACACTGGGTAACATATTTTGCAAATGTAGCAGTGCTCTGTAGAGTCTAAATCAAGAATACTGAATTGTTTCTTTAATGTGGTTAGCCATTTTTATGAATAAGACCAAGTCTGGTTTAACAGCTCTCAAGCACTTTTAAAAGCTGCTCAACACATCAGAAGATTTAATGGCTCTTCTTACTGCAACATGTTGTGTGTAAGAGGTTGGCCCAAAAAGGAGATAATTACATATTACCAGAAGGGATTATACTTTTCCTGATTATTCTCCTTGTACAGTACAAACCTTTCTCAAGTGGATTTCAATCTGCACATGCAAATGTAAAAACAAAAAAGTGAGTTGTGTGAAGTTTGATGGGTCGTGAGGAAGGGCTAGGGGATAGGCCAATTCATTTTCCAGGCTCCACATTAAACTGTGCTCTTTTTAGGATTCTGACACATGCCTTTCTGTCAAGTTATAAGAGCCAGAAGAGGGAGGATCAGCACAAGTGTAGACTTCTATGCTTCTTGGGCTACTGCAGAGGGCTTCCTTCCCATAGTCTCCTAGACTATGAGAATGCTGCGAGTGGTGTTTCTTGGGTCAAGAAGAAGTAGTTAATATTAGAAGCTGTAGTAGCAGTCTTCTAATTTGTCAGGATTGTGTTGGCATAGTGTGCAGATTCATACAGGTACCCAACACAGTGCTGTTGATTCAGATCTGAAACAATTGTGGGTGAGAACAATTAGCTTTTTTAAAAAAAGAAAAGGATAAAGGCCATCAGTGTCTGCTGGTCATGATTATTATATAATACCTTCAGGATCAGAAGCAGCAGGACTTAATACCCATCTCAGGGGAGCAACAGAAGGAGATGGTTATTGTCCTCATGCCCTGCTTGTGGGCCTTCCAGGGTCATCTGTTGGCCACAAAATGAGTGCTGGAGTAGATAGACCTTTGACCTGAACCAACAGGGCATTTATTATGTTTACATCTCTTTGAAAAATTTAGCAAGCTGGTATTACCTTGTATGATAGATACACCAATTGTCCTCTGAGATGTGTTATTATTTATTAGATTTCTATACCACCCTTCATCTGAGGATCACAGGGTGGTTTACAATACAAAAATACAAAAACACAAAATACATACAACAGTAACAATCAAAAGCCATCACCGCCGCCACCTGACACATGGTTTAAATGCCATAGATTTTTTAATTAGCCAAAGGCCTAGGAGAAGACAAATGTTTTGCCTGGTCCCCAGATGTAGTCACTCTCCTATCCCCCCCCCCCCCAGTCTTCCAGTAAAATGCCATATTCTTGAGGCAACAATAGAGACAAGCAAGTGAAGGACTGCTCTGCTGGTCCTGACCTTTGTTTTGCTCTCTATTTTGACAATGGGCATGCATGTACTGCCTCGTACTGCTTTGAACATTGACCACAGGAGGCAACCTAGCTTCCATATCAGAAAAAAGGCAGAAAGAAAGTTAGAACACTCATTTTTCTTTGGCCACCCCAAAATGCAATTTCGTTTTCGTAAAAGTTTAATTATGCTTTAAAAGATCTAGTGCACAGTAAGCATAAAATTAATCTTCAATGGTCAGGAACTGTGCCAGTTTCCGACAACTGAGGGTCAATGTTGAAGTGTGTTAATGATTTCTAATAAACTTATGTTAGTGAAAATAGCAATGCATCTCAGCTGGTGTAACTGAAAATGCTGAAAAGCAAAAGTGTGAAGCACTGACAGGGCCATGAAACCATCATTTTTTATGTACTCTGGAACACTGGACATGACTTTTCCTGCTGACATGACAAGCCAGGAAAGATCGGTACTTGCTTGATTACAGAAAATCAATTGTAAGTCAGGCCAATTACAAAAGTCTTTCGTTTCTCTTGATTGTAACTCAGTCATTTATCTCTTTCAGTTCAGATGATCTTATAAATATCTTCCATTCTTGCTTAACTAGCTTTTGCTATAATCAGAGGGAAAAGGCTTTGGAGTCATCAGGAGAAATCCTAATAAATTTACCAGCTTTTCTGTTTAACGGTGCTTGAAAAAGCAAAAGTAACGCAGAGAGCAATTAGTACCACCTGCTTCTCTATGTTCAATTCTGTTGAAATTACACAAAGAGATGTTGCATCCATTCTCTTCCTGTTGGAATACCCTGCACTTCCCCGAAAGCTACTGGGAAGCCTCCAGAATGGTATTTAATGTGGCTGTGGGGGTTGCCACAGTTGGAACAATGGCATATGTCAGTGGACATCAGAAATCCTGTGGGTGTGTGTAAGTGTGTAACTGCCTTCCACTTGCACTAAGCTGGGTTTAAGGCCATGCTTCCGTGGCTCATAATTAAAACTGCTGCATTATTCTCAGTCCCAGTGGGAAGACACTTGGTTGTTAAAGGCCAATTTAGGGTTAAAACAAGGAAAGGCTTTCAAAATAAGATGGGCAAGTCGGACATGCAACACAGTGTTGTAATGTGGAATGTTCTAAGGTGTTGGGTCTTCTGGATAGAATCCAGAAGGGACCTCCAACTAAATGGAAACACCAGATTTTCCCTTTGTATCTACTTTTGATAACAGAGTATTTTAGAGATAGTTATCTGACCAAACTCTCACCAGTTTCCATAAGAAATGCCTTTACTGAACTGCGTTTCCGAGTTAAGCCCGCTGCAGTCTTAGATGGCTGCTACAGGAAGGCCCACACGCAGACAGGCATTTGTTGGGTCTTCTGGATAGAATCCAGAAGGGACCTCCAACTAAATGGAAACACCAGATTTTCCCTTTGTATCTACTTTTGATAACAGAGTATTTTAGAGATAGTTATCTGACCAAACTCTCACCAGTTTCCATAAGAAATGCCTTTACTGAACTGCGTTTCCGAGTTAAGCCCGCTGCAGTCTTAGATGGCTGCTACAGGAAGGCCCACACGCAGACAGGCATTTGTGGTCAACCTCAGGTGGAAGACATCACTCGTCATCAGGTAGCCTGCTTCTTATAGAGAGACCCAAAAGATCGTTTTGTGGAACCTTTGTTCACAAAATAAGCAGGTACACCCCAGCAGAAATGGTTTGTTTTCTTTTGAGTGGTAAGAATAGCTTTTTAACACAGAGAGTGTCCATCCCCTATGCACTGTTTTAAAAAAACACAAAACAAAACAGGAAAAATGAGTTAGATAAAATTGCTGTAAATTGTTGTGGTGATTTAGAAATTTAATCAGAAATCAAGATGGATTTGAGATTGTTCGTGTCTCTGGTAAGATCTCTCTCTTACATCATGGCTGGTGGCTCACATTAGGGATTTTGACTGCATAAGGAACAGCATGCACAGCCTGAAAACTAGAAATAGAATAATGAGAACCTGCAACAAAATGTCGACCCTTCTGGACTACTCCTGTTTGTTTACTCCAGACAGACAGACAGCCATACCCTCCTCCACAATACTTCATTCTGTCTTCCCTCCCGCTCGATTTTATAACCCCTCCCTGGAATAGTCAGCCAGCCTTCCATGGCTCCTAAGCATGCTCAGTTCTTAACATGTGGTTTCCCATAGTGGATTTTTTCTAAATATGTTTTTTAGTTCTACCTTGTTTTACTTTGGAATTCCCCAAAGCCTTCTGGCACCGTGTGTGTGTGTGTGTGTGTGTGTGTGTGGTGCCATTTTGACTCCATAAGCAACAACACTCAAAAATAAGATTCTTTAGTAGAGTAAGCTGTTTATAGGTGTTACGGATTATACTAATGATATATGTTATTAAAAGACCAAGCAAAAGTTGCTCTTCTCTGTTTGATATGCTCATATATTTCCAATACTTAGCTTGGAAAAGTGAGTCTTCAAATGTTCAAAAGAAGCGGCACATGATTGAACTCAAACCGAAAAACACTCCCCCAGCACCTCACTTTAGAGAAGCCTCTCAATCTTTGGCCTGGGCACCTAAGCTCTGCAAGGGAATCTGGCGGATTGTGAGCTGCTGGGTGCTCTAAGGGAGAGAGGTGGGGAACCTTTTGCAGCCTGAGGGGCACATTCCCTGCTGGGCAACCTTGTGGGGGCACATGCCAGTGTCAGAGTGTACATTTTATAAGTAGGCTAGTTTGTATGCATGCTCACATACAAGTCTCTGACCTTTATGCAGACAAGCAAAAGGCATCATCAGAGTTCAAGGACAGGGCTGATGAGGGGCATGACCCAGAGAGAGGGTGTGTGACTAGGGAGGCGATGGGTGGGGAGGGTATTCCAAGGTGGGATATGAGAGAACCTTGCCTTGGCTTCATATAAATAGCCTGCTGCGGTACAGTAGTGCAACACCAGGCATCCTTAAACATATTCTGAGAAGTGAGGGGAAGTATCAGTATGCACAGCGCTCAGGATTGATGCCAAGATGTATGTAGCATGGTCTGTGACATGATGGGGTAATATATAGAGAGAGAAAAAAGGGGAGAGGAACAGGCCTCTGGAAGTATCTGAAATAGTGCTTTTGTTAACAACTTAAAATTCAGTGGTACCTCGGGTTACATACGCTTCAGGTTACAGACTCCGCTAACCCAGAAATAGTGCTTCAGGTTAAGAACTTTGCTTCAGGATGAGAAAAGAAATTGTGCTCCGGCAGCGTGGCGGCAGCAGGAGGCCCCATTAGCTAAAGTGTGCTTCAGGTTAAGAACAGTTTCAGGTTAAGAACAGACCTCCGGGACGAATTAAGTACTTAACCCGAGGTACCACTGTACTATGAAGCATGTCTCCCACTGTTCAGTATGGCAAATAAGTTCAGAAATGTTGCTTTAAAAATAACAAGTAAATTGAAGGTTGCTCAGGCAGGACATAAAATATTGAGCTGTTGGGGGTGTGGGGTGGGTGTTGTGGCAAATAGATGGCCATTCAGAATATAGTAGCAGTTCCAAAACAAACAATCTGGCATGACTATGCTGCTGAAGCACTTGAGAAAAGAATTCGTGCTGTGCCAGTTCAAAGGCAAATGTTCTATCTTCTGCACACACCAGATTTCCGCCCTTGCAAATTTTGATTTAATTAAAGTGTTCAATACTTCAGCTACCCAGTAACTTTTGTGCAGGGATATAGTTCATTAAAAGTGTTTTACATCTTTCTGTGTAGATCTGCCTTTCATTACAGTGTCCTCTACGCTTCTCTTGGACAAGGTCATTTGTAATGATGTACATTTACTGATGATCTGCACACGTATGGTTGGTTTGAGAGGGAAAAGGGCATGGAAACAAAACTAATCCACATTACAATCTCTCGGATCGTTTTTTAAAATAATAGAATTATAAACGTAATAAATGAATAATTATTTTCTCTAGGAATAGCATTCCTAGTGATTTTAACTGATTATAGTCTATGTTTCTGAAAATGAGCTAATCTATGTGTACAGTTTTTAATGGCAGTTGGACATAGCAGTTGTTTTGTTATCTACTCTGGCATATGTTGGTTCAAACAGAGCTATGCACCTGCCTTCTTTTCTTGTAAATAACAGTGAACAGTTACTTCTTTGCCTGCCTACCTACAAACAAAATCAATTCAGCTTTGCAAAGAGAAAAAACAATGCAGAATTCTACCTGCTACTTTAGGTTTTCCTTATCAAGCAGGCAGTACAATGCTTTTTTGCTTTTTTTTTTTAGGAGACAAGTTTCTGGAGAAAATAAACCAACTAAACTGTTACGATAAAATGTTCTTTGTTATGTAGTTATGAATCATTCACAGAAATCAAAAGCATTTCCAAGCCCTGTCTTAGAACTCATTTTCTTGTGGGTGGGGTGGCGATGTTGAGTGTCAAAATTTGCATGTTTGCCAAGCTACCAAACACATGCACAAAATGAAGTGTTTCTCTCTGTGTCCAAGTCCTGTATACCAACACCTCCAAAAGGATTTTTTTAAGGTTCTGCCATATGGCACAGCTCAGAGATATCTTCCAAGATTTGAGGAGAGGGGAAGCTGTACTTGCCTATGGCAATGCCTATGGCAGCTTTCATACTTGGAACAGGAGTCTAGGGAGAGCCCCTCTTTTCTACATATCCATCTATCTATTTACTATATTTTTATGCCACTTCAGACAATTGTTCTGTCCCAAAGCCGTTCTCATGAGTTTTCAAAAAGAGGAAAGGAACAGGAACAGGCCCAGGCTTACAAACAAAGAGAACAAGACACCTAAGGGGCAGAATGTGGAGAGGAAAGGTTGAGATCGGTTCTTCTTCAAGGCCAAAACAAAGTCGGAACAGATTGTTGTAAACCACTCTTGAGCCTTTTTGGCCAAAGGCCAAACGCCTAGAGTATATGGTGAACTACAGCCATTTCAATCCAGTTTCCTTTCTGGTGGTCTTCCTTGGGTACCAGTTGGTGGTCCATGTTCTCTTGGCCAATGGATGGAACCCGAGTGTTGCTTTCCTCCCTCCCAACCCTTCTGCAGCTCGAGGGCAATTGGACATTGGAGCAGAGTGTTCTTTTGGCAAGGTGTCGGGAAGCAAACTCCTGTAGTTGTCCATTCCTTAGCCAATGGAAAGGGGCAGATTTGTATCCCCCTTGCCATTATGTTCTTCCTGAGAAGTGGGGGTGCAGCCGGCCCTCCTCTGCCCCCCGTGGCGCATGGATTCCTGACTGATGGCAGAGATCAGAATGTGCCTGCTCAGGAAATAGATTGGAGAGTACAGTATGCAAAGAGATTTTGCCTAAGTGGCAGCTCATGTCTAGAACCTGCCCCAGGTGTGATCATGCAAGGATAATGGGTTTCTCTGCTCCCTTGTATCCCGGGAGTTCTGGGGCTTCCAAGGTCTGTGTGTCCACAGTTCCCTGGGGCCTTTGCACATGACCTGAACAAAAAAGATAGATGATACTTTCACTATATTTTTCTGTGCCCCCTTGAAATGGGAGGTGTTTAAAAAGCAGCAGTGGCACAAAATAGATGGTTTCAGCTCAGCTTTCCTTTTTCTCTATAAAAAGAAAAGACGACAGGGCACTGAAGTGGACACAAGATGGCAGCAAATCTTCAAAAGTAGTTTATGTTCTGCAGCACCATCTGTGTTCAATAAGGGCTATAATAATAACATTAAAGAGTTTAACATCTTCATGGCTGCAGCCTTTAATCCATTCGTTCTGTAGTAGCCCTGTTGATGTTTAACGAGTGCAACTCCACAGTGAGGATTTTTTTAGGGCTGTTTTGCATATTTGCCTGTTTGCTATCTATTTTTAAAAGCAGCATTTTGGTTCAGAGGGGTAAATTTTGCAAGGCCAATATCGCTATCATAGCAGGCCAGGGGGAGAACATGTTGAGAAGGAGCACATTGTTACCTTTTCTGAAAGGAGTGTTATAGTTTCAATAGTCCAAAACTTAACATTTCCTGGAGCAATAATGTTGTTGTGTAATAGGATGAAATGCCTTCACTCCTCTTTCAAAATAGAACAAGCAAGTACTTCACTGAATCATGGGCAGAAATCAAATGCGTACATTAGTTTAGGTAACAAATTGTGTGATATGCCTGTGGCTTAGTACCTTTTTTCCTCTCGTTTGGATGGAGATGCACTCATTTAGTGTAGATCTGCATTTTTAACCTTTATGCGGCCCCATTCAGATATCAAAATAACCTTTATTTGACTTTAAATGTCCATGATAGCAGAGAGATACAATTTGGCTCAGACAAAATCTGGTGCTATTAATGCAGTTGGAGAATTTTGTATTAAAGATACTTTAAACAGCTTCATGTCATCCTGACACAGGTTGTGGGGCTCGGTTGGGAGAAGGCTTTGTTTATGATAAGATAGAAGCTTGGAGTTTTAGAACAAATGGAAATGTTTTATAGGATAATTTTGGAGAGGGGAATTGGATTACGATGGTTAGACCCTTGGGGAATGAGTTGGTAGTACTTATTTTCAAGTAAATGTGCTTTGTTGGGGATGCAAGGTTTGCCATTATAAATTTACTGGCTAGGAACTAGTTTCCATATAAATCAGTGAGGCTAATTTCTAAGTGAATATCAATGAAAGTGTGGAATTTCAGAATTTATTTTATGAACTTTTTTTTTACAGTGATTCCGTATAATCTGGTGCTTTGGAATTGGCCAAGTAAATGGGTGTAGTTTTGGTGCTGGTTTTTACATAGCACTTAATATAGTTTGATGACATTGTGTTCATTTAGGGCCTATCTATACATCTCAATCACATTTCAGCATTTGTGTTGTATAAGTCATCTTGCAGAGTCCATATTACAATATATTCTAGCTATATGGGGTGACAGGTCATTGTCTTACCGTGGTAGTTTCCATTCTGCCATTGCCCTTTTAAAAACAGCCCCTTTAGCTAGATGTGCAGTTCAAGAGAAAGGAGGATATAGCTGTAAAATAATTTAAATGTATTTTTTTAAAAGAAAATTGTACACAAATTCTGTGGCATCACTTTGGTGTTTGTGTATGTATCTGTTAACCTTGACATGCATTCCCACTTAAATACATATGACTAAATAGAAGAGTGTTCCCCACTTGGAATTGTACAAAAATGTTAACGCCCGAAATGATGATGGGATGCAGTAGGATCCAAAGTTTCATTTGAAAGGGATCATTTGGTGAGTAGAACTCTGCTCCCATGAATTGAAGCTCCTACTGTTTATGGAATAGAACTTCTAAACCCAGACCAATATACAGAAAGCAAGATTATAACCTCCCGTATTGTACCAGTGAGTTTTCCAGCTTCCTTTAGCACATTTGCATGATGGGAGGCCATAGAGGGAAATGAGAATCAGAAGAAATTGCCTTCTCTCTTCTGTTCATGAATTTCTCCACGAAAGTAAAAAGCCTTCTGTGAGTGAAGGATAAAAACTGGATGCAACTCAATATCCTGTTGATGCCCAGGACACTTGAGCAAACATTTTCCATAAAGCATCACAGTAATGTTGAAATGCATAATCTGGTTTTCCAAGTGTACTGCGTTCTAAGTTTGTTGGCAGAATGAAAGAACTGATATTGTGGAGAAACTTTCTATCAGGGCCTCTGATTTCAAGAAAAAACCGTAGGATGGAAATACTTCAAATAAAAAAATAGTGAAATAAATCTTGGTGTATTTTTTAAATTTTTTTTAAATGAAGCCCCTTAATTTGTCAGCTTGGGAATATTTTATTATAACATTCCTCATTTCCTGCTCATAGAATTTATGGTTGCCTTTATATCAATCTCATCTCTTAACATGTAAATTTAATTTTATTTCTTCCTACTTGCAGATTGCTCTCGGAACAGTGACAAATGTCGAGGAAGCAGTAAAGTGGATAAGTTACACTTACCTTTATGTACGGATGAGAGCAAACCCATTAGTATATGGCATCAGTCACAAGGCTTATCAGGTAGAAAATGCATGAAAAAACTAACCTGCTTTCTGGTTCCATAATCCTTTCCTGATGGGAGATTAAATATTTGCCAGTGCTGCTTTTCCTGACGTCAGCAACTCCTCTAAGTGCTTTAAAACATGGAAAATACTCCATTGAACAAAATGTAAAAAGGAAAGCAACTTGAATTATTTTTCCTGAGTCATCCTGATAGATAAAGTTTTGAACAGTCAGGCAGAACACACAGAATACAGTCAAATGAACACACATCGTATGTTTAGGTGGCCTATTCAGACCTGGTTTCGTACAGCAAGCTCTCTCAGTATTTCGGTGCTAAATATAAAGCTTTGCAAACTAAGTGTGAAAATGTTCACATGAACCTCCTTGTGCGTTCATGAATGCATGAGCAGTCGTGAGTAAGCACCCGCTGATGCCCCTTGGCATCCACACATTCATTGTTATGAGAAAGGGGTTCAATGTGACCCTTCTGCAGCTACCAGGATGTGTGGTTGCCAGGCAGACCAGCAGTTGGATAACCCCTAGCTCTTTCAGTTTAACACTCAGAATCTGAGAGTGAGTGCTGGTATAGTGGTTAAGAGAATAAACCCTGAGTATTCAAGCCTGTTGACTGAACTCAGTAGGTAATCTTATGATCAGCACCGCTACTCGGTGCTGGATTTACATATAAGCTAAACAAGCTATAGCTTAGGGCCCCACTCTCTTGGGGGCCCCCAAAAAATTTAAAGGGGAAAAAACTGGATGTACATTTCCAAAATATAAGATAAAAAAATGTGGGTGGCGCTGTGGTCTAAACTACTGAGCCTCTTGGGCTTGCCAATCAGAAGGTCAGTGGTTCGAATCCCCGTGACGGGGTGAGCTCCCGTTGTTCGGTCCCAGCTCCTGCCAACCTAGCAGTTCGAAAACATGCCAGTACAAGTAGATAAATAGGTACCACTCCGGCAGGAAGGTAAATGGCGTTTCCATGTGCTGCTCTGGTTTCACCAGGAGCAGCTTAGTCATGCTGGCCACATAACCTGAAAAACTCTGCGGACAAACGTCGGCTTCCTCAGCCTGTAAAGTGAGATGAGCGCCGCAACCCCAGAGTGGTCTGCGACTGGATTTAACTGTCAGGGGTGCTTTACCTTTTTGTTAATATACTTCTTCTTAATTGTATTTCAGTTCAACAATTACTTTGATAAAATGCATATTTTGTTATGTGCAAACGGCTTTAGATACCTATTAGATCCATAAATTACCAAACAGCATATATTCAACACAAAAAACAGTGACAATTTGTTGTTGACAAAGGACAGCTGGACATATAAAGGGCTCCATTACTTTCAGTAGCTTAGGGCCTCATCAAACCTAAATCCAGCCCTGCCGCTACTCATAGAAGAAGAATAATAATTTGTCTACCTTGGTTACAAAAATATATGTGGCATCCCACATTGCTTGAGAAAACTTCTCCTTGTTCAGTAGGACAAAGTGATGATGATAATTATTTGGTAGAATCTTTTTTCAATTAAAAAGAAACCCATTTTTCTTGGAAGAGAATTGCAACATCATAGCTACGAGCAGTGACTGGATAGTTTGTCAATTTTTTGTCACACAAGGTATCATTTGACCACACTTAGATCAAAGCTAGGCTTTTTCTCCTTCTTATGGCTGATAATTTCTTCTTTACTTTCACATTTTAATGAGACTTACAGCTTACAAATGCTGAAAAGGCAGGTGTTTGTCTTTGCTGCTGTATGTAGACTGCTCAGGCTCAAATATAAAATTATAAGAAAATTTCTTAAATCTGCCTTTAGTACCTGGTGTTTGCTTAAATTGTTCCTATAACATTAAATAAAAGCCATTTCCCTCTACTCATCTTGAATATATTTGAATACTTGAATATATTTGAATTCTGAAATGACCCTCTTTAACACAGAATATTCTCATAGGGAGATAATAGGACTTTTAGGAGCCCAAACTGGAAAAAAGGGAGAATTCAGTACAATTAATCTTTGCCTGTCTTGATATGTACTACAGGGGGAAAAAGAGACTTCTTATTCTTTATACAGTTAAAGGATTTAGAACTTCATGCTAACATTCAGTTGTTGTTTGTAGTAACTTCTTCCTACTGCAGCCAGTGGTTACACTGAATTAAAACTTTGCTCATCTCTGAGTCCAGAACAAATTGGTCCCAGCTCCACTGTTTCAAAGGAATGGGTTTCATCTTAGAGGAGGTTTGATTTTGTGAGTGCAATTTTAGGAATAGCGAAGCAAAAATTAGTTCCTCTTCCCCTTGCATTTCATATCTTAAGCAAATATTCTTCAAACCATTAATATATCTGGCAATTATTTAGTATAACAACAACAGCTACAATAAATTCTTCTAAACATGTCACCTTTTGTTATTTCTATCCATAATAAGGCTATTTGTCAAGTTATGTATACCGACACATCCCAAACTTATTAAGCATTTCAGTTCTAAATATTCCAGATAAATTGAACGGTGTCAAATGAAATCAATAAAATTGTACTATGTCTGCATATCCATATATTAATCTGAAACTGTAAAAGTGGGAGGACAGGGGACAGATAAATATATATAATGCTTGACTGTATTTTAGATGGATCCAGGCTTAGAGAAGCACAGAGAGCAACTAGTGATTGAAGTTGGCCGAAAGTTGGACAAAGCTCGGATGATTCGTTTTGAAGAGAGAACTGGATTTTTTTCTTCTACAGATCTAGGCAGAATTGCCAGCCACTACTACATTAAATATAATACAATTGAGGTACCCATGCTATTTCTCTGCATACTTTCTCATATTTTGAAATAACGCCACAAAGATCTGTTTAACAGCATCTTCACCTTAGATTTGTAATAAAATAAATAGCTACAATTCTGTGCTTGCTTATGTGCTTTTAAATCCAAGTTCTGGAGGGGTGAGGGGACTTGATCTGGAGTAACATTATTGTTTGCATACTCTTATTCTATAAGGGAGGGTTCAGAGAAAACTACTAGTAAGGTAGGATTGACTGTGGAAAACACCATTTTATTCAACATGTTGGAAATGTGTATATTCTGAAGACATATCAGTAATTAGAGTGTTGCAGAACTCGGGATTGTAAAGAGGCAGTGATTTCTATCCTGTTATGTGTTGGTCACAAGCAGCATGGTTTCCACTAAAACCTTGATTATTTGTCTCATGATCCACAATGGCTGGAACTAATGTAATTAATCATGTAATTAATTTCAGTGCATTTCAGTGGAAAGGAAACATTGAAACCAATGCATAAAATCACAATTATTTACATATTATTTGCAGTCTAAAAATATATATAGTGAATACTGTTTGTATGATTTCGTTAATGACCTTGGACAAACATTTGAATTGTGGCAATTTCAGCTCCCATTTCCATTTCTGACATAATTCTCCAACACCCTATGAAGAACATTTGTGTATGTGTTTGCAGAAGTGATATTAACTTCTGAAAAGTGTTAGTATTTGTTGCTCCATATTTGAAAGACTTACTGTGAGGATCTTAATTGAAATATGTTGCACCTTTGAACATACAGTCCCATTTGCGTTATTTAAAATCAAGTTATTTATGTCCTTACATTTGGACTCAGTCACATTTTAGTATGCACTACCTTAAACTTTCAGTTTTTTAAAAAATGGATACACCATTGGCACCTTGATGACTTGACTTTTCAGAAGAATCTTGTCCTGTGTATAGCAGGCTCCTTTAACCAAATTCGAGTCAATGCTTTAAATTTCGCAGTGTGAAACTAGTATACAGTATATTCTTCCTATGTTCAAAACTCCACATCGCTTTTCAAAATAAAAAAAGGTTTCTTTTGAGTGGTGATGTTGACAATAAGTTCTCCATCTCTACCACTTTGTGTCTAGTTTGGCACTATTGATAAATATTCTCAAAGGCAAACCTCTCTCTTTTTTGCAGACTTTCAATGAACTGTTTGATGCTCATAAAACAGAAGGTGACATTCTTGCTATAGTTTCTAAAGCAGAGGAATTTGAACAGATCAAGGTAAGAACGCATCCTTTTTTTAAAGGCTTCTTTTGTGCACATGGAAAGTTGTGTGTGTGTGTGTGTGTGTGTGTGTGTTACTGGATACAGGAACGTCTTCATTTACTGCTATATAATGACAGCTCCATGCATCTCTCTGTCTCTCATGCAGTGTTGCACCTCTCAGTGTGGTGAATGCTAAAGCCCACACTAACAGGGGCTTCTTGAGTACAGCTGGCCGGATATACATGATTTAGGCCAGAATCTTATTTTCTAACTAGAGTACATTTTCTAACCCCGGACAACATTCAGTGATATCTACCTCCCTTGCACAACTGGAAATCCAGTGCAACAAGACTTCCAGTTTCTATTCTCTTCTCTGCAGCCCCTGTCCATGCTTCCACAATTTGTTCTGCAGGGTTTCCCAACTGTCTAGAGCAGATTGTGAATGTGTGCAGAGAGCTTTGGGGGGGGGGGAGAGAAAGAATGGAGAAACCCTGTTACGCAAGCAGATGCCTGCTCGTGCTACATCTGATCTCACCCCCAGTTTTTAATTCATGGAATTCACTTTAAAGTGAATAGTCTTAATGAGGAATGCAACCCAGAAGGCTGTGAGTGTTCTGTTCTGGCAGCTCTTCAAGAAACGGGGAAGAGGTTGAGTGCACTTTATAAAGAAATCCTTTCAAGATGAGTTGGAGTTTTACTAGCTAGCATTGTGTTAGAGAATAGTCACTTTCTTTTGCAAAATTAAGAATTTTAAAAAATCAAATCCCTGCAATCTCCAAAAGTCTGCTTTGAATCTGGATGCAAATGTTCCTAAATGTTAGGAAGAAAGGCAAAACTGACGTTGTGATGAGAGTTTAGATGCCGCTTCAAGTTTATTGAAACCTCAGCCACTTCATTCATTCAAAAGCTGTGGACAAGTGCCAGTGAAGGAAAGGATTTGATGTTAACAAACTGTAGTTCGGTAGTTAACAGAGTGGGGTCTTCTTGAAGTGAAATAATTGGGGGATGATTGAGAAATCCTGCAAATGGTTCAAGTGACATTTGTGACTTTTCTGCTCTGCTTTCATATTGAATGAGCTGGTCAGGGCTTAAGGGAAACGGCCTCTGTATGGTTCCCTGCAGGTGCCAAACATTTACCCTCTTTAAATAAGTTTTAGGCTAATAGACTTTCAGCAAATCAGAGAATATGTAAATGTATGCTCTGTTTTGCAAGTATGAGTGAAAATTTGAAATACTATGCATTATTCAAACTGTAGATATGAATATTTCTTTACTTGCATTAAGACTTAATCTTATTAACAGTGAAAACCTTAATACCATGAATCATAGTACTTCAGAGTTTTGAGCTAAGAACATAATATGCCACATGCAAACTATATGATTTTAATGAATGCATTTAATGTTAATTCAGGTTGGCCCTAATCCAGAAGGACAGAGGTCATACTCTGGTCAAATAAAAAGGGAAATCTCATCAGGTTGAGGATGGTACGGTCAGAAGACTTAATTTTTGAGGCATATCACATTTTTATGTGTCAATGGCAACCTTAATAAAAGGTGATGCATAATGAAATGCAATTGTGTCATTATTAAGATAGTTTCAATTAAGTTTTATTAAGTACAGTGCTGGGAGACTTGTTTTTCAGAAACTGTAGACTGTTTAAAAACACATTTATTGAGAGATAATTGGCATTTAATTTTCATGTGGAAGATTTAACAAGTTGCACCAGTCTTTTCAAAGTCTATTAATTTGTGTTTCAGGTGAGAGAAGAAGAAATAGAAGAGCTTGAAGCCTTGCTGGGTGATTTCTGTGAACTTCCCGCTCCTGGTGGTGTAGAGAACAGTTACGGGAAAATAAATATCCTTCTGCAAACATATGTTAGCCGAGGAGAGATGGACAGCTTTTCCCTTATTTCTGATTCTGCTTATGTTGCACAGGTATGAATGTGTGCATATATCCAATGAAGACTTACCCCAGAAACACAGAAAACTAGAGGTCCCATGTGTTCAAGCCTATACACATTTGACATGAGATTTGGATTTGAAAAACTAATAGTTTTGTATGTATGTGTATCAATCTATATGTAATGCATATAGCGCTTATTGCCCACAGGGGATCCTTTTCACAGTTACGTTGTTTGTTGAAGAGCTCTGTGATCTGCCATGAAGTCCTGAAATATTGCTTATTTTAGAAAACATGTTGACCTAACCATTGTCACCCAGGAAAGAAGAGTCAGACTTAGAATACACCCAGTGCTCACTTCTGTGGTTGGTCGTTGTAAGGCAAGACTTATCATGGTAGATTATCATGGCTTTCAGAAAGCCTATCCTCTAGGGTTTCAAAAAAATTTGGTTGAAAACTCTTGCTGTATTTTCTTCACAAACTTTGTGCTCTTTGTTGACTAAAAGCTTTTCTATTCAAAGCATTTGCATATCCAAGGCAATGTTCAACCACAAGAAACAAATAAATAACATACAATATGGTAGCATAGATAAGATGATAAAGCAGCAGTTTTTTAAAAAAAATTAATTTCTCAGCAAATGACTTATGAAACTAAGTCGCTTTCAGCTTGTTGTTGGAAGCTGTAAAGTGAAGCTGCCAGCTGCCGCTTCAAGAGAAAATTACATAATACGAATACTACAATGGAGAAAGACCTTCCTGAACGTCCATATTGGGGCATCATCCCTTCAGAAAGTTCTGTGTGCCCCTGAGGGAAGGCAGAAATAAGGTGGCCAGGCCTGGAACTTAGTGCTGTCAGAGCTCCTGAAGTTGGCATGAGAATATTTTGTGCCATTTGTTTGTTTTAATAGTTTAAATTGTAGTCTACACTGGGTTTTTGGCCAAACTAAATATGAGCAATTAATGTCATCCATAGTTGCACCGTTCCATTTGAAACGTATGTGTATCGTAATGGATAAGGAATAGACATAACAATACAATTTATCACCTGCTTGTACCCTACAGAATGCAGCACGTATTGTCCGAGCTCTTTTTGAAGTGGCTCTTCGAAAACGCTGGCCTGCGATGACATACCGGCTACTAAACCTTAGCAAAGTAATTGACAAGCGATTGTGGGGTTGGGTCAGCCCTCTGCGACAATTCTCAGTCCTGCCACCATCAGTCCTTTCCAAATTGGAGCAAAAGAATCTCACAATTGATAAGTTGAAGGACATGAGGAAAGATGAAATCGGTAAGATACAGGAAAAAGCTAAGTCAGTGTGTCTTGACTAGATTGAACTCTATTTCTGTCTTTACTGTTTTGCTTGCATTTCAATCCTGCCCTTATCCTGAGGCCTTTGTGGTATTAATCTTAGACTACTGAAAATACTTCTCTGTAATAAAGGCTCACAACCTAAATTTATATTGACTTGCTTGCACATTGCTTTGTTCTTAGAAACATACTCCTCCTCCTCCTACTGAGTCCCATGTAGCTCAAATGCGACCTGATGACATGGACAGGATCTTGGGCCAAGCAATATTTCTCTCTCTGGGCCAATTTAAAAGTTGTTGTGCGATTGCCTCCTTTCCCCATCACTTCCCTTAGACTTCTAGTAAATGCAGATTTGTTTCAAGTTTTATATTTACTTTGCAGGTCACATGCTTCATCATGTGAATATTGGCTTAAAGGTCAAACAGTGTGTCCATCAAATTCCCTCCATTACAATGGAAGCGACCATCCAGCCAATTACACGCACTGTGCTGAGAGTTAGGTTGAACATCACTTCGGATTTCAAATGGAGCGATCAGGTAAAGATGCCTAAAACGTAAAGCCTGGAGAATTTGCTAAATGAGTTGGAATCCTCTGGGTTTAACTCAACACACAACCAGTTAGCATGAATTTTTTTAAAGTAACTTTTCCTTGCCTATACTTCAGATGATATTGATGTATGGTATATGAATCTCGTATTTCGCTTCACTGAGATCAGAAGCATATTGGTTGTGAAGCTTTGCCTCTAAATTGGCATCCATCACACTGAATGTTGCCAACCACATGGGTAAATTTTAAGCAATCCCATGAATCCAGGGAAACTGCAAAGCATAGCTTTTTGCAAGAAGCCTAGTAAGAAAAAAATCTGTTGGTCCCACACATTCTTGCATGGGGACACCTAAGTAGGAGATAGGAGTCTTTCCTTTCCACACTAAATAGGTTCAAATATGCCTTGCTGATGTTAGGCACAGTGGTATTCTGAGACATTTTACCAACATTTTTTTCATCAGTCGAAATAATGCACCTGCCAGTTTACTTTAATGTGCAGATTGAAAGTCTTAACAGAGCTAGAATAATTTTAATGAGTGTGGATTTTCTTTGTCAACTAGGTACATGGAACAGGTGGAGAGCCCTGGTGGATTTGGGTGGAAGACCCTACCAATGATCATATTTACCATTCAGAATATTTCATTATTCAAAAAAAGCAGGTAAATGTATCCTACACAGCAGTTCAAAGCACATACCACGTAAAGTGGTGGGATAGACTTCCATAAACATCAGTTTAATATAAATGTTGTAATACAATTTTATTAGGTATCCAGTATCTGTCTGAATTTTGTTTTCAGATTCACATGCTAAAATTGGCTTTCTGCGTGATCATTCACTGGCATCACTTTAAAAATAAAATCTAATAAAGGATTTGCCTTTCTGCTGTGTCTGAAAGAACAATTACTTGCAGATGAAAAATCAAATATGTGACGCTACCTTCTATTACAGATGTCAATACAGATTATTACTAGCTACAGTTCCATCAAAAGAAATCACTTAATAAGCAGGAGCCCAATCCTATTGTGTTAAGCCATTTAGTACAGAATCTGTCTCTAAAGCCCAAAGAACCAAAAGAGGAATTGCTTCTCTTCTGTTTTACCGTGTGTTTTATGAATATAAACAGATGCAATAAGCTTGGTTGCTTATGTGTATTTCATTTTTTGCATTTACATGAAAATTCAGAGCAACATAATTTTTGCCATCTGGAGAGTGATTTTGTAGTGTATGTGTGTATTTTTTACATTTATTTTTACCATAGGTCATTGCAAAAGAGACTCAGCTGTTGGTATTCACAATTCCCATTTTTGAACCACTACCATCCCAATACTATATCCGGGCTGTATCTGACAGATGGTTAGGAGCTGAGGCTGTCTGTATCATCAATTTTCAACATCTGATTCTACCAGAAAGACATCCACCTCATACAGGTAACAAAGGAGAGCAGCATTCCTGCACAATCATGGGTCATTTTGATTTCTAAGGCTATCGTTCGTCCTAAAATGATAATATGCAGCATTGTTTATGTTTCTTCCTTCCTCACTTGTTGCTAGTTTAGATTGTCAATACTTTACAACAGTGAAATCTGTTAGCTAAGCTTCAATGAATCTTTGGAACTTCTCACTTAGCTATAGCAAATTGACTTATGCTTTACAACATTTTTCTCTTAATTGTCTCTGAGCAAAACACTCAGTGGAATTTTCAGTATTTTGTGCCATTAGGAAAAATACATTTTGTCCTTAAAAGAGAGGGATAATATTTTTTCTTCACTATACTATTTGTTTTATCTAGGAACTAATACAGGGCACTACTTTCACATTATTTTATTCATTCCCCACATTTATTAGTCACAAAATCAAAAACAGGTGGCACATGCATTTGTTTGCTGCTTCTAGGTTTACCAGAGAGATATAACATCAGTGTGCCTATTATTGTATAGACTTCTTTTGTCATCATCCCTGTTTAAAATCCAGTATACTTAGCGCATTCAGAATGTACATGTCTGGAGCTGACAGCTCCCTGTTTTTGCATGTATAAATTCATACGTGCATGGGATGTGTTTGGCCATTGTTGTGCTGCACCTAAGCTGTCTGGCTAAACATGTGTACCCTATTTATCTAATTGACTGATCAATGAGTGCTATTCAGAAGAAACAAAAAGATATTTACACATCAGCAGATAGGGGACCTCCAGGATTTATGGTAATTGACTGCCATTCCCATCTGGTTCCTCTGAAACAATGAAGTGTACAGAGGTCCTGCTAGACAAAGATCAAGAAAAGGCCTTTTCTCCCTCTGACAGATCCCAAGAAATCACAGCATTAGCAGGGAATGATGAAAGAGTTCTGAAATATCTATGAAAAGTATGTTGTGAATATTAAGTCCTGCAGCTTCAGCAGATTTTATGGCTCTCCATCCATACCTTACTGTGAAGCGTCCTAAAAGAGGCACTGAGATCTTGAGCCAAGCATAACTTCAAAGAAAGCATCTGTGTAACAGAATCGATGCGAGTCCTGACTAATTTAATAGAAGTCCAATCCAGTCTTGTTATATACATATCAGAGCTTCAGCTCTCCACAGCTCATAATTGTTTGGCAATCAGATACTTCCAGAATGTTCTATATAATCCTGATGTTTTCTCTTGAATTTCTCATTGCATTTTAAAAATATAATTGGGATATGGTCTATCCTGATCAACCAATCAAATATTATGTGGTGATTTGTCATTTCTTTACTTTGGCAATAAAGTTAACAAACTGTCTTTGCTTGGACTAATGTTGTGGTCTCAGCTTCACCTTGTCCATAGAGTGGGCCCATTCTTTTGAAGTGTTGCTTTTCCCCACTAGATATAAGAAACTTCTGTTTATTTTGCTTCATTGTAAAGAAATACAGTTTCCCCTGTAACACTAAAACATCAATCCTCTGCCACATGCCTTGCCATGTAGAACAACTTTGAGATTATCATAATTCAGACCTGCACATGTGAATAGATTTTTAGAGGTCCGAATATGGGAGATCTGCCATTGTCCTATTTGTATCATTTTCAGGCATAGGACATAACGGCCATGTTCAGACATGAAGTTAACTATGGTTTAGCATTAAGTGAGTTTTGGGCTTCTACATCGCCTCTCCTCCGGTGGAGTCATGAGCAAGACATGGAAAAATTGGGAGAACATTGTAGGGGAACGCATTGGAGCAAGATCCCTCCACTAAGTTTTGGTCAATTCCCCCATTGTAGCCCCTAATAACACAGCCACCACCCCAAAAAAAAACCTATATTGAGAGGGATTTGAGAGGTGCATGGGATTGTAAGGAGAAAGAGAAGTGAAGTAAGTTATGTGAGCTGCCTTCCATTCATGCAAGTACTGAGTTTTGTGCTTTTGTACTATTAAATCCAATTATACATCACTGTTTCTTTTTTCTACTTCTGAATCTCCTCCCCAATCACAGCTGTATTTTAAGACACTTCTCTTAGTAGAACTGCTACTGTATAAGCAGACATCTGTTTTTTCAGGGCTTTGGGTATCCTTTTCCTCAACCACAGAGTTTTTCTCCATGATTTAATTATAAATGATGGGTTGCATTTACTTTGATATAGCAGATTTTGATCTAATTTCAATAGGTTTGAAAAGACAATGTGGACAGCATCCTTCACAGTCTGGTTCATATATTATGTGTTTTCCAGGGTTTTTGGGGCTGACATTATAAATGATGCGATGTTCCGTGTTGCAAGCTTAAATATATACTAATCGTAATTCCTCAATTTTTAGAATTACTGGATCTCCAGCCTTTACCTATCACAGCTTTGGGACGTCCTGAGTATGAAGCCCTGTACAAATTCACTCATTTCAACCCAATTCAGACGCAGATATTCCATACACTTTATCACACAGATTGTAATGTTCTTCTTGGAGCTCCCACAGGCTCTGGGAAGACAGTTGCAGCAGAACTGGCTATCTTCAGAATTTTCAACAATTATCCTACATCCAAGGTTTGCAAAAACATTTATTTTCCTGAGAAATGTTCGCTTTTTTTATTCTGCTTTTTATTAGTTCTGAACTTGCCATGCAAATGGACAGTGCTATTGTGTAAGAACACTTCTTTCTTATCTGAGTGTGTTCATTAAAAAATGTTTTACCACACTTGTGAAATGGAAAAACCACTACTAAATATGAATATTTTTGTTACCAATGAATGAGAAATGCAAGGAAGTAAACACAATATGTTGTACTTGTTTTAAATGTTCTTATTAATTATTTTTAAACTTACAATATGTCTGTATGTTCACACTTTTTCTTGCTTCCTTTGGCCTTTGTCTTGCAGGCAGTGTATATTGCTCCCCTGAAAGCTCTGGTGCGAGAGAGAATTGAAGACTGGAAAATTAGAATTGAAGAAAAGCTTGGTAAAAAGTAAGCTTGCTTTTTTAACATGGTCAGAAATAAAACTTTTTTGTAAAAAAAAGAAAGAAAGAAAAGAAAAGCAACAACAATCCTGTAATACCTCATATTCAGATAAAGGCTAGCTTCCATGTCAAGAGAATTGTCAACAGGTAGCATAAAAAAGAAAGTTGTGTGCTTCAGAACTTGTTGTCCTTTGAGAATTCTGCTGTCTTTACAAGACAGCATAACTTGTACGTGACAGTAAAAGTTGTAAAACTTGTAGAGAATAAATTCCTGAAGAGTATTTTTATGAAGAATATTTCTTAAGGCTCAGGATCCTTTCACTATATAACATACATACACACACACACACACAGAGAGAGAGAGAGAGAGAGAGAGAGAGAGAGAGAGAGAGAGAGAGAGAGATCTTAGCCCAGCAGAAACTTCCTATACATTGATCTAGCGTTAACTAAGAATCTGTATATATGGGACGCGGGTGGCGCTGTGGGCAAAAGCCTCAGTGCCTAGAACTTGCCGATCGAAAGGTCGGCGGTTCAAATCCCCGCGGCGGGGTGCGCTCCCGTCTTTCGGTCCCAGCGCCTGCCAACCTAGCAGTTCGAAAGCACCCCCGGGTGCAAGTAGATAAATAGGGACCGCTTACTGGCCAGATGCAGCTTTGTCACGCTGGCCACGTGACCCGGAAGTGTCTCCGGACAGCACTGGCCCCCGGCCTCTTAAGTGAGATAGGCGCACAACCCTAGAGTCGGACACGACTGGCCCGTACGGGCAGGGGTACCTTTACCTTTACCTTTTTAAGAATCTGTATATGTGATAAATGTTCAGATATTATCTACACACATCACACCTTGAAATCACTTTATAATAGGGATGACTTTATAAAAAATCATGACTAGGGTAGATAGAAGATCTGCTGCTTTTTCAGCATGGATAAGTAGGGTCCTGTAGTAGAATGAATATTGTTTTTCCCTACTGACCTCTAGGCTACCACTTTCATGACAACTCCAGCTTTGATCCTGTCTGTAAAAGGAGCTGCTACAACTAGAATGAAGACTGACTACTTTCCATTTTCAGCTAGGGTGATGGATTAGGAAGTCAGCCTTTGGATCCTATTGTTGATTCATCCCAGTCAGAGACAGCAAAGGGTTTGGGGGTTTTCTGCATGTTTATATTAAGGGTTAATGTTATGGCCCTACTGTCTACTCCAAAACGGATATGAATCTGTGTTGTATTGCTTCACAATGACCATTTGACTCCCTTTACAGGGTTGTGGAGTTGACAGGGGATGTGACTCCTGATATGAGGTCAATTGCCCAAGCTGACCTCATTGTTACTACACCAGAGAAGTGGGATGGGGTCAGCAGAAGCTGGCAGAACAGAAGCTATGTTCAAAAAGTTTCCATTCTCATCATAGATGAGATCCATCTGCTAGGTGAGCGTCGTTTTCACCATTATTATTGCTGGAATTGAAGTGTGCTCTGGCATTGCGAGTTGAACTTTAAGGAATATTGATGTCTGTTTTCCTTTTCCTCCTTTCCTAGGGGATGAGAGAGGCCCTGTGTTGGAAGTTATTGTGTCTCGTACTAACTTCATCTCATCTCACACAGAAAAGCCTGTCAGAGTTGTTGGTTTGTCGACTGCATTAGCTAATGCCAGGGATCTTGCCGATTGGCTAAATATCAATCAGGTATGCAAAAGACATGAACGCCAGTTGTTTTTGAGAGGAGTAGCACTCTGGCATTGGTTTGGGGATAAAAACAACCTGAGGCATGAACAGTGAACCATTTATATGTTTTCTCTTTAGATGGGACTATTCAACTTCAGGCCGTCAGTGCGCCCAGTTCCATTGGAAGTACACATTCAGGGCTTCCCAGGCCAGCATTATTGTCCTCGTATGGCTAGCATGAACAAGCCAGCATTTCAGGGTATGCAACCAAAGATACAACTTTATTTTTATGAGTCTGTGATAGACAAATTGTATTATGTGTTGTTGTGTATCTTCTTGGTTTTTGTTTCAGCAGCACTACCCAGCTTCAGGCCTTGTACATTAAAGATGCTAGCACCACACATGTCAGTGGAACTTAAATGTATTTCAAACAGAATAATTGAAATTACTGTTCACATTTGACACTGTGTAAACATTTTTCTATTAATATTTTAAGATTTACAACATAAAACCTTTTGTGGTATTAATTCAGTAAGAGATTTGCTCCTCATGGAAGCATTAAAAATTGCAAACAGAAGTTGCATGTCAAGCTAAGCTTGCATAATTCTGATTTCAGGGCAATAACCATAAACTTCAGAATTTTCAGTGTGCCCAAATATGTCTCTGTTTTCAATTCTTTATTCTTAAACTGGCAAGCGGGATAGATTTAAGAACCACCTTCATATTTTATTGAAACATGTTCTGTGTACATTCCATAAGGAATATTTATTATATCAATTAAAAAGAAGTCCCCAAATAAATTTTGTGATGTGAACTGCTGTTGATTGTAAGGCGACAGTTGTGAGGTGACTTTTTAGCTGATCTAATTAGCCTTATGACAGAAACTAAGTATTGATTGGGGACTGGAGACCAATCTTGGCAGTTCAGATTATTTACACCTCAAGGAGGAGTATTGTAGAAAAACACTAATGAACAATAAATCTGTCCAGAGCTGTTCAGCTACACCTGTTCCAGAAGCAACAAAAATTCATTAGCTGTCAAGCTTTCTTTAGGCAATAGATATATTGATTTCTATATGAAGACACAATATTTACATTTTCTCCTATCGTACTTATGTGTACATGCATTGGTTTCCATTTGCAGAAACGTTTTGCCATGATTTATCCTAAAATTAAGTGGAACTTCAGAAGACTGCATGAAGGGATAAAATCATTTTATATTCAGCAAATCCTTTAGCATTTAAACAAGTATGTGGTACATATTGATAGTATCTGAAACAGTAGCTTGGTGCTCTTAAAACTTTGGCTGATTGATCAAATTGCTATAGAAATTTGATTTATAGAGAGGTTTTCTTTACACTTGTTTGATATAATATGGTTGTGAATGTGTCAACATTTTCCTTTATAATCTCCATTTCACAGCCCGTAAAATTTTGTTGCCAGCTGAAACTTTTCATGCTCAGCAAGAAAATACTTAAAAAATAAAACTGGATTGTTTGGCTTGTCTGTTTTGGTATTTGAAGTGCAAAAGCACAACAAAACAATAATAAAAATACCAATTTAAGTCACAGGCAGTTTCCATTCAAATGAATCCATGGCTGATGTAAAGGGATTGTGCAAGGATTGCTGACTAAAGGAAATACATTGCATTGTTCTGAATTTCTGGTTTTCCACAGCTATCAGGAGTCATTCTCCAGCCAAACCAGTTCTTATATTTGTATCATCCAGACGTCAGACTAGACTTACTGCTTTGGAGTTGATTGCTTTTTTGGCAACTGAGGATGATCCAAAACAGTGGCTGAATATGGATGAAAGAGAGGTATACATTTTCTGTTAATTGAATTAGGGGGATTTCTGGTTTTTCTCTTCTCTTCTCTCCCCTCCCTCCCAATTTCTTTTTACCACCCTTCCATTTTATTTGTTTGCTTTTTTTCTTCAACTTGACATCCTGGCATTCTATCTTACAACAGATCTCAAGGATAGACTAAACTTGCACAGTGTGCTCAACTTCTTCTTCCTTTAGATTCCCTCTTCACTGGGACAGGATGAAATCTTCCTGTAACAAATGAAGCAAGCCAGCATAGCATAGCTGTGATTTAGCAGCTGTGTGCTCCACCTACAAAAACCAAAAGGTAGCAGCAGCTATGGGAGTTCGCTCAATGGGAAGCTGGAATGCCCTGCACTGCAGATGGCTGGGAGAGTTATTCCAGAATTTCTCATTTATATACATTCCATCGCCATCAACATTCCATAAGTCCCTGAAAGCTCACTTGTTCTTTCAGGGCTGCTTTTGGAATGCTTAATTTTTTCCCTTTTATTTTAATTTACACACTTCTCTGTGCCTAGGGAGTCTCCTGAGTTGGTAAAACTTGCTGCCCTCTTTATTTAGGCGGGGGCGGGTCGTTTGCTTCAAAACTGATGATTTACCTCTGATGCTCCCCAACCTGTCTTCACGTTTCATTGAGTGAAATGCTCTGAGCACCCTATTCTTAATAGTGGTGCACGAAGGGTTAGACTTCAATTACTAGTTAGCTATGTTTTTTTGTTGTTCTTAGGTGGCTTGTGGTGTGTTACACATGGTACTCTAGAAATCATATTCAATTGGCAAATAGCAACAAATGATTCAGATCACATATTCAGTATGGTCAAATTCTTAAGAATAAATTGTCACTTAACAGTTCCCATTTTGTATTATGAAAATGACCTTGTATCTCTTAGCCGTTTAGCTAAATGTCACATCTTCCCTTGAGCATTCTAAAAATTACAGAGTGTGTCCTTAGATGGTAATGTCTTTAAAATTTTAACTAAAGCAGTGTTAACTATAACTGTCATCAGTGATTTAATGCAACATTGTTACTGGACATGATTATTTTTAGGAAAGGTGTTTGACCTCCAAAGCCAAAGCATGCTTACTTGGGAGCAAGTCCCTGAGTTAAATGAGGTTTGTTCTTTAATAAGGGCACTTGTGATTGCAAGCTTTGAGTGCTAGAAATGTTGTTGTAAGCAATGGAACTTATGCTGCTTGCTGAGGTTTGGGTTTTAAAGAGACTAAGCAGAAGTATTTATTTAAAAGGTCCACAGACCGTTTGATTGATAGGATATTAATTTGGGAAATTAAATCAATTTAAGTGGTATTTATGTAAAGGTGGTATGCAGTATAATGATGAATGTGGTGTAATTGAAGGAGAATTAATTTGGAGCAGAACATGGGTGGGGAATTCACTGGGTGCGTAAATAGATTGAAGAAGAACCATTTTAGAGCTCTTTTGATTGGAGCAGGAAGGGGACATTTTGCACAAGCTCAGAGACAGTCAGTGCCCAGGGTGTCAGGAATTTTGAGAACATTAGATGCAAGCATATTCTTCCAATTCCAAGGTGTGAAAAAACTGCTCGTCAGCACAACAGCACAAAAATGTTGACAGCTAAGTTTGGCAATTGTGTAAAAGAGGAGGAGGAAAATTGTCAGGAGGATACTTGTGAAATTAAAACATCCCAAGGGTCCTGTTGCACCATAAAAGCAAATACAATTATTATTGCATAAGCCTTCTGTAAGCCATCATCAGTTGCATGAATTGTTCAGGTGTTGGATATTATTTATGCATGGGTGTACATAAGATAGCACACACTGATACCTAGCATTTCTACTCATAGCACATTTCAGTGCTCATACTGCTTCACATACTTTCAACATCATCATAATCTTTACAATAACCCTGTAACCTAGGCCAGTACAGTATTATTCCCACCATGTGCAGGTGGGCTGAAGGGTCCAATTCACGTGCAGTGTACAATACATTTTGTGACTGGCCATGCATCCCGTGGGAGCCATTTTGTGGCTGTGGCCATTATATTTTAGTGGGCCTTTCATTCTTATCCACAAAGCAAAGAGAAAACTCGACAAACTCTGTTTCAGTGCTGCTGCTTCCTCCTCTTCAATGAAATCAGCTGAAATACCTGAAGCTACATAAGAGAAAATGAAATAGAACAAAATTGCAAAGAAGATAACGTCAGGTTCACAATGGTTATTACTGATTTGACACCTTAAGTACTTAAGTTTGTATCTCCTGAGTTGCAAGTGATATAGGCCTTTAGGTTTTAACACATTCCTAAGGACAGGAAAAACTACTTGACAGGGTTTACAGTGCATTGGGAGAGCTTCCTTAATATCCAAACATTTTTAATACAGCACACGATCATCTGAATTGTACTGTAGCATAAGCAAGGAGAAAAAGGATTCATTGTGCAGATGTTGTTGATAAGAGAGAGGCTTATCTACAGTGGCCATGGAACAGAACTGATGGGGGCAAGATTTTTGAGCTGTGAGCTAATAAAATAGTTTCTGCTTTTGAATAGTTCTTAAAGTAGAGACTACTTAAGGACATTCAATTATCCAAAGGCAGTCAAGATTTAGGAAATGGCTGACAAACCTTCAGAAGCAATGCTAGTCTTAGAAAGATTTTTGAAATCACTGGAAGGATTCTAGAAGCTTTGACATACAAATTCATAGACATCTCTGAAAGTTGGTTGGCTTAAAATCACCTTTTTGACTTTTCATTTATTTAGGTGTTTTGAAACCAAGTGATCTGCTTTTACCAAATTCTTCTTCAATTACAATTTTAGACCTAAATTATTTTGGCTGAGAGGTGGTTATAGGTGTCTTATTGAACAGATACAAGTTGTTTGGCCCCCATGCAAAGTTTCTACCTTCCACTTTTCCACTGAGCCAGTCCTTAGAAAATCACTGTACGGCAGCAGTAAGTCAGGATAAAAACTTTGGCAGGCCAGATGTGGTCTGTAGCCTTTAATGTTTTCTGTTATTGTTCTAAAGTCTCCTCTTCTTCCACCTTGGTTGTGAGAGTTCATGTAAACAATGTTATTGCAGAGCATCAGTACCTCCTGTGAGGGCAAATAGATTAGTAGATTCAGTATCTTCTTCAGGACAGACATCATTTGGCATAGTTATTTCAGACTGATGGACAGAACTAAGCTTCCTAAAGCAACATATACATCAGAAGGCTCAGTTTGGTCAGAATCAAGTATACACTTCCAGAGATAATGCTAAATACATTATTCCTGGTAAATGAGCCACCATAGCTGCTAGAGGGCTGTGACAATTTGTGTCCTGGGCTTTTTAGACTTGTCTACCCATGTACTATCTGAAACCAAAGGGGCACATTGTTTGCCAGATGTGAAATATATTGGCATTATTTTCAGCTCTCCTACCCCACTACAGGTGCTGGGAGCAATTGTAGGAGATGACTAATACTGTCGCTTTTTAAATCCCAGTTGATTAATCCAGGTCAGTTGCCTTTTATTTCATTCTTTTTAAGAAAACTCTTCAGCTGATGATTGTAGACGGAGCTGCCCATTCAACACAAGGCCTGAAACACCTATATGTCATGCTGTCCCATTCTGAGAATATCCTGTGTTGTCTGTTGCCTGCTAGAGCACAAAAGAGAAAGTAAATTGCTAGGTGTGTCACCAGTTTGAGCAGTCCAGGCTATCCTGACAATTTGACAGATATAGCAGAGACAGCCTTATGTAAGTGTTACTCATGTATACCAGCTAGAGTGGAATGGCGCTTTTAGCTTTGCTCCAACATCAGCTCATCTTTCTTAAAGAACTGTGTGTTTTGTGTGACTGTCTTGCCTGTATAAAAAAGCAAATGTGTGAGGTTCTCTTCTGGCATGAGAGCTTTGTGCCACTGGGCGTGCCCTACAAATGAGGAGATGCTCACACATTTGCTTTTTGTGTGTCCCCACACTGGTTTGTATTTGTGTTCCCTACACACAAGTAACACAGGCTTAGGTCATAGTAACCAAAGCCAGATGCAAGTGAGCAATGTGCTCACAGTACTGAGAACAAACTTTGGTGCCTCGCATTCTTACATCAAGGGAAACAGTACTATTTTTTTTCTCTTTAAAGGGTCTATGACAGTTTCCCTGAAGATTCATGTTTTGAAAGCAATAGTAGTATAGCCTCACTAGACACAGTAGTGTGATTTGCTTTGCTTTTAATGTATTTAATCACAAGGTTTAATCACAAGGTTTAGCTCCTTGTGATTGATCAGTGTAGGTGAAACAAAACTAAGGAGATTTATTTATAGGGTGTATGTAACTCCTAAACTGCAAAGAGGACATCCAACAGATTCAGTCCTGTGTAACGTACAGTATTGTGCCAATTAGGTACCTAGGAAAGATCCTGTTGAAAACAGAAGCTAGTTCCTGTGACAAATGTAAAAAAGTGCAACATACTAAATTAGTATTTGCTTGAATTTGATTTTATTTACTATAGTCTGAAATTTTAACAGATGAGACTCATGAGGAGAAGGGAAATCTAGTACTGGTATGTGGCTTTTAAACTATAATTGCAACTTCTTTCCACAGTGTATTTAGTACTGTAAACATTTACAGCTTGTTAAGATTGTACTACAGCTAATTTAATAAAGCTAATGTAGTATCTTTTAAACAATTACACTTAGTAACACTTAGGAAGGCCTCATCCAATTCCTGCTAAGAACATTAAAAAGACTGCCACACGTATTGTGGAAGGCGGTGGAGGCCTTTATAGCTTCTGAACAGGAAACTGATGTGCAGCTGTGAATATGAAGCAAAATGTGTGTGCATGTATACAGAGGAATAGGCTTCCTATATAGATCTAAAAATAGTTTTTAAAACTGCTCTGTTTAGAGAGTGTCAAGAGAGTGTCAAGCATATTCTTTTGCTTCTAACATTCATATCAATAACTTAATATTTTCAATATGATTTTCAAAGAAAGAAAAATAGAGTGGTTTTGAACATGTTGTGACAGCTCTCTCTCTCCAATTTTAGAGGCAATGTTAGGGCAATCTGTAGTTTGTGGGTGAAATTTAATGCTGCTTCTCTGTTCACAAAATGTATTTTGATCCATCAGAAAGAGAGAAAGAAAGGCGATTATCTCTCATTGTCCCTTCTGTCTGCAGGCCCTCCACCATCACTTGCTGGAGAGTACCCCAACCCTTTGGAACAGATTTTTTTGGGGTGCAAAGGTCTGCAGTGTGGAGGGAATTTGGGGCAAATAGCCTCCCCTTTTCTTACATTAGTAAATGTCTCTGCTAGATCAAAAGCCATTTCACAAGCAGAATGGCAGCACTGGATTTCACCCAAATATATTTCTTTAATCATTTCTTCTCGGGGCTTTCAATATTCTGAAACAAATACGTTTGGGTGGGATGAAGGCATGCCCTTCCACAAATGGAAAAGCTCTTTCCATTCGCAGAAGAGATTCTGATTCAGCAAAGGCTGCCACAACAGAAAGGAGGGAAATAATTTCTGCAGCCCACATCACTGGCTCCTATTCTGTTCCACGGGGTCCCCTAATCATTTGGAGCAGCTTTTTGGTGAGCAGAGGAAAAAGAAGATTTGGGGGGGGGCTCCCTTTCCTTGAGTCAGGAGGTGTCCCTTGAGCAGAACTCCACTCACAGGAAACCTGAAAATCTGTCTTTGTAAAATAATGTCAATTGCTCCTATTTTAAACCCAGTATTTTTTTAGCTAGGCTTTCACCTTATTTTTTTAATTTAAAATTAAAACGTTTGTTGTGACTTGGTTGGGACCTTTTCTATGAGTTGACAGATTCAGCAGGAAATTTTTAAAAATACACAATAAATCTCTCTGTATTTTAGAATTCAGTTCATTTAAAATTCTATTCATTTATATTAGGATTGTGTATGTGTTTCTTGTTTACACGTATTTATCCTGCCTTTCCTCCCAAAGATCTTAGGGCAAGATACGTATTTTATCTTCGCAACAACCCTATAAAGGTAGATTAGAATGAAAAATAGTAACTGGCTGAAAGTCACCCAGGAAGCTTCGTGGCCGAGTGGGGATTTGAGTAGACACCTTCCAGATCAAGCCCCACTCGGTATCCATTGTTGCTGCATGGATGGTGCTTAGAATGAGGCATACCAACATAATGTGTGGGCTGAATCTGTGTAGTAGGGGACCTTTCTCAGGATTTGCAGTGCCTCTTCCTTCTGCAGTGTTGGGCTTTATCATAAAAAAAAATGCCATTTAACTTTTAACGCAGCAGCACTTTAACTAAACTCAACATCTGTGCCAGATGTGAAATGTGTAATTATATTTTATTTTAAAGACTTCATAACTTTCCTGATTCTTTTGTTCAGCCCATCTTTTTTTTTTTACCAGCCATTTCAGACAATCGATAAGCATTATGCAGTGGCATATGGTCTGGGTCTGATGTGCTTTGAAAAGGGTACAGAGTACTAATAATGAGGATTCTGCGAAAATGGGAAAACCAGGGCGGCAGATATGCTTTGAGAAAGTATGGGGTTTTAGCATCTTGAAACAATATATCACACTCAAAGGGACAGAATTGGGCTGCACAATCTGTTAGCTCATTCTTGTCCAATCTGGTCTCCTCCTTTCTTTTGGAGCCAGTGTTGTCATCAACTTGCTGAATTATACCCTGACTGGAATGAATTTCAGACTCAGGGTAATGTATCTACTTAAATGGAATTCTATCTTTCTACGAAAAGCTTTTTAGGTATAATAAATTTTTTAAAATATATTTTTAAACCCTGGTAATGTTAAATTGTTCAGAATTTTACATGTGTGGAAGGAGTGAGAGAGAAAATACAGTGTTTTAGTCTGAGAAAAATCTTGCTGGTGTTGTCATGAGATTTTTTCCCGCAACTTTTTTTTAAAAAATGTTATTTATGTTACAAAAGGAATCTTAAGTGCATCTTTCAGAGATAACTTTTAAATGGCACATTCATCGTTAAATTATATAACATGAGGGCTATACTTTTTTCGGAGTTTGAAAATCAACAGATCACATCAGAGTGGGTTGGATCTCTTTTATTATTAAAATAATAACCAACCCACTTCAAATTAGCAAACCTTAGCTGAGCGACTGAAAACACAGTTTTCTTGCTGCTTCAAATTAATTTTGATAGCAAATGCATCTGGTAAACGTACTGTGCCTTTTCATGGTTAACACTTGTTCATGCTTTTAAAGAGCTGTTATGTACGCATGTTAATATGTACACATTCCCTTGACAGGTTTTCTTTTGGCAGTGATGTCTTGAGCAAAGCTAGAAAAATCATTAAAGTTTGCTTCATGCTTGAGATGGGCAGTTTGCAAACATCTTGCACTGATAGCCATCTCTGAGGTTTCACGAGAACTATTATCTCAGCATTGTTGATCTGGCAATTGTCCTTCCAGCATTCCTCATGTTTTGTTGTATTTTATAAGGTGAATGGAATATGCATGCAAAAATAGACTCCAGGAAAGTGGTTTTCCAGAAAACAAATTGTCGTTAAGAATTTTTAAAGCTGTGGAATGTGCTTCTGGGTAAAATAGGTGTTTGGAGTTTTTTATTACGCTGATTTATGTGAAAGTGAGGGGGGTCTGCTAAAAATGGCCAAGATTCCCCGCTGCTAGAATGACAGGCTCACAGTGCATATGCCAGCACTCCTGCTAAGGGTCCTTTAGTTTTGCTGTGTTAAATTACACAGCTTTGCAGGTATAGCTAACAGCACGGCAGGACATTGCTTTAGTACAAAGGCAGTGGGCGGATTGGGAGGGGATGAATAACATCATCAGCACAGCAAACGGTAAGAACTTCCTCTGTGAATAAATGTCCAGCAGTGTAATGGGGAGAGATGTTCTGTGCTTAAAACTTTGATAACAACCAGGAGGGGAAGTATAAAGTTGATTGGCCAAAGTAAACAAGAAAACAATTTCATGTTTTTATATTTCTTGGAGGTCTGAGCATTTCACTTGAGCTAGAATAAATAGCACTATAACTACACTGCCGCAGGTCTTGCAACATAAGCCAATGTTACAAATACAATGAATATATGCACTATGTACACTTGATCCTTTTAAATATCATTGCAAGTCATGTTTTCCTCCCAAACAGTGAACCAAATTTTTTAGCTACAAGACCCCAATTGTGAGGCAGGCAGTTTACAATGACTGGCTCCTGGCTCAAAAAGTTGTTTGAAAATCAAAGGTTTTGATTAAACTATCCCATTGATTATGTTGGCTCTTAGACACAAAGCTTATTTTACTTCTTGGAACAGTGATTAGAAGTCTCAAAGGAATTCATACCCCATACACACACACCCCACACAAAAAATCAGTTGTTGCTCCTTTACAGAAAACTGAGGGCTCCCTTTATAATCCACTATAAAATAGTGTCTTTGTTTAAGATGTATGTTAAAGACAGCCTCACTACCCTTCTACCCTTGCATATATCTCCATGCACTGTATTCATTCATTCTACCCATCCAGTTGAGCTTCTGTAAATATATGATTTCCTTATGTTTCCATCCTATACTCTGGTGCACACATCAAACTTTCATTTTCCAGTGATTTACAATAAGCATTTGGGTAGCAGCGCCTATGCTTGGGCTGATCTAGGAGCTTTCCTCAGATCATGTAAATTGGCAGCAAGCAGAACCAAAACATCACTTCAGAAAACTGGGTTCCCTGTTGTGCATCATTGTCAGATCATTGTTGTGGGATTTACATTATATTTGACTCTTTGGGCTTGACAAACTAGTCTAAATAGGTGAGATATGAATAGATTGTATTAATTTTATGAGTTTTGTGAATTAAATAACATTTTGCCATAATTTTACAAGTATACAGTAATATTGGTATTACCTGTTGACATGATACAAGTTACTATTTACTCAGATTTTTAAAAAGAAAAAAAGATATGTTTTGATGTTCAGAAGTTGTTGGTGTTTATTAAAGGCCCCAGGGTCAGTCCCTGGCACCTCTAGATAAGGCTCAGAAAGACTTGCATCTGAAAACCTGGAGAGCTTCTGCCAGTCAGTGCAGAGATAATACTGGATACTGTGGTTGTACTTGATAGACATGAAAGAATCTTCATGAAAGATTTTATTTCTTTTTTATTGAATTGTGTGGGTTTTTTTGTTAAGTGACAAATAGCAAATAGTATAGCAAGAATAATAGAAGGTACAACATTTCCTTTTACAAAAACAATTTACAGACATCTTTACAATGTTTATGCTCTTTCAATTAAAGGTTTGGCCTCTTACAATTCCAAGGTACCCAACAGTAAATATAGTTCAGCATTTTCTTGTGTTTTATCGTAGCGACATGCAATAAATGGGCTCCTTTTTTCAATGAATTTATCATCAATTTGTCTCCCTTTTCATATTTTGAGAATATTGTTTAGTTTTTACAATTGAACGCTATCCCATACTCTTACCATCCAGTTGTCCAGTATTGGCACATTAATTTTTTTCAACTTAGAATTACCATATGGGCCACTGTTTAAAAGTGTGCCGTTTCTCTGTCTTCTAAAAGAACAAGGTATTTTACGTATCGCAGTATGTAACTGTGCAGTGGTGGAACATTTACTTTTATATACTTGTTTCTTCTAGTACAGCAATCTGGAAATGTCTTAGTTGGAGGCATGACCAAAATACATTCAACGCATCTGTGTTGTAGTTTTGCGTCTTCAGCATAGAATATTGATGTAGCTGGCATTAAATACCACCTGGAAAGGAGTGTCATTGGAGACTAATACTGACAGTTAGTTGAACTGTATGGGTGGTGTTAAGCTAGATTTTATTCAGAGTAGATCCACTGAAATTAATGGACCTACCACAGCTATGCTCATTAATTTCAATGGGTCTTCTCTGAATTAAAGCTAGTTGAATACCACCCTGAGTTTCTATAACTATTTATGAAAGGTTTCTTAAAATGTAAATTTAACTATTATACTGTGTGGCTATTTTAAAAGTCCATGAACTAAAGACCATACCAGTTTCCGTATGCCACTCACATTATTTCCAGACAACACATCTTATGTTGCCTTGAACAATGTTTCTGAAGCTTGCCCAAGTTTGAGGCAGGTTTTGAGATACCATGGAGGAGTTCATTCCAAAGAAGGCAATTCAGAACCCACCTTGAGGGTTTTACATGCACACCTTTGCATCAGTATGCAAATATATACTGCTTGAATAATCCTTTTATAATTTCAAAAGCAGTATGAAACTCATGGGGCTTTGCTTTCTGTAAGTTACCATGTTTTTCCGTGTATAAGACGTCCCCATGTGTAAGACGACCCCTATTTTTTTTAACCCAAAATTAAGAAATTAAATTGCTTAGCTTTTTTTTGGGGGGGGGGAGGTCACTTCCGCCAATCGCTCACCCGCCTGCCCGCCACTGCCGATCACTTGCCACAGCCACTGCCAATCGCACACCTCGCTGCAGCCGCCAGTTGTCCTCCCACTCACAGCCACCAACAGCCCACCCGCCCACTTGCCCCAGCCGCCAATTGCCTGCCCGCCTCACCACAACCACCAACCACCTGCCCACTTGCCGCAGCCAATCGCCAGCAGGCCTTGCCGCAGTTACCAATCACCCGCCCAATCGCCGCTGCCAATCTCCTGCTTGCTGCTGCCATTAATCGCATGTCCCCCCTCTGCATTCACTATTTGTGTATAAGCCAACATCCAATTTTTGCCTATTTTTTTAAAGCAAAATGTATCATCTTATACAGTATATTAATACAGTATATTAATAATATGTGGAGTGCATTATAAAGGTGACTGTGTGTTTGTATAGCTTATTGCTCCCCTCCCGTTCCTGATGCTTCTCTATTTTCTTGCTTCTGTGAATTCCTTAATGAAGAGACTGTCTTTTTCCTTTGTTTACTACTAAGACTGTATAGTATATTGATAAGTATTTACTAATGTCATATTGCTGGGGGGAAATGCTCTGGAAGATTCTTAGATTAATCCTTTTTTTGTTGTTATTGCAGATGAGTGTCATCATAGGAACAATCAGAGAGTCCAATCTCAAACTGACCCTTGCTTTTGGAATAGGCATCCACCATGCTGGCCTGCATGAACGAGACAGAAAAACTGTTGAAGAGTTATTTGTGAATTGCAAAATCCAAGTATGCTTGTTCTGTAATATTATACTAAGATGTTCTTATTCATTTCTTAAACTTCTGTTTACTTCACACAGAGGTCCTTTATATATTTTTAATCTTGTATCTTTTTCTTTTTAGGTCCTTATTGCTACTAGCACGTTAGCCTGGGGTGTCAATTTTCCAGCGCATTTAGTAATTGTTAAAGGGACAGAATTTTATGATGGAAAAACAAGGCGTTATGTTGATTACCCAATTACAGGTATTGTCAGAAATCACAAAACTCTTAGAAAAAATACATGTTATAATTAACTACTGATATCCAAGAACATGGAAGTTAAATATGGAAGCTGAACTAGAGCTGTCATATCTTTTGTTCAGTTTCTTTAGCGATACTACATCACATTCCTTACTACTACATGGTAAACTTTTAGCTGTGCTTTGAGAATACTGAATTGGAATAATTGAGTGGAATTTGATAGCAAAGAACAATATCTGAGAAGAGAGAACAAATTGGGAGGGTATGGTAAAACATATTTTTTAAAGTCAGTATTGAACAAACATACCATAAAGTGCTTACAAGCAAATGACATATAGTTTATGAGATATATTATATGGATGAATAATAATCTGATCTTAATTAACTTGCCTTATTTAATCATTTAATCTCAAGACATATGAGAGTAGCCAGGCATTTAGTTTCATTTTCTTACCTGCAGCATTGCAGGTTAGATGGGGAATACTTGTCATTGTTTTGATTTCAGCATTGCTTCATAAAAAAAATTATCAGCATAAAACTACTCAAAGGGGAACAGAGAAGTATATTAGGAGAAGGCCAGTACCTTTACCCTAGGATACCACTGAAAAGAGTATAGGAAACTATGTGAACTGATATAGCTCAGGGGTAGAGTCCATGCTTTGCACACAGATGTGCTGTCTCCACTTTAAAAGTATCTCAGATAGCAGAGCTAGGTCTTAAATACAAGGAAATTTCATATATTTGTATGCTAGACTTGTCAGTTTTGTATCAGCCATGTGGAACAAAGGCTAGTTGAGGTGAGGCGTCTTGCTAAAGCATTTGGATGGGGCGTTTGGGAGCCTTGAAACAAGATTCCCAAACCTCATTTTATTGAGACTTTGCAAAATCAAAGTTCAACTTTCAGATACGAGTGTGTAGCCAGATGTTGCAAATAAACATTAGGAAAAAAATAGTTTTAGTGTAAATTTTCTGGTCCTTTTTCCAGTTTAAATATTCATATATCTTTTAATCAATATTTGTGCTGTTTATAAGGGTGGTGCTGTATCTGGACATTTGCCTTAATATAAAAAACCAGTACTCTACAGTGTGCTGAATGTTGTCATCAATTTACATTTGCAGATGTTCTTCAGATGATGGGACGTGCTGGGAGGCCTCAGTTTGATGATCAAGGAAAAGCAGTGATTCTGGTTCATGACATCAAGAAAGACTTCTACAAAAAATTTCTTTATGAACCTTTCCCAGTAGAATCAAGGTACAAAATAATAATGCCACAGTTAATTTGGGGAAACGTGATTTACAAAGGCACTGTATTTCACGGAACTACAAACTGAAAAGTTATCATCTTCAAATAGTCCAAATTCCATTTCATGTGGAGGTTTCTCCTAGGTACTCAATTTGTATTTCCAAATTACACCCTATTGCCAAGATAATTCCTTTGTCAGACTGCAATCCTAACCCCACTTAACTGGAAGTAAGCGTCATTAAATGCAATTGGACTTTGCTGAAAATCCCTTTGCTGAGTAGACTTAGTTAGGATTTTTGGCACTAAGTCTTGATTACATGTATCTAAGGTAGATGACAACATTGTATCTGTGGTGAAATCTGCCCTTTTTTCCTGCTGCTACCTGAACACACAAATCCCAACACAGAAAGTTCTTGGGCTGTGGAGGTGGGGTAGCTAAAAAGGCAAGTGGATAAGACAATAGATGAAACGGTGGCAACAAAAGCAACATTGTTCACAAACAGACATGACCATTTTAAAGTTTCTGGTGTCTCGGTGTCTGTTGGGAGATCCTCAGCCCATTAGTCCAGTAATTTTTTATAGCCCCTAGGCAGAGAGATGTCTCATTTATTAGCATAACGGCTGGTAGCAGGTGATAGAATAGCAGTATCCTTCTCAAATGCCATTTCCCAATTTTAGACAGGCTCTAAAGTCGTATTCATTTCAAGTTGCTTTCTCCTGAAAAGATACTGTGGTGCTGCTGCCCTAAAAGGCAGTCTATAAGTAACTTAATTTAAAGGGGGGGGGTGCTCACTGGAATCAGTCCAGGTACTGCAGTCAGTTTTTACAGATTTTAACATCTGTAGCCAGATAAGATTAGTTATCTACCCACTCCAATTGAGTGTTTTGAGTACATAATACTATTCCACAATTAATCTAGGTGAAATGGTGCAATTTTAATTTTTGTTGATTTGTTTTAGTTTACTGGAAGTTCTGTCTGATCACTTAAATGCTGAAATTGCAGCTGGTACTATAACTTCAAAGCAAGATGCAATGGATTATATCACCTGGACCTACTTTTTCCGTCGCCTTATCATGAATCCAAGGTGAGCTGTTAAGAAATTGAGCACCAATGAGGTTTAGTGTGCAAAGTAGGAAACCTTGAATAGCTTGGTTCATATCCCATCTCGCTTATGGACATGCTGGCCATATCACTATATTTTTATCTAAGTCATTCCTTTGTAAAATGGAAACTTTGTAGACACCCTATAGATTGGTACGGTAATAGTATTGTAAATCACTTTGACCATTGTTTACTACAGAAATCATAACTAGACCAACAAAAAGAGTGGGTTCTTTTTTTAAAAAAAGTACAGTTTGTGTATTTTCCTTTTTCTGTTTTGGTTTCGTTACATCCCAGCTTTGAAAAAAGAGAAAGAGGACAGGACAGTCCTTTCACCCTCACTTATCTTCATCCCTTCCACATACTTTTTTGCCCATTCCAGCTGTTGAAATCCTCTCATAGAAGCAGACTTTGCTTTATATATCACTTTCAGAATCAGAGACAGTAGGCCTAAATCAAAATTTACATCCAGGTGTAAAAGCTGTCTATACACACTGCTTTTTTTCAGTGGAATGAACACTCTGGCACACATTTGATGTAGTGTAGATGACGGGTAACCTCTGAGTCCGCATTCCATTGCAGGCAGTCCACTGATTCTAAACTCAGAAATGCATTTGGCAGTGTATCTGATTCACTTAAGGCAGCCCTGTTCAGGGAAGTTTTTAACGTGTGATATTTTACTGTATTTTTGGTTTTTATGGAAGCCGCCCAGAGTGGCTGGGGACACCCAGCCAGATGGGCGGGGTATAAATAATAAATTATTATTATTATTATTATTACTCCTTATCATTTTGAAGAGGGAGTCTGATTCAAAGAAAGTATGGAAACTGAACATTGTCAGAGGCCTGGTCTTAGCCCAACATCCTACTGTTCCACAAGTGTGTTGCAAGTCACTTAGTTCCCTCCAGACTTAAGCCTGACTGAGTGCTCAACGTTACACATGTTTCTCTGGTGTCTACATATAGTAGCAGCATGTTGACATAAATGCATAGCTTTTGATCCTCACTGGTTGGGAAAGCAAGATTTGCTTGCATACCTCAGGGCCCTTTCCATCTATAGGAACCCCCTCTGGACACCTCTCAGGATTCATCTGCTATAACAGTGTCAAGGTCCTGGTGGAAACAAATGATTTTATCTTCAAAATGAAGCTTAGGGTTTAGTCATGTTGAATATATTTCAGTACAGGTGTTGTTGTATCTTGATCACCATTGCTGTGGATTTTATTCAAACGGTATGCTTTTTAAATTATTTTTAAAACTGTATTTTTAAATTTTTGTAATCTGCCCTTGGTACATCTTGTTGAAGGGCAGGTAAGAAATATAATAACAATGGTGGTGATAATTTTGTTGGTTGTAGGGGGCTAAGTAATTCCTATATGCATGATATATAAAGTGCTTTTTCTTTTGTTAGTCTTATGTAAGTGCCCAGTTTTGCATGTTACCAAGTGAGAATATATAAATAGCTGGTTGATTCCTCCCTCCCTACTTAGAACAGAGCTTTTTCTTCTTCTAATCATGCTAATTGGCAACCAAGCCCACACACATTGGTTCAAATCCAAGTGCTCTTGTTACATTGGTTTGTCAGTTAAGCTGCTCAAATTATAGCTCTCAGCCAGGATCCACAGAACCACTGAGTTTCAAACAAGCTGCTTTCCCTAGACCAGTAGAAATTTGTCTTTGAACAAATGACCTTTCCATGCCATGCCACAAACTGCTTCAGAAACTTCCCTCAGTTTCAAAGGCTGTATGGCCAGGCTGTTGTTAGAGAAAAACAAGCTTCCTTGAGCTTTTGGAACCACTTCTGTGGCTCACTTGATCCTGACCATCTTGCATTAATCTTAAATAATTATCATAAAATTAATTACACTTCTTAAGGGCTGAATCATTCCATTTTCTTTATTAAAAAAAAAAACCCCACACAACTTGGATTTTAATATTCCCGTTCTGTTAAAACCAGTGCAACTCTTCTAGCCGAAATAGTTTGATGATTGGCCTAGCGAGTTAAAGACTCCACCAGAATAATACCAGAAAGTTATGTTAACCACAGTCTTGAAATACAGCTGGCTAAAAGAGCACTACCAGAACACTGTCCATCTGTGGAACAAATGTTTTTGAAGACACTCCTTAACTGTGAATATTTTAATTATATTTATTTCCTAAAATTTATATACACTGCTTGAAGGAGGGGGTGTAGACAGCTTAAAGTGTTTTACAAAAGATTATAGTGATGATATTTTTTAAAAGAGGATAACTCTATTACATTTATTTAGTCCAAATTTATAACCCACTGTCCATCCCCAAAAGATGACCAAGAGGGCTCACAATAATAAATTGCATGAAAACAACACACTGACATATTGCAGACTGCCATTAAAACCTGTAGTGTAGAAACATAAAACTATCAGCGAAAAACGTGAATCAATAAATACAAGTCTTTACATGTGTCTTGAACGCAAGTAAGGACATGATTGCCTTATTTCCCTTGGGAGTATTTTCCATAGCTAGGAACAATCCTAAACAAAATCTCCTGGGAGTTTACTTATGAGTAGTAGACAGATTTAGGATTGCACTAAGCTCCATTTTTGGACAATCAGAGCAGTCCCCATGGCCCTATGTACTAATATATCTGGTATGGATTTAAATGTTAACATGTTTTATTTTGATATGTTGTTGTGAAGTGTGTTCTTCACAGGGAATCAGTGAAAATATGTATCTGAAAACATTTATCAAAATTTTTAATTCATTGGTACAGAGAAATTTAGTCACACCTGTTTAAATCTGTGCAGTTTAAATTAGTTTAGCCACTACTCTACTCACTTAAATCCCCTTGATTTCAACAAAACAGAGACACAAATAACTTTTCCAGATTTGGGCTCCTGTAGATAATGCTTAAAGGTAAAGGGACCCCTGACCGTTAGGTCCAGTCGCGGACAACTCTGGGGTTGCGGTGCTCATCTCGCTTTACTGGCCGATGGAACCGGCATACAGCTTCCGGGTCATGTGGCCAGCATGAATAAGCCGCTTCTGGCGAACCAGAGCAGCGCACGGAAACGCAGTTTACCTTCCCGCCGGAGCAGTACCTATTTATCTACTTGCACTTTGATGTGCTTTCAAACTGCTAGGTTGGCAGGAGCAGGGACCGAGCAACGGGAGCTCACCCCGTCGCGGGGATTCGAACCGCCGACCTTCTGATTGGCAAGCCCTAGGCTCCGTGGTTTGGACCACAGAGCCACCCACGTCCCCTAAATAATGCTTAGGATATCTTAAAAATGAGCTGCTATCTTTCAGTTCCACCCAAGTGCTTCTTAAACCCATATAACAGGAAAATTAACTGCTGACAGATACTGAAGTAATTTTGACACAATGCAATAGACTATTTTTAAAAAATAGGATTCAAAACTCTGTGGTCTTATTTGTTAGTTCATCTGTTCTGTCTGTGAAAATGCTTTTTTAATGCTATTACCAAAAAAAAAAAAAAAAAAACACATGATGCTAGTGTTGCTAGTTGGCAGCTGGCCTTGTTCAAAGGAATGTTGAATGACTCCTTGCTTGAATAGAGATTATAAATAGACCACAAATTAGTTGGGCAGTGTTGATGAAGGAACCAAATGTCTCACAGTGTGTTGTAGCTGTTGATAATGTTATGAAGACGAGTAGGTTTTCCCCCAATTTTATTTAGACCATAGCATTTCAAAATGTTTTTGGTTCTACCAAAACCTATTTTGTCTGTTATTAAGAAAAGCAGACTGTAATGTAATATATTACATGTTCTGTTAACAAAAATATTATTAGGTACACCTTCTTCCATCTTTATATTCAACCTATATGGCTGAAAATAAAAAACATGTTTATTTTATGGAGTTTCCATTCTGCCTTTCTCTTTGAATGGCCCCCAGGCAGCTTTCAATAGCAACAACTACTACAGCAAAAACAACAGCCACACACAGTAAAATACAATACTAAAATAATAAACTACTGGAAATTTACCAGTATATAACAAAGAAAAGAAGTAAAGAACAATAGATTAATTATCTCAAATGCCAGTAAAGTAATAGGAGAAGATGTGAATTTATAAATCAAATGGGCCTTTGATTTGGTGTACAAGTTATCTTATAATGAAATGAAAGACTCACCATTTATATATAATTCTAAGGCTGCAATTTCCCTATTTAGTATCATGGGTTGTATCTAACAAAATTATACTCTGAATAGACCCACTGGAGTTAATGGGTCTAGTCATTTCCGTTAATTTCAGTGGGACTATTATGAGTATGACTATTGTTAGATATGACTCAGTGAGATCTACCTCTGGGTAAAGATGAATATGAAGGCTCTGTTAAGTACTGTTAGGTCCTAGTGTCCTCTAGAGGTCCAGGTCTATGCTTGAAATGAAATTTCACCTTGAAGCATTGCTGTCAGGTTGCAATGGCTAATTGTAAATGTAGTCTGAAGGTGCAGTCCGTAACCTCTAGAAGTATATAGCAATCTTACACTGAATCTAATGGATCTAAGACATCTCACCCATTTACTACCAGCTGTGTAGTTATTTTGTTTACCGTAGTTATTTAAATCTAGTGGACATTCACTATTTTGGGCTCCCCCCCCAGCTATCAATTGTGTCTGCTTTACATAAGCCTTTCCAGGTTGACATTCATCTCCCATCTTTTTTTCATATGTGGCTGTATCTGGTCCTTCGTCCTTCTAGTTTTTCTTCAGTCATACTTTGAACTAGTTTTTCGTTTCTTGGGATGTTTCCAGTCATTCTATCTTCTACCTGATGAGACAAATAATGCACCTCGCCTCATAGTGAATTACATAGAATTGTAGAATTGGAAGGGACCCTGATATGGCTGAAGGATCTTCACAATGATCAGTCTGCAAGATGTGCACCTTAGAAATTACATTAAACTCACAAATGGTTGCAAAATATTAATTTTTAGTAACAGATTCCCCATCTGAGTTCTTCACAATTAAAGTAGAAAAAATATTTTAAAAAGTAGGGGGAAAATCACAGTTGGTGAATAAAAAATATTCTGAGATGATAAAAAAAGATGGCTCTATTAATATTTCAGATTGTCAGTGCTAGAGATACAGTAAATTTAAGTGTTGATGGCCATTTGAATAATGAATTTGGTTCACTTTGATTGCCATTCCAAAATGATAATGATGGCCATTCAATGTATTACTCAATGACATAAACCTTCTTTCTCTTGCAAATGAGCTTGCTCTCAAGGGAGTGTCTTGGTTTCCTTCCCATTGAACCGCGTTACAACTCGTGGATTAGATCCAGAAAATATGTTGATTGGATCATCTCTCCAGTGTTCCATCCATCAGGGATAGGCTTAGGATAATAGATTTCATCTAAGCCTCATATCCGTGGCCTGGGTTTAGTAAATTTCACGTTAAGAAAAATCATCTCAGTTGCAGCATGTCTCAGTGAATACGACAGAACACCTTTTGAGAAGATAACTATTTGTCTACCCTGTGCTTTAAATTAAACTTCCTTTTTCAAAATGGCAAATCTCAACAAATTATTGTGAGCTGAGCTCTTGTGGTTTCCCCCAAGAAATACTTGGATTACAAGCAAGAGTTTTTCTTAAAGTGTTTTTCAGTTGTCCCGGGGACTCGCTTTCATTATCTGTGTCATTACTACTACCGTATAATCTGAACATAAAAAACATGGTGTTTGTAACAAATGACTTCACAGGCCTGACAGTTATAGCACTACCATTTCAAGGCTGATGAAAAATTTCCCAGGCAGATCTTGGATCAGGTTTACATAAAACTCAAACAGGAAGCAATTGCCACCACAATCCACATTAAACCGAAAATGGTCAGTGTAACTTCATCTGCATTTTATGTCCTTGCACGTCTCCCTTTTTCTCAGCTGGTGAAATGCCACACTGGCTTAGATTAGAAAAACAAGTTCATGTTTCTCGTTGAGTTCATTCTAGATATATTCTCAGGTTTAGCAGTAGGAGCTTTAGTTTGTTTGTTTGTTTGTTTATATATTGTTTAAAAGGAAATTGGAAAAGTTTCTTCCTTCATTGTTTTGATTGTTTAAATGTTATGTACTTTGTAAATTTTTACGGTACCTAGGGGTTTGTTATTGCTTTTTTCCCAATGGGCTACTAATGGAAGTTAGCCTGTCTACCCCATGTGCTAGATGCTGTTAGTATAAAACTGCCTTTGACTTTCACACCTCTCAGGGGACGAGTAATTGTTGTGTTCAAACAGCCTGTAATTGTGATCCCGCTGGCTTTCTCAGTACGCTTCTGGCTATTAGAATCATTAAACAACTCAGCACCTGTTAACAGCATTGTAAATATTCAACCTTGCTTGTGTGCAGGTTGAGCAGAATATAGGAGAAGGCTTACAGAGCCCAGCCTCATAAATTAGAGCTGCTGACAAGTCAATTATTGTGAAACTGGGTTTCACTGTGAAATAAATGAAATGGTGCGCTGACAAAAAGGTGGGTTGTCTGTTTGCAGCAGAGGGGAAATAATGACTGGATGATTCAATGCAGTGACCATGAAACTGCACTGTTTTTATTCTTTATCTGTAATTAAATAGTTAGATAATACAGTCACTCAGAAACGGGGGGCTGATATATAGTGTCTTTTGAACGTATGAGCATTCAAACACCTCTGATTTTCTGTGGTATGCTTTTTAAAGTATTGGATTAATAAAATCTTAACTGAGAAGTACATAATCTCTCTGGTTGGATTCCTATTCTATCTAACAGAATACAAGCATTTTACTTGAGATCTCATGAAAATGACTTTGAAATCCTACCTATACAGCTCAGTCTTGCGCCTGTTTACTCAACACTTAGGCTGACTGCGTTCTGTGGGGCTTACTCTCTCTTGTGTTAAGGATTGGAACCTAAGATTCCTAGAAGTATGACTATTTTGGATTTCCTTTAGTTGAGTTTTTCTTTTAAAGAAAGGAAGGTATATTAAGAGCTATGTTTTTTATTTTAAAAAGTGCCATAGTTTTTGTATTTTTCGTGATTTTTTTTTTCACGGATTAAGTGCTTTTTAAAAAATAGTTTGTATTATACAATGCCTTCAACTATTTCACCAACTGCATTCTTGCTAAATTAGCCGTTGTTTAGTGCCATTCTGTAGTTGTGAAAGGTGTCCAGTGTTGGGACTAGAAAAACAACCAAACTCTATGAAAACAAAATTAAAGGCTTGGCAAAATTCACTCCTTAAACAAAAGAAAGATTTCAGCTTTTCCTTATATTGGTAGGATCACGACAAAGCATTTTCATACACCATTAAATTAACTATAATTCTAGTTTTAGGCTGCAATCCTGTAACCTTTACCTGGATGTAGCCCCACTAAACTTTCCAGAATTTACTTCTGAGTAGAAATAGGCTTGTCCATAAATGTAGCTTTATTTGATTATACATGTTTAAAAACAATGCTGCAATTAAGATACATCGTTTTGCAGCAGTAGTTACTAACAGTTACCTTTAAAGCACGAAGGGATATCAAAACAACGGACCCTTGAAACATACATTCTGGGGAGAAATAGAAATCTGGATTCGAATAGCAGCAAAACCAGTATTGTGCACCTACTCAAGCTTTAGACTTGTATTCCCTAAAGTTCAGCTCTTCCTGCCACATGACAAGCCTATTTTGAAATGTGGAGAGTTTAAAAAGCAGTTTGTGATATGACCTGGGGCCTGCTGTTGAAAGGGGAGGAAATTAAAAACCTATTAGGTATGTTTAATCATTTGGGTGCATCTGATGTAGTTCTTTTGATCCTGGCTTGTGTGAGTCAGCTACAATTTTATACCCAATTACTTGAGAGTAAGTCCTAGTGAACTCTGTGAACTTAAATCTGAGTAAGTATTGTAAAGCATATTTCGGTTCAACTGAGAGAGATTTAAGCATACCAATCCCATTGAGAATTAAGGTCTTATAGTCTCTTAGTTTTTGGCTAGATCATGCCTTCATTAAATCAGAATTTAGGCTACTGAACATGTGTTTTTTATTAACTTTTGTATAACATTTTTAATTATAAACTTGTGATAGGTGGTCATAATTTTCTTCTACACTTGTTTTATCTTTGTATATTTTATGTGGCCATGATAAGTAGCCATTCATGTGAAATGCAGTTAAGACAACACCCATCTCTAACGCACATTAAGTAACAGCCTTGCTTTTTCTACTCAAAAACATATTTCATAATCTATCGCAATTTAATGCTCCACTTCCAGGTTTTGTGTGTATGCATGACTGTCAAACAGTGCATTTCATTAAATAAATAAAGGCCTTCTAGTGATTCATCTGAGCAATAAGCTTCCTCCATTCTCACCCAGTCTCATTTATTCCTCCTTTCTTACAGGGAGGATTTTGTTTATGTTTACAATGTGTACTAACTTAGCACCATTGGACCTCTCAGCTACCATTCTGGGATCATGAAATTGCAGGGCTATGGCTAAGGTAGTTGAAGTATGTTTTATCCAAAGCTCTGTAATTTCATGTTCCCAGCATCATACTGATTGGAAGCCCATCTCTGGACTCTCAGCTAGCCACCGTTTTTGGCACATTCATGAGTTTCATTGGGAGTTATTTGGACAAGCAAGAATAGTGATCCAAATTGTATCTTATTTAAGAAAATTAATGAATTGACAGCTCAAAGAATACTTAGATTTTTTGTGTTCATATGCATGAAAAAGAGAAAGATAATGCACAAGAATTAAGAGCAGAAACTGAAACATGAAATAAGACTACAACAGTGCTGGGGCCTACAACTGTTTTATATTAATTTATTTTTAAAATTAAAGCTAGTTCATGAAAAATTGGGTGGTTCTGCCATATATTTATAAGAGATTTTCATATTCCACTTCTATTTCTTTATTTGCAAACCACACATTGCTACAGAAGTGATTTGTTAAAGTAACTTATTCACGTATTTGTTCACATTTTCCATCCTACATAGCAACGTCTCTAGTAAATATTCACTTTGTATTCAGCTAGCTAATAATGTAATAATAATAATAATAATAATAATAATAATAATAATAATAATAATAATAATAATAATTTATTATTTATACCCCGTCCATCTGGCTGAGTTTCCCCAGCCACTCTGGGCGGCTCCCAATCAGTGTTAAAAACAGTACAGCGTTACATATTACATATTAAAAACTTCCCTTAAGATGTCTTCTGAATGTCAGGTAATTATTTATCTTTTTGACATCTGATGGGAGGGCGTTCCACAGGGCGGGCTCCACTACCGAGAAGGCCCTCTGTCTGGTTCCCTGTAGCCTCACTTCTCGCAATGAGGGAACCCCCAGAAGGCCCTCGGCGCTGGATCTCACCGATGGCGGTGGAGACGCTCCTTCAGGTATACAGGACAGAGGCCGTTTAGGTCTTTAAAGATCAGCACCAACACTTTGAATCGTGCTCGGAAACGTACTGGGAGCCAATGCAGATCTCTCAGAACCGGTGTTATGTGGTCCCGGCGGCCACTCCCAGTCACCAGTCTAGCTGCCGCATTCTGGATTAATTGCAGTTTCCGGGTCACCTTCAAAGGTAGCCCCATGTAGAGCGCGTTGCAGTAGTCCAAGCGTGAGATAACCAGAGCATGCACCACTCTGGCGAGACAGTTCGCGGGCAGGTAGGGTCTTGGCCTGCATACCAGGTGGAGCTGGTAGACAGCTGCCCTGGACACAGAGTTAACCTGCGCCTCCATGGACAGCTGTGAGTCCAAAATGACTCCCAGGCTGCGCACCTGGTCCTTCAGGGGCACAGTTACCCCATTCAAGACCAGGGAATCCCCCACACCAACCCGCTCCCTGTCCCCCAAAAACAGTACTTCTGTCTTGTCAGGATTCAACCTCAATCTGTTAGCCGCCATCCATCCTCCAACCTCCAATAACATAAACTAGTTTCTTATGTGATCTGCTCAAGAATAATAAAAAAGCACATGAATTTTGCTCTTATTGCTAGGAAACAGGCCTATTTTATGCAGCAGTCCAGAATAAAATATTTGTTTTAGATCTGGTTTTGTTACATGTTTATCTCAATGACTACATTCCTGATTTGTATAACAATATATACATCAAGAACAACAAGGAAAGAAATCAGAATAATTAGGAATAGTACAAAATTATAACACAGTTTTGTTGGTACATGTAGAAAATAATTCAGTGTGTTGTGTAATCTTCAAAGCACTACTGGGGAGAAGATGAGTGGAATTGGGTATCTTCCAGCAGCCAGAAAATAACCATACATATTTGTAATGTTTGGTAGGTCAAACCTGACAATGAAACCTTAATTTTTTTTTTAATTTAGGGGATTCCAGGTTGGGGTGGGGCTGGAAATGGCTCTTCTTGTTGTAACTGGCCACATCCCTGCAATCATTTTAAAATCACAGTCAGGCAGATGTAACATTGGATTGCCACCTATAATACATGACCATTCTTACTTTAGTCGTGTTCTTTGCTAGTGTTACAAGAACCTTATTTGTGTCAGCAATATTTTCAAAGCATCTAACTATTACATTTTCATTTACACAGTTACTATAACTTAGATGCCGTCAGCCATGACAACATGAACAAGTTCCTTTCAAACCTTGTGGAGAAATCACTCGTTGATCTGGAATACTCTTACTGCATTAAATTAGGGGAGGTAAGGCTAATTTATACTTCATAAAAAGACTGACAAGAACTGGGCAGCAGTAATATTTATTAGGGATTATCTTTCATCCTGATGTTTGTTGAATTATGAAATACATGTAGGCTGCTGTGCGACCTCCCGTTGCAGCTACTGAGGTTTTGCAGTTCCTTTGGCATTTGAACCAGTAACATGCTGTTAAATGTATTTGTGACTCAGATCTCGCTATTGTGAAGTTTTTAAAACATAACACCTCCATTAGAATACTGCATAAAATGTGCTTACCTCCAGGAAAGCACTAAGCAGCTTGAATCATATTTATCTAAAATAAATATATTTCCCCATGTGTAACAGGACGACCACAGCATTGAACCTCTGACTCATGGCCGCATTGCGTCATATTATTATTTGAAGCACCCAACCGTCAGGATGTTCAAGGATCGTTTGAAACCCGAATCTAGTGTTGAGGATCTGCTCTCAGTTCTGACAGTAAGTTGCTATTTTGTTTGATTAATTATTGGATGAAATAATTCTTAATCCAAATGAAGTAATTTTTAGCTCATCCAGCACTATAATGATATGGGACATACAGACGTGAAGACCACTCCCCAGGATATTGACGTACCTATTGCAATCATTGGTGGTGTAGCAAAAAACTATGAAGACAGTACATTTGCTGGGACAGCCTTGTTTTTCTCCTAGTCCTTCCATTTCTTTGTAAACTAGATGAAGTTCTGAAGTACTGGAGCACTGATGATCACCTGTATGTTCTGGTTAAATCATCTGTTATGTTTGTGTCCAACAATGTCACTCCACTGGTGAAAGGACTCCATCAGGGGAAGACAACTGAGACAATTTTTGACAAATTCCTTTCTTCCTCTCCCCCCACCCACCGTAGAAGCACTCTCCCCTAAATATTTTCTGGAAGGTGAAGGACCCTTTGGATTCGGTTGCTGTAGGGAAAAGGGGGAAATTGCAGTAAGATGTCTGCCTACCTTTTCCATTTGTGGAGCAACACAATTGACTGAAACCCTTTACATTTACTTTGCAGTAGACAAGAAAATAATATAGATTCTAGATAAATTGGAATAAATGGTCTTGATCCATTTTAATTTGGGAATCCTTAAAGTAAGGTACAGTGATAGTATTGGGACGCGGGTGGCGCTGTGGGTTAAACCACAGAGCCTAGGACTAGCCGATCAGAAGGTTGGCGGTTTGAATCCCCGTGATAGGGTGAGCTCCCATTGCTCGGTCCCTGCTCCTGCCAACCTAGCAGTTCAAAAGCACGTCAAGTGTAAGTAGATAAATAGGTACTGCTCTGGCGGGAAGATAAACAGCGTTTCCGTGCACTGCTCTGGTTCGCCAGAAGCGGCTTAGTCATGCTGGCCACATGACCCGGAAGCTGTACGCCGGCTCCCTTGGCCAATGGAGCGAGATGAGCGCTGCAACCCCAGAGGGACCCCTAATGGTCAGGGGACCCTTTACCATTACCTTTATCTTTACCTTTACCTTTACAGTGATAGTACAGAAATGTACAGATGTTGAAAGTAAAGTATTGTTTTCTTGGAGTAATTATCTTGATTACCCTTTTATTCAAAGAAATATTTCACACTGCTGAATATTGTTAGACGTCATGTTGTAATGATGGAAATTTCTTTCATGGTTTTAATTTTAAACTATGTCCATGCCAGCTTAATGTATTGTCTGGCAGCCAAAGGCAGCTGTTATGAAAGATGGAGCACATGTTATACAGTAGTATAATTTTCTTTTTAAAAAACCAAAAGCCCTGAAACCTATTGGCCAAGATCCAGAGAGCTACTTTGGGCACACCCTCAGTGGAATTTGTGACTCTTATCCCTTTGAACAGCAGAACCCCATTCCATATCACTAACCACTTTTGAAAGGCCCTTCAGTTTCAAAAGAAGTTTCACATGTGTCAGGGATGGCAGTGGGGGAGACATAAAGTTTTATAAATCAAAATCCAAAAGTCCTTTGGGTGTGCTCAACTGCTAGCTGTGTGATTCTGTGGATTTGGTCCATTAATGAGACAATCACTATAATTTCAGCTCCCATTCCCCGCATTGTAACTTGTAGGCTTTCTTTTTGCTATCTGAAGTCCACTTGATCTTTAATTGTAGTTCATCTAGATTGTATGGTTTGACTTTTGACAAGTTGGTATGGACGTTTCTGTCTTGGAAAAGGGCTGAACTAAAATTCATCTTAGTCCCTTGCCCAGTGTGCCTGTGTGTGTTCTCCTATGTGTTGGGAAATTCTGAAATGGTGCAGGACAGTCTAGTATTATGTAAAGTATTATGGGTGATATTCAGCTGATTCTCATCTTCTGAAGTCTGCACAAGGACTTCACTTGCACAGTGGTGTTTTCCCACCTCTTTGCCCCACCCTGCATGCTCACTCCAAGATTGGCTCAGTCAGGTGAGAAAAGTGCACAGATGGGGAAGAGAGGAAGGATTCTTCATCTGGCAAGCAAAAATGCTAGTTCTGATGGAACAATCACTTTAGCACAATGTTGAATTTCTTGCCTAGTATGTGGATGATGCTAAATAAATAATATGTGACCATCTATATCAGCGGTTCTCAACCTGTTGGTCCCCAGATGTTGTTGAACTACAACTCCCATCACCCCTAGCTAGCAAGGCCAGAGCTCAAGGATGATGGGAGTTGTAGTCCAACAACATCAGGGGACCCACAGGTTGAGAACCGCTGATCCATATTAACCTGCAATGATATGGTAACATCCTTTCCCCAAGTCATATAAGCAACCCAAGGCTGTGGACTGCCTGCAGCATTCAGAGATCTTAAGGGAAGCCCACACAGATGCTCAAGCCATCCTCTGGTGACTTTGCAAGTGTGGATCCTGCTTTGCAAGCAGGGAGAGAATGGATATTTTCAAGCTTGGAACCCCCATGAGACTCATGACTGGAATATAGAAACTAAGGTGTATAAGCTGTTCAAGAGGAATAGACTAAACAGAAAAGGAGGAGGAGGGACGTGTACACTTGTGAAGAGATCCATGACCTGGAGGAAGTAAGGCAGATAGAAAGTAAATGGATAGAAATTGAGAAGAAGGAAACAGCAGTGAATTTACTGTGAGCACTGCTGTAGACCTTCAAGCCAGACTGAAGACTTGGAGGATGCCTTCCTAGACAAGATTACCAGACATTCAGAAAAGAAAGATATAGTAGTCAGGGGAGACTTCAGTTTCCCTGATATCAGTTGGGACTCAACAGATATTGGGAGCATTCTGCCAAGAATGTAAGGTGCCAAGAATGTAAGGGAGGAACTGATCCATGGAAGTGCTGGGAAACTTGGGAGGAAGTATTCATGTCATCCTGGGTTTCATGATACAGAGGCAAGGGAAAGACATGCACTATGGACTTTAAGAAGGCTGGTTTCAAAAAGTTTAAGGAACTACTGGGGAGATCCCATAGAGATACCATAGAAAAGGGAGTCAAGATTCATGGGACTCTACGGTTCTATGATTTGATGAAATAAAGGCTGACTACTAAGTCCAGCCAAAACTTGTGGCCAAAACTAAGTGAAATATATTGGTAAAAGCCATAAAAAATGAAATAGCCTGTAGCTGACCTGGTTTAAAGTCTGCCCAACAATCACTAGGATTCCTTTTCATCAAACATAGATTGCCACAATTGTTATAAATAAATTAACAGCCGTTATACATGAAGAAATAATGTTTTCCTTCCCATTGAAGAAGTTCAAGTTTTTTGAAAGATTGTTCAGTAAGTTGTTCTGATTTAGGTTTCTGTGCACTGGACAAGAATTTTCAGGATTGTAGTGAAATACATTTTTCATTTTGCTGCATCCTGAAACCCCTCATCTAGTGGGTACACAGTGGTTGTATTCAAACACTGGCTTTTTGAAGAAATTGTATCATGTTTGCCATGCTTCATCATTCAAACTGGCCCCTCACACCTACTGTTCTTGTGAAGACTAAATCTCGCATATATGTTGAATATTCAAGTTACTATAAATGTTAACCTAAAAGGTATAATGGCGTTGAGTGAAGTATCATTCTATAACAACAATGCATTTATATTGCTTAGATGCCAAAATGGCTTCTAAATGGATTGTGGTAATAATTTCAACTTAAAGATCTTTTGTAATTATTTTTATATGATGGTTTACATACTTGTTAGGTAAACTATTATCCTAGCTTTTCTGGAAGTTGAGTGAAGTCTTTTTGTGCTAATCATTTCTCTTTCAACCTAAAGTTTAGTTTTTTTATCATTTTTATGTTGGTTTTCATAATTATTAGATAAGCTACTCTCCCAGCTTTTTTTCTACCAAAGGTACAAATTGGAAGTTATAATTGCAATTGTTTGCTGTGTTGAAGGCATTAGGCACTTTAACAGAATTATCACCAAGCTGTGTTTTTCTCTCTCTCTAAACACTATGCATTAATGAGCTTTATAATTAAGGGAGTCACTTCACACCTCTATTGTTAACCAGTGGCATTGCATCTGCCTTGCTCCATTGATGCCCTTCTCACTTACTTACTGGAGCATTTAACAGTTTTGGCAACAGGGAATTACATGGCATGGGGCAAGTACTCTAATTAGATGCAAGTGAAAGTCCTTGGGGAGATGAATATTTAAAAAGTAATTTGAAGAATCTCTTAATGATGCTGGCAGTGAAAAATGTGGGCCACAGTGAAAAAAGGCATGTCAACATTGCAAAACATGGGTGCAGTAACAGTTGTGTAGTTCACAATCTATTTGTAAGGTTTTTACCTATCTTGAATACGTTAGAGTGATTCTTTTCTAAAAATGCTTTAACTTCCAGATAGAGTGAATGGTCTCTCTATTTTGTAGCCTTTCAAAACTGAAAACAACTTGTAAAGGATTATCTATATCCTATTAGCAACACACACATCACAGAATGCTGATAGCCCTGCATGCTGAGGGCTCACTTGGGCAAGGAGAAATATATCTACCCATGTTAGATCAATCTAGCTTACCCACATAGAGTGGGTGGGGAGCTGAGCCTCCCTCTTCTCCCATACCTTTCTTTAATGATAGTAACTTAAGGCATAAGGAGATAAGAGAGGCTGGGGAGAAATTAGAGGCATTGATCTTTGTGTTTCCCCTGGGAAACACTAACACATGCACACACCCAGTCTCTCAAGCTAAGCTGCATATTTCTTAATAGCTCCCTGGTGTTATCTATTATTTTAACTGTATTTAGCAGTATCTTAAGCAAAGAAGGGCACTGGCTTCATGGAGCTGGCCAGGCACACTGATCCTGGAACTTTCAGCAAGCTATAAGTTGTTGATTCCTTGGATTCTGTTATCTATTTACAGTAGCAGTATCTTATTGCCCCAGTAGAACTTAAAGCCCAGGCTGGCAGAATACAGTGAGAGCTGCTCCTTCACATATTTGGGGCCCAAGCCTTTCAGGGATTTTAATGTTAGCATTGGGGCTGGTGGCATATTGGCAGCTAAGGTGGCCAACTCAGGTGGTCACATTCTACACTAGCTGCAGCTCTGGCTTGCCTTCAGATGCTCATTGCAGTAATATAATCATGAGGTTACTTGGGCATTTATCCATTTTTACCTGCAAAACCAGTGCCCTGGCATCCTCTGGCATACCCGTAAGACCTGGGCATAGGCACCCCATTCCACTGAACCCATCTAAGCTCCAGAGATGGATTGGATCAAGGAATACCCCCCAACTAAAAAAACTGTTCGGTCTCTATATAGGATAGGCTGTTTCCCCAATTTCCAGACATAGTAACCATCTCCCAATAGCACCTAGATATTATTGAAGATTCGCCTTCAGTTTATTAGCCCTCTTCCCTGCTTTCAGAAAATGGTCCAAGCACTTGTACTGCCTCACCTGATTCTGGTGGTTTGGGGAGATGAAGATGGGCATCAACCGCATCCCAATCTGCATTACTATTGGTCAACTGAAGCTAAAGGCGCCATCTTACAAAGTCCATTGAGGGGGTCCAATGCGACATCCTAGCGTTGCTCTGCGCCAGGCTCCACTTTTGGCCTCAACAATGTGGGCCTCAGAAACAAAGACTGAGGGGGCCCAAAGAGCCTCAAAGCCCTGGAACCAGCACCTATGACTGAAACTGTATCAGGCATAACTACTCTATGCCATTGCAGTCACATAACTCACAAAGAGTATGGTGCGTCTTCTATTGACTTAAATGTATAACTAATATTGAAATATTCTGGAACTTTTGAATTCTGCTTAAATCTAAGTACTATAGCATTTACTGATTTGTAGCTCAGGTTTTGAAATGTGTTTACAATAGTGCTCACACATAAATACATTTGTTTTGGTTTTCCATAATCTGAGTAAATGGGGCAGTTTTCCAAGCTAAAGTCATCTTTCCAGAATATGGTGGCATTGTGTATTTTTCAGTGCATGCATTCCATAGTCCCGTGACCTTAATTCTGAGTGTCTCCCCAGACACAAGTAATTCCATCATTGCTTTTTTCTCCCTTTTAGTTCTAAAGCTAACTTTAAACTAAAAACACCTGGTGTTCTCTGCCTTCCCAGCAAAGCACAATCAGTAGGTAAATCAAGATGACAATGCCCACCACTCATTGCTGACTGAATGTGGCATATCGTATTTTTCATGCAGCACAGAATTCGGGGGCGGTGAGAGGGATGGAGAGAGGAACCAAGTTCAAAAGCACAAAACCCTGACATTTAGGAAACAAAGAATATACAGCACCCTTCTATGCTCATTTTTAATTCAGGGTAAACAAATGTTTATCGTTCTTTTGCCATGGTCTAATTTCACTTCTCTTTAAACTAGCTGATTTAAAAATAAAGGTAAAAGAATATTGAGATAACGTAAGATGCAAGAGTTTTATGGTGAAATGTCTGACCCATCTGTTTCTCTGTTTCTTATAATGGAGGTCTAGAAGTGATATTAATGCCTGTTGGTAGAATTCATCATCGTGCTAAGTAGGGTGTGTATGCATAGATTCACTTGTGCAATGAAATTTCCCCTCTTCTCCCCCGTGGATCCTCTAAACCCACTGAGCAGATTTGGGGGGGGGGGGTGCTGGGGACATGGAGGAAGACAAGAGATGGAAAGTTCCATTACAGGAGAAGAGCTTGTTCTATGCACGGGACAATTTAGTTGAATCTCATTGCAGATCTCGCCAGCACCACCATTGTCTACCATTACTGGTAACTTAATTAAATGTAACTTTTAGCACAGTATGTTTTCTAAAACGAAAATGCATTGTTAATAGAAATAGGCTATAACCTAATTGCTTTAATAATAGAATGTTATTCTGGCCTTGATGTTACTTACAAAGCTAGTCTAAAATTCTAAAAGAGCTTGCTGGATTTGTCACTTTACCCATCTTGTGACACATGTTAGTGAAGCATGTTGGGTTTTTTTTAAAAAAAAAATAGTATGGTCCATTTTCCATGTAAATGTACAAGACTGCCTTGTGCCTTAGACGTGTTTATTTGTAAGTTACTCCCATTGATTTTTGTGAGAATTTGATCCCAAAAAGTTTGCCTGGCATTACCCCTTCCACAAATAAGATAAAATTTGATTAATTTTCAATGCCATCAACTTAATTCCTTCTGTATTGCTTTCACTATATTTCATAGCTTAAATGAACTGCCCCATTCACGACTTGGAGAAGGGTTTCCAGCTTTTGTATGATAGATAAGGTTACATAAATCAGCATCCGCTTGTGACATTTTTGTTTTGGCAGGTGTGTCCAGACACGTAGAAGTTACATGTGTTTTGTCAATCTTTTGAATTCTTTTGTATACTTGCTTTTAACTGTTTCTTACTGAAAATTCTAATGTTTTATTTTATATTTTTGTAAACTGCTTAGAGATTTTCTTGCACTCAAGCAGTGTATACATTTTGTTAAATAAATAAATGTAGAGTACCCCAGAGCAATCGTGTTGGAAATAGTATGATTCTATAGAAAATAGATTAAGCACTTGTAAGTCTTCATTAAAAGATTCTTTTAATATTTATCTAACTGGTTCTAAAAGACGTTAGTCGTGAACGCTGTGTGAGCTATAAGAATGCATGCTTGCCTTCTCTCGCTTTGCACAGAGCAGATGGATGCTTGACTGCCTGCTAATCCACAGCTGGAAGGGTTTCAGCATTTTCCACGTTGCTGGGTTAGAGTGGCTTTTCTAGTGGACTGAGAGGGCAGCAAGAGAGGGATATCATTATTCATCAGTATCCCAGTGGGATCGCTGCCAGCAGAGATTAATTTTTTCTCTTATGCTTGTAAAACAAGCTCAGGTGGAGTCTCTAATCCTCAGGGCACGGGTGGCAGATCAAGGAAGATGCTACAAAGCTAGTTAATTTTCAGATTCTAGGAGAAACAGAAGCTCTGTTAGATGTATAAATACATGATTGCAAATTTAAGTAGCTCAAATCCAAATGGGATCTTCCCAGACATCTGGTACTGAAAATCTCTTGTTTTTTTTCTTTGTTGTTTTTAATAGAAGTTCTTGCAAGTTTGAATCACAGCAAAAGTAGCTCTCTTCAGTTATCTTCCTCTATTATTCTTGGCAGATCTTGTCTTAATAGTTAGATTTTTTTTTTCTTTTTACAAGTGGCAAATAGAAATGTTAGCTGAGTGGAAATATAGAGCTTACAGGTCTTATCAAATGTCAGTATTGCCAGCCCTTTTACAAAACTGCCAAGTTCCAGGTTATCCCCCTCCTTCCCTCCCTCCCCCCCAAAAGTTGCATGTAACCCCATTATTTTAGAAGATATGGCTCAGTGGGAACATACTGTACTCCGAGTAGCTCAAAACACCTAAACCAAGCTAATGGAATAGAGATTTATTCTTTATTTACAGTGAATTATTTCTTCCTTAGGGGCGCAGGTGGCGCTGTGGGTTAAACCACAGAGCCTAGGACTTGCCGATCAGAAGGTTCGAATCCCTGCGACGGGGTGAGCTCCCGTTGCTCGGTCCTTGCTCCTGCCAACCTAGCAGTTTGAAAGCACGTCAAAGTGCAAGTAGATAAATAGGTACCGCTCCGGCGGGAAGGTAAACAGCGTTTCCGTGCACTGCTCTGGTTTGCCAGAAGTGGCTTAGTCATGCTGGCCACATGCTGTACGCCGGCTCCCTCAGCCAATAAAGCTAGATGAGCGCTGCAACCCCAGAGTCGATCACGACTGGACCTAATGGTCAGGGGTCCCTTTACCTTTACCTTTATTTTTTCCTTAAAAGTTTAACATTGCTTTGGATGAAAGCCACTTCCTAATATCGCCTGGTAGCTTGCTTTATGCTCACCAAAACAATGGGCCAAGTTACTGGCTGATTTTAAATTGGTTTCGTTTTGTGAAATTTGGTAGGAAAAATCAGTTTTTGCTATCCTTGGTTTATCTAATAACCCTGACTAGCATCCAGGACTCATATGGAGAGGGAGGTATCAGCTTGATCAGGAAGACAAGTAGCACAAGTAATTGGAGTGCTAAATGGAGACACAGGCCCCAACACCAAGCCTGAATGAACTGGATCCTAACTGCCCAGAGTCACCTGGACCCCCTGGAGACAGCACTCCTGAGCAAGATTCCCCTAAGGAACACCAGGGGCCTCAGACTCCCAGACCCAGCAGTGCTCAGAATGGGAACTGGCCGAATGACTGTCCAAATTCAGTTCCTCAGTTCAGGTTTGAGCAGACAGAAAATGAGGTGAGGAAATAGGAACCGTGGCAAATAGGAGCCAAGACAAAGTCGATAAAAGCTGAAGAAGTGTGCTTGCACACGAAAGCTCATACCAAGAACTAACTTAGTTGGTCTTTAAGGTGCTACTGGAAGGAATTTTTTTGTTTTGACTATGGCAGACCAACACGGCTACCTATCTGGAACTCGATAAAAGCTGTGTGTTCAGTGGCCTGAGAGAGACCGGCTGGGTGCTGTTGTGCTAGCAAAGATCAGGCAACAACTGAGAGATGTTGTGCTAGTACCTATTTACACAGGCATTCCCTGAGTCCAGGATTCCAACAAACCTATTTTTCAATTCTAGTTTTAGGATTTTGTCTTTAAAAATAAGTTTGTTTAAAAAAAAAACACCTACCTACAGGCAATAGAGACTGTAAGAGAGGGCTAGGGAACCTGACATTATCTAGATTTTGTTGAACTTCAATTAGCATCAGCCACAGCCTGCTTGGTCAATAATAATGAGAATAATAATGAGAATTGTAGTGTGACAAGTTCTGGAGAACCAAGGCTCCCATAACTGCTCTTAAAATATCCTTAATAATGAAGATAATTGTCCATGTTTAGGTTTTGTTTTTACCAGTCCTCAGTAAATAAAAAATTAAAAAAAATGCTGGAATGATGTAACTGTGTGTGTGTGTGTGTGTGTGTGTGTGTGTGTGTCAACCCTCAAAAACCTTATCTCCACGAGACTCATAGCTCTAAAATATTTTTTCAGTAGACAGTGCTGTCCTGGATATGTTTCTGTTGAATTAAAATTCATTGGAATGAGTATGTTTAGCATCATAGCAATTGTGGGAAACTAAGAAGTACACTGTATATCATGCCAATTTACGATGTTGGGAGTTGTGATGTTCCCAGCCTGCATCTGAATACTTTGAAACGTACGGTATATCTGGCACCATACAGAGGCCAAATAAGTTGAGTTCTTCACTTTACCAAGGCATATGCTCTAGTCTGCTTCCCTCTAACTTTCGGTATTTAGTTCAAAGCCTGAAACAAAAAGTTGACCGATTATTTCCTTCTGGGCAGCTGCTAAGCAAATCTGCTGGTACTGCTTTATTACTGTCATCGGTTCATACAAACTGTGCCAAAACAGTCTATTAATCTTAAAAACATGGGCAGACATTCTATTGTAACGGCAGTAAGTTAAAACTTCTTTTTCTCCTGACAAGTCAGCTTAAACCATAAAACCTAGACGTTCTTTTTAAGTGTCCTTGGACACTTTATCAATGTATAATATAATATTGAAAGTTGTTTGGAATAAAATATTGACAAGGTTCTCAAGATCTTTTCTGCACCGTGGCATTGCGTTCATGTTTTCCAATGAAAAGTGTGGTCTGCTGCTCAAATACATAGCCTTCCCCAACTTGGTGCCCGGCAGATGTTTTGGACTTTGATTAGTCATGCTAGCTGGGGATGGATAGAAGATGGAGTCCCAAACATCTGGGGAAGACTGACGCAGGGTGATAAAGATTCATGTCTATGTTTTCCCCCATGTTGAGATTTTTTATGAATACTCTATATTTTCATATTGCATGTTCATCGCATCTGGTACTCTGAAAAGTATATTAACAGAGATTCCATTTAGCTATCATGGATAATAGCAGTTTTGTTGATATTTAGCCAGAAACCTTTCCTCAGATGCTTACAGTCCTTTGCATTCTTAACATCAAAAAGATACTAAAAAATGGGGGGGGGGATATTGTGGCATAGGAATCAGATTGTATCCTAGGCTTATGAAGACTTTATGCTTTATGTTGATATCACTTCAGAACCTTACATTTAATGCAGTGGTTTGTAGGAGCTTGAGAAAGAGTTTAATTTTATGTGAGGAATTAACGAAATTATCACATAAAAGTTTTTCAGAGATTTTCCAGGAGGTTGTAAAAGAAACTACCATGAAATTACTCTTGGTCTGCCTTCAAGGTTCATTCTGATAGGAATTATTCCCTCTCCGTTCAAATACATCCACAGGTGTAGCTTTTTCTTTTACGTGCTTCCGTGTGGCAGTGAAACTAATATCTATAAAATGTTTGTGAAAAAGGTTGCTCTAATTGCGGATCTTGTTGTTGATTCTGTGCTAAGTGTTAAATGTCATTTGTACGATATTCTAATTTCGCTATGGTGTAATGCTCATTACAGCATGGCAATTTAAGTTCACACCCCAAAAGAACTCTGAACTTTTGGTCAGTCTGCCTTCCTTTTAACTAAGTTTGACCTTCCTGTGCTCTTTCACAGTGGGAAAGGTCATTTGGATTCCTGATCCCTTGATAATTACAGATGCCATCCATAGTTCTCTGCACAGTTAGGTAAGGAGGTAAAGTTGGAAACTAAATAAACGCTCAGGGGGTTTTAAGGAGCCATAGAGTTGTCTTGCTGTGCACAAATGTACTTCTCATGAGTGGTGTGTTATTGTTATTTTTAATGTTAATGGGACCAGTGTGTTAAAATATGCATTTAACATGCTTAAAGTATGTGACATGTTATATGCATGGCACAACTTGCAACATAGGCAAGGATGGGAAGATGAATTCTGGCAGCATAATATGCAGCTAAAAAGCAGCCTGCAGTACTTTGTGTTTCTCTGAAACTATTGTGGGGTACTACAATGTACCCATTTCATAAAAAAAGAACTGGTAGTCCTCAGAACCCTCCCACCCCAAAAAAGCAGGCAAAATTACACTTATACTTATGGGGCAGTCAGAGGGGCTTGATGGGAACCAAAAAGGTGTCCAAATGTGCCATACTACTCATGAGCACCATGTCTGGTGCCTCATGTGTATGCGCCACAGTATCTCTATGCACAGTGCTAGAGATTGTATCATCTAACATGAATTTATATGTTTATGTGAGGGAGAACTTCCACAAAAACAAGAAGATGTAGGTTTGGGACAGCATGGAACAATCTGTCTTAGTGCGACCAATGTTTTACATGTATGAAAGGGAATCTTGATGCATAAATGCCATGGTCATATAATAGTAATTCCTTAATCCAAAAAAAGGAAAAGTGGATCATAGCACAGTCTGTTTTCAGCCACGTACTTTTCAAAGTAATGAATTGGAGCAGCTTGACTTACAGAAGTCATTTTCTTACTAAAATACTAAAGGCCGGAAACCAAACTAAGTTTTTAAAAGTTGGCCTGTCTTCTGCCTGAGGCAGGTCCTCCCTCCATGATGGATGGGAGGGTGGAGAAAGGAGTAGGAAAACAAGACTAGAACTGGAGCTCTCCATTTCTTCCCTTCCAGCTTCTTGGCAGGACTTGGGCTACTATATAATGTGTTTCAAAGAGTTACTGTCAGCAACTCCTATATGGCTGCCTTGTTTTCAGCCTTAGTATTCCAACACCACACATTCTCTCAGTTTTCATCTCCTAGAGCTTAGATCCTTCCCACATTCAGTCTCTTGACTGGTTCTGATCACATGTCCTAGTCTAGCTAATGTTACTTCTTTCTTTCTTTCTTTCTTTCTTTCTTTCTTTTTTGTCTAGACAGTAAACTTGTATGATCCAGTTGATATTGACTTTGGGAACATAAAGATTGAATCTCAAACATAAACTTATTTCATGCCCTTTGGACTGGTTTCAGGGTGCTGCAGCCCAGCAAATACTGCTTGGCAGAGGGAAATATTTGATTGTGGCTTTTCCATTCCTGTTTCCAGATTCTCAAAATACAATATGTATATAAGGGCAGCATGAGATGGTGGGAGGAGCACGCATTTCCAAATATTTATTTTTGAAGCGGTGAACTGTAGCAAGGGGAACCATAACCTAGTCTAGTGACCCCAAAGCAGAACCCATTACATTTCTTACCGTCTCTCCCCCATAAGGTACCACGGCAGGTTCAGCAATACAAAAATGCAGTGTTAAAATCAGTTTAAAACAGTTTCATCTAGAAGAACAGGAACTTATGGTTTTCTTTAAACCCTTGGAAGAGTTTGCCTTTTCGCTCAGCTTTGCTAAAACATTAATTTCATCTGAGCTTTTTTTAGAAGAAAAAACTTAAAGGCCAACTGGAGCGGAGCTATCCCTTTTACCACTAGCAAAAGGCTAACGGTCATCCACTGCTGGGTGAGGCATGATCCCAACATGACTGAAGAGAGAGCTCTGGTTTCAAGGCCTATTCATACCTTCTATTATGGGCGGTCAGCTCAAAGTATCAGGTTCTCCAGTGCCTCTCTTTCTCATAGGAATAAAATAACAAATGAACTGCACTGCATTTATTTGAATGTGGTATCCCCTAACCACATGCCACTTGGAGATAGGGGTCCAAGGAAATACTTCATTTAAATAAATGCATTGTCCATTTTGTTTGTACTGCATGCTGTGCCTGGCGCTAACTGGGTATGGGAGGTCTGAGACTTGTGTTGGGTAGAGAGCAGGGGCAACACAGTGGGAAATACTGCCACTCCCGCCACTTCCTTCTGCTGCCACCTGCTCTGCTACACACCCTGCCACATCCACCACTGGCAAAGAAGCAGCACAGCCATTGGCACTGATTTGGGGCAAGATCACACTGGTTTCAGGTGAGATCTCACCCAAAATGGTTGTGATCTTGCTCAAAATTGGCGCTAATGGCGGCACTTCACCACCGCTGACGGAGGTGACAGGGCACCCATGGGCATGCTGCCTGGGGGGCTTCTGCTACCTGAAGCAACATCCTCACCCTACCTAATGGCTTAACCAGTACCGGTTGAGAGTTTTCCTTGCCTGTGATGCCTAGACAGGCTCTCAAATGATTTGGTGCTTGCTGAGAGTGATCATGCCAAAGACCTTAAAATCTCCCTAAAGGTACAAACAGCACATTGTTTAATAGAGTCAAAGCAAGAGAAAGCACATGACATGCACATTTATCCCTTAAAACCCTTACAAATTTATATGACACATTCGTATCTGTCCTCAGTTTGAGGGCTGTCCTCACTGTGCTTGAATATGTGCCAGAACAAGCAAAAATTTGTTTATCTGCTTCTAAAACTTCAAAATCCATGTGCAATATAAAGTTGGAACCGGAAGGCGAATCTTTTTTTATGGACTAGAAATAAACTCCTCTAAATAGAAAGTTGTCAGAAGAATTAACTGATACAGACCTAATTTTAACCAGCAGTACTACTTGGTGCCACTGGAACAGCGGCATTTCCTTTTGCTAAGTTTGTTTGCTGCTCATAAATCTGTGCCTGACTTAATTCCATCTGCTTGCTAGTACACATGTATGGGCTTATAAATCAAGCTTGCACTTAATGTGCTGTCTAAGAGTTGAATGATAAAGTATTGGATGGTAATATGAAGTATTGCTAGTGAATGGGAGTTTTGTGTCAGATGTTTGATGACAAGGGTGGAAAACAGCAAAATCCAAAATGTGCTGTCTTGTTTTGCTTCCTTTCCTCTGAGATAATAAAAGTGAGATCGTACATGCAAAAGCTATTACAACACATTTCTCACTTGCTTTTCTGCTGGGTGGATTGTGCACTGTGTGTGCATCTAGGGGACAATCGTATGCAAAATGTCATGCCTGTATGCATGTTATACTCAGTTTACTTTGTGCCAAAAAACTGAGCAACAGATTAGAATTGAGCTTTCTCTCAGTGGTTTATCCTTTCTTGTTGCCTCTTTGTTTTCCTTTCCTTTATTTTAAGATACCAGCTAAGGACTCTGTAACACTTTTCCCACAATAATCATCTCCTTTTAGGCCTTAGGCCTCGATCCACACGCATACCCTTATGCTAAGATAATTGGAAGGAGTGGGTTGGATTGAGTGTAGGTGTCCCTCCATGAACTTCTGCAGACTCAGATGGCCCCCTGTGAACCACTAAACATGCACGCAGATGTCAGGCTTGCTTGTGGTAAGCCACAAAATAAGGTATTCTGAGGGTAAGTCTGAGCTGGCCTGTCTCCACCTTGTGAAGCAGCTGCAGCTCTGTAGAGCTGCAGTGGTGGTGGTGAGGAGTTAAGATTACTCTGTTAGTAAATGTGCTCTAACAATTGCTGTTTGGCTGGCTGCATCTCAGACTAATATAACATTTCTGGGGGTTGATGAGACTCTGTGAATACAAAGGGATGTTAGATTATGCTTAGTACACTTTTAGTCAGTGGAATGTGCAGAGATTAACAGCCTGACATCATTAACAGTCAGAGCCAAGTGTGGCCATCCAGAAAAAAGTAGACCATTTGGCGTTATGTACGTTTTCCTCAGGCACTTGTGATTTTAAAACTTCCTCTTGGATACATCTTTGTACCCCAGCTACTTAATTAAACACTGGCATTATGTGCATGCTGGATTAATCACAGCTAAAGAAACAGCAAAATGTATCTCCATTGCAATTTGAGAATTTGAAGCAGTCACACAATCATCACTGATAGGATGAGTTGTGACAAAGCCAGCTCTTGTTGGTTTCCCCCTAGAAGTGAGTTTGAAAGCTGCTCTGAAACCTTATTGATTTTACGCTTCAGCTGCCTGGCTCTGTTGTGAAGCCTTTCTCTTTTTAGCGGGGTCATATTGACCCAAAATATTCCCCAGTGTCTGACATATCTTGACCCCTTATCTAGCACCACCTTTTCATCCATGCGTTGAGAATCCACTCCTGGTCCTATATGTAGAACAGGTAGCATTTCTATAAATCGGGTGTTGAACCTGTGACCTTCCTGATGTTGCTGGACTTCATGACAGAGATGCGCAAGCTTGCACATGACATGGGGAAAGTGGAAAGGGAGATGCTAGAACTTGGGGACATCAAATGAAGCTGAATGCTGAAATATTCAGGACATACTGTACAAAAATAGATACTGTACTTCTTCACAAAGCGAGTACTTAAACTGTTTGAGGACTTCCCATAAACATCTGGTTGGCCACTGTGAGAACAGGATGCTGGACTAAGTTGGGCCTTCGGACTAATCCATATTATATAGTCTTATGAATGTTTTTTTTTTCCTGCCTTCCTTGCCCTGTTGCTGAACTCACCAAAGTCCTTAAATTGCCTGACTCCTTACCATCTTCCCAGTGCTTAATTACTGGCACTCCCTTGTGCTCACAGAGTTTATACACTCCTATGGCTAGTTTGTCCCAGTTCTTTTGCAAGGAATTAGAGTAAGAGGCCTCACTTCAAAAAAAGAGTGCATGGCTACCTTGAAATTCCAAGGCTGATCCAGTTCAGTCGGATATCTTAGCTGCTACGGACTGCAGAAGACTGCAGTTGCCACTACTACAGGTGCCATATAATACCCATTCTGCATGTGTAAGAATTCAGTTGTTTAGTATGGCATCACCTGCACTTTGGAACTCCCTGACGGTTGAGATCAAGCAGGCACCTTCACTGTACTCTTTTCAGCACCTGCTAAAAACATTCTTGTTTAGACAAGTCTACCCAGATGCTTAGAAAGTTGAGGTCATTTAAAATATGTTTTCGTATTTAAACTTTTGTACATATATTTTTAATGGTTGTGAATTTTTCTCCATTTTACAGTTTTATCTTTTTGTAAACTGCTTTGAGATTTTTTTACAATCAAGTGGTGTATAAATTTTATGAAATGAAATAAATTCAACGATTTATGATATTCTGCAGCACAGTTGACATTAAATACAACTGACCTTTCGCATTCCTTAAAAAAGAGGGGGGTCCATTAAAAATGTGTAGATTTGATATCACTAAACATCACTAGCAGCAAGATATTTCTCTCATGAATACACTACTTGGACATGTACATGCTCTTCTTTTCTGCACTGGTAGAGTTTTAAAATGAAACCTGCATCCTAAAATTACATAGATCTAAAACTGCATACACCTGTTGGCAGTGTTGACCTCAAATTCCAATTTAAACATAAGTGAAATCTGAAATCTGCCAATATTTCAATCTCTTGGTAAAGAGGACACTTTTGCACCTTCAGTAGTGGAAACAAGCTCCAGGAATGTGAGAGACTAATTTGGTTTGGCTTAAAAGCCTCAGTGTTACAAATTAATCAGCTTGGTCCGAAAAGTCTAGAACTCATTAACTTTAAAGGCTTTGCCGGTTCTCATAGCTGAACTTAAGTTTTAGCATAAATAAGGCTTTCTTTTGTCACCAGCATCATCATGGCATCCCACATCTCTTACTCCACAGCCTGATCCAGTGCATATTTGCTCATAATTGAGTTCAATGGGACTTATTCCCTAGTTAGCCTGCATAGGATTACAGTCCTGCAGTGTAATTCTAGCATGCCTACTTGGGGGTAAGACTCATTGTATTCAAGCATGCGAAGGAGTGCAGCCTTAGCCTACTATGAAATGTGTTACCTATTAGCTTTTTTATATTTTTGAGCTAGTGTGCTGTATAAATCTACATTGAATGCTTCGTTTTATTTAAATCACTGGAATAGAAGAATAATCTTACTGAAATAAATAAGAGCTTACATGTGATACCTATTATTTAATTAATTTCACAGTGACTTTTTTCCCAGGCTGTTAAATAAAAGAAAGAAAGCCATGTGTTCTCAGTCCTTCAGATACAATGGAAGGAATTCAACATCACACTAGGGCAATCGTTCCATCGGAACAAGTATTTTGGAGAATCTCCCATCTTCCCCCCTATCCCCCACTGTGCTGCTCTGGGGCCAACTTCAGGGGCATTTGCGGGGAGAGGAGGGAAAGCCCTCTTACACAAGAGGAAGTCCTTGATCAGCGCTTCTGCTGATGGGACTCAGTTGAGTGCCACACAATGCATCAATAAATTTGCCTTTGTTTGTTTTAAACATAGGCACGGTTGGGAATATGTTTGCATAGTCATAACTTAGAATTAGTCGTATTAGGGATTTTAGGTTAGGCCTTTTAATTTTATTACTGACTGGTTCCAGTGTACCTTTTAATCGGTCTTTTAAAAATTGTGCTAACTTTTAGTAAACAAAACATTTTAATTGACAGGCAGTGCTTTTTTTTCTGGGGGTACTCAATGATACGCAGTACCAGCACCTCTTTTTCTAGAAGAAAGGCACTGTTGACAGGTAACAGGATGGGAGAAGGTTGAAAAAAGATGATGCTTTGGAGGGCGTTTGTGAAACCTCTAATAAAGGAATGGCAGAGAACCTGTGCCTCATGGGGTGTTGTTGGACTCCAGCTTGCATCAGGCCTAGCCAGCATAGCATATGGTCAGTGATTATGGGAGCTGTAATCCAGCAATATCTGAAGAACCATAGACTGCCTATCTAAGGTTCCACAGTTGATAGAAAGATTTGTGCTGATCTAGGTTTTGTGGTCAATTATTAGCAGTGAAAATGAAAGTGGAAATATTGTAAGCTAGGATGTTGGAAGCCCATTTTTATATTTTTATTCCTATCCTCATTTTGGTCTAGGTCATCTTCAGTGTGCTCTTCTTCTCGCCCATATTTCAATTATTATTTTCTGCACTGAGCCTCCCCTTTTGCATTCTTTCATGAATCATTCCAAACTGACCTTATTTAGTTACTGAGTAAACTGAGGAGAATCACTCCTCAGTCACTTTGGGGTGAACCTGAAAATGCTTGGATGAGCACATCTGGTAGACAATCATGAATTACTTCCTACTCACCGCTGCCTTTTGAGCAGTGACTAGTAGAGATGGACTTGGATGCCCATTAACATATGATGGTGACTTTAAAAAATGTAGTGTGGCCACTGGGATGTCATTCTGGCACATGGTAAGTCAACTCAGTCCTCAGGCATTTGGAAATCTATAGAAAGGTGATGGGTTGTGTAGTCAGAGTGCTGTAGGTTAGAACTTCCACACAGTAAACTTGGTGACTGCTTAATTAATGGCCCTTGGGTTCCATTCAGCCTGACAAAGAAAGAAGGGGGAGAGGGTGGTGAAGAAGCAAAGTGAGTGTTAAATGTGTCCAGGGCATCTACCTTCAGTTGCCTAACTTTCCCTGCCTCTGGACAAAATATTGACACTATGGGAGAATTGTATGTTATTCCAAGGGGAGTTATCAAAGAGCTTCCAGCTTTTGGAATTGTTCAACTTTCAACTTCATTTGTGTCCTAAATGATAGGACACAAAGCAACATCAGAGAAAACAAGGAAGGATGTTCTTGTCTGTTGTTCCCCTAAAATTGTAAAGTTCAGTACCTTGGGTTTTGAAAGTCATTTTATTGCCAACTTTTTGTTGAAATCAATACTCTAATGAAACAAAATATTTTTGTGCTTAGACTGCCATTGTTGAACCCACGGCATTTGCAGACTAGGATAAGGTTTGTACTGAAAAGGGAAACCCAAATGGAAAATACAGAGTGAACAGCCGGGCCTATTTGATTTGATTATGGAGGATGTTTCTTTATTCTGTCTTTCCTTGTGCAATCTGAAAACAGTAGCAGGGGGTTACAAGCAGAGTTCATCATCAGGTTGTCAATCACTGTCATTTAACATTTGCAGTGGGAGATGTCTTTATTCAAGGACAGCTGGGCAAATCAGAAGCACAGATTTGCAGTTAGCAGTCTGTCCTGCCTACACTAAACAAACAGGGACAGGGCAGACAGACCGGCCTCTCGCATAAAAATATAATGGACTGTGCTGACCTTGGTGCCCTCCATTCAGCTTCATTCCCAGTTGTATAAAAGCTTCAGTGCCCATTCTCAATTTCCTTTAATTACTTACATGATGCAGATAAGAAAATGAACTTCACTTACAATCATCCATCACACACAGGAAATGAAGTAGGCAAGTTGTTTGAAACAAGAGGAGTGTTTTGGAAGTAAATAAAACAGGTTGTATTTGCAGGGGGAGGGAAGGAGTCTGGGGAGCTATTTTCTTTTTGCAGAAATACCAGCTAAGCTGCAGCTACTCCTCTGACCCTGCCTCCCCTACTCCAGCCTCTCCCCTCCCATCCCGGTCTGTCTCCCAGTTGTAGCTGCTAGGCCGTATTGAGTGGGAGGGGGGAAATCTCCTTGGTAAATATTCTTTAAAATATCTTTAAAAGGGTGCAAGTTAAATAAGAGTGAGGCAAACATGCAGAATTCAATAGGGCTTAAAATGGTGGTGACCTTTAGGTTCAGAAAATAAATGACCACAGTTTTCACAAGAGATCTGGCAGAGACATCAAGGATTAGTTAGCAGTTGTCTTCAGTCAGTCTTTTTATGACGAAGAAGAAAGAAACCTGCTTAAAGAGCATGATTTTTTTAAAGAAACATAAACTTTATTTCGAAGTTTTCCTAAACATCCTTTTACCTTTGGGCAGTAGCATTGCTACAACTTGTGATATTGTTTATAATCAGAAGTGAATAGTTTTGTTGAATATTAACAGTGGGTTGTCTTTTAGGAACATCTGAAGTTTGGCTAATGTATTTACAGCTTCTTGGGGAGGTGGGGCTTGAAGGAGGATTCATCTGGGCAAACATTTAATTCCTATGGATTTGTGAGAAATGTAGCCGTTTTGTCCCAGAGATCTACAGTTCAAGAAATGATGGAAAACCAGACCATATTAATTGTTTGAAAGTACAGTGGTGCCCCGCAAGACGAAATTAATTCGTTCCGCAATTTTTGTCGTCTAGCGAATTTTTCGTCTTGCGAATCACGAAATCCCATAGGAATGCATTGAAAATCAATTAATGCGTTCCTATGGTCAAAAAAAGTCCAAACAAAGCCAAATTTGGTACAACAACAGTTTATTAACTGCTCTTTAAAGTCACACATACTGTAAAGAGCAGTTCAAAAATTTAAGGGAAAATAAATTAACTTTATAAACAAAACATGTCTTTGTTTTTAGACAAAGAAAAAAAAGTCGCGAGACGTTTTCGTCTTGCGAAGCAAGCCCATAGGGAAATTCGTCTTGCGAGGCAAATCGAAAACGGAAAAACCTTTCGTCTAGTGAGTTTTTTGTCTTGCGAGGCATTCGTCTTGCGAGGTACCACTGTATTTGATTTTGAAAGTATTGATTTTGCCATTGCAAAGCTCTCCCTTGAACATTCTGGTGGAAAACATGCTAGCTTTCGTAGTAAATGCAAAAATAGTAGAATATTGTAAACGCTATCCATTCTTCCCCAAGCACTGCTCTTCTCAGTGAGACCTCTTCTGCCCCCATCTCTGGCAGGAGAGCTTTCAGGACACATGTGGAACTTGCCCAATGTCTGCTTCTAGTTGCAGTCTCTTGCAGTACATCAGATGCCATCCAGAGGGTAACCCTGCCCTTGTGAGCAGCTTACTGAAGGACACAATGGCTGTTGTGAAGGGAAGGAACAGCAACAAAATCTGCAGAAGCAAACTCACAGTCCTGTAGATCACAGCCATCATGTTTTCTGCACTAACATTTTTTCTCTTTCTCTCTCCACCCCCCTTTTTTATTATTAAGGATGCTGAAGAGTATGCAGACCTTCCAGTACGACATAATGAAGATCAAATGAACAGTGAACTGGCCAAACATGTCCCCGTTGAAGTCAATCCGCATTCTTTTGACAGTTCACACACAAAAACCCATCTTCTGATGCAAGCCCATTTTGAACACGCTGTGTTACCGTGCCCGGATTATGTCACTGATACCAAGACGGTGTTAGACCAGTCAATTAGAATATGTCAGGTACAGTTGCACTCTTTTATGATCACTTGCCTGGTTTGCTATTGAGAGCTGTCATAATACGGATCCAAGAATGCACAGAGATTGCATTAGTATAGCATTCTAGCACTTTTCTGTACAAAGTATTTTGCAGTTCTTACTTTGTGCATCCTCACAACAGTCCTGTGAGGCAGGTAGACTTTAATGGTTCCATTATGCAGGGAATGTCAGAAGAAGAAGAATGTAGTATGCTAATTGAGGACTGAGATGTAAGCAAAGTCCACGTTGATCCCACAGAAGTTGTGATTAGGCAGACACAGATGGGGACAAGGAAGTGGATGTAAGCCCCGCCCTCAACAGAATGGAATGCACAGGCTGCTCTTCAGATATTTGCGTAACTAGAACAAACATATGAAGAAGGTTTGTAAGCACATGTAATTGAACACAATTAGAAATCTCCTCACCAATTGGAACCCTAGCTGCTCAGTTTCCATTGACAGCAATTGTACCTTCAATTGAGCACAATTAAAACTGGGGCTAATGGGAGTTTTTATAGTATCTGGAGGGCACCAGGATGGAGAAGGCTGATTAACAGAAGCAAGATAATGTTGTGTTTAAACATTAGACTGGATCTGATCTGCACATTCAACAGAATAAAGTAGTATGAAGTGTTAGCATAGATTGTACTATTTCAGTTCACAGATAGGGGGATCACATTTTTAAAGACTTTACTAGCTGTAAAAAAAATAACTTCTTTTAAAAAGCTTTTAAAAAAGAAATCCTATTAGAGAATGAGCTATAGTGGAAACTTTTTTTCTGATATACTAGGGTTTGCTCTCCTTTAAAACTTTGAGGGAGTGCTTCTGTACAGAGGAGCATTCAAAATTGTATTCCCCATTTCGCATCTGACATTGATACAGTCTGTTCTATCACTTTATTCTGCTACGTGTGCTAGCCATACTCAGGGGATGCTGAATAGGAGAAATCTATTTATTGGTCTTTTACTGGCTTCATATTAAGCCTAAAGCAAGTCATTAATGTTTCTGTGCATTTAAGCACCCAAGAACTTACATTTTCATTATTCTTTGATTCAGCTGCTTAGAAGTCTACATTTTTACTATGGAATTCAGCATTGTTTACAACCAGTAGCACAATAAAGTACCTGAGTAGTTCCCCCCCAAAAAACAATATGTGTGTTAAAAAGAATGTTAAATAGTGTTAAAAATAATACTGTGCATGGTTTCTGATCTGTATTGCTGAGCAATTGCATGGCAATAGTTTAAAAAGACTTTCTGGGGGGGGGGGTGCTGAAAAGTTAGCTTCAGTAATTTTAAGCCATCATATTATTAGTATTGTACCAGAATATGTGAAATCACTCATTCCTTCTTTGCGTCAAATGCTTTATTACTGCAAGTTCAGTGATTAGTTTTCATTCTGCTGTTTGAAACCGCCTTTTGAATTTGTATTAATTGAAATAGGTAATTGAAGTAGTAATACCTTTCAGTTCCTCACTCGGAGGGCAATCACTTCTTCTGAGAAATAATCTGACAGTTGCCCGCTTTGCATTTTGATTGGCAATGAGCCTCCACTTGTAGAATTGTTGATAAAATATTTTACCATTGCCAAGTAGTGAGGCTGTCATGGTGCTCGGTCTTAACCTTTGAGAAGTGTTTACCCATGGATGAGTTAAGCACATCTCAGTAGGGTACCTGTACATTGAGAGAAGAGAAGGCTTCAGATGTTAGAATTGTATTTCTTAACTGCTTGAGGGAGGTGTTTATGCCTTGACTTTGCACTGCCATGCAACTCCATGGTTTTTATGACTTTTTAATGCCTCATCCGAATCAGAAAACCTACTATACACACGCACAGGAGGGGGAAAAACTTTAGATCAGCTTCTCATTTGATGAAAACTCCCATCATTGTGAAAGGCAGGCATGGATAGAAATAATTGTGTTGCCCCTTGTAATAAATGGAAGTAGGAATTCATTTATTTTCCTGCTTCCACTTGCATATATTTTATAGAGAAATTCAGCTGTTTATGCATACCTACCCTTTTATTAGTAGGCAAATTCACATGTGTGTTGTACTTTCAACATACCCATCTGAGTACCCCATATCAAATGAGAAACCATCCTGACGGTGAAATCCAACATGGCACTAAACCTCTCATTCCATCAGCACAAGGATTTCTCCTTGAGCACAGGACCTCTCTCCTGCTCTCCTCTCCCAGCACACCCCACTTATCTGTATTAGGGCATCCTCTCAATCCTCTGGAGAAGATCTGGGAAGGGTATGGGGAGGGGGAGGAGTCATGTTGCGCAAATGAAAATACAGTGACAGAATGCAGTAGTTGGAATAGTGCCCACAGACTATATCGAGATAGCAGTTTCACACACAGTGTAATTTTCGGACAAAATACTAAGTCCATCCAATTATACTTTGAGAGAAATAATAAGCCTGACCTCTGTCACTACTTTGTTGCCTGGCCTCTATTGCTAATTTCTCACTGGCTGTCATTTTTGCACCTCATTGCCAGTCAACTTCCACCTTACAATTTTCTCCTTTATATACCATCCAACTAAGATTTCTCTTCAGGCATCTTAAGGCATGCCACAAAGGCACAAGCATAATAACAAATTAAGTACATTTGTTAGTATTTATGGTGGGTTTTGCTACAAAAGATCAACACGGCTGGCCCTCTGCTAATTTTGTATGTCATTAATATAGTGTAAGATACGCATCCTGATGTGCATGTTGCACCTAGTGTGTTGTCTATTTGTTCAATAATTGTTTGCTCTAATGGTGCAATATTTCTGGGCCAATTTAATTCCTCAAAAATTTGATCGTCATCTTAGAAATTTTGGAAAGTCATGACTTCAATCCAAAAGTGGATTTGGCAAGTAAAAGCCCTTCCATTCAATCCAGAGTCCCAGTTTTCACCATACATCTTTCTTCTGTGGCCCCCATCGCGTTTGGGTGTCTAGCTACATGTTTCGCTTTTGGAATCACTTGGTCATTATTACTGTCCGTTTTCAAACTTTACATGTGCAAATAATTATTCCTGGGTCTTTCAGATACCTTAGCCTTTTTAAAAAGTCACTTGGTAGAGGGGGTAAATGTGAATATTCTTCCGTGTACCTCTGGTGCATAGCTAATAAATTCAAATGAGCATGTCATTTAAAAAAAAAAAATCTTAATTGCCAATACAGAGTTACTTTCCATCTGTCTAAGCTTTTTTCCCCACATGTTTGTTTTTAAAAACCCCAGGTAGCCGTAAGTACTGCTATGTGGTAGTATATTTGGTGACAATTTGATGATACGGTTCTCTCCTTATGTACAATTCTCTCCCCCTCCCCAAAACTCATGACAAATCTTTTCCCAGTTGGCACTGGAGAAAATGACTAATGCTTAACCCATTTGTGTGATCAATTCACTTAAGCAGCTACTGTGAAATGTTAATCACAACTTTAATTTGTACTGCATTAGCATTTTGATTAACTTGTAGGCTTGCTAGCACACTTGAAGCACTTTTACTCATAGTTACTGCTCGGAAATGACTTTTTGATTAATTAAGTTTGTTAGATAGCAGCTGAGCTTCCTGAATGCTAACCTTACGGGGCTAAAAGTTCAGGAGAAAGTTATTGTGAACAACTGTTGCCGTTGAAAAGAATTCTCTGAAACACTATAAATATTTAATTATTTACAAAATATTGAATATTCTAAGGAAATTGTCCTTAACTCCCTCCGTCCCTCCCTCCCCCCCCCAAAAAAAGGTGCAGATGTGACTGGAGAAAAAAGGTTTTAGATTTTCCTTTTCCAAGAATATTGAACGTGGCCTGGCAAGTGGATTAGAATTTTGTAATTTGGTATGCTTTGGGGGTTTTGAAGGAATATTTCTATTTTTTACTTAATCATTGGAAGAAATTGGTTGTGCATGTGGACAAGACTATTGGCTTAAGAATGTGGCGCATGATCTATCCTTGTGGCACATAGACATAGAACTCAGACAAATTGCAAATCAGTTATGCATTATTATAGCTTATGCAGTCTTCGTCCAGGCTTCCCATTCACTTCACTGGAAGGGTCAGCTTTATGTGCACATGTCTTTTCATTCTCAGAGGTAATTGGTGGTTGTGGATATGTGGATTTATTATCCTGAACAGCAAATCTTAGCACTGGGCATTTAAGTACCATTCCACTGAAATATAAATTAATTGTTTTAATTTGCTGACTATAATGAATATGCCTATTGAAGAAAGTATCCAGTGATGCATGTTGTGACAAGAGAGATATGTATTTTCAAAATATGTCAGCTTGTGTAATAAATTCTATTTTTTTATTTTTCCTTAATTAAATCTGCTTACCATCTTCATGCAGCTTTGACAGAATAGTAATTACCTGTAAACGATGATTACCTTATAAAAAGAGCACTTCATTTGCTGTTATCTCATATAATTCTTTGCACAATTAATAAGACTCTGAATGCCCAGCTTAAATAATTGTATATAGACAAATATAGGGCACCCGTGATATCACAGATATGTTTTTTACATAGTATATCATCTGCTTTAAATGGAGATATGAAGGGCTGGGGGGGACAGACAGAAAAAGCTAGAGAGGAAATTTGGGAAAACACAAGTGGGAATGAAATATGATCTCCAGCGTTAGGGAATGAGAATTCTGACATACATAGCACTCAAATCCAATATAAATTTATGCACCCAGAAGGTTCTGCCATCTTCATGAGTTGCTTGCTTGTGAATTGCTGCTTACCGCCTTCTGGTGACCTTTGGTCTAGCTTGGTGATATTAGAAGCAACTGTCCTTTTCTTCTTTTCCATTGACTTGGCCTCTTCCTTACGGCCAACTTTTCAGCTCTTCCCTCCAGCAGTTCAGGAAACAGCAGCTGTGCTTGAAGAATAAAAATATTAGAAGGTAGGAGCAAAACTGCAAAAAAAAAAAACCCCTTTTGTGGGTGTTCAACCTAAGATGAAATATCTGGAAGTTTGGATAGAAAGTGAACTCTAACCATGGTTAACAGAAGGAAGTTGACTCCTGCTGAGTTTAGTCACAATTTTGCATTAACAAAACTAGGTACTTGTAGCTGTAAATTCCATAAATATGCCAAATAATACAATTTCATATTCTGAGTTGTAAATGATAAATGTTACATTCTTAAAGCAGTAAAGTAAGCTTTGGTTTGATTTTTTAAAATTAAGTACTGCATATATTTTAGTTTTTCCACAAACTTTCGATTCCCCCCCCCCCTTGGCTTCAAATTTTTCAGAAACTTTAAAACTCTGCCTTTCATTGAAGTTACTTCACATGATTTAATGCTTCTGTTGCTAGTTGTTGGAGCATCTTCTGTATTAATATAATATAATATAATATAATATAATATAATCACACACAAAGAAATGTGGCTGTTTTATTCAACACAAAAGAATTTCACTTAAAATACCGTATTTACTCAAATCTAATGCTCACCTTTTTTTGACCAAATTATGTTGTGAAAATTAAGGTGTGCATTAGATTTGATGGCACATTAGACTCAAGTAAATACAGTAAAACCTGATTTAAAATTTGGAATTTGAATTACTATCTTAGCATGAAAATAATAGAACTTTCAGGCTTTCAAAGTATTCAATCTATTCTGTGTCATTGTAAAAAAGATTCTGCTATTACGCTAGAATATACAATATACCTGCTCCACAACTTGCACTACCATAAGGCAAAACAAGGTGGTTGCTTCAGGTTACAAATTTGGGGCATCATTACAGTATCTAACTCGAGGATGGTACCATTTGAATATTCCATCTTAGGTGTCAGGAATTCATGGTTTAGTGGTCCTTTGTCCCGTTTCAATACAACGACATCTGACATTTCAGTGCTAGATATTAATGGATTACTATTCATGCCAATAAGAGCAACCTTGGCTGAGGTCATTTTCAAGGCTGCCTGTAGAACCCAATGTTTCTAGGGAGGGTTCTAGCTGTGATCCTGTCAGTACAAAGCAGCACAGAGTTAATAGCATCACAAAACATAGTTAAGCATTATGGGAAATGCAGAATAAATATGATATTTTTGTTTCATTTTTTTAAAAGGAAGGACTTTACCTCACCAAAGAAAGTGATATTAGGTTGTCTTTTTTAAAATACCGATTATGGTGATGGCTACAGGTGCAAAATCAGTTTTTACAGAATGGAGTAGATATGTTAAAAATGTTCTCCATTAGTTGCTCCAGTATACATGTGACTGACTGGCTTGGAGAGCGCAAGCAGAATGACTCAATTTGCTACTTTGAGTATTCGAAAGGATTTCATTTTCCATTGATGTGTTAAGCATTTATGCGTGTTGCACTTAGCTAATGAATGAAAATGTGAATGGGTTTCCAAGCAGCAAATGGAAGAAGCTGATCTGGCTACGGTTCTGATTTCTTCACAATGTCCCTGTGCTGGATTTCACACCAGGATAGAGATGCTATGAATAAATATTATGGATGAGAGAACACTGAATAAGAGGGGAAAGAGGATTTGCTGCGTAGGCCTTAGGCACTATGTAGAACACACCCACACACTCAAGCGTTTGTTATTCCTTATTGGATACGAGTAAACGGCTGTCAATTTGTGCAAAGCTCTCTGTGTGGCAGAAGATCCTATAACAAATTTCTGCAGCTGGCAGATTGTAGATTTGCTTGCTCAGGTCCTTATTCCTTTGTCAAAAAAAAATCTGCTTAGTGAGGAAAAACGAAAGAAAAAGCGCCAATAGAATACATTGTGCAGCCCAAAGCCCTCTCTCCTTCACACACTGAATTTGTATATTACACTATAAGAATTTCATCACTACAGCTGTCTATGTGCATAAATTTCAGTACGGTCAGTAGGTGGGGTAAAAGAGTTAAGGCTATCTCGTGTTGATTCAAGCTCAACAAAGCCAGGAAATTGGAAGCTAAGGTTAATGTCTTTAAAGACATGCCCTGTGATCAGTAATAATGTGCAGTGTCACAAATTGTACTTCCTTACCATTTATACTCCATGCACTCACAGTTCTTCTTTTTTTAGCTCTTTTAGACCCAACTCAAGATAGGAAGGATGGAGTGGCTGGGACCAGCAAATGCTTGTCCTCAATTGTCTTATGATGCATCTAAGCATCATTCTGTTGCTAGGGGAAACCTGTTGTGCATTAGCACATGCATGTTTGTTGTTTTACATCAGTAACTGGCAGAATGTGTTAAACAGTGGTGTCCTCTGATGCAGTAATGGTTAATGTGGCAGGTGATGGTGCCAATAATGATAAAGGTCAAAGCAAGTTTTGGAACTAATTCACCCATACATCAATTTTAAAAAGACAACAATGAAAGGTGCATATGGGCAGGGTGGAGGTGGCTAGCATCCCCCCCCCCCAAAGGCAGCTACAGGGATTTACATAGAAAATCAGGGTACACAATTGACCTCACAAATCTTTGCCCACACATCTTTTCTATTGCAAAGTGGTGTTGGGGTGGGTCCAGTTTAAAGCAATGAAGTGGTGTGCTGAGAGAGGTTTGCTAAGCCCTTCTGCGTATTGCTACTTTTCAGCCGCAACCCCAGAAGTATCAGTAGTGAGAAATTAACGCTTTTACAGAATTACGATTCCAGTCAATGCCCTCAATGGTGTTGGATGGTCGGTACGGCAAAGTACAGTATGACGAGAGACTTTGTATATGTGGGCAACCCTGTGTAGAGGATCTGTTCCATTATTTATTGCAATGCCCACTATATATAGATCCAAAAGACCAATTTATAAAACCCCTGCTTACGAATGGAATACACTCTAACAGGGTGGAAAGGGTGAAATGGCTGCTGAGCGATACTGATGACTTTGTAACTTATAAAGTAGCACTATATGTGTTGGCAGCTAAGAGGATCAGGAGAAAAGAGCTAGATAAAATAGCAGTCAACTGCAAAGGGGATTCGGACATTTAAGCTGGCATATTTTACCTGAGATTTCCCTGCTATTCTAACTTATGCAACAAATAATTTCTATGAGACTTGACCGTGGTTTATTGCACTGGTAGTGCTAAATGTTTTTATGGTTATTGCTGTTTTTCCTTTTGTTCCCCTTGTGAATGATGCCATGGCCTTTGGCTAGCGCAATAAAGTCTACGAATGCATGAATGAGAAATTATGCTGATAAGGCTTTTTCAAATGATAGATATTGCATTTTCTGTAAGTACCATGACACCTAAGCTCAGTGAATGTCTGCATAATCCAAACTGGTGCTATAAGTAGGCAACTGAAAGTTCAGGAAGAGCCCATTGGGAAAGCTAGGGGGGAAATCGCTCCTCTTCCCACCCACCTCCAGGTCATCCAGGGATGAAAATGTAGTGCTGGCTAGACAGAGTGCATAGCCCATTGTAGGCATGCAATGGTTTGTACTGTTCCATTCTCCCACGGAAGTAGAGAAGTAAGGATCCAACATATGCAAAAAGTCACCCATGCATTTTTCTACTGAGTAGCCCATTCACCCCTTTAAATGCTTACCAGTTGGAAGAATCCTAAAAAGTTGTCCTCCTCAAATTGTATTACATGATTGTGTCAAGAGGAGAGAGATTGGAAATCACTATTTTAAAAAATATGAAGTTACCTTCCTGTCCATATTTGTTTTGCCTCCATCTGAAATCCACAGTGTCATGCAATGAGTGTTATGGTAGCAGTGTTGTTGTTTACATACAATCACATTGGACATCATTTTCTCTTATAAAAAATCAAAAGCCCACAGGACATTGAACCATAGGCAAAATAGTTTTGAACATTGGTCCTTAGCAAACACTAAGCAAACTTGGTCAAAAATAAACCTTTTGAAAGGTAAGCATAAACTACCGTTTCCAAGCTGAATCTCTTCCCCCATGGCTGCCACCAGCTTTGTGTACCTTTTAAACTCAACATTTCTCCAGGATCAGTGTAATTTAATTGAAATAGCTCTGCATGTGTAAACAACTCCTTTGTTTAAAGAAGATTTCGTTGTTTAGTTTGCCTTAAGTAAATGCTGCCTTTTGTTTGTCTGTAAAACATTTGATTAAATGTACAGGCTAATATAGACAGCTTAGCATTCCTCTAGTAGGCTGTACAAGAAGTCTGGAGCATACATTTTAGCATCAAAATGCAGCCTAGATGCTCCCTGTATTTATTTTTTAAATAAAATAAAACAAAAACTTATACTGAAAATAAAAAACCCTTCTTCTTCCAATACTGTCAGTGATTAGCTTTCCAGGTATATTCATGAAGTGTCAACCTACTAAAGCTTTTCAAACCTCTTTGAATGCTTCTTGTTTTGTCTGGCAGTTGTACACTTGTCGTCATGTACAGTTTAGATAGCCTTTAGCTGCTGCTAATGTCAACATGTGATTTTGATTGTTTTACTGTAGGGCAGTGTACTTTCTTGACCTGCTGCAAAGTCTAATATTCTTAGGAGAAATGTATAGGTATACTCCCATGTGATTGCACCTAAAAAACTCTCTATATACGTTAGCCTGATTTAAATATTCTCAACACTGGTGTGACTAATTTCAGTATTGTTCAAAGGAAGTGGTTCACATGGTTGATACTGGCAACAGGGTTGCTTCTCATGCTAACACTGTCCTGGGGACCATTAACACTGGTATGTAAAATCGTGCCAACCCCCATAACCCACCTTACTGGAGCAAAGAGATGTTTTGGAAGACAATTTTATGCTTTCCTTCTTTTCCTCAGGCAAGATGTGATCTGCACTTTTCTTCTTTAAAAAGATACGCTTATGAACCACTGCACAGGATCTCAATCTAGAAGTACTAATTCTGTTCTCTTGAGTTTTCCAAATGGGGACAAGGAAGTAATAGTAACAGTAACAGAACTACTGTGAAGATAAACAATATAATATTATTTCTCATTATGTGGTTTCCATTGATCGTGTGAGAAATTGATAAGGAGTAACTAAAATTGTTGTCTTCTTGATTTAGGCAATGCTTGATATTGCAGCAAACGAAGGTTGGTTGGTGACTGCTCTAAACATAACCAGTTTGGTACAGATGCTGATTCAGGGGCGATGGATCCACGATTCCTCTTTGCTTACTTTACCAAACGTTGAATACCACCATCTTCACCTCTTCAGGTATGCATTCTTCTTGGGTACAGAATACAGATATTCCCTTGCTTCTCCACACGTGCATAGTGACACGTGAGCCAGAACCATTTCATGAAGTCCTGTTTGTGGGAATTCCCACTACACACTATTCCCCGGCTGAACAGCTATGTTAACACAGATCTTTCCAAGTTTCCAGTCCAACACTTGGGAGTGTATTCACTTGTATCCTTTCCGTAGTACCATATTTTTCTGTGCCTAAGATGAAACTTTTTCCTTAGTAATAATAGGCAAAAATTGTTGCTTGTCTTATACATGTATAGCATCGGCTGTACTTGAGGGGCGATTCCAACAGATTCCATACGAAAAACGCTTATGTCCCTGCAGAGATGGCAGCACAGAATCAGTGGTGCATGCCCTCCTCATGTGCACTCCTTACAAAGACCTGAGGAACAAGATTATTATGCCTCTTTTATTTAACATTCCGGGTCGCCCAACCACTGCCACAGTGTCGTTTCTCCTGGCAGATCAAAAGGAGCAGATGACTGCAAAGGTTGCAAGGTTTTTAGCTGGGGCAATCAGAATAAGGTCCACTATTTGACTGCTGATTCAGGACCCTAAAGTGTGTTTTATATAGGTTTGACTGTGGTAAAGAAGGTGAAATACCTAGGGGTTTACTTAACATCTAAGAATGTGAATTTGTATAAGGACAACTATGAAAAATGTTGGTCAGAAATTAAAAAAGATCTAGAAATATGGTCAAATTTGAAATTGTCAATGCTAGGCCGAATTGCAGTAATTAAAATGAATGTATTGCCTAGAATGTTATTTTTGTTTCAGACCTTGCAGATTCTTGACAAGATGGAATGTTTTAAGAGGTGGCACAAAGACATTTCGAAATTTGTCTGGCAGGGCAAAAAGCCCCGAATTAAATTTAAGATATTGACAGATGCTAAAGAAAGAGGGGGTTTTGCCCTGCCGGACCTAAAATTGTACTACGAGGCAGCAGCTTTTTGCTGGCTGAAAGAATGGATGCTCCTCGAGAACACGGACATCTTGGATCTGGAAGGTTTTAATAATGCTTTTGGTTGGCATGCATATCTTTGGTATGATAAAGTTAACAGTGCCTTTAAAAATCATATTGTTAGAAAAGCATTGTTTAATGTTTGGATAAGATATAAAGATCTATTGGAAAACAAAACCCCTAGATGGGTGTCACCAGTGGAGGCCAAAGCAGTGAAGAAACTCAATATGGAGGTCGGATGGCCGAAGTATTGGGAAATTTTAGAACAGGATGGAGATAAGTTCAAACTACAAAGTCAGGAGAAATTGAAGCATAAAGTAGAAAATTGGTTCCAATATCGTCAAATAATGGAATTTTTTAAACAGGACAGGAAAATCGGTTTCCAGGTGGAAAAATCAAAATTAGAAACCGAACTGTTAGAACCCAATACCAAGAATTTATCTAGAATGTACAACTTGCTGTTGAAATGGAACACACAGGATGAAACAGTTAAATCGGCTATGATTAAGTGGGCTCAGGATGTTGGACATAACATTATGTCAGCTGACTGGGAATGGTTATGGAACACCGGTATTAAATTTACGGCATTAAAGGAAAACATCATGAAAATGGTATACAGGTGGTACATGACCCCAGTCAAGCTGGCAAAAATCTATCATTTGCCCGATAATAAATGTTGGAAGTGTAAAGAGACTGAAGGTACCTTTTATCACCTTTGGTGGACATGCCCGAAGATTAAGGCCTTCTGGGAAATGATCTACAATGAAATGAAAAAGGTACTTAAATGTACCTTTCCTAAAAAACCAGAGGCCTTTCTCTTGGGCATTGTCGGCCAATTGGTGACAAAGAAAGATAGAATTTTTTTTATGTATGCCACAACAGCAGCAAGAATACTTATCGCAAAGTATTGGAAGACACAAGATTTACCCACTGTGGAAGAATGGCAGATGAAAGTGATGGACTATATGACACTGGCCGAGATGACAGGCAGAATCCGTGACCAACGAAAAGAGACGGTGGAAGAAGAATGGAAAAAATTTAAAAGCTATCTTAAGGACTACTATAAACTTAATGAATGCTAAAATGTTGTGGTTTCTAGAAGCAAAAGGGTACAGGGATACAAGGCTAGACTATAAAAGAGGACTAAGATGATAGAGATTGGAAAGTAACAATTGGGAGTTGCTAGTTGAATTATGGACATTGGGATGCAGAGGGGGGGGTATGGGGAAGTCCAAGAAAAGAGGTTTATGAAAATACGTGTGAAATTATACGTGTATGTTTGTCATTTTTAGTGTTTGTTTGTTTTTCTTAAAAATGTTGTAAAATCAATAAAAATTTTATAAAAAAAAAATAAAGTGTGTTTTATATAATCAACTTTTTATTTCGTTCTGTGTATATCGCAATGTTTTTTTGTTGCTATGGCCGATGGCTGACGCAAATAAAGTTTCATTTATTCATGTATAGCAGAGAGGGGCCGGACGATTGGTGGCAGCAGCCAGCAGGAGATTAGCAGCAGTGATAGGGCATGCTATCATCTGTTGTTGCATTGAGTGGTCAGGTGGGCTTTTTGTGGCAAGTGTCTGTGGCGATGCGATTTACAGTGGCGGGCAAGCTGTAGAGCGATTGGTGGGGGGTGCTTCCCCCCCCCAAAAAAGCTCACTAACTCTGGGCAATCTCCCCCACAAAAAGGCTCAACAACTTTGGGCAATTTCCCCCAAAAAACAATTTGTTGCAGTCCCAAAAAATGGGGTTGTCTTATACATGGGGGCGTGTTATACAGGAGAAAATATGGTAATCTGCTGATAGATACACATAAGTTTCTGGGTGGTGGTCTTCAGAGTAGAGTACTAATTCGATAAGTGGACCACTACACTCGCCTTATAGGGACGCGGGTGGCACTGTGGATTAAACCACAGAGCCTAGGGCTTGCCTGTCAGAAGGTCGGTGGTTCGAATCCCTACGACGGGGTGAGCTCCCGTTGCTCGGTCCCTGCTCCTGCCAACCTAACAGTTTGAAAGTGCAAGTAGATAAATAGGTACCTCTCCTGCGGGAAGGTAAATGGCGTTTCCGTGCGCTGCTCTGGTTCACCAGAAGTGGCTTAGTCATGCTGGCCACATGACCTGGAAGCTGTCTGTGGACAAACGCCGGCTCCCTCGGCCCATAGAGCGAGATGAGCGCTGCAACCCCAGAGTCGGTCACGACTGGACCTAATGGTCAGGGGTCCCTTTACCTTTACACTCACCTTAGTTGTAGATGCATAAGGATATGTGCAGAGATGGTCATCTTTTTAAATTTTAAATGGTAAATTGAAATAAATAATGTTAATCTGCATGGTATTTTCTTCCTTATTAAACTAGTTTAAAGCAAGAGGGTAACTACTTAATGTTATTTGACCTTGGACTGTGGTATATGCAGTCTCTCATTTACCCTGTTTTTAAACTATGAAGCTTGCAGTAATGGTGGTGTTTGTGCAACTTGTATTTCAAATTCATTAAAACCTAAGGCTATGGATGTGAACCTCTAAGACAAAGCCCCACTTAAAATAGATTTTGCCTTCTTTTATCTTAAAATGTGTATTTCTAGTTTCACCTTCTCAACTTTCCTTTTTCCTTTCTTTTTTATCTCTTTTCCTGAGCTTCAATTCTTAACTGGATATATCTTTACTGTTTTACTAGGAAATGGAACCAAGGGAAAAGGAAAAGTGGTTACCAAGGGCCTATTGAATGTCTTCCTGAACTGATTGCTGCATGTGATGGAAAAGAGACTGTTTTTGCTTCCATTGTAGACTGCGATTTCCATGCCACACAAATTACACAGGTAACATTTTCTCTCATGGGTACAGTTTAAAGTTATTGGGTCAATATATATGGGGAAAATCCACTTGACACACTTTCAGTGGAGCAACATGATTTTTGCAAACATATATATTTAATCCACCTAAAATTAAAACCTAAGATTTCAACAATTGGTGCAGAAAAGCTTAATTCAATCCAACGTGTTCCGTGCTTCAAACACACACAGTTTTGACCAGATATTCAGGACTGAAGCCTAAATGTATTTGCCATATTTGCCAGATATTTGCTAAATGTATTTGCCATATTTGCCAGATATTCAGGACTGAAGCCTAAATGCACTATTTCTGGGTTAGCGGAGTTTGTTACCTGAAGCGTATGTAACCTGAAGTGTATGTAACCCGAGGTACCACTGTATATGATAAGTTTTTGTTTCATGTAACAGAAGCAAATATATTTAGATATAATAGACCCTAATATATTAATCAGCAAATAGTGTTTGCATAGCAGAGCTAGTATTCTGTGGCATTCTAGGGCTGATGCAGGTGAACTCCAGGATGAAAAGTGGTTCGTGTGTGTGTGTGTGTGTGTGTGTGTGTGTCTGTAAGCAGTGCTGTTTGTTTTGGTCAATGGTAGCCACCATACACGAATCGCCCACCACAAAGGTGTGTTTAAAGTTGCTTCACAGGGCTGGGGTTTTTTATGTATGTGGGTCCTCCATATCTTGTACTTGGGTGTACCTGCACACAGTTGATATAAAATGCATGTCAGTGAGAAATGGTATGCTATAGTATTTTGAAGAAGAAAATGCTGCTGAAATTAATTAAGTTTAGTATTCCAAGGCAACTCAAGTGTAGCAGAACTGTGACTAGAGACATTCTAACATTTTTTTGAATTCACCCTTAAATCAGAGGGATCTGCCACCTGTGTTTTTAGAGAGGAAAAGAAAAATACTTTGTTAAAAGATTGCGTATGTCGCAAGCTGAAGCATTTTCTGGGTTCAGGAATGTCAAGTTAAACTGAAGGTGCTAACTAAAAATAAAATATTCAAGTTTTATTTCAGGTACCCTAAGGCTGCAATCCTAACCCCACTTACATGAGAGTAAGCCCCATTGAATTCTTAGTAAACATAGTTAGATTGCGCGGTTAGTGACTTACCTAAATATAATCCTTTGTCCTTTGCACTTATCTCCTTAATTTCAGATAAGCTAAAATCTTGCTTCCAAACAAATGGTAACTATTTTAATGTCCATTACTAACACCTGTATTTATATATAAAATGTCATCAAAATTGTGAGTAAAAATGCATTAAGATCAAAACAAAACCTTCTTTAACAACAGATTTCTAACATAATATACAATTGACTTAAGTCCAAGTTGTAGATGTGTTGAAAAATTAGAACATTGTTATAATTAGTTCAGGGAAAACTCAGAAGTAAACTAACTTAATTTATTTGCATAAATTGCCGTTCTGTTATCTTTAAAACCAAATGCAAATTGGCTCTGTCTGATACGATGATGGTTATTTGGCTCAAAAGTGCTTCAATTTGCGTAGCAATCTGGTGTCGTCTCTGCAGTGAGACGATCCCAGGTAACATACAAATCCTGAATTATTCCAGAAATTAGTATGTTTAAAGCATCAATTTAAGTGCTAATTGCAGTAGTAATGAGAAAAAGCAGTACTACTGTGAGATTTGCATCTCCCTCCCCATCAGTATGCCTGGAACAGCGGCTGACTGGCAGAGGATTTGGCTGCTAATTAAATAATTGTATGCATGGTAGTGTTCGCGTCTGATTCAATAGATGAAGATTAATCCTCAGATAAATATGTTTGGCTGGTATTGAAATGTCTTAGCAGTTTCTTCAAAAATAGCTTTTGTGTATGTGGTGTGCCCATATATTTCATGTGTCTGTTTAATATGTCAATAACATAAACTCTGCTTACACTATACATCTAGATGCATGTAAGTGTAAATAAATACATTATATTACAACGTAGAAGGAAACGCTCAGCTGAGTTCGAAGTGGCCATGCAACATACCTGTATGAAGTCCATGAATGTGCTTTGCAGGCCCAAATAAAAATATGCTTCTAAAACATTTGCCATTATTTTTAAAAGAGAAACTATCACAGAAATAAGTTGCAGGGCTTAATTGGGCTTAATTTTTCATTTGCCTCTTTCTAAACCAAATAAATAAGAAGCCAAAGAAAATACGAATTACCTGTGAAAATGAACCTACAGTAATCTGAATGGGCAAGAGTGACTCTCAATACAGGTCCAGCATCCATAGGCAGAAGTTTCTCCTCCTCACCATCACTTACACACGGTAGACAGCATGTTTGGGGGATTGGAAGCCTCTTGTGTGCTGGATGGACACAAGGTAAATATACCTACCGATCTCCCACAGTCCCCTTAACATTCCAGTAAAGGAGTGTGAGATAGAATCCTATTGGAACCCTGCACAAACAGGTGCTTCACCCTCAGTAAAGTAGATCCTGCCCACTGTTTTGTTGTACAGTTTTTCAAAAGCACAGCACTTTATATGGCCCAAAGCTCTAAGACAATACAGTGGTACCTCAGGTTACATACGCTTCAGGTTACAGACTCTGCTAACCCAGAAATAGTATCTCGGGTTAAGAACTTTGCTTCAGGATGAGAACAGAAATCGTGCTCCAGCAGCGCGGCAGCAGCAGGAGGCCCCATTAGCTAAAGTGGTTCTTCAGGTTAAGAACAGTTTCAGGTTAAAAACGGACCTCCGGAATGAATTAAGTACTTAACCCGAGGTACCACTGTACATAGTTCCCGCGAAGAGTTTGCTGCACTTCAAACTTGTCAAGGGTACAGAAGTTTGATATAGGTACCTAGATTTCAACATGCAGGCTTTTTCTCTCTCCCTTCTTGTTGCAGCAGAGGCAGTGGGGTAGGGGAGGAATGAAGAAGAGAAACCTTTCACACACACAAAACAACAACCCACACACACACAAAACAACAACCCACCAGTGCTTCTCCTTCAGACCTCCATGATTTGAAGGAGAAACTGTAGGGGATGGGGGGGTTGAAAATGCATTTTCACCCCACCCCCTCAGCTGACAAGAGGGTAGGAGCATGGATTTTTCAAGGCCTTCAAAAATAAGACCCACCCCCACATTTCTGCTTCAAACTTCCATGAAGATTCAAAATAGAATTGTGGGGGGCATTTAAAAGCCAGGTAATTGAAAGGGGGGTGGCCCTGCCCCCCTGTGAACTTTGGCCTATCAGGGGTGAGGGATATAAAGATGTAGGCTTCTGGCCAAAAACGGTTCTCCACTCCTGATTTGCAATATCTGCAACAGATCTATATCTGGTTTCCTTGAAAACTATCATTGTCTTGAAATAGAGATTAAAGCTATCAAAGTTGCAGTTGCAGTTAAGGGACTTGTAAAATCATTTTTTTAAGAAAGACATTTTGACTGTGATGGATTAGGCAGTAATGGCCAGTGCCCATTTCCCAGCAGGCTGTCACTGAGTGCTTCCCACAAGCATCTGACTGGACACTGTGAGAACAGGGAGTCACACAAGTACCATGCAACTGGCACAGAGGAAAAGCTTTTTAACCCTGTCCAAGTGAGAACTATAACAGAAGTTGTGTCAGAATTCCCTCCTTGCATCCCTCAGCTGCCCAGTTCTGTACAAGCCAAGTCACAGAAAATAAGTGAGCCATTAAGGGACTAAGCTGAGAATTCTGAAGGAACCTTGTTTGCTGTACTCAGTGGAATAAGGAAATGGTTAAAGAGTGTGTGCCTGTGTCAGCATCAGTGCCAGCATTGGGGGGAGGGGTGTTGAACATGGTCAGGCATCTCCCAAGGACCTACATCCCAGCAAACGGCCCACTGATGATCCCTGTCAAGTTGCTGCAGAGTGAAAAGTGGGGGGACCAGTTTATTATTATTAATAATAATAATAATAATAATAATAATAATAATAATACCCCACCCATCTGGCTGGGTTTCTCCAGCCACTCTGGTCAGCCTCCAGCAAAACATCAAAATACAATAATTAATTCATCACATATTAAAAGCTTCCCTAAACAGTGCTGCCTTCAGGTGTCTTCTAAAAGTCAGATAGTTGTTTATTTCTTTGACATCTGATGGGAGGGTGTTCCACAGGGCAGGCGCCACTACCGAGAAGGCCCTCTGCCTGGTTCCCTGTAGCTTTGCTTCTCACAATGAGGGAATCGCCAGAAGGTGCTCGGTGCTGGACCTCCGTGTCTGGGCTGAACAATGGGGGTGGAGACGCTCCTTCAGGTATACATAGAGACTGTCTTGCCCAAAACCCAGAGCAAGCACTAGCTAGCACATATAGAAGTGAATCTCTGGGCACAGCCAAAGCTACTCAAGGCTTAGCCCTTGCTCACTTCAAACTATAGCTCCAGTTTGAAATACAAAGCTGATCTGGAATGTAAGGAACTTTTGATTTTGAGGAAGTCCTGAAAACTGCCAAGTATAGAAAAAGTGATAGTCGCTAATTATTTTAAGGACATTATTCAATCCACTTTGGTTGCAGTAAGCAACTTTGAATGTGGATAACTTTCCATAAGAATTTGAACTTTTGGGTAATTATCTGAACTGATCCTCTGAACTCTCTGTGGTTTGCCTTATCACTAATTAGCACTTCAGTGACTCACTCATTATGGATTATGTTGGGAAGATTTAATTCAGAATGTAATTATAAGTAGTTTTCAGTGGCTTATAGAAGAATAGTTTAATCAGTAGGGGTAAGACAATTTTTTACATAAAAAATGGACATAAAATAATCTTTCTAAAGCATGTGTAGTACTCTTCAGGGGTTTCATATTTGCTTTGTTTGTGCTGGCAAAGTCAAATTAAGGAGTGAAATATTTATGGTGACAATTCTAGCAGTCATGTTAAAACAAACAGACCCATTGACTCTTACGGAAATGGGGAAATATCCCTAAAGCACTGGAGATCGATTTTGGAGGGATTCAGGAATGATCTACCCTTGATCCATGTTTCTTTCCTCTCTCTTGGACTACCATGGCAGTTGTGACATGTAGCTCCAGCCCATATCCTTGTGTGAAAGACACATGGGTGGATGTTTCTGAAACATCTGTTTTTGTACCTTAAGGCTATGTTTCACAGAGTGCTGGTGTCCAGTCTTGGTTTTGTGTGTTTATGGATCTTCCATGTTTCTGAGCTCTTGAAAAGCCAGATAAGCCATTTAATTTTTGTGTGTGCATTTAATGTAATGGTGTGTAGTATCCGCTTGTATGTTCAAACATGCATGTGCATGTTTTGTTTTGATCACAGCCTGTGAGCTGTGTCCAGCCTGGCATTTGTTTTTCTGTGTCCCCTTCTTTGCCCATCAGTGGGTAATGATGCCACATCAGGATGTATCTTGGGGACTGACTGAAATTCTCAGTTCTATGAGAGGCTGAATAAGCTGGCCCCTGAGTTAGTGGGTGTGAAAGCTTAGTCCCCCAGACCTCTAATCTGCCCACCCCTGATTTAAATTAAGTTTGTTCCACCTGGAGGATAGCAAACCTAGCTACTTGTTCTTTTTATGGTTCTAACCATTTGCCTGTTGCCCCTCAGCTTCGATCATTGCTCACCATACACCCATGATTAACAGGAATGCAATTAGGGCCAAGAGAGTTGACCCCCCTGTTGCTTCTTCCACCTTCTGGGAAATGAAATTGTTAGTGACACAATTGAGGGATTTGTTGGACCTTATATTCTTGGCAGAGTCTGAGTTCCAACAGACATCAGAGTGGTTGAGTTTTGGGGTACCGTCTGTGACAGAGTGGAATATTGTGTGGCAGGTTGCGATAACCCAGGGGAATAATTTTTAAAATGGAATACTCTGCATTGCACAAGCAAAAGGGCCTTCCATTAAATCAAAGCCACGAAGGAAGAAAATCTGGTGTCACATGGCAGGGAGCACTTCATCCAAGAAGGCAGATGCATGCACTAGCTTAAGACAAAGTAGGTGTTTTCTTCAAATTTATTGTTTTGGTCATATGCAGGTTTAATTTATTGATGGTTGTGTTTTCTTCAATATTGTTGTAGTCAAATTATGCATATGTAATTAATTGATGGTTCAATTAAAACTATTTAATTGGTTAAGTTTCTTTAATCAGGCAACATTAATTATTTATTAATTCATTAGCTGTTCATTAACATACATGCCCTACAATCCAAACAGCATATAGAGTAGTAGCATTACGTGGAGAGGAGCCTGCCTTAAACTAGTGGTATAAGATGTCTTTCAGGTACGCAACGCTTGGCGTGTAGGATTGTAGGCCAAAATTAAAAGTGGAGAGATCTCTCTATCTTCTTCCCTACCCAGCAGTTGTCCTGTGGTAATACCAATAGATTCAGTACTAAGGGAAGCTGAGCAGCTGAAAAAGGGAATAATTTGGGTACCGTTGATATAATATGAGTGCCCATTGCAGATAGCACTTTTCTGCAAATCTTTCAATCTGATCTGCTGAACTCTAGAGTAAGTAGGTATCAGAGCCTGGTATCCCAATGCAGCAGAGGAGCCAAATAAAAAAGGCTGATAACAGAGCAGGGGTGGGAATCCTCCAGCCCACAGGACAAAGTTGGCCCAGTACAGGTCCCTGTTTGGCCCACAAGGCCATTTTTGCCAAACCACACCTTATATGATATGGGTAAAGACATAGTTAGATCAGCTGCATGTCTTGAGTTCCCCCTGGGGATCTCGATCACACAGCTGGTTCCTATAGTAAGCAGCTTTGCCAGCCTTGTGCTTGCCACTTTGTCAAGTCTGGGGCTGGTGAATCCCCCTGCTCTGCATTTCCCAAATGCCTGCCAACTGAGTGATGTTCAGACACTTGGAAAATGCTGCACAAGGGACTTAGGCAGGTGGGTGAGACAACACACTTGCCAATCATAAGGTGTCCTAATGTCAATGTTGGCCCATAGGGGTGGGGACTGATCGTGATCTGACCCACCAGGCCAAAAGGGTTCCCCACCCCTGCAATGGAAAGTTAAGACCTGCGAAGGAATAATGGACAGCGGTTTTGTAATATACAAAAATCCAGAATGAAACTCATAATTACAGAATGAGATTTTGCACGTAAAATGGAAAAACAAAAACAGTTGAGAATGTTTGGGAGACGGTTTTATTTTTTGTGTTTTTCCTACTCTACAGGCTTGGCATTTCTTGTCCCACTTGCCCATTATAGAAGTTAATATGACTATTAAAGGTGGCTCAGATGATGCAGTTCAAGAACAGAATGAAGTACCTGTCCCAATGCTGGCAACAAACATGCGGGATAACAAAAAGTGGATCAAGTTGGATGCGGACCAAGAATATGTCCTCCAAATAAACTTGAGGAGATTGCATGTGGGTTACACCAAGGTAGAATTGTTTTGCTTTTCTTTGTCCCTGTCCCTCTCACTGGTGCCTAATGCCCATTTCTTGTCCTCCTTTTGGATATCTTAGAGTCATCATGGTATGGCTCCATCAGGTCAGTTTCATATGATGACTATTTTGCTTGAAAAATCACATGGTAGGGCTTGTATTTGCCGTATTTTGAATTCTAAGCCCAATCAAGAGGTCGAGATTCAACCAACTAGCTGTATTCACTCATCACATGTGCCATGTGGTTAGGACTCTGTGCATATGAGACCTCCCATATGTGGATATATGACATAGTGAAAGAGGTGGTTCCAGTTGGTGTGAACCTAACACTCCCTGACCACATGCTCAGCTATAAGGCATTAAATCATGTACAGACTCAAAGACATTCTCTACACAGCTATTGTATTTTCTTGATGTGGTATATACCAGATCTCTCCGAGACCAGGTCTAGAAGCTCCATGTGTTGCAAACTGCTGCAGCTAGACTGTTGGTGGGAACAGACGGTTGCTAGCACATACCTCGGCTGCTTAAAAGTGTGCACCAGCTGCCCATATATATTACTGGGTCAAGTTCAAAGTTCTTCTATTAGTTTACAAGGCCCCTAGCAACTTTGATGCAGGATAGCTTAAGGCAGGCATAGGCAAACTCAGCCCTCCAGATGTTTTGGGACTACAACTCCCATCATCCCTGACCACTGGTCCTGTTAGCTAGGGATGATGGGAGTTGTAGTCCCAAAACATCTGGAGGGACAAGTTTGCCTATGCCTGGCTTAAGGATTGCCTGTTTCCTTATATTCCTGCCCAATCAATGGGAACATTGGGGGGAGTCTGTATTAGTGGTTACCCATGACTCAGATAAACAGCTCATATCCACCAGGAGTCATGCACTCAGTATTGTAGCCCCAACCCTGTGGAAGTCCCTCCTGGCCAGGATTAGACAGGCCACCTCCCTGCTGAACTTCTAGTACTTGACAAATACCTTTCTATTTCAGCTTAAAATGCCTATATTAAGTCCACGTTCTGTTTTTACAATTAATTTTGATTTTGCCCACTGTGCTTTTTAAAACTGTTGCGCACAACTTAGAAATTTTGGGTGGTCATTCCATAAATGTGCATTTTCTTCCTTCCAGGGCAGGCAAGACAGCAAAGCCATTGCACCGCGGTTCCCCAAGACTAAAGACGAAGGGTGGTTCTTGATCCTAGGAGAAGTGGACAAAAAGGAACTTGTTGCTTTGAAAAGAGTTGGATATGTCAGAAATCAGAGTGCGGTTTCAGTTGCTTTTTACACCCCAGAAATTCCTGGAAAGTAAGATATTACTGAATGAAAGCTGTTTTGGTTTTGAAACTGGGACTTCTTTTTGTGGGAGCGAAACAAACTGATATCCTTTTCTTTCACTTTATCACAGGTATATCTACACATTGTATCTTATGAGTGACAGCTACCTCGGAATGGACCAACAGTATGACATGTATCTGAATACCCTACCAACCAATACGTCAGCACAGGTCAACACAGAGATCTCTGGTGCCTTAAATGACCTGGCTCTGAACTAACATGGCCTTTGTACTCACATGTTCATTCTGGGAAAGGGAATTGTGTTTGCCCAAGTGCAATCAGCATCCAACTTCGACACCTAGGAAATTGAAAGTGACTACTGTATTGATTCTGATAACACAGAGTTAGCCACAGTGGCCTTTTACCCAATAAAAGGGTTGCATTTTTTAAAATAAATCATTTTCTAGGTTTCTTGCAAAGCGACTCTGTTTTCCTATTAATGTGTATTGCCACTGTTGGTTTTGGCAGGTCAGGAAATGAAAGGAGCAGATACTTTGATTTGCAAAAACTTAACCTTTTCATTAGTGTTCCTGAAATCATCATTGCAGCCACTTTCTTGATCCAAACACACCATTTATGTGTAAGTAAGCTGGAGATTCCAAACTAGTTCACAAAGAGGCAAGAAAGTTCCAGCTGCATGGATGGTTTGTGCATGAATGAAGTATTTCAGTCACAGCCACTCTGTGTAAACAGTCCTTTCCCCCCTTTAATTTATAAGACATGGTGATGGGGGAACTTTGCTGAGGTACATTGCAAGGTTTTGTACTGAAGACAATGCCTGTGGCACATTTTGTCTTCTCAGAATTTTCTGTGTAAAATGTATAGGAAATAGTAATAAAGTTCAGCACTTAAGCACATCATACGTTTGAAAAGTCATTGTACCCACGGGCCTTTTAAACGACTTCAGTATTGCCTGTACATTCAATAGGCTGTGGCGTTTCAAGTTACATTCAAGGGTTCGAGCTGAAATTAGGAATGTAAAGGAGCAATGCATGTTTAATGTCTGTAGAGTGACTTGTACTGCAGTGGATAATACTGGTAAGTTTATTGGGGGGGTCTAAAAAATTCCTCATTAAAACAACACTGCTACTGTACTTGATAAATGTATTTAGAAAGGCCTAATTAATAGCTAGTACAAAACGATGTTAATGGGTATATTTGTTTGTTTGTTTGTGGGTGGCATATAAAGTTATCTGGGCAGCTTACGATAATAAAGCACAAAGAAATACATTCAGTAGGTTTGCGATATAAAAATCAAGAATTTAAAAAGCTGGAGAAAGTAAAAGGGGTTTTCTCTGTTGCCAAAAATACAGCAAAGTGTGTGCTCTGGGGAGAGCATTCCACTCCCGAGGTGCTGCCACTGAAAAGCCCCTTCCCCAATGCCAAACTTTACTTGGTGGGGGTCCATGAAGAAGGGCCTCCAAAAGTGGTCTCCTGATATGTGTTGGCCCATAAGGGAAGAGTCTGTCCTTCAGGTAACCTACTTCCAAGGTGTTTGGAGCTTTATAATGTTAAAGCCAGAATGTTGAATTGGACCTGGAAGCGGACTGGAATCCAGGACAGCTGACAAAGCAATGGTGTAATATGAGCTAATTGCACAGTCCCAGGTAAGTGGTGCCCCCTCTTCTTGACCAACTGAGGCTCCTGGATCATTTTCAAAAGCAACTCCATTGCAGTAATCAAAGCAGGAGGCTACCAGCACTGATAACTGAAGGAAGGCTGTCTCCATACAGATGTGGCTGTGGTTGGTATATCAACTAAAGTTAACAAAAGGCTGTTTGCACTGCAAAAGCCACTTGTGTCTCTAACAACAAGGTGGCATCAGTGAACATCTCCCAAGCTGCAAACCCTGATCCTTTAGGGGCAATGTAAACCCCTCCAGAGCAGGATGAACCCGCATCTGCATTGATGCACCACATCTAAAACTATTTCCATCTTGTCTGGATTGAACCAGTGGCGGAGAACCGTGTGCTTTGTTTTTGGTGAGCCCAGGTATTGCCCAAGAGCAGCAGCTATAGCGGTTCGCTTTACCCATTTAACAAGCCAGCAACAGCAGCAGGGAGCTAGATAGAAAGCACCACAATATTCAGTATTAAGGTTTTCCACTGTTTCAGAAAAATGTGCTTTGTTTCCAATGTCAGTATAATTACGTTCTTATTTTTATGTTCACCTACCTCACCATACAAGTTTAATAAATAAATATGGAATGACATGCCAATAATAGTTCTATTCTCCTACCTTTTGAATCACAACTAAATGAGGTTGCTGAGACCTGTCTAATATTCTGAGATAAAGCTCTTAAACGATTTTGTTGCAAACAGAATAATTAATATACAGATATCATGCTCATTTGGTCACATTGGTTGGGGTGCAGCATATTTGCTCATTGCCTTTGAAATCCTGCTATTTAATGTAACATATTTATGGGTTTGAGAGCCTATTCAAGGACTCTCAGGTTTGCAATACTGGGTGCTTTTGTTCTTTACCTGAAAGTACTTATATTTCCTTGGAGGGTATTTTTACATAAATGTTCACTGTGCTTCAGATAAGTTAACACAGAGAATACAGAAGGGTATTTCTGAACGCCTTCCATAGAAAGGAAATATCTACCTGATTTTTTCATTATCCCTGCGCACACAAAGGGTCAGCTCCTCAGTGAAAAATAACCCTTTCAAATTCATTTTTTAAAACATACCCACTAGAATGCTCTAATTTTTGAGAGAGTCTGGGAAATATATCCAGTCATTTTGAACTTCCTCAGAGAGCTGCAGATAGTTTTTATTGTGTTCAGCTTGCATCCAAATCTACATTTTTGAAAAGGCTATGTTGTTTTAACTATACACCTCATGGTGCCAGGAAATAAATTGAATGGCTTTGCAATGCCCACAGCTGTAAAGCAATTGCTTCATAGAATTAAATCAGTGTGATGCATAATTAGCTGAATAGTGGTAATACAACAAAAAAGTTGTTAATATCTATCTTAATTTCCCCCCCATTAAGAGTAGGACCAGTGTACAGAGATGCAGGGGTGAACTGTCTCAAGAAATTAACTATATCCTTGGAGTGCTTTTGAGTTTGAGTTTTACATTGTGGCTACCTCTATCTCTCCAGGCTGTAAAATACTTTTAAAAAATCAACACCAATCTGGTGAAGCGAAGCCCCATACAGGACTGAGCTGGAAATGGGCTAGACAGTTAAGAATAAAACTTGACTTCCATTAGCAGCATTGTTCTATCCATTAAATGTGGATTATGTGGAAACTACATGCCATATATAAATATGTAATGCTTTCCATTGATGCATATTATCACAATATGAAGTTGTGCTTTAAATGAAGCGGGTTTATTCATGCCAAATATCTGTGTTCACATATTACTTTTGTCACTTAGTGTTGTTTGCTATGTTTTTAGGACATTAGATTTTCAAAATATGTCTGAAATGCCCTTGTTGCAAAAAAATAATTGGCTTTGTAAAATAAATTCAGTCTACCTAACGGAGGCAAATTTATTGCTATCAGCTTTATATAAAATAGATCCTAAGCAAACTTTATATATATATATTCCAGACAGCAGGTTGTGCAACCATAATCAATCAGGAGAATTTTAAACCAAGGAAAAATATATATATTCTAAACATCTGACGTGTTTTTTACTGTTCCCTGATAAACCTTGCAGGTTAAAGGCAAAGTATAATTCTATGTGACAGGCATTTTTCCAATATTATGAGAATATCTTGGAACAAATGACAATGAATTAGGGAGTGATCATATAACTAACGATGGTGATTTAGAAAATGGTAAAAGATGTTGAAAATGACACCTTAATCAACCAACAGCTAAAACCTCAGGCGCCACATGGAGAGAGAGAAAATGAAGATGGAAACCAAAGATGTTTGGGAAGCCATTATAGAGCTGAAAGATGATATTCATGCACTGGAAAATGTCACTGAAGTGCTGTCATTTTAATGCTATCAAGGGGAGAGCTAAAGAACATCAGAACAGTTTCCCAAGCCAATCTGCAGATCTCAAAACTTAATAAGTAGTTATTCCAGCTTGTATAATGTGGTTTTTCACCAAACTAGTCCCAAGCTCATTGCTTTATAACCTTATATTTAAAATGTAATGCAACATTTTATTTTATTTTTATTTATTTATTTTTACAAACTTTATTGTAACATTTTAAAACAATTGCCAAGCATAAAGTGTTGTATTCCAGGACAAATGCATGAATAGATGTTAAGCCTTTGTTTTTTTTTAAAAAAGTGGCGGAGAGTGTTTGGGTTTATTTGGATGTCTCAGTTCTTCTGAAGTAGAGTAATACATGGTCCATTACAATCATACTTTGGACAGAAACCATAGAAATTGAGGGCCAAAGTTCACTGAACTGTTTGTAAGATTGCATATGATATGAGAGCACATTTGCGCAGTAAGAAGCATGACCCTTTCCATTCTGAGCCACATACTTAAATTCTAAAAACATGGTTTCTATTGGAGCATACTAGCCTAGATTAAATTAAGGAAGACTATTCTGTAGAATAGTGTTTCCCAACCTTTGGTGGCCAGCTGTTTTTGGACTACAGCTCCCATCATCCCTAGCTAGCAAGACCAGTGGTCAAAGATGATGGGAACTGTAGTCCAAAAACAGCTGGAGACCAAAGGTTGGGAAACACTGCTAGAAGACCAAAGGCTTGTCTTCTCCAGCAGTATCCCTTGGAAAATGTATTGTGATTAGTGACCCCTTCTTGTTTGTTGCCAGCATTTAGTGATGACCACTTTTGGTTCTTAAATTGCAACACCAACTCCTCTAAAAATGTCAGTAGTTCATGTTAAATTGTGATTATGAGGAAGCATTTTTAAAGTGCAGTGTTGGGATTTGAAGTATGAATTCCAAGTAACATTTAAAGAATGGAGAAAGAATTTATCAGCACCTCTTGTGCCACGGTGCAGAGTCGTGAGAAATGATAGAAAATAATTTATGATAGAAAATGATAGAAAATAGAATAACAATTTTTAAAAAATAAAAATCAATTCAGAAGCATCAGCCCCACAATCTGAAACATAACTTTGCCTTGTGTATTTTAGCATGCATTGTTGGATCTGAGACACAACCAGCCTGCACTGAAGAAAATCTGTAGTTTTTTTATTTTGCAAATCCATAAGGAAGACTGGCAGCAGGATGAGGTTAAACAACTGGGCCTTTAAGTGAGCGAGTATAATTTCCCTTCTAGGAATTCTTTTGAGAAAGATCTCTTGCAAATCTCCCACTTGGATCTCTATGTCAGTTAGTTTATGGAGAATTTCTTACTATAGACAGAAAATAATCCCTTTACAAGAAAGATTATCCACAGTTATTACATTGCATAACAATTAAATATATTAGTAAGAGTCTTGGATTGTATCTCCTAATGAAGCTCTAGGTTTCTCATTTTAACTTGGCTCCACCATTCTCCGCATTGATGAGGCCTCCTAATGAACGTTGTATGGTTGGTGTTGGCAAATTGCAATTGTATCTGCTGCTGGCCACTGAAGAAAGCTCAAATCTTTTCTTGCACTTCACATTGCTTAGTAGTTCAAATTGCAAATGCACACACAGAAGTGCTTATTTGTAAAAGCCGCATATCATTTCAAAATTCTATTCAGTAATCTGCAGTTAAGGACCCGTAATTTTTCCTAATAACTTTGGAACAGGGCTGGGGAACCTCAGGCCCATGGGGCAAATACATCCCTCTGATCTTCTCTGTCTGGCCCTTGAATTTCTTCCCTAGGCCATATCCCTTACCACCCACCCCTACTTTGCATCTTTCTTGGGTGTTTTTACTTGGTTGTAATGAGTGATTGACTCCTGATGGCGCTTCTTGCTTTGATGGGTGGCTGGAGGCTAGTGGGGGTGTAGACACTAGCCTACCTGTGTAAAAGTAACTACCGTATTTTTTGCACCATAACACTCACTTTTTTCCTCCTAAAAAGTAAGGGGAAATGTCTGTGCGTGTTATGGAGGGAATGCCTACGGGTGGCATGCCTACGGATTTTCCTCCTCTAAAAACTACGTGCGTGTTATGGTCGAGTGCGTGTTATAGAGCGAAAAATACGGTATTCACTTTTGTTGCTCTGCTCACTTTTTCCTCTGGCTCTGCCCTGCTAGTGCCATGCGTCTCCTAGAAAGGAATGCATCCCAAGGGATGAAAAGGGCTTCCTGGTCCCTGCTTTGGAAGATGCTGAAGGAACTAAAATTTCTGCCTCAGAACTTGCATTTTGTTTATTTTAAAGTCATTCCAATTCTTGTTTGGCGTTCGTCTTGCATAAAAATTCAAAAGAATGTGAATTTGGGTGAACAACTGATGTGGTGAGAAAATCTTGGCAATTTATTTTACTGCCTCAAGAAAGTTTTTGAACAGATCCTGGATACATAGTTGGTTCAAGCGGTCATTCTAATCATGGCACAAGTCAAATTATGTGTTTTTCAAGGACTTGATGAATCCTACCCTTACTTTTGGAGGGCAGATCAGTCAATGGCTACTGCACTGCTTTTGTCATCTCCATGTTCAGATCTGGGTTCCAGATACAGGGCCAGTTGCCTTCAATCTTTATCTAAAAGCCATTTGTGTAATCCCAGTGCACAAATGCAAGTTCATTTCAAAATGAATTGTGTAGGAGTCAGAGGAGATCGAAGTTAAAAGTGGCTGCATTGCCGTTTTCCAAATAGCTGTTGACATGTTTAGCTCGACTTCAGAAAAGAATGTGGAAAGTGATGTTTGAAAGTCAAAATCATCACCAATAGTTAACTTACTTGCAAATAAGAAAAAGAATTCCACCCTCCAACAAAATATCTGGGTGGTACACTGCAATATACGCTTTTTAAAAGTATTAAAAGCAGTACAGAGCAATTATTCAAATGTATGGCTACTTAAGAAAAAATTAAACTGCATGGGCCTGTAGGCAAAAATAGTCTTCAAGAGATGCCTGAAAGTCAAAAGCGAGGCTGCCTGCCAAATATCTGCTGGAAGAGAGCATCAGACCAGCGATATTAAATGCCTGGCTTCCAGTGGAGGCCAGTCAGGCTTCTGTTACATGTGGGACAACTAGCAGCCCCCCTCTGGACGATCTGAGTGCTCAGACTGTGACATATCCCTGTGTGCATCCCTACATTTATATATAAACTTAATATATTGCTGTCATTACATGTCCCTTCAAATGTGAAGCACTGCTTTTCCTTTGCTGCTTATTAACATATTAGAAGCCATTGTTGCAAACTAGATTCTTCGGACCATGAGCATTCACACCTTGAAGCAGTAGTGCAGCCCATTAATTGGCGCAGACTGAGAGATGCTTTCACACTGTGCTTCCAGTGGTATCTTTCCTCCCTGTTGCTAAGTGTTACAACTCTTCCGTTTAGAACAAACCTATGTTGCCAATTACACTTGGTGGAAGGTTGCTGGGGGGGTTTTCACCCAACTTTGTTTATTTGCCATCATTAGGGATTAATTACTCTGTGTAATATCGCTCCCAGTGTCAGTTTCTGACTATCATTTATCTGGGGTTTTTTGAGAATGTGAAAGTTAAGTTTCACTTAAATTCCTGTGTAGGAATTGGACAGTCAAGGGAATGTGTGTGTGTGTGTGTTAATGCTGTGCACTGAAGCTGCTTGGGTTTTCAAATTATTTCCACTATTTCTCTTGTATTTTTACCATTCAGATTCAGCTCATTTGTCTTTTTTAGTTTCACTTTGTGTTTCAGGAAAAAGAAGATGAAGATGAACCTCTGAAATGGGCTGGGTGGCAGCCTCCCCAAACAAGAATCATGTTGCCCTTTGAGTCATTGGAGAAGGTAGTTTTGTGCCTCCGTCAGGAATTTAGAAGTAGTAGGGTTTTGTTTGTTCTCAGTGCAAGTTACTGGAAATGCTGACTGGCATTTGCCACAAAGAAGTGTTTGCTGCTATTAACTGAGCCATATAATATAAACACAAACCACAAGTGACAACTTTGTTCCAATGCAACAGTGATAACTATTGTGAGATATGATATGAGACCAACCAGAAATGCCTATGCACCATTGTTGTTGTTGTTTAGTCGTTTAGTTGTGTCCGACTCTTCGTGACCCCATGGACCGCCAGGCACTCCGGTCTTCCACTGCCTCCCGCAGTTTGGTCAGACTCATGTTTGTACCTTCGAGAACACTGTCCAACCATCTTGTCCTCTGTCGTCCCTTTCTCCTTGACCCCTCAATCTTTCCCATCATCAGGGTCTTTTCCAGGGAGTCTTCTCTTCTCATGAGGTGGCCAAAGTATTGGAGCCTCAGCTTCATGATCTGTCCTTCCAGTGAGCACTCAGGGCTGATTTCCTTCAGAATGGAGAGGTTTGATCTTCTTGCAGTTCATGGGACTCTCAACAGTCTCCTCCAGCACCATAATTCAAAAGCATCAATTCTTCGGCGATCAGCCTTCTTTATGGTCCAGCTCTCACTTCCGAACATCACTACTGGGAAAACCATAGCTTTTACTATACGGACCTTTGTTGGCAAGGTGATGTCTCCGCTTTTTAAGATGCTGTCTAGGTTTGTCATTGCTTTTCTCCCAAGAAGAAGAAGAGTTTGTACTTGATATCCCGCCTTTCACTCCCTTTAAGGAGTCTCAAAGCAGCTAACATTCTCCTTTCCCTTCCTCCCCCACAACAAACACTCTGTGAGGTGAGTGGGGCTGAGAGACTTCAAAGAGGTGTGACTGGCCCAAGGTCACCCAGCAGTTGCATGTGGAGGAGCGGAGACTCGAACCCGGTTCCCCAGATTACGAGACTACCGCTCTTAACCACTACACCATACTGGCTCTCAAAAGAAGCAGGCGTCTTTTAATTTCATGGCTGCTGTCACCATCTGCAGTGATCACGGAGCCCAAGAAAGTAAAATCTCTCACTGCCTCCATTTCTTCCCCTTCTATTTGCCAGGAGGTGATGGGACCAGTGGCCATGATCTTCGTATTTTTGATGTTGAGCTTCAAACCATATTTTGCGCTCTCCTCTTTCACCCTCATTAAAAGGTTCTTTAATTCCTCCTCACTTTCTTCCATCAACGTTGTGTCATCTGCATATCTGAGGTTGTTGATATTTCTTCCGGCAATCTTAATTCCGGCTAGGGATTCATCCAGCCCAGCCTTTCGCATGATGAATTCTGCATATACTGTTTATGAATTCCCATTACACAATCATAGTTGTATAATGGGAACCATGTTATAACATATGGCACTGCTTACATGCTGAACAACAGTAATCTGTACATCTCGTCAAGTCAGAGAGCTCTGGGTCCTATGTCATGGAGCTTACTAGGATCATGGCTCTGTTAAGTAACAAAGATACTGGTTTTGTTACCAGCCCTTGGCTTAGGCTGTGAAAAGATCATGTGGAAGGTATATTCTCAGACCATAGCTGGGGCAGTCAATGCCAGGGAAGATGGAGAAGGCTTCCGTCCTGTTATAAGGCTGATTCCTAAGTATCAAATCAAATTAAAGCACAGAATACAAAGATTTGAAGAAAAAAAATGAAATTTTGTCAGGTTGCTTGCAGACACAGAAAACACAAAGCAGATTAAGCTCTTTATCACTAGTATTAGCAGGAGAAGGAGGAGTAACAAATGGAAACAGCAATGAAAATGTTGCTGAGAGTTCTGTTCAGAGTGTCAGCCAGCCCTCTTCCAATAGATCCCATTCCATTCTCCCTCTCCTGGTTTTTTCTGAATTTTCCCAATAGTCAGAATTCATTGCTCATTGGCCTGTTTTGGGAGGCAGCTGTTCTTTCAAACAACTGTCCTTCTGCAAAGCTTGAGCATGCACACCCCCTTGAAGATGTATCTCTCTTCTGCATGGGGGGTGCCATTCTGGCAATTTCATATTTGTATGCTAATTTCCCAAGAACCACGTTGAGGTCAAAGCAGCTGACAAGAACAATAAAGCATGAACAGATACAAACAACAATTCCTAAACACAGAAAAAATCCAATAAAGATATAAGTAAAATAAATGATTCAGAACAATATATTTAAAATGAATGAAATACATGGATCAGAACAGTTATCGATCAGAAAATATGAATTCCTTGTGCTAGCTATATGTCAGAAACAGCAACTGACCATGCTGGTACTCATCCATGGAAGTCATACCTCAGGTTAAAGTCACTTTGGGTTAAATGTTTTCAGGTTGCATCCCGCAGCGACCAGGAAGTTATGGAAAGGGTCACTTTCAGGTTTCGCCACTCGAGCATGTGCAGATGCTCAAAATGGCGTCACGCACATGTGCAGAAGTGGCGAATCGCAACCTGCTCAGGTTGTGAATGGGGCTCCGGAATGGATCCTGTTCACAACCAGAGGTACCATTGTAGTTAACAAAATGTTGCTGTATATTCTCACCTTGTAGCCGGCACCTTCCTCTTTGCCCATGAATTGTGCAGTTCAAGCAGGGGATTCCATCCCTGCTCCCAATTCTCATTTTTCCTTTTCCAGCTGATGCTCAACATTCCACTGCCATTACGCATGCCCAATCTTCATGGACTTTTTGTACTTATGCAAACCTCCTTCGTACCCATTGCTTCTCAGCGGCCCTGTTTGGCTTTTTTTCTACCACCAAAAGTTCACAACAATGTCATTTCATTAGTTTAGTAGTAGCTGTTTGATGCATAATAAACATTAGTTGTTATTGAACTGCAATTCGAGCCACACCCACCTTGAGGCTGGCTGAAACCCTCCAGATCTGACTGGCAATATGTAAAAAAGAATGCTTAGCAAGATTGGGAGACACAACCCGTTGAAGGATTAAACTCTTGCTATACTCTAACTTTGAAAGTCCTGCTGCTTTAGGGTTGCCATATTTCAACCCCCAAAATTGAGCATATATATAATGTGATTTTTCGATTGACTTGCCTAAGATCCAGGACAAAGCCACCTTTTCATAAATCCCCCCCCCCCCGACATCAACTCCACCTTTGAAAACCCAGAAATGTCCAGGAAAACCCGGACGTATGACAGCCCTATGCCACTTACCTGTGTGGTGCCTGTAGCACCCCTGTAAATACCTGCCTAGCCTGCACAGATGATTACAAAGATGCAATGTCTTCTCTCCTCTGAAGTTCCACTTGGGGAAGCACTAATTGTTTTTCACTGGAGCATCTTCTTGTTTCCAGAGTACAGCAAGCCTACTGGGCTGCTCCAGATCAAGTTTTACTGCAGCTGCTGATCGCTTACCCAATCCAAATGTGATTCAGCTTTCATATTTTGCTGATCCTCATCAACGCTTGTGTTTTTTCTGCTGCTACAGAAGCGCCTTCTTTCATAAGGGACCAAATTCAGTGCATTTCTCAGCTATTATTATTATCATTATCATCATTATCTGAGAGCTGCATTGGGGGGGGGGACCCCTGAAGCTCAATGGATAGTAGCCTGTGTGTATATTTTGACGTGGACAGACACTCCCTTTTGTGCTTCTCCGTGCACAGAATGCAAAACTCTTAACATCTTTGATTTAAAACCAGGAAACCCCTACGTAAAGACCTGATCTTGGGAAGGAAGATAATGCAGGCAATTTCCAATACTGAGGCTTGTTACTCGGTGTCATGCAGAGTCAGGAGTTGCCATGGAATCCATTTGCTTCTAAACCAGCTCCTCCTGCTGGAATACTTTCTCATTATCATTTCTACCAGGAACAGCAAAAGGTGCTGAGTAGAAGAAAAACGCTATCAGAGGGCAAAGGCAGTTGTACATCTGGATTGAGTATAGAAATCTAAAATCTACATTCAAAATGGGCTCTCAGCTCCGGGTTACAAGAATGCAAATTGTAGATGTTCCTTAGAAGTTTGGAATACATAAACAAAACTTCAAATAGCACAGAGCGCAAGCAATATGTTGTATCGGGTGTAGCATTCATTTCCTCAAGAGAACAGACTACTCTTCCCATTTTAGGGCTAGGGAACTGAGGCTAAAATATAATATTATAAACAAAGTAACACAGTGAGTACAGTTAGAACCCAGTTCTCTCTTCTTTGTATATATGTTACTACTCTTCCGAACAGTTATTTTAAAAAAAACATATATTATTGTTTTTGTATTTGCATGAGCTGGGGACAACTGTCACAGGGAGCAATGGTGTTATTTTATTGTTTTTAGTAGCAGTAATTACTTGCTGTATCCTATTTTTTTCTCCTGGCATGCCTGTGGTTGGCCCAATCCTCACACATTGACCTTTGGGTTCAAGGGCTATCTTCATCCTCAAGAGCCAGTGTGGTATAGTGGTTAAGAGCGGTAGTCTCATAATCCGGGGGACCGGGTTCGCTTCCCCGCTCCTCCACATGCAGCTGCTGGGTGACCTTGGGCCAGTCACACTTCTTTGAAGTCTCTCAGCCCCACTCACCTCACAGAGTGTTTGTTGTGGGGGAGGAAGGGAAAGGAGAATGTTAGCCGCTTTGAGACTCCTTAAAGGGAGTGAAAGGCGGGATATCAAATCCAAACTCTTCTTCTTCTTCTTCTTCTGACAGCTGTGATTGACCCAAGGATAGCAAGGAACTTTACCAATGAGTAGCAATTTGAGCCTAGGTATTTCTAGTCTAAGTCTAGGGTTTTCCACTATATACCACACAGCTGCTCAAGAGCAGCCTACAAATGCTTTACTCATGGCTTCCCACCGAGGCAGACTTCTTTATCTTAAATAATAGAATTACATCATGGGCTTTCAGACTACTCCTTGGGACATTAGGAACACAATTCAGAAGAGATTAGGCAACCTTAAGTATTATTAATGCAAATGGTGCTTGATCACAGACTTGAATAGTTGTATGCAATCCCATTGATATTTTGAAATAGGTAGACCTAGTCTTGGAGAGATTGTATCCTATGCATCCCATTGCAAGAGTCCAGAAGCACTCTGTCCAAAAATACAGTTCTACCTGAGACTAGTGAAATGAGTGACCCACCCTTTTCTTCTGAATCAAGGTTCCTGTTCCTTCAGAAATCAAATGAGATCCCAAGTGTTCCTGCTATAACTAGAAAAAAACTTCAAGCCAAACCCAAAGTATGTGGGAATGTTGAGGGTGGCAGGAGAGGATATATTGTTTATTAATATCCTTCCTAACTTGCGCTAGCAAATTCCTTTACTTAGCAGAGTGCATTCCCCTTCTTACGCAGCAGAAAACAAGTTGCTGACTCGTCTGAGCCTTTTACTAGCTCAGACTGAATTGTGTGTTCCTGGTAAGATCCCCTTTTGAATCCCTCCTAAAAGAATAAAGACACCACAGTCTTATTCATAAGTAACAAAAGTAGTTTTACCTACAATCAGGCAAAGCACAGTGTGATTCCTGAAGGCAGGCTTTAGGCTTACAGTTACAAACATGTACAAATAGGTTTACCCCATATGGGAGTTGACCTAGTGACTGTAGGCTAGCAGTCCAGGAAGTTTGCAGGTTGAAAGGGAAGATGGAAGAGAGAAAAGTGGCAGTGTGACTGGACCTTTAGCCAAGTCTGGAAAGGTCACGCCCACCTACAAGTCACATGCAAAGAAGGATGGTGGGCAGCAGATAGCTTGTGTGTGTTGCAACTTGTGCTTGTGCTGCTGCTTACCTTGTGGCCTGCCAGTAACATTTTTAAGGCAACAGCAAATGTAGTGTATGTACTGTGGGTCTTTAGAATGGGAACATATTTCAGAATTGGGTACTGTGCACCCTGAGCCTATTTACACAACAGCAAGTCCTACTGCAGGTGGGAAAGTGTGCATAGGATGGCAAGTTAACAGTGGACATGTCTACTCCCAGTACGTTTCTGAGCACAATTCAAAGTGCTTTAAAGCCCTAAATGGCCTCAGTCCAGTATACCTGAAGGAGCATCTCCACCTCCATTGTTCTGCCCCGACACTGAGGTCCAGCGCCGAGGGCCTTCTGGTGGTTCCCTCACTACGAGAAGCCAATTTACAGGGAACCAGGCAGAGGGCCTTCTCGGTAGTGGCACCCACCCTGTGGAACGCCCTCCCACCAGATGTCAAAGAGAAAAATAACTACCAAACTTTTAGAAGACATCTGAAGGCAGCCCTGTTTAGGGAAGCTTTTAATGTTTAATAGGTTATTGTATTTTAGTGTTTTGTTGGAAGCTGCCCAGAGTGGCTGGGGAAACCCAGCCAGATGGGTGAGGTATAAATATATTATTATTATTATTATTATTATTATTATTATTATTATTATTATTCAGATGAAAGCCCCATCAGGTTTAATGAAATTTATTCCCATTTCTATGACTGCAGCCTAAAGTTGGACAGTTTTTGCCCACAGTTCCACAAAACAGTACTTTGGTCCAGCTATATTTGTCGGCAAAGTGTTGCCACACAGGCATCTTTTGGATTCCCCACCTTTCCTTTTTTTTCTTCCCTACAACCAGTGAATGGGAAGCTTGTGCATTATTTTATGTTGTTATCTCTTTTCCTGTGATTTTGTTACAATTTTGGTATGACTAGGACCTGCATTGTGTTCTGTTCAAAAGCACAAAACTGAGCTATACATTTAAACATAAATGGGTGGCATCTAAGAATGTATGGGTGGAGTGTCCCTTTGTTTTAGGATGGGAACAGGATTCATTTTGGCTGGGATTCCAGTATTCCAGTTTAGCTTGTGTGTGAGATAAAAACGAATCAAAACTACTACCTAAGGAGAAGCACTGCTAGAACCGAAAAGGGCAGCTTTTCAAGAAAATCTGTCAGTAATTCTGCTGTCTTTTACTTAGAAGAACGGGTTGGAAACTTGGTTTTCTGACACCTCCTAAAAGGCATCAATGAACTTTTTGGAACCTCCACCCATTGGCATCAACACCTCACAACCCAAAGTAATGTGGGCAGTCTTCAAAGCAGGATTGACTATGGTGAGAGTTAGAGGACCAGGGCAGGCACTTTTCCTTGGTGCTAAGCCCCCCACTGCCCTCCATGGGATTCCCTTCTTTCCAGGCAGCCTAAATTGCACATTTCTCTGCATTGGGTCAATGATGTCAAGGGCTCCTCTCAGCAAAATGAATAGGAGAGCCCCCCACCTCCACCCCAAGGCAGCATCTCTTTTTTCTGAAGAAGGGGGTGTAAAACCATTAAGCCCAGAGCCTAAAGCTCCATAACTGCACCACGGCAATATATGGGAAATATATCCCACTTCATTTAATCAGACTGACACCAGTGCAGCAATGTTTAATTCCTCAAAGGAGGGGTGTTGGGGTTTGATCCGTTTCCTGGCTGGGCATCACTCCTTTTTTCCCCAAGGCCCCAGAAATCAGGCTTGGGAAGTCCCCTGAAACACAGATCCAAATGAACGCAGCTCCATCATCTGAAGCTCCTGGGTCGCTCCGTGAGTTGTGGATCGGACTGACTGTCAGCGTTGCTTGCTAAGAGGAGCCCTTCGGCTGCTCGTCTGTTTCAAAAACTGAAGCGATGCAACTGATCTTGCGCGCTGTCCCAGGGCTGTCAGCTAAAAAGGAGAGCCCTGCGTGCGTCCTTTGTGCATCTCTAGAAAGCTGTGTGTGTGTGTGTGTGTGTGTGTGTGTGTGTGTGTGTGTGTGTGTGTGTGAGAGAGAGAGAGAGAGAGAGAGAGAGAGAGAGGAGGCACTAGGTGGCAGTGCCCAGTGCCGTAGGCCCAGCATTTTGCAGCCACGCTGGAAAACCAGCACAGCAATTCAAGGACAATTTGCAGCCAAAGTTTAAGGCGCTTAAAAGAGTTGGCAATGCTGAAGCTAGCAACGTAAGCATATTTCTTTCTTCTTGTTTTGTATGAGAGCCTTCTTCAAATATCTTAAGGGCTGTCACGTGGAAGATGGAGCAAGTTTGTTTTCTCCTGCTCCTGAGGCTAGGACCCGAACCAGTGGGTTCTAGTGACAAGAAAGGAGGTTCTGACTAAACACCAGGAAGAACTTTCTGACAGGAAGAGCTGTTCTGCGGTGGTGTGGACTCCCTTGGAAGGTTGTAGACTCTCCTTCCTTGGAGGCTTTTAAGCAGAGGTTGGATGGCCACCTGTCAAGTATGATCTAGTCGAGATTCTTGCATTGCAGGGGGTTGAGCTAGACGACCCTGACGGTTCCTTACATCTCTACAATTCTATTATTCTGTTTAAACCCGCAAGCCCAAAGTACCAATTAATTGATTAATTCTATTATTGTTAGTGTTGTTGCTGCTGCTGCTGCTTGCTGCTGGTGGTAGCCGTGGTGTTTGTTCTTATTTTATTACCCCGTCCTCACCCTAAAGTCCCAGGCTACAACAATTTAAAGCACAATATTAGAACCTTCCCCCAGGGCCTTAGTGAAGCCCCAATCCACTGGCACCGTTTCCCGTCCTTTCCCCTCTCCAAGTAGCCAAATCCCCACAGATACCCGACGCCTTGTCGTTTCGCGGCGGACAGACTTGCGGGCTTCAGCCGCGAATCAAGGCGGCCAAACGGCCGTCGAAAGTTGTGACGGGGAGCAGCAGGTCGGCCTGAAAGGCCCAGGGCGCGTTGGCACACTCGGTTGGGACTGAGCCCCCCTGACCTCAGTGGGGTCTCTTTTCGGGGGAAGCCTCCTGCAGGCCGCCCTGTCCCTCACAGCGACTGAAGGATCCTTCTGAGCTCAGGCTCGCGCGTTTCAATCTCCTAGACGGCCTCGCAAGTGACAACGTACGAGGGGGTGGGATGGCGCGATCCTGACGTGGTTTTCGCCCCTCTGTCGATCAGAGGATTTGCTGCGAGCGACGGGAGAGTGGAAGGGAGGAAAAGACGCAACGGAAACGTCTCTCTCCCGCCCCCGATCGGTGGCCTTAATCGCAGGTCCGCGAAGGACTCGTCGGGGGACAAGGAATTAATGGCACTTCCTTTCCTATCTCTAACGAAATCATCTCCTCCACCAGTCTGTTACTGGAGCGATTATAGCTTCGTTTGGGAGCTGCGTCTTCTCTGCCCGACCCCCACCCTGGCTAAACTCCACGACTGGAATTGAAACCGATTCCCCCCACCCCTTATTAAGAGCGTCTTAGCTCAGTACAGTGCTGGGCAGAGCGTGTAGATCGGCCCACAGAGAAGGAATGGCATTGCCTCTCTTATTTATCTCTCCTGGACCGTCCACTCCTTTCCCACCCACCCAACTTAAAGCTGTACGCGTTGAATTCTGTTTTGTTTTGGCTTTTAAAGAAGGCCATTGGTTTCTTATTGATATCCCTTTTTCATCGGGCAAAACAAACAAACTAAAGATTACCACCCTCTTGAGGATAGAATAAATTTACCACCATTAGGCTCGGCTGTAAACTGCCAAGGTGCAAGCCAATCCCAAACACTTTGACTCACACAAGTCCCACAGACTTAACTCCCTCATAGGAATGCATTAGGATTGGAGTCTATTGGCAAATTAGGCTTTCCCACTAAATGTATTTCGAGTTTAGGCGCCTGCTCCCTTGGAAGGCACTTTGCCCCAGAGCGCATTTAACTTGGAAGCTGTGATCTCTTCCTGCATCCATTTAGGGCTGGAAGAAAGGGAGAGCTGGTCTCCGCTATCTTTGGAAGCTTAAAGGCTCCAAGATCTGGGTTCATATTAAGCGATAGTTTGGGGGCATTTTTTGGAATAATTATTATGATTATGTTAATGTCTTGCCTGTGTCCAAAGTTCCAAGGCGAGGGCCATTTAGAAAAGGGGGAATCCAAAGACAGTTTTTCCAAATAAAAATCTTCCGGAGAAATCCAGATTTTCCTTCTTTTATGATGTACAAATCTCTAAGCTACGGGGAACGCCTCTGTAGAAGGACTTTTTTTCCCATCCGAAAACTCCACCTGCATAACATTTAGCCGTTGTCAGACAAACAAAACAGCAGATCAGGGTAGATTAAACACTTAATGGCATTAAATCGAGGATCATGTCCCCAAGTATGCGCGCTCTCTCTCTCTCTCTGTATATATATAGAGGAACAGGACTCTGGTGCTTTTAATAGTTGAGCAAAAGAAGGAAATTCTTTTGCCACTAGTCGCCTTAGCAAAACATCGTCTGGCCTGGCCGTGAAATTTTAGTAGTCAGTGGCTGCTTAGTCAGTTGCCCCCCTGAGCATGCACATAATTGGCTTTAGAGGCACGTTTCATTTCAGATCAGTAGAGAGAGCAAACACAATCCACACTACTGTGCCGCCTGCCTGCTCTTCCCATAGGGATGAATAGATGAACCCAAAAGACCAGATATAAAAGATATGCTTTAAGTATATCCTGTGGGTTTATACAGGCTTCGTCCACCTCACCCCCTTCCCTGCATTTATCCCTGAGAAATTACTTGTGCAGTTTGATCCTATCCATATTGGAAACGGGTTGCGCGTGTTCGGGATCCAGCGTCTGAGGCCTCGCTTTCCCAAACCGTTCTGCGCCTTGGTGATCCTTAAAAGAAACAGCCTCTTTGAGTCGTCTTCCAAAGGCAAGCAGAGCCATGGCTCTATTTAGCTAGTCCCTTAAAAACCCGTAGAGATGATGTTTTTAATCCAAACATCTAACGGAAACTAAGGGAATTTTAGCTGGGCTTTTAAAGCACTGCTGGATAACAACTAATGAATAGCGCAACCTTTGACGTGTCCCATTGACACGCACAGCCCAGACAAGTGTATACAATAGGTTGGCAGCAGAATAAGCCTATGCGTGTTTACTCGGAGGTAAGTCCCACTGTGTTCTATTGGCCTTGCCTTATTGTAATGTAAGGCAACAGACGCATCCCGTGTAACCAGGCAGGGGTGTGTGTGTATAGATAGAGATACACACACACCTGTACATTACCTCTCTGCACATTTACACATTTTATTTGCTCATTTTCGGTGCTTATTTACTTAAAACGAGAGAAGTTGTAATCCCTCCACCACCAGGCGAAAACTTGCGTGGCAGACCTTGGCTAAGGGAGCTCTTGACAATCACGTTCTTTTGCTTCTGAAACTGAAACACTTTCAGGCTGCCGTCCGAGAACACACGAAGTGAGGGAACGATGTGTTGAGGATTGCGGGGTTAATTCTCTCTCCTAGGATTTGGCCAGCCCTCCAGTTGTATGTGTGCGTATTTTCTTCACTTCCAGGTCTGAATCCGCCTCTATTATCATCAGCTCTCAAGACTTTCTTCCTCTTCTTCTTCTTCTTCTTCTTCTTCTTCTTCTTCTTCTTCTTCTTCTTCTTCTTCTTCTTCTTCTTCTTCTTCTTCTTCTTCTTCTTCTTCGTGCAGTTCGCCCCACTTTCTGCCAACAGATAATTTAAAGCTGATTCCTGTTTTATTGAATCGTCAAGAGTGGCGCGCCGCGTCCCAACGTGTGCCTGTCCTTCAAACCGACACGAGAGCGCATTAAGGAGGCGTGGGTTGTACAGATCCTAAACAATTACTACTCTGCTCTGTTATTAAACAATTGCTACTCTGCTCTGTTATCTATTTCTAGAGGAGGCTAGTAAACCTCTGTCCTAAACTCTGACAATAAATTGGTCCTATAGAAATTCGTGAAAATATATTTCCAAATAATGTGCTCGAATTTGGGTCAGCAATCCTCAAACTGATCACTCGGAAGGAAACCCCGTTGACAACAGAAGTGGATACGGTTTATTTTTAAACGCTGAGGCCATTAAACGTTTTCACTCTTCCTTGAGTTTCCCACGGGCGTTATTTGCGTTCGATGCCTCCAAGTTCACAGGCACAAGGGATCCGCCTCTTTGGAAGAGCGCTGGTCCAGCGGGGACCATGACTCCCAAAACCTTCCTTTTTCTCCAGTTGCAAGAAGCAAAGTGGTTTAACATGAGCCTGGCGCGAGCAGAAATAGGAGCGGGGTGCTCTTTCCCCAGGACTGTCGAAGAGCTGCCGTCGGGGTGCTTTCCTTCTCATCTCCCTGGGATCCCGGAGCGGAGCGATCCAGCCGCTTCTTGGCGCGTCCCCTCCTTCGGAGCGCGGAGGTCAGAAACCGGCCGCGGCGCGCGCAAGGGTAAAAAGGGGTGTGTCCGACATGCGGTGACGTCACTGCGCTTCCCAGCCAGTGAGAGGCCGGCCTTTCGGAGCCCCGTTCCAATAGGAAGCGAGCTAGCTCTGTGAGTGGCATTAAGGCCGGGCTAGAAGAAAGCAGGACTGAGAAATGAAGTTGTGCTAAAAAGCCCTTTTGGCTATCCAGAAGTTTATTAGGCATTTCTCAGCCGGAAATTAAGGGATCTTCATTAATAGCCCCTCTTCATCCCAGATTAGAGCCCAGGGCGAAGCTGGGAGAAACCGAAGCGAGATGGGACGGAGGAAAACTGCATCGCCCGCGGCAGGGGAAGCTAACTTCTTCTCCACCTTGGGAGGATCTTCCTGAGTTTCGTTCAAGCGCCGAGATTGTCACCTTGGGCGCGGGGACAGAAGGTAAGTGGCCGAAGGGCACGCGAGAGGGCGGAGGGGGTGGCGAGGGCCCCCGAGGCTGTTTTGGGGAGCGGGGAGGTGCGATCCCTTCGGACTTGGCCAAACATCATCCGGACTCTCCCCCCCCCCCCAATGTGGCGCTCAGATAAAGGTTAGCGGATGCTCTCCCTTGCTGCGAAAGTCTGTTCTGGGGGGAAGCGGGTGGGAGAACTCCCTTCGAAGGAGCTCTGCGTAGCAGTGCAAGAGAATGATTTTGGAAGGAGCGTTTGCAAGGGACCCGAACGGGATCAGCTGCGGAGGGTTCTCCAAGGGCAGAGCGACAGAGGTCTCTGTTTGATCCTACCACACCCCCCCCGTCCATATTGAGATCCAAATAGAGGGAGGGAGGGAGAGGAGGGACTAGCTGATTTCATTATCGACGGATGCCGCCATCCTCAAAGTGTTTAAGCCAGAGTGCCGGATTTAACAGCCGAACTGGTTCAAATGGGTTTCATACAAGACCGGACACTACGTTAAGCGAAGGAATCCGGCCTAACTCGTTTCTGGATCGGAAGCACCGTTTGCATTGCAGGGGCTTGGACTAGATGACCCTCGGTGTCGGTGTCCCTTCCAACTTTTCAACAATTCTTTCTGGCTGCATCATTGATTGTATTTTCCTCTTAAGAACTGGTTGCTAGGAGGAAATGGGAGAATGCCACCATAGTAATAATTCATAATATCCGTAACAAGGGGCCCAAATTATTTGGGAAAATCTGCGCGAATCCTGTTAAAATGAACGGAATCTGAGAAACACTGATATCAACAGAGTGTGATAAGAACATCTGCATGGGACTGGGCCCTAAATAATAATGGTGGTGGTGGTGATTACTTTTTGTTTTTACTTGGTTAAAGACTCTGCATCTGTGATGTATTGTTTAATGGAGTTACGCAGAGCCGAAGCGTCCCCCCTGGTTTCGATTATTCGGAGGAATGGGCACCACTTGAAACAGTGCCGCTTCGGAGGGAGGCCATCCGATCCCTTCTCCTCCTCCCATTCCCAATGCTGAAAGCGACACTCACTGGCCCCAGTTGCAGTCCTCGGAAGCTAGTCCCTCTGGGCTCGACGGGGCTTACACCCAAGGAAGTGTGCGCAGGATTGCGCAAGATTGCAATCCTACAGGTGCCTGACTCCCAAAGCGAGCCTCCGCTGAGTTCATTGGGACTCACTGCCAGGGAAGGATGCCCAGGTGGATGTCAGCCTCATTCCCCCCGGGGAAAGGCTTTGCTTACTTACACACCGCAGAATGCTTCCAAGGTGCGATGTTTTCCCTTGAGAATTCAACCCTTCGACCTCCCTGTCTCACCTCCCTGCCGTTGTTGTCTTCACAGTAGCCTGAAGGAGCGGTCCCTGAGTCTGCAGATTCCCGGCCACTTTTTTTCCGCAAAGGGAGAGGAAGAGCTAGAGAGGCCTGGAGATTCTCAAACGTTTGAAGAGACGCTACCATGTCTCTTTTGCCCGGAATTACATTTTCAGCCACGACAGGAAGAAAGCATCAAGGACCCCCTGACTGGATTGCTGAGCTCTGAAGCCATCTTGCCGCTCTCCTCTCTGCCAGTCGCTTTTGGATTCCCAGAGCTGGATTCGCAACTTTTACAGCCCATTGATAATCAGCTCCTTAATAATAATAATAATAATAATAATAATAATAATAATAATAATAATAAATAATAATAATTAATTGATGCTCTTGCACCTATCACCATCCCGCACCCTGAAGCTTAAGCATTCGCGCGCCCGCATTTTAAAATGACTTTGTGATTTCAAAACAAAGCAACAAACAATCTCACGATGCTTTGCTGGAACTGACCGAGGCGCCCGCACGCACACTTTTGTTTATTTTTTTGGATGCATCTGTGGAGCTTACACTGTCAGAAAGAAAGGGGAAGAAACCACCATGAAAGAGAAGTCCAAAAATGCGGCCCGGACTAGGCGGGAGAAAGAAAACAGCGAGTTTTACGAACTGGCCAAACTGCTGCCTTTGCCTTCCGCCATCACCTCGCAGCTGGATAAAGCCTCCATCATTAGGCTCACCACCAGCTACCTGAAGATGCGGGTGGTTTTTCCCGAAGGTAGGTGCCCACTGTCGCGGGATTCAGCTACCCACCCCTATTTCCTAAACAGCGGGGGGGGGGGAGGTCCTTGATAGCCCAAGAGGCCCTCAGAGCTGGCCTCTTCCTCCTCTCATCTGGTCCAGTAGTTTAAGAGCGGGCTAGGGGAGCCGTCGAGGGGGAGTCGCCTCGTGGCCCTGTTCCTCTGGCCTGTGTAGTTTTCGCACCAGACGGCTCTCTGGAGTGGTTCCCCACTCTCTTTCAAAAATAAATCTTTCTCTTCTCTCGCTCCCCCTCTCTCCCTCCCTGCCCATAAACACTTTCCCCTTTGGTACATAGGATGTGTTTGGCTGGGAACCGCCGGCACCTTTGTCAACACGTCGAGGCTCAGAGCTCAGCTGCTTGTTCCAGTAAAACAAACAATGCATTTTCTCTCTCCGCCCCGCGTCTCCCTCCCGGCGAAGCCACGTGCGTTGCTCAAAAGGGCAATTCTCTCATATTTATTATAGATAAATTGGGCAGGAGGGAGGAGAAGGTGGGGGAAATGAATTAATACGAGGCTAAATATTTGCATGGATGGATCGACAGCGCGCAGCCCCTGGGCTTCTGTGCCGAGCAAAAAAAAGGGAGGCAGCCGCGGACAGATGCGTCGCGTCGCGGTGGGGAAAGGTGCGGGGGCGGAGGAAGGAGCCGACGAATTTAAATGCCTCTTTTGAATATGCATGAACGTGGCACATCTGGAACTGATGTCGAGGGTCCAGGTTTTTGAGAAGGCATGAATCAAGGCCGTCGGTGTAGTCAGCGAAAAACAAAAACAGTCTTTCCTGGTGTTAAAAGTTCTTCGTAAGAAGCAAGGCCGCGTTAACTGCCCGTTCTGGGTGATCAGGATGGGGTAAATAGCTGGAGTGTTTTTCTGGAGTAGTGTGATTAAAAAGGGGGGGAGGGAGAACAGGATTCCTTAATAATAAGGTATGACAAACTTCAAACAGGGGGGGAAATCCAAAGAAAAGCCAGGAACATCGGCCTCGATCCCCTCTGGCAATGGCTTTTAAGAGGAAATTCCCATTGCCTAGCTGAATGTTCGGCTTGCTTTTTTGTTTTTTAAAGATCAGACTGTTACTCTAGGATCCTGTGTACTTTAAAAACGCCAGTAAGCCAAGGGCTTTTCTCCTGTGAAACCCGGATCCCAAATATGTTGGGACTGAACTCGGAAGAGAATCGTGGGACTTTCCTTGCGTCGCTCCAAACTCTTCTTTGGATTAAGGGCCCCTCGTGTTTTCTGCTGTCACCAAATGAGACTCCCTTTCCCGTCTACATGGAATCGGGATATGAATATGATCCCGATTAATCTAAAATATATATTTGGCGTTATAAGATCAGTGGCTATTTTTAAATCAGGCAAGGGGTTAGAAAACTTCACTAAGGATGATACCAATATTTTGTAAAGATAAACAGGAACCAGGGGATATAGGGAAATGGGGGGACGGAACTTCTCCCGGCGGAGTTAACGAAAACAAATCATTAGGATAACTATAGCCTTAAGAGCATCTGTAGTTTTATTGGGGAAGTGAGGCGATCGCATCCACAGGATATTTCAGTTATGAAATCGAGGAGAACACAAGCGCAAGGTGTTTGTTTTTAACAGAAAGTCAGCCCCGACCGAATTTACTTTGAAATAAGTTGAAGTGGAATTTATTTCCCAGAAAGCCTACAATCATACTTGCTCAGAAAACGTTCCTTTGAAATTGAGGGGACTTCAAAATAACTGGCTTGTGACCCAGCTGTGCGTTCTGCATATTTTGCAACGTGCAGTTGAATTTATTAATATGTGCATTAGGCTGTTTTCGTAAAGCAGGATCTAAGTTTTATTCTTTTTAGCTTCCGCAGATTTCGAAAGCGGGGAGCTAAACACATGCTCAGAGAGCAGCAAAAGAAACCAGAGGGATTTAAATACAATTAACTTTGGCTGGATCGCACCCATAATTTGCTGTTATTTATACAAGCATTAGATGAAACCAAGGCAGTTTGGGATGGGATGGTGATTATTATTTTCCCTTTACCGTCCTACACATACCAAAGCATCTCCAAATTCTCATTCTGCACATACATATTTTCGTTTGTTTGCAAAGAAGTTCCCTTGATTTCAAGTTGGGCCTGATCCAGCCAGAGCCCGGTAACTTCACCAGCATACACAACACGTGCCGCACTCCTTTCTGCCGCGGTCGATAGGATTAAAGCGCGCTCCATTTCGGCTGGATAGTGCTCTGTGTTTGGGAAAGCAATCCAGCCTCTGTGTGTGTTGTACACTGAGCCGCTGCTCCCAATTGTCCGTGTTTAGGAGAAGGGTGCTAATCACTCTTGGGGTAAAGGGGGAGAGGATGCAAAGGCGATGAAGTCACCTTTTCATTCCGGCGCACAGTTTTTGGAGACCTTTTATCCTCACCCTCCCTTCCTAATTTCCCCCTTTCGAAAAGGCGGCTCCTTTCGACTGTCCACGCGGAACTTGTGGAAGTATTGGGCCCGTGGGGGGCCCTTGGGGTTCCTCCAAAGATGATTAGCCACGATTTGCCCGCTTCCTCGGTCCCGGCGGGCTTCCTCCGGAGCGTGCTTTGCAGCAGCTCTGCGCAATTACCGGCGCCTCCCTCGCGGGCTTGTGCGATCAGAAGAAGCATATGGTGTTGCTTGTCGGCTGCGAGCAATCAGAGGAGGCAAAGAAGGGCTGATCCTCTGTCCCAGCTTCCCCCTGGCTTGTAAGCCGGCGAATGTCTGGAAAGAGAAAGGAAAGGGGTGGGGGGAGAGGAGAGAGAGCGAAAGCCGCCAGGGAATTGAGGTGGTCAAGGGCAAAGCGAGCCAGATCCGCTGCTGGGATAATGGCCCCAGCGTCTGCCACACTCGGAGGCAGCGAGAGAAGTTCTTGGGGCTCGGGCTCCCTTTATCTCTGTTGCCTCTTTCTCTTTTGCTTCTTTTTCTTGTTTTCTATCTTAGGTAGCTGTGATCTTCTTGCATTGTATGGGGAAATCTCAATAAAAACCTTAGTGAAAGGTGTTCAGCTCCAGCTACGGATGGCTAAGGGTCCTGGATTTTGGCTCCGGTGCTTGCCCGAAGTGGGCTCCCCCCACATTATTTATTTTTAATTTTTAATTATTAAGGTCGATCTTAAACGTGCTGGGCACCGCGCGACACCCAGGAGCTTCCAAGCCCATTGCAGTCACTAGACAGCAAGCCTAAATCCAGCGATTAGGAAATAAATCCCACCTCAGGCAAGGGGAATTTAACTTCTTCCTGAGCACGCACCCGCTTCTATCTCCCTCATTCTCTCTCTTTCTCCCCACCCCCACCTCAACAGTCCTCTTTATATGGGTGGGCTAAGGTAGGGAAGGGTTATGGGGAAGGCGTCTTATGTGATGGCTTGCGTTTTGGTTAAAATCACTGCATATCTTAATTTTGGGAAAGGGGCGCAGAGAGAATTAGCCTGCAAGAGCTAATTGGGCTGCGGACCCGGCTGAAGGTCTTCCTTACTTCTTCCAAGCACGTTGGTAGGGATCAGGGCCTACACGCCTGAGCCTAGCCGCCTAGATGAAGCCCCATCGATTTCAGTGGCGCCAAGCAGGGTCTCGGGCACAGCTGCCTGTCTGTGTGTGGTCCGGACTGAGCATGTTCAGGATTGCCACTTGAAGGAAGGCAAGGAAGGAGAACAGCAGTGGGGTGAGGAAGGCGAGCTCTAGAAGCAGACGCAGAAACAAACCAGCGGTGTCCAAACCATTATTGTTACTATGGCAAGGCAGGGATGGGGGAGTCGGTGGCCCTTCAGATCCTAGATGACAACTCCCATCACCTCTGGCTGTTGGACATTGGGCTGATGGGAGCTGGAGTCTAGCAGCCGTTGGAGGGCCACGGGCTCACCGCCCCCTTCCCACATACAGTATTATCAAGCCATCTCTTTCCGCTGAAGTACACGTGGCACCATCAGCAACCCATCAACTGTGCTGGTCCTCTGACCTAAAGCCGCCTGCCAGACTTAGCCCGGCTGAACAACGTAGGAATAGTTTCCCCAGGTCTAAGGGCGCTCTCTCTCCCTCTCCCTCTCCCTCTTCCTCAAGTACCTTGGGATCGAAGCCTTAGCACATCAAAGGCCAGCAGGTTCACTTAAAAGAGGGCTACCGCTGGTTTCTGGATTTTGACTTGTTTTTCTTGGCTGGTTCTTGAAGACAGGCCTCTCTTCCGAATTTTTCACAGGGCCTGAAATGCTCAGCGGAATAGGGTGGGATCTGCTTAGAATCCGGGTCTGGGCGTGTTGTGAGAATGGACGCGCCATGACACGCAATCGCAGACAGTAGTAGGTGATTGATTTATTTTTGCACCAATTCTTTTTTTGGGGGTGGGGGTGGGGAATGGACGAACCTTCTGCCTTTTCCTGAGCTCTCCAGATGTTGCGTTAAGGCAAGGAAGGGAAATGCCAGACCTCGCTAAACCTACCGCATCTCTCTCCTTCCGAGTCCCCAGAGATCTTAAGTGAATTCGTATTCACGCCGGTTTGGAGGGCAAAGGTCAAATTCAGGACTCCGTTTCGCCTTCCTGTGTTTATGGACGACTCTGGCCTTGATCCTTCTACAAATAAATGGGAGAGGGGGGGCATCCCTCCTCCTCTTCTCACCCCCTCCTCTCCTCCAAGGACAAAAGCGCATTTAAAGGTGAGAAGCCGGCTAACTTCCTCCCCAGAAACAAGCAGTGACGGAGCGAGTGACGGAGCCAAACGAGAGAATGAGGCCATGGCGGAGCCTTGCTAGGCTTTCTACGTCAGCGCCCAGTTCGGGGACCGTCTGTTAGGGATCGAAGGACTTTTGGCTGAGCCAAATCAGGCCAAGTAGCTGAAGGACAGAACCATTTTTAAAGGAACCCTGCTGCAAGGGTTGCGTTATTCGCAGAATGAAATACAGCAAAAGACCAACAAGCCTGTCTTGCTTTCATGCCCCATCTTTTGTAGAGAGTTGTTGTTGCGGTTGTTGTTTCCCCAAACATTACTAAAGTTTGGTAAAATATTTTAAGGAGAGAAACACAGCTCAGCGATTTAGGAGCATGCCATGCGTCTTTTCGTCTCTCTGACTAAAATATTTCCTAAGCAGCGTTTGCATTCAGATGCTTGAGGGCCGCCAGTTATTACCTACGTAGCTGTTGCTTTACACCTGTGCAAGTATAAATCGAACGGCCCGAGGTCCTCCAGATAGTGAAGGGTTTACAAACCATAGCGGATAGATTTCTAGAAACGTTTTAATCCGGTGTCCAAACCAAGGAGTGGCTTTCGTTGCTTTAAAGACGGGGCAAGGAGGTGTCTTCAGAATCAAGTCCCACTGAAGCCATGGGGGCTGTCCCTCAGTGAAGTTTTGGTAATCTAAATAGGATATTAACTATAGACCCAGTTACATTGGTTTGCGGAAAGCATGCAATAGCTGCCCACGTACATAAAACGGCTCTTTTGACTGGTGAGTCCGAGGGGCAGGTAGACAGAAGGGCCGAGGAGGGTCCACGCAACGCCGAGAGGTCTGGGGAACGAATATTAGAGCTCACCTTGAAACACAAAGTGCGGGTTTTCGCCCGCCGGTTGGTTGCGATGGAAAGGTTCGTTGGCTGTCGGTATTTTTGTGCGTGCGCGCTTGATATTTCTCTCGCTTATTTCGTAATTTATTTTTTTATGATCCAGTAGGAGTCTTGCTTAAAAATTGCAACTGAAACTGTGCAGGGTTTGATTCATTTTTTCCCTTCACCTGTCTTTCAAGAGGAGAGAACTCAAGTACATGGGAACAAAATAAAAAAAACATTAAAAAATTCCTTCCAGTAGCACCTTAGAGACCAACTAAGTTGGTATGAGTTTTCGTGTGCATGCACACTTCTTCATATACGAACGAAAGCTGTTTAGGTGTGCGGAATGGGCGGGTGTGGACTGGACGGAGTTGGATTGCGCCGTTCTTTGAAAAGGGTTACAAGAATTGGACCACTAGGAAGGAGAATAGCGGTCCAAAAGTCCAGAGTTTTTGCCTCCAAGTATTCATTTCTTGTCTAGAACAATCGTTTCTTGCTGTTGTTTTCAAAAAGAGCTGTAAGGTTAAGGACAGCAAGAGTGAGCTAGGGCAATCCTTCCCGCAGGCCTTACATCGAAAAAGGGCTTGCTAACTTTCTTGTTGTACTTCTTTTGCGATGTTTCAAAAGTAAAAGTGCAAGTTAAAACAGCAGCAACGCGTGGAGGGAATTTCCGCGCGGATCTCACGTCGATGATAATTATGAAAATGTTCATTGATTTCAACTCACCCAGTGTTCTCCTATTTTTCCGATTGTGTGTGTGTGTGTGCACTGTGCGTGCGTGGGTGTATCTCTGTGTACGTTATGTACTACGTGACCAGAAACACACACACACACACACACACACACACACACACACACACCCTACCGAACTCATCCCATCTCCATTGGGGTGGGCGGGCTGGCGGATTAAACAGGCGCTTGACATCATTTTTTGTTAGTAAAAATAAGGAAATGCGAGGATTCTGAAAACATATATATTTAGATGTACTGTCACTCCATCACTAGTTGCATTCTGGACGCTGCGATCAGGCTGCAATCCTATATCCACTTACCAAGCAGTAAGCCCCATTAAACTGAATGGGACATGCGTTTTGAACAGGCACCGGCAGCTTCTTGCCGCTCCGCGTAGGGTTACTCAAAATCGCCTAGCGTTGCAGCTCGACAGTTCTACACTCCATAATTTTGCAGCTACTATTTTGTTAAATAGATAAATGCGTTTAGCGTTTCAGTACTGAAATCCATTGCCTTGTTTTAGTTGGGAGGCGGTATTTAAAACAAAAACAACAAAGGGGAGAAAAGGAAGAAAAAACAACAACCCCCTTTCCCACGTGGATCGGTGATTTAATGCTGTTTTTCTTGCTGCTGAGGGAAATGATTGAGCATTGGGTTTCAGTGTTTATTTTCTTACAGACGTTTTTCTCATTTAAAAGCCTTTAAGCTGCCTCCCTTTGTTTGATTCCAGTTTTGATGTGGACTTGAAATGTGAAGTGCAGAACGAAAGCCCCGGCATAACTGCTCCAAAAGCAGATTTATGGCTGAGAAAAGCAGAGGTCAGGCTGATTGGCAAAAACCGTAATTTCTTCGCGGAAAGCCGCCTCGATCGCCAGAATAAAATAATGGTGGTGGTGGTGGTGGTGGTAATAATGGTATTAATTAATAAGCTGTTTGCAGATATTTTCATCAGTCGTGAGGTTAGTAGATGGTGAAATAATTCATCCTCACCCCCTTCCCCAAGGATTTCAGGACGAAATGTTAATTTCCCCGCCCTCCTCTGTTGTTATGGTTAGCATGGAAAACGGAATCGTTTTATGGGTCTGATTAACAGAGCAATACTATAGAGTTTAATGGGACTTTTCCCCCAGGTAAGTGAGCATATGATTCATCCTTAATCGGGTTGTCTATTTTCCTGGTAAAATACGATTCTGCTTGCCAAGGCTGAATGAATCCATATCTGTTCTGCTTCCTAACGATTTTCTTTTTAAAAAACTTATGGCAGTTGGGTTTGTGTGGATAAAACATTTTACAGATATACCGTTTATTGATATTATTTAAATCACAGCATATTAAACCACCGGATTCCACTTATTATTAAAGACAAGCAGCACTTTGTTTCTGCGTACATTTTTATATGCACGTAAAACAGAGCTGATTTGTGCTTTTTAATGGGCAGGGTCGTAAATTTTGTAGAGGTCGCTAGCAACTGATGGCTCTGTAAGGCCGAGTCTGAGCCGATCCAGCGTAAAGTTAGTTAACAAATATCGTGAACTGGATGCCTAAATATGGCAGAACCCGGGTCTGTTGAAATGAAAAGTCAGTCTCCTCGGTGTGGGGCTTTGGTTTTTGTTCTCAGTAATCAGAGCACACACACCCCTCACACATACACACCATCCTAAATAAATACACGGAAACGAGGAAATTTGAGGTCCCTTGGAACGATCGCTTAAAAGGACTGACAGTCCAAGTCCCCTTTCCTCTGACTGTGTCATTTACAGCCCAGTCCTATGCACGTCTACTCAGCAGTAAATCCCAATGAGACTTACTCTCGGCCCGGGTAAATGTGTATAGGACTGCGGCATTTCTCAATAATCCGTTTCCCCAATAATCCGGCCGGTGGTGTCGGAGGCATGCCTGATTTTGTCGAGGTTGCTCCAGCCCCTAGGATTCGAATACTCGAATTTGTGTGTTTCAGTTCAACCCAGTTCGAAGTCAAGCGCTTCGCTTTCCTGCCTTCTTTGCGGGGAGGGGGAGAGGACACTGGATAATATCGCTGGGTAGAATTAGTATTAATCCTCGAAGCCGTAAAATAAGCGAGAAAGTGGTGAAGTGTCTGCTGAGGGGGGTTAAAAGGTGCTCATTTTCTAAGCTGCAGGCTGAAATGGCCGCCTGATGACCAGGGTCTCCTCGACAAACCGAGAGGCTGAAGGGCCGCCACGTGGTGAGGGAAATGGGGGGTTGGGTCAAAGACTGCGCATGCCTCTGCCAAGCCTGGGATGTGGCAAACTCCACTCAGTCCTTCCTCGTCTGGAGCCTTCAGGGAGACTGAGCCGAGTCTGAGTAAGCAGATGCGCCACAGTTGTCCTCGCTTCTCTCCTCTGAGTCCAGAGCGGAGGAGAGACAGATTAATATGTATTGTTATTTTTAATGTGAGCATTAATAAGCAAAAGAGTCAATCAGTAAACTTCCGAGATGCGCAGAATGCATTCTCAGAAGACCTCCGCCTCACGTGGGACTTTGGTGGTACCTTGGCTCCATAGGAAGACTCTATATCGATATTGACAGTCTTAGACGCGAATTTAGCTGGGTGTAAGTCTCACGTTCTGAGCAGGCATGTATAGGACTGCACAGTTTAAACGCAAACTTGCGTGTTTCAGGGCAGACTTGGTGGGCGAGGTGAGGATGATCGAGATGAAAACAACCACCATCCTGGATTTGGACCAGGTTTTCGTTTGGTGAGCTGTCTCCAAACGAGGGACACACTCCTGTAAGGAATCTCAACAGTCAACCCGAGAGCGCTGACCTCAGAGAACAAGCGAGGGGAAAAACCCTTCCCAGAGACTGGCATTGAAAGCGATACAGTCGGCCAAATGTCTGTAAGACTGCCTGCCTGCTCCTTGGAGAAATCCAATGTGGCTCATGGGACTTTTAGCTTTAGGCTGCAGTTCTGACTGAAGTTGCATTAGCTTGGGAGAAACTCAGTGGGAATTAACTTCCGAGTAGACCCGCGCGGGCTTGTTCCTGCTTTCTGTCTCTCGTGAACCCGGATCGATGGATTTGGAAGCGCCTTGGCAACCTGAACCAGAAAGTGCCGCGCATGCCAGCCCTGAATCTCCTGTTGCTGTCGAGAGTAAAAGCAGATCAGGCCATCTGGAAAGATGGCATTATTTAAGCACTCAGTAGAAGGGAGGGAGGGAGACGGGGGAGAGGAGAGAGGGGGGAAAAAAACTTCCGTAACTCCTTTCTCATCAACAACAATCCAATTAAGAAGCAATACTTGGGTTTAGGTCAAGGTGGGCTGCACGCCCCTTCCCCCCGTCTCCTGCGAGCCTGGTTTGTAGCACAAGGGCCGTGACTCAGCGGTAAAGCAGAGAAGAGGAGCTCTTAGGGGGCCTTGGCTAGACTAGAGGTCGGAGTGGGCCAAGACAGGTGGTTGCTTCAGTCCAGCTTTTGAGGGTCCAGGGCAGACACGGAGAGTGGCTCTCAAGTATATGACTGTTGCTGGAGAAATGGAAGGATAGAGTGAGCACAGCAGCGCGATCCGCAACCCATTCAGGTAGTCAGCCCGCGCCTCTTCGGCTAGAAAGAACGTGACAAGCTTTTCTTCTGTAGATTAGGAAAAACCCACGGCGGGCTGACTACCTGAGAAGGTATCGAGATGTCTACTGCAGCCACTTCCTTTGGTCCAGGGCTGAACTGTGTCCACATTCAAGAGCAGATCGTGCTGCAGTGTGTTTGCTGAGCGAAACTCATTCTGATACACGTATAACGTTGGGTGCTGGTTGCATCTCATGAAGTAGCTGTACCACTTCAGGCTGCTCACCTGATGGAATGCTCCCCGGTCTCTCTAAACCAGGGGTGACGAGCCTTTTTTTCTCCTCCAGATGTGGCTGAACTAGAACTCCCATCACCTCTGGGCATTGGCCGGGCTTGTTGGGGGTGATGGGAGTTGTAGTTCATCAACACCCTAGTGGGCCAAATATTCCCCACACCTGCTCTAAATAAAACACCTGTATATAGATAGAGATTGTGTCAGGGAGAACCATTCCCCTTGGCACTTAACTTTAGAGTAATTTTATTATTGTGCGTTATTTATTTATGGCTTTGTTTGTTGCATTTATATTCCATCTTCTCCTCCAAGGAGCTAACGGTGGTACAAATACTTCTCCCCTCTTCATTTTATCCTCACAACAACGTTGTGGGTGGGGTAGGTCAGGCTGAGAGGCAGTGACTGGTTCAAGATCACCTCGTGAGCTTCGTAGCCCACCGAGGATTTGAACCCAGGACTCCCAGATCCTAGACTTGGGCACAGCCCTTAGTGCAAACTCGGCCCAAGAGTGAAATAAGTCCAAAGCTGCAGTAGATCTACCAAAGCAAGTTCCATGCATTCTGCCTTAATTAGTTTGATGACAGCATTTTTTCAAAGAATGTGTTTGTTGGATAATTGCCCTTCAATTAACAAACCGAAGGTCCTAACTGTGGCTCCGAAGCCCAGGGTCTCATCCCTGCCTGCCTGCTTCCCACCGAACCTGCTTCACACTAAATAAACGCGGCGGCAGGATTCTGCTCATCTCAACCCAAGTCCTGCCTTTCCGGTCTTGCGTTCCTCATTGTTTACTTCAGATTGTAAACTCCGTGGAGGCAGGGACCTGTTCATTTATTATTATTATTATTTTGCTTATCGCTATGTAAAGAGCCCTGCACTGTAGCAATGGTAACAACATTTTTTCTCAGGGCTGTGGGACGAAATTATGCTTGATCTAGAAAGGTGTCGGAAATGAAGGTTTGCAGGAAGCCAACGCTGCAATTTCCAAGGGCAGCGAACTACTCTAGATAAGAAAGATGGGTGGAAAGATCACTGCACAGTCGGATGGTACGAAGGGAAATGAGGTTATTCCCCGCGGTCTCATAATAAATAAAGGTTGGATTCTGGCTAGGTGTAATGCAGAGCGTTGACACACAGGTAGTGTACTGTGAAGTCTTGGAGGACACGCAGCTCTTAGGCCCTCGGCTGAAATATATGGGGACTGGTACTGGCCTGCCTTGAGGTGTTGTAAGAATGTGTACGGGACGCGCTTTGAATACAAACAAAAACACTACACTATTAGACATGTTAAATATTAGCCTAATCCTTCAATAACCCCTTAAATGCCACTGGGTATAGAAACAACTCAAAGTAGAAAATCACATTTGCAAATCGGAATATTTTGGGGGGTTGGGGCCCTGAAAAAATAACGTTCAGAGCAATCCTTGACGTGTTTACTCAGATATATAAGCCCCCCCCCCCGCGTCCAATGGGCTTTTCTTCCAGAAAAGCATGCATAGGATCGCAGCCTATCGGTGCTACTGTATGCTTACGAGGAAGTTAGTCTCCCTGAGGCCATTAGGACTTCCTCGCAGGGTTTCAGCGCAGGTTTCTCTGAGCTGGTTTACCCTCTGAGGCTCCTAATTTGAAAGAGCCGTTTGGGGACCCAAACCCTTCGCTCCAGGTTTCCGAATGCGCCTAACATGCGTCCGACCACCACCTCTGTTTCGAATGACCCACCTGGGAGGGTGAAGTGCAGCGACAGAGTGGAGCTTCTCCGTGTCCCCCTTCCCAACATTTCTGAATGGAGCCACTAACCCACCTTTCCGAAGTACTGGGTTCAATGATACTTGCTTCCCCTTCCAACCAGTGGGTTAAGGACCCCGCCTAAGCCAGTTCTTTAATCTGGCAGTGGGTGGCATTTGGAGTTTTGAATGCACCAGCAAAAGCTGAACTGAGTCCCGTTTGGAGAAGCGCGCTTTACCTTGAGACGCGGGCTCAGAGAGACGCCGAATTGGGAAAGTAATAAAGCTACATTTAGTAAAGGAAGTTTGATGGGAACGTTCATCGCTCTAATCTGGGGTGGCGATGCACAAAGAGCCATGCTTGCTCTTTGTTCTCAGCGGGAGAGGCCTACAAAGATGTCTCCTCTCCCAAGCTGAGGATGAAAGAGGAGGAAATTAGGTCAGCAGCGCTAAGAGTTTCCCTCCAGCAGCTGAAGGAATGTCAACGCAGGTCGAAGGACAGTCTAGGATGCTTGCAGATTCTTCTCTCTACTCTACTCTTTCCCATGCAAAGCCAACAACCTATAGGCAAGCTGTGTTGCGTCTCAACACTTCCTGCAGGAGCTGGGCTTAACAGGGTTATGGGTGGGGTTTTAAGCTGCAGCTTTCTATATGTTATTACTTGGGAGTAGGCCTCAACTGAAATTTGTAGAGCTAATTTCTGAGTTTCGGACTGCAGTCATTATGCCCGCTTACCTGGGAACAAGACCCATTTTGTCTACTTTGGGATGAATTGCCTTGGAATAAGAAGTGTGGAGGTGGCGGTGAAATGATGAGCCAATTCAAATTTCCCCACAGCTGCTGACTGGGTAGGTGGCCTTTGTTAGGCTTTTTAGGGCACTGGGTGCATAGCAAATAGAACAATCTGTTCTGGATGACTACAAAAGGAAAGCAGATTTTGTGGTTGATTCCTGAAATCCAGATCAGAATCCCTCAGGATAGGTGGGAAACTGTGGAACAGAGGCAGATCACAATATTTGTTAACGTTAGCATTGCACACAGACAATAATTCTAGGTTGGCTTGGTGTGGGGCAAGTAAGATTCTCCCAGATCCTAAGAAGAATTCCTCTGGCATGAATAAGACTAAAAACTTGTTTTGCTTCTTATATCCCTCCTGCTGTGGGGCAGGCTGTAGTAGGCAACACAAACCATTTCATAATAAAATAATAAAAATAAATGCTATCAGCTATTATTACTGGAAAATACTGCAGTGAGAAACATGGGCAGCGCTGCTACTACAGGGACACTAATGTTGTAGCAGATTTTTAGTAATTTTTAGTAGTAGTACAGCAATGGACTACAGCTTCCCCTACACTTGCATAGGTGTTTTCTCAGCTTTTAATGTTACTATCACTATTGTAGCGGTTTCCTCATAGATTTACCTGCTGCATGGAACTGCATTCTTGAAGTTGCAAACACAGGAGAAAATGTTTTCTGGGTGTTAGTGATTCATTATAATAGAAGTAAATGTAATAATATACATTTAAAAATGTAAAAATATAGTTTGTGACTTTAATAATAGATATGTGGTTATTTTTGTTTGCTAAAACCAAAGTGATACAGACATTGGAAAAAATAACAACAATCTTATATGGGTTTTATAAAAAAAACACCCACCAGGTTTAAGTTCTTGTTAAATGAACTCTTTCCCATTATTTATTTGTAACTGGTAGAATCCCGCTGGGTGAGGGAGGAGAGGCCAGCCCAAACACTTGGTCCTCGCTTCTCTCCCTCGGCTGGGGCTGGCTTTCCCTAGGACTGTGTTTGGTCTTCCACTGTCATACTGTAAGCACACGAATCCGAGTGAGGAATCTTAGATCGGGTGGGTTGCGGGGGCGGGGGGAAGGAGAGAAACCAGTCGGACTAGAAGAGATCCATTCTGCGGAGGCCCCTTGCCTGCAGCGCGCACCTTGTCTACTTTGAAAAGATTTCCTCTTGTCTTTTTATTCTCGGCAGAGGCTGCTTCCAAATGTGGTTTCTCTGCCTTCAGTGCAACAGCTCGAGCAGTAGGCAAGGTTGCAAGAAACCCGAGTTCTGAATGTTAATGGCCGCGCGCCGGTGAGCGACTTGGGAAGAGGAGAGAGGGAAGGGAATGAGAAAGAAAGAGAGAGACTTTCTTAGTTTGCGTTGCACAGACCAGCACAATGGTGTGTGCTTTATCGAATCGGTTTCTGTCAGTTAGCTTCACCCGGACCAAACAGGGAAAAAAAGAAGGCCGGACGGCGACGCATCTCCACGCAAGCCCTCTCTAGTAGCCCACACTTTTGTGCAAGATTGTGCCACTGGAAGTGGAGAGCGTCTAGGATGGCAGCTCAGAGGCATTCTTAATCCGGATCGAAATTCAGTCTCGAGGGTTCAGAGATCAGAAGACGACCCTCGGGCCAGAGGAGAAGTGGTTCAAAAAACGCCATCCTCCTGCCCCACTCCGCGCGGCTCTCCCCCAAGCGCGATCGATGCTCGTCGTCCGGCTAGCGATGCCGGCAGCTGCCTGGTCGCCTCTGGAGGGGGCAGGAGGGGTGGCTGTTCGCCGTCCTCCCGCCTGCCTAGTCAACGGTGCCTGTGGGATTAGGTCAATTGGTGTGGATCTCCTCCGCCTCATTTGGTTACTAATTGGTTTCTTGTTTTAGAAATCGAAATCTCATTTCCAGAAATCACAAAGCCTCGGTAGGCAGGCCGTGAAGGTAATCCGGGGGTGGGATGATGGGAAAGATGCAGGCGAGCAGGGGGCGGCGGGGGGGGGGGAGAGGAGTCTGCCTTCAAACAGAATCTCGAGGAAAGCAGCAGTGGAACTTCGCCCGGCTTTTCAAGCGAAATGTGAGCTCGTTAGAGCCATAATAGATACATCCCACCCACTTCTTAAGGCTACTTATGTAAATATGATAAACCAGGCTTGTCGGAGCGCGGAACGGAGATCCCCCCCCTTTTTTTAACCTAGGAAGGTTAATGTAGCGTAGCTTGGAAATCTTCCAAAATAGATTATGTTTTCCCTTTTTATCTTCCACCACTTTAGCCGGGAAAATCCCCCCTTCAGATTCCAAGCTCCTTCTTCATCTCTTCCAATTCTCGCTCCTTCTTCTTCTTCTTCCTCTGCTTCAGCGAGGCTCTCCAAATTGCAAGAAGAAACCTTTACATCTCCTGACCAACCTAATCCCAAAGGCAAAGAGAGGGGGGGGAGAGGATCTGGGTTTCTCACTTTTTAAAAAGAAGAAGAAAATGCAATCAGACTACAGTATTTGAAGGGGTGGGGATTGGCTGCGGTAGGTCAAGTGCACCCCAAGCAACTTTACTCAACGTTAAAATCGGGGGGGGGGGAGCGCGATACTTTAAAAATAAAAGATACCGAACTATAATGTATCTGAAGCTGCAGTTTTCCAGTACCCCCTTTTAACTCATCGTGTCTTAACGCGCAATAAATGCAAGCGGAAGACTTAGTTGAAACGTTTCGAATTAAGTCCAAGCTTGACTCCAAAGGAACTGTCATTACGATAAGTATTTTAGGATCCGTGGGTTAAAATGTTGTTCATTTCAGAGGAAGAGAGGGGTGCAGGGTAGGGGGAAAACTAAACTGACAAGGGCTTGCTTCTGAGTAGTCGCGGTTAGGAATGCGCTGCAACTTCCGGGTGAACATGTCCAGCCACAAGATTGTGATCCAAACGCATTTAGGGGGCAAGCCTATCCACTCTCTCCTTGGCCTCTGTCTCCTTTGATTCTGCGGGATTCAGTTCTGAGTGGACGCTTGTAGGATCCCCATGTTCCTGTAGCGCTAAGTGCTATTGAATCAATGGGGCGTTTTAGACCGGAGCAACTAGGGGGAGATCAGTCAGTTTGAGATGTCAGTGTTACTCATCTTGAGTCGCAGTGCAAGTCTATCACCACCCGTCAATTAAATTTGTTGGTCACCTCTTTACCAAGGTAACTCAAAGTGACTTACAATACACTGGCAACTAAGTCTCCTTGAGCTCAGTGGGGCTTCTTCTCTCAATAAGCGGATAAGACAGCAGCCTCGACGCCCTCCACCTCCCCTGGCTTGTGGATTGAAAAAGCTGAAAGTCGCCCACCCACCACCGCGGCGAGGTTTTAAGGAATCCCAGAGACCAAAGGATTGGAGAATGGTCAGATGGCGGCCAGTCATTCATGGGAAAGGATGGAGACATCTGGCCAGTAGAAGGCTCTCGCTCCCTGCCCCCCCCCCCAAATCTCACGTGGCTCAGTTTGGAAGAGAAGTGCTCGAAAGGGCGAGCAAAGCGCTTGTTTAGAAAATATTAACTTGGCTCGGCTGGAGGGAGGAGTTCACCCGGAACAGGAGCAAAAGAGCTGCAGAGCAGGGCGGGGAGGCGGGAGAGAATAGAATTGCGGATTCTGCCCAAAAGTTAACCTGTAATGCAGGCAGGCTATTCATTAACCCGCCGGGGCAGGATCTGCTGCTCCACTTTTAGTAGCCTAAGAGAAATAGGAGGCCCCCCCCCTGCTTTTGCATTCAGATTAATCAGCAACTGGGAAAAGCGCAGAGACTGGAATGGGAACGTCTGGATCGCCCAGAGAGAGTCTCGTGAGTCGACAGGTGTGTCTGTGTGTATGCCCACAGACAGCGTTACTCTCGTTGCTTGTTTAAATCCAGACCTCCTTAATACGTTTCTGTAGATCTGCACATCTAGACAGCTCCCCCCAAAAAGTCTTTACGTCTTACTTCTTAATTCCGCTAATAAACACATCGAAACGAAAGGAACCCGTGAATGTCTGAGACCTTCCCGCTTCCCTCGGCCCGTCAGGCTTCGGTACAGTACTTTCAGTTTCCGGAAGAAGGGGGGGGGAAACACTACAGGAGTTGGTTGTTGTTGTTGCTTTAAAAAAACAGAGGATCCAATACTCATTTAAGCCGACAGCTACGTCTATCTGAATGTAGCTGGGTAGCCACGCCCTTTCTCTTAATCGTGGCGCTGAGGGAGCGCATAAACTCTCGAGGCTCCATCATTGAAAGTCAAACCTCGACGCACGAGCCCTTTTTAAAAAATCCAACCAACAACTTAGGCACACAGGGGACTTGAGCCACAGGGGACTCCCTTCTAAAGGAAGCAAACACGCACGGATTTGGACTTCCAGGCTGAAACCCTCAGGAGGGAGCGCCACTAAATCCAAAGACAGGCGTTTCCAAATGCGCATCAATCCAGTCATTCTAGGCGCCCCGGGATTCAGGAAGCTTCCTTGAGCCACGCTGAACTTTACTTCCGAGCAAGGATCAGCTTGGAGCCTTCCCTGACAGCCACTTCCGTCGTCGCCCCCACTCCCCCAAGTCTGATTCCCACGTGTAGGCGGCCAGGTGGGATTTAGGAAGGAGTGTTCTCTGAAATCCGCTGGGATCTCGTCCTCCCAATATTTGGTAGCGCGCGCGCGTGTGTGTAGCACCCTGCTCCTAGACATTTAAAAGTTGTGCAGAAGACAAGAGCGGAGGGCTTGGTAAATCACGCATCTGCTAGCCTTTCCGCTTCTGAGCCACTACGAAAGGTTCAGGAGTCCTGCCTTCTTGCGCACCTGGGCCACCTGCGCGAGATCCCCAGCCATTAGGCGTGTCCCAACAGTCATGAATTCGGGAGAGAGAAGAGCTGGACACGTACGGTACCTTGTTACGGAATTCAAGAAGACCTGCCCAAGTCAGGCGCAGAGGGTCCGATGCCCCTGTGCGCGTTCACTGTCAGAGGAATCGGAGGACGCAGTTAGAATGCAGAAAGTTCAGTTAGGTCGTTTTAGACTCTGGAATTAATGCCCCCCTTTAAAGATTTACTTCATAATGGATCCAGCTTTGCTCATATCAAATGCGGTGAGCCAACCCGGCTCAGTTTTGGGAATCCTCCTGCTCATCTCGCTCTGTGGGGCCCCGGACTTCCGCCGGAAAGTCTGATGAAGAATCCGGGTTCACACTCTGGAAGCTTCAGGCGTTTTGTTTTATTTATCGGTACCATTTCTTAGCTGCCCGTCACCTGAAGGTCCCAGGGCTGGGTACAGCAATAGAAAACATAATGTTAAAACCAAATAAAACCATCACAATACTATAACAGAACGGTTCCAAAAGGAACCGCTGAAAACACTGCTGTCAAGATTTAGGCAGTCGATGCCGGTCCTTATGGACCATATAGAGCTGGAAAGACCTATGCTAAAAGCAGAGGTGCCAACCTGAATAAAATATTAGGGGAAGGGGGAGGTAAGCCCCGCCCCACATAATCACAAGACGCGACACACGCACACTATGTGAATGGCACTGCCCATCAACTTGCGGGGGGAGCCTGCCCCCTCAAATATTTTATTAGGTGGGGGGGGGCGAAGGGACCTAAGTTCCCAGGATCTGGCTCCTATGGCTAGAAGTTTCATGTCATGGTTGCTATTAGAATAGAAGAGGCAGTCTATATAAGCTACAGGTGAACCCCTTTCGAGGACTCGCCTGTCCTGTTCCATTTGGCGAGTCCAAGGCTAGGCCGGCGAGGAGGCCGAGTGGATTCTGAGAAAATCTGAACGGGGTTGCTCCAGGTCCGCTTTCCCCTTAGTTGGCACCGTCCTCGGTCTTTTTGGCAAAGTGAAATACGACTTCGATTGCCCTCGCTGGGCTCTAGGGACTTCGGCTGTATCCCACTTACTTGGGAGTCAATTCCCTTGAATTCGATTAGGCTTGCTTTTGAGTAAACATGCCTAGAGCTGACGGCTCCCAGTTGGGGGACCGTGTGAGAGAGAGAGAGAGAAAGAGAGAGAGAGAGAAAGCAAAAAGAACCTATAAAGGCCAAACGACTTGATTTTCACGGCTCAGGTTTTTAGGCGGCTTACCCCGCTGACCTTGAACATCTGGATGTATGGTCCGCTGACGTGTGTATATGTGCATGTGTAAATCATGGGCGTGTAAATTATAGATCTAAGGCGTAAATCCAACGCACACTTTCCTGGGAATGGAGTCCCGTTTGGATACAGTGGGACTGACTCGGGAGTCAACGTGGATAGGGTTGTGCTGTGCACGTCTACCTGGGAGTAATCTTCACAGAGGAATTGCTCAGAATGTGCAGCCAATCGGCTTAGATTCAAGCGCTCTTTGGTTTAACCGAGTTGTAGACAGGTCTGAGTCCGGAGCGGATCCTCTCCAGTGTTTTACAGCACCACTGCTAAAGCACTGAACGTATAAATTGCCATCTTATATGAGCGCCTGCCACAATTGTTAGCTAGCTCAGCTTCTGCCCTCGCGTTTCCTCAGGCTCGGTCGCTTTCACGAGTTTTCACGTGCTTGTGAACGCGAGCGAGTCCCTGGAAACGCGTGGGAGGCTCTCTGGCAGAAGAGTGGGCCGGAGGGGGGAGGCGAAGAAAGGGGAAGGGCGAAGGCTTGTGCGAAGAAGGCCCGGTGTTTGCGTAGCGCGGGCGCGATCGTTAGCGGGATTTAGCTGCATCAACAACAAGAGGCGGCTCTTGGGCCGCTTGCTTTCCATTCTAAGCCCACTTAGGGGGTGTAATGGGATGAGGCGGCATCGAGGGCACTTGCAAGGAAACGTGCGTTGGAATCCAGGCGCGAGAGAATCTGAATGAGCAACAGAGGAGGCGTGTCCGGGGTTGCATGCGATCGCCAACGCAGCTGAGCCACCACGCCCTTGGACCCCTTCCCTCCCCCCTTTGATACCCGCATCCGCTCAGTAATTCTACTGGCACTTCGAGCTCAGGTGTGTCTTAGTTTAGCAAAGCACTCCGGATCCACAGCGCACAGGTTCCGCTTGAGGTTGTTGATGATTGTGACCACTAGTTGGTTTGGCATAAACTGTTCTTGGCACCGCGGGTCCAATCCAATGGTTTCAATTTAAACCGGGAGCTGTAGCCGTTTCAGAAATATTGTCAGAAAAAGACAACAAGGTGGAGGGAGGGGAGATAAGGAGGAATGCCAGAAACAAGGGCTTTGCAGACAAAGAAAAAAAACCACGATTCCACGCACACATTAACGTCCTTTCCTACACGCAGGCGACGTTTAAGCGTTGTTCCAGGAGGTTTTTCGGATCATCTGCCTGGTTCTACCGCCGCTTGAGAAGGAGGCCGGTCTCCTTCCCACTAGAGGGAACAATTCCCGACACAGGGGGCCTGGAAGAGACCATTGGGGGGAGGAAAAGTGGGGTGGAGGTGGTGGAATTAATTCACCAGGAGACGCTCTCAGACGTCATGCAGCCCCACGGTTTTAATTGGGATTTGTAAGTCGATCCCATGACTTTCCCTCCGAATAACGTTCCTTCCAGAGACACGACTAAAGCCCAGAGAAGAGGAGGGGAAATTTCAAGGCTTCCTTCGTGGCTGGGGAGCAGCCCTTCGCCTCCCAAATAAAATTTTCTCCATTTGAAATCTGCAAAAAAGACGCGACGAAGTTATTAACTATAATAACCGCTTTTGCTTTTATTCTTTTATTTTATTCGGAGAGCTGAATGGCCACACGACGGTTTGTGTGTTTACAGGAGCTGGCTGCTTGTTCACACCCAGTTTGATGTTTTTTAAACATTGAACAGAATAGTTGTGGCTAAGCTGAGCACCCGCGTTATGTTCGTTTCCACGGCATTTCTCTCTTTCCAGGGCCCTCCAAAGGGAATGGGTTTAGTTGTTCCCCACATTTCTGGCAGAAAAACTAGTTTCTGGGTACCAGAAATTGGTTCGTTGTGTGTGAAACGGATGTGTGAATATGGGAAGAATTTTTTTCCAGAGAGCCAGTTGGTAGGATTTCAATGGTTCGAGAAGCAAAAGCATTCCAGGCCACGAGTCACAGCAGAGGTTGTTCTATTTAATCCAGAAAAACATAAACCCGCATTTATTTCAATCGAATTATCATTCAAGAAAGTGGTTTCTGGTTGGAACGTCTGAAGTCCAGTCAATGGAAGCGCAACTGAGCTGGAAAGTAGGGGGGGGGGAGATCTTTATAGTTTCATTATTCGTGATCCCTCCCCATCTCCCCTTGTACTGTCAGGTAGAAACCACAGAATAATTATTCTTGTTTAATTAATATATACCGCTCATTGCCAGATCAGGCATTAGGACCCTGGTGCCCTGTCTCTCTTTTATTATTACTATTATTTAATAAATTTGTATACCGCCCTTCATCCGAAGATCTCGAATAACGCGGCGATGTCTCCACAGGACTTGGAGAAGCCTGGGGACACGCGAGTCGAACCAGCCCTCTGGACAACGTTGGGCGCGAGCTGGGATCTCACCTTTTGCAGGTACTAGTCCGGAATGCAGCTCCTTAAGGTTTTGTAGGGGGAGCCCGGGCAACCCAGTCCAGATAGCGGCAGACTGGGAAGGAAGGCGATAGAAGACCAACACGGGCTTGATGCTCTTTCCTACGAGTTCCTGAACCAGACTCAAGGTTTGCAGGCGATCGAAACGGTCCCTTGGGGAGCGACCTGCAGATCTGTTGGGCCCCAGCCATGTAAAATGTCCTTTCTCTCCCTGATAAATAAGGGGAAACGTCGCGTTGACTTCAGTGGTGGGCCTATGGCAACTCTGTTTCAGAATTTGCTGGAGGATGGGGTCATATTTCGGCCCCTGTCGTTGCCAGTTTAATAGTGCCAGGGAGCAGGTGACAGAAAAAGCCCTTCCGCCTGGGATTCTGGACACTTTCCGAGAAGACAATCGTGGTTAAAAGGGGCAAGGCAAATAATCTGTCTCATGTGATCTCCGGAGATATTGGAAGGCGGTTAATGATTATTATGTGTTTTTATATAACGCAAAACCATATCGTCCAGAATAATAATACGGGTAAGGGCAACGTCAGCAACGTTTGAATCAATGCACGACTCAGATATTCTGATTCCATTTAAAATCAGTAGGATAGTTTCAATTCCGCTGACGGTTCTGAATCAGGGAGTGAGTTTATATCTACACTACAAGCTGAAGTCAGATATCTACTGCTATATATTCCCCAAATAATCCTGTGAACTGTTGGTTAATGGGAGATTCTCTGAAAGAGAGCTTGGAGATGAGAGACCCCTTTGGGAGAGAGAGAGAAACTGAAGGTGTCTCCTCCTCCCAAGGTGGGACCAAGAAGGAGGAGGAAGTGGGAAGTGAGGTCAGCAGCTCTGAGAGTATCACATCAGAAGGAAGGTATACAGTTGGGTCAGAAAGACAGTCTAGGAAATTTGGTTCTTCTCCTTGTCCACTTTCTCCCCATGCAAATCCCATCAGCCTATATACAGGAAAAAGATTCCCTGGGGACAAGGATGAATGTGGATTTAGGATCAGATTTTTAACTGTGATGGCAATTGAATGAAGGCCTGTCTTTTGTATTTCACACTCATTATCAAACCATTTTTGTCTCTGGCAGTGCAATCCTATACATTTCTATTCACAGGTAAGCCCCACTGAGTTCAGTGGTACTTACTCCCAGGTAAGTGTGTATAAGGATTGCAGCCTGAAAGTCGAGGCTGCTCCTCACTCCTCACTTGTTAAGGCCTGGAGGAGAGAGCAAAGAAGGGTTGGCAAGGACCAACATCTCATAAACCAGACTTGACACACAGCTCTTTTCTGCCCCTTTCCTTGCAGACTTTGGACGGTTTCATATTTGTGGTAGCTCCGGATGGCAAGATCATGTACATCTCCGAAACCGCCTCTGTCCATTTGGGTTTGTCGCAGGTATGCTATGAATGTGCAGGCATGCACAGGATCCAGGCAAAGAGGGAGGGGGAGCTAGTTTGATGAGCAGCATTCAAGGCCAGGAACCTCACATGCAAGACCTGAACACTTCACCTCCACTGCTTCTGGCGAGCAAGGCAGGCGAAGCCAAGCCTGTTTGCCAGTGCAAATCCTAGCCCCATTTACTAGTCAGTCCCATTCATTTGGAGGAGTGTTTTTTTAAGCACATCCTTTCAAACTCAGTAAGATGTACTTTTGAGTCAACGTGCACAGGGTGGTGCTTTCAAGTCACATTGAAGATGACTTCAGTGCAATCCTAAGAGCCTGATCCTAAATGTACTTATTCATTAAACAGATCTCAGGGTGATGTACTTTTTGGGAAGCCTCACTGGGTTCAGAGGAACATGAACAGGACTGGAGCTTAGCCAACATTTCCATTGCGCTGGAAGTCCATTTCATTAAACACTCACATAGTGTTTAATTGAATAGACCTGGGGCATGCTGGCACTCAGTGGCATAGTGTGGGTTGCCAGCACCCAGGGCCATGAGGAGGGGTGGGTGGGAGGAAAATGGATGGAGTACGCATGCACATTCAACTGTTTAACAGTGTCTAGGAGTTTGCAGCCACAGAGATAAGAAGAGTTGTTCAGTTGTCTGGAGAGGTCACTTCCTGGTTCACATGGAGAAGCTGTTGCCAATGGAGCCTAGCAAAAGAAGCATGCAACTATATTGAGGCAGCACCGGGTGTTGAAATTTTACATCCTTAACAATTTTGTGCCTGGGGCAACTGCTCCTGTGGCCCCTCCCATGCTATGCACGCCCATAGTACAATTCCAGAAATCTCTGTTCAGAAGATTGGCTGAGCTCCTGTGCATGATGAATTCTGTGATGACAAGGAGGTGAAGCATTGATGCATCTTGCATCCTGGGCTCCTTCAAGAGAAAGAGTAGGATATACATTCAATTAACAATATAATAAAATAATAATAATAATAATAATAATAATAATAATAATATTTATACCCCACCCATCTGGCTGAATTTCCCCATATTTCCCTTTACAGCTCAGGCAAAGCTTCACCTGTTGAATTTCTAGTCACATTTAAAGGCACAGCAAACCTGCTGAAGATTGGCAACCATGCCTCTTACCTGCTGCCAGTCTTGTGCATGTTTACTCAGAAATAAGTTTTCCTTCAGTGGGGGTGTGCTCAGCCTTAGGTCCAAGGCTGGATGTGGAATCTGTGGCCGCCCAGCTGAACTCCAGCTCCCATCATCCCTGTCCAATGGCCATGCTGGTTGGGGCTGATGGGAACTGGAGTCCAACAACGTCTGGACAGGACCACCCCATTATTGGTCTAAGGTATCCAGTTGCTTGGTGCAGATGCCATTTTGCAACTGAACCTGAACTGTCCACCTAATTTGAAGCAGCCTTGTTCCTTTTCATGGTGTGAATTGACGTCCTTCGTGGGTGCTTCAGATTCCAGACCAGAACCCGAAGAGAGAAGAGGCTCAATTCCGTCGAGTGGCTTAAGGGGCTGAAGGTGGCTGAGATCACCCTGGGCATAGAATGGGGGCACGTTGCGTCGTCATCGATGGAAAGAAAGATATAGCAGGGGGTTGAACACTAAATGACCCATTGGGTTCCTTCCAACTCTACAATTCTATTGTTTTCTTTCCCCTGCCCCCGATGACTCCCTCTTGCAGGTTGAGCTGACAGGCAACAGCATTTACGAGTACATCCACCCAGCCGACCACGACGAGATGACCGCCGTCCTCACCGCCCACCAGCCGTACCATTCCCATTTCGTTCAGGGTAAAGTTCACCGAGTAAAGCAGCGGGTGGGAAGGAAGGCAGTGGCCGGCGGCAGAGAGCAGCCTCTTCCCTGACATGCGCATTGTGCCCCCTTGTTTACTAGAGTACGAGATCGAGCGCTCCTTCTTCCTAAGGATGAAATGCGTCTTGGCCAAGAGGAACGCCGGGCTGACTTGCGGAGGCTACAAGGTAGGTGGGCTTACGAGCGCCAACTAGCGGCAGAGCGAAGAACTGTTTGCGCCCGGACTTGAGTACAAAGACAAGGGTGCTTTGAAACCTTCCCTGATAGGAATACAGTAATCGGGACCAGTTGGAGCTGTGTAGCGCTGCATGTTTCCACCTCGATTTGAAGCGTATTTACTTGGCAGCCAGTCCCACCCGTTTCCCTGGGACTTGATCCCAGTGAAGGCTGAGATTCCTTGCGGACTTGTTTAGGAGAAAGCCCCACGCAGCGGGACTCACCTCTGGGTAAACAGGCATAGGATTATTCCGTGAGCCAGCAATCCTCTGCATATTTGGGAGTAAGACCCTCAAAATCCCAGTAATTGCTTTCGGTAAGACTTAAAGTCTGCGCAAATCCTCTGCATAGAGAAAATAAGGCTAGAAACGGCAGAAGGGGAGAGTGCTCTCGTGCGCGGGCCCTGCTTGCAAGGTTCCTACAGGCACCTAGGGGGCCACAGTGAGAACTGGATGCTGGACCAGATGGGTCACCGGCCTGATCCAGCAGGCTCTTCTTATGTAGTTATGCTGACCAGCTTACTTGGAGGTCAATGGTTGGAATTTACTTCCAAGTAAATGCACATAGGCTCTCACTGTAAGTGTTCTGGGCCTGGAGATTTTGGGGAGCTGTAGGGACGCGGGTGGCGCTGTGGGTTAAACCACAGAGCCTAGGACTTGCCGATCAGAAGGTTGGCGGTTCGAATCCCCGCGACGGGGTGAGCTCCCACTGCTCGGTCCCTGCTCCTACCAACCTAGCAGTTCGAAAGCACGTCAAAGTGCAAGTAGATAAATAGGTACTGCTCCGGCGGGAAGGTAAATGGTGTTTCCGTGCGCTGCTCTGGTTTGCCAGAAGCGGCTTAGTCATGCTGGCCACATGACCCAGAAGCTGTACGCTGGCTCCCTCGGCCAATAAAGCGAGACGAGCGCTGCAACCCCAGAGTCGGTCACAACTGGACCTAATGGTCAGGGGTCGCTTTACCTTTAAGCTCCAGTGAGGTCAATGGCACTTACTCCCAACTAAGTTGCCAAAGTCCAGGCTAGTGCTGTCAGTGGAAGGCATTTCAGAGTAAACATATTTAGGATCTGGTTGTTGGCTTGCTTCAGGTCTAAACCACTGAGCCTCTTGGGCTTGCTGATAGGAAGGTCGCGGTTTGAATCCAGGCAACGGGGTGAGCTCCCGTTGCTCTGCCCCAGCTCCTGCTAACCTAGCAGTTTGAAAGCATGCCTGTGCAAGTAGATAAATAGGTACCACTGCAGCAGGAAGGTAAATGGTGTTTCGGTGCGCTCTGACTTCCATCACTAGAAGTGGTTTAGTCATGCTGGCTACATGACCCGGAAAGATGACTGTGGACAAACGTCAGCTCCCTTGGCCTGAAAGCGAGATGAGCGCTGCAACCCAAAGTCACCTTTGACTGGACTTAACTGTGCAGGGGTCCTTTACCTTTTACCTTTACCTTACATATTTTCAGTGGCGAAGTGATACCTTCTGAAGTGCAGGTGCACTTCATGATAACTCCCCATAGCCATACCCCAGTTGACCAATGAGGACATTATGGCTTCAGTTACCATGCCAGCTTTTTAAAATTCAGCCTCAGGAAGAGTTCAGGAGGACTCCACCGCTTGCTCATGATGGCTTAACATTTTGGTTGACCACAAAAAAGGGGCTTTGGAATTTTCCAACAAAAAGGGTGCCAGTTTACCCTTTAGCCCCATATGCTGATGTCACCTCTCTCTTCCTCTGCTTAGTGGATGGGTTTCTCTATGAAGAAAGCTTATTTTACAGACAGAGGGTTGGCCAACAGCGTCCTAGGAGATGATGCCATCGCCCCTCTGGTGACATCAGTGGTGGCGCTTCCTCCCTGCTCTCCTACAGACTTTTTTGTGTTGGCTTGCTGAAGTCTGCAATCATATACATGGCTTTCTAGGAACAAATCCCGGTGAACTTTCCCCCAAGTAGATATGCCTAAAAGGTAAAGGAACCCCGACCATGAGTTCCAGTCGTGGCCGACTCTGGGGTTGCAGTGCTCATCTCGCTTTATTGGCCGAGGAAGCCAGTGTACAGGTTCCGGGTCATGTGGCCAGCATGACTAAGCCACTTCTGGTGAACCAGAGCAGTGCCAGAAACGCTGTTTACCTTCCCGCCGGAGCGGTACCTATTTATCTACTTGCACTTTGAGGTGCTTTCAAACTGCTAGGTTGGCAGGAGCAGGGACCGAGCAACGGGACCTCACCCCATTGTGGGGATTCGAACCGCTGACCTTCTGATCGGCAAGCCCTAGGCTCTGTGGTTTAACCCCCTAGGGAGGCGCTTTAAGAGACCTCAGAGTGCCTGCCTGTCATAACGCAGCAGCTTACCTTGTTGAGCTGCAATATTCACTCCTGAGAGTAACCCCCACTGAATTCAATAGGATTTACTTCTGAGTAGGCATGGTTAGGATTGCTATTGCAGTGTTTTCCAAGAGCCTTGTGTTTTCTGGAAGAAAACTCCTTTAATTTCGGGGCTAACTTAGTTTGGGGCAAGTCTGTTGAGCACTAAATCACGTGCATAATATTCGACTGCGGGGAATTTAGTTGTGTGAATAATTGCGTAGTTTCCGAAGGAGGAAAGGCTTGTTTTCCGATATTTTACTTGCTTCCGGACTGTGCCTAGTTCTGTCGAGGACGCCTTTCTTGAGAGGCTTGAGAACTAACTGCCCCTCCGGCTGCAAGGTAGCCCACGTAATTCAAAGGGAGACTGCCAAGCAATCGCCCTGAGACTCCGTCCGTCCTACTGACTCTCCAGTAATTCCAAGTGTTTTGCCAGCCGATCTATATCGGGCACACGCAGAGAGATGTAGTAATAGATTTTGTCATCGCAAATAAACCACGCGACCAAGTTGGGTGAGAGAGTCAACAGTGCGTCTGTCTACTCAGAACTAAGTCCCACTGAGTTTGGTGGAGCTTACACCCAGGTAAGTGGGCATAGGACTGCAGCCCAAGGCTTTCATCCTATCCACGTTTATCTGGGAGTGAGCCCCAAGGAACAAATTCACTTCCTCGGAAACACGTGAAAGCGCGCACCCCAATCCTATGAATATTGACCTCTCGCCAGAGGCAATTAAAGGGGGGGGATCGCCCTGCACAGACCTCAAACGCAATACATCTAAGTTTACACTGTTCTCACGTTCTGCTGAGTGTCAATAGGTGTAGATAATAAGCCTCGTAATTGCGGGTTTGTTGGAGGATGCAGGCACCCCACTTGATCACAGAGGAAGATGAGTGGCAGGTGAACGTCACCTGGTTTCATTCGGATGACTGAGAGGGAGTAGCGCGTTGATCCAGAAGAAGAAAGAAAAGATCATTCGGAGGCTGGCACGCTCCTTACGACCAACTAAATGGGGACCCGGAAAAGCGGCCTGCAAATAGACACAAGAGAGCGTGCAAGCTTATTTCCCTGAGAAGCATCGGTTGTAAACTGATAAACAAAGTCCTGCCTGGCCGCCGTGGCCCCTTCAAGCGCGCAAAATCAACCCTTGGCGCTGTAGTCCCAACCAGACGATTAACAGGGACCGAAAAGGAGGGGAGGGGAGACCAGCCGCGCGATCCTCTGCGCGTTTACTACATTGAGGCACATCCGTGGTGTCGAGTGGGGCTCCCACACTCCCTCCCAAAATTCCCGGAGAGTTTTCTGTTTGCGCGCGAGCTGTTTCGCAGATAGCTGACCACGAAGGGCAACTCGAACAGCCCTCTCGACTTGAGCGGATTTCTGTGTCTCCCCAACAGGTCATTCACTGCAGCGGCTACCTGAAGATCCGCCAGTACAGCCTGGACATGTCTCCCTTCGACGGCTGCTACCAAAACGTCGGCCTGGTGGCGGTCGGCCATTCCCTGCCCCCCAGCGCCGTGACGGAGATCAAGCTGCACAGCAATATGTTCATGTTCCGGGCCAGCCTGGATATGAAGCTCATTTTCCTCGATTCCCGGTAGGTCGGCGCCGGGGCTTCCTCTCCCCTCGCCCTAACAGCACCGACGTGCCAAATCAAAGCAACCGACCGGCTTTCTCTCTCTTTCTCTGTGTCTCTCTCTTTCCTGGCAGGGTAGCCGAGCTGACCGGTTACGAGCCTCAGGACCTGATCGAGAAGACGCTTTACCACCACGTCCACGGCTGCGACACTTTCCATTTGCGCTGCGCTCATCACCTGCGTAAGGAGCCTCTCCTCTTAGCACGCTTGAAGCCCCTCGCCTAGGCAGGTCGCGCTGAGTTCCCTGGGCCTTACTCCCAAGTCAAAGTGGGCTGGCTGGTGGGCTGTCTTACTTGGGTATTTTCCACGTAGCTGCGTGCGATCCTAATCAAGCTTGATGGAAGTCGTGCTGCGTTCATGGGGACAAGCATGCATAGGATTGCGGTAGCTGCTGGGAGCCGGGAGAAAGAAAGAGTAGGCAGCACGATTGAAACATTTCCCCAAAGCACCATTCCATTGAAATAAGACCTCAGGGAGGAAAAGTCTCCAACACAAAGCAAATTTGTCTCCACCTTTAACCACCCTTTAACCATAAGCCAGGCATAGGCAAACTTGGCCCTCCAGATGTCTTGGGACTACAACTTCCATCACCCCTAGCTAACAGGACCAGTGGTCAGGGATGATGGGAGTTGTAGTTCCAAAACATCTGGAGGGGCCGAGTTTGCCTATGCCTGCCTTAAGCACACGATGGGACAGTTTGCACTCCACTTGACAAAAGGGTATCTTTTCTTTCATAGTTTGAAGGGATGATGTATTTGGGATTAGGGGTTGAGATTCCATCTGAGTCCAAGAGGACCAGGGTTCCTGCACCTTGTCATCATCTTGCAGAAATTGGGGATTCTGCCTTGCAAACCATACCTGTTGAAAGCCCCTCTCCTGCACTGTGATGGTAAGGCACAGAGGCCCTGGTCCTCTTTTGCGTTGGTCACCCCACCACTATGGCAAAAAAGAAAGTGCTCGATTATACTGCAAGCTAAAGGAATAGATGTGCTTCATGGATAATCAACTTGACTTTTGTGTAGGAGGGGGGGATGTGCAGATGAGTTTTCCCATGTCATTCCTTAACTCCAAAATAATCTCAGGCCTATTAAGGTAATAAGAGACCCAACTCCACCCCTCTAGGTTTATTTTTAGAAAGCAACAAAGGATATGCACTTCCCTCATGCCTTCTGCTTAACTGCTTTATGATGTGTTAATGGTGGGTGATGGAATAGATTTGGCTTGAATAAATGACATGGTTTGAGAAAGGGCTGTGAGAAATCGCCTCTCAAGCCTGGTATGAGTGGGAATGCAACTTCTTAACAGAAGAACACTTTGGGTTTGGTCTTCAAATCAATTACAATTTTTTAAATTTTTGTTAAGTGATTTTGATGGGAAATCCATACTACCTCCTTGCCAACCTTTAATTTTGGGTTCTCTCTTTCGGTGTGTTGGTCCCTGATTCTAATTATATTTACAAGGGTGTGAATCCTATAAGGTTCGTTTTAATTTAGGGCAGGGCTTCAAAGAATCATCTGATGTTAGTGGCTTGGAATGCACTTTTCCAGAGCAGATCCTCATCAGTGCTTAAACCGGCTTGCTGCTTGGTTTGCTCTTTCCTAGCTCTGTGCTTGTAACTGTAATACATACTGCAATTGTGATAGAGACAGAAATTCAGCTGGCGAAAGGTATTCTGTAACTACATCTCCTTGCTGGGGAAAGTGGGTACTGTTAAAGGTGGGTTATGTCTTTCCAAAACACACAAAGGGTTAGCCCTAGCTGCTACTGCAGACTTCAGACTAAATAGAAGTGATCGCGAAATTGTTCTTAAGTTGGAGACACTGCACAGGAAGGACTGGGGTTTTGTGTCACTTTAACTGCACAATCCTACACGTTTCCACAAAGAAGGGAATCCAACTGAGTTCAGTGAGGTTTTCTCCCAGGTAAGTGGGCACAGAATGCAGTTTAATGGTGCAATCCTATGCCCTTTTCTAGACACACACAACTCCCAGTTTGGGAGAGGTTATGAAAGGGGATTGGTTTATGACAGTTCAGTGGACATAAATTTACCTTGGGCTTGTTGTAGGTGGGGTGGCAGGGGTGTGGCTGGTACGGCGTTAGAACCTTCTAGATCTTCCCGTGGCATGCCCCTGAGCTGCCCTGCACTGCAGTGTTAGGGGATCAAAGATCTGATAGGGGATCATCCTCTCTGATGAGGTCTGATTTATTCTATTACCTCTGGCCATATGAATGCAACATAAAAGTCTTAAATCCAATTAATCCAGGTTGTTTTGGTTATGGTCCACAGCTTTTGGGACCCATCCTAATTAAATCTATAAGTCTACAGCTTTAAATGTGTGTTGCACTTTTAATTGCTGCCATTCTGCACGCACTGACTTGAAAGCGCCGCTGAAAACAATGAGACATTTAAGTAAACATGGTAAAGGCAGGCTTGCAAAATATTTTGTTAATTCTGAGTCTCAGATTTTGAGTGTTCAGTCTAAATTCTAATATATTTAACAAAATTTGGGACAAGGGTGAGCTCTCAATATCTGCATTACAAAGACAGTGTCAAATTTGTTAGTTAAAGTTTGGTAATTCATAGTTAGGAAGCTTTACAGTACAATCTTTTATGGCTGCTCAGAAGTAATTCCCATTAAGTTCAGTGGGTCTTACTCCCAGGTAAGTGTGTATAGAACTGTAGCTCAGTCTGCTTTCAGAATTGCTATGTTGATGTTTGACAGAGAAGGAGGTCATGACAGCTGAACTCTTTAGTAGTGTAGACACTACAAAGCCTTTAGTCTCTCTCATGACTGCCAGGAAAAGGCATTTTCACTAGAGACCATAAGAATGCCTTTTAATCTAACTGCTGACACTTGTGAACTCCTGTAACATAATAATCACATGCCAGAGATTCATTTTAAATTTGATTGACACCCTGGCTGTGAAGTAGACTGACTTTTGCTGTTAATGATTGATTGTGCTTTTGAGTTGCCATGCCCTTACAGTAGAGCATTACGTTTCTACCATCTGCCACCACTTTGGTCAGAATTATAATGGGAAGTGCAGCTTCTTTCAAAATAGGTGGAGGACCACAACTCCCACCATCCTTGGCCACGCTGGCTGGGGCTGATGGGAGGTTGAGTCCAACAACTTATGGAGGACCACAGTGTAAGTCGATGTGGTGGCCTGGAGAGGTGCCACTCTTGAAAAGACATAATGTGCCCAATGACCTTAATGTACATCAACACGAATATAGAGGACTGGTAAAACCACATTCTATTTCTTTGCTGAGAAACACCGACAACATCTCTCCGAGTTCACTTCTAATTGGTCTCACTCAACGCTATTCAACTTTGTTGAAGCGAAAGGGAAGTAGTTCTGGATAAGAGACCACCCGGTTGCCCAGAGCTTTCTAAAAAGCAGGGCACAAGTTACCGGTAAATCACTGAAATATAATAAAGAAAATGGAGCCCTTGTAGAGATTTGTTAGAGTTCCTCTTTGAAGGTAAAACAGAAATGGAGTAACTGCTCATTAAATAAATCAGCCCTTCTATTTCTTTTTCAGTGCTAGTGAAAGGTCAAGTTACCACAAAATACTACCGCTTCTTGGCGAAGCAAGGTGGCTGGGTCTGGGTGCAGAGCTACGCCACCATTGTCCACAACAGCCGATCTTCACGGCCTCATTGCATCGTCAGCGTCAATTACGTGCTCACGTAAGTACTAAATCCCACGAGGTTTCTTGTTACTCCCCAGCAGAGTGCCTGTGTCAACTCACATGAACATTGGGGCATTGCACACCAAAGTTCTGCTAAGGCGCCAGTCCCATGAGTATTGGAGAAGGGCTGTTGGAGAAAAATAAGTGCTTGATGGATTGCATCAAAGGTGCTCTTCTTTTTATTTTGCCTGTCATGGAAGTGCTTTAAGTGGGGGTCATAAAAAAAGGCAAATATTTCAGTCCTGCCAAGAAAACTCTCTTTGGCCCAGGGCTTGAGTTGACAAGGCCCATCCTTCTCCACGAGCTTGGTAGGAATCCACAAAGTTCTTTCATCTGCCTGAAAGCTTTTCCCTCCTGTCTTCTTCTGTTTCCCTAGAGGGGAAAGAACAAGATTTAGGGCTTTGTCACCCCTTGAGTTTGCTCCTTCTCCGCCTTTTTACAGTTGAAGGGGGCACCCTGCATTAAATAAAGTTTAATGCAGCGTAAAAGAAAGGTTTCAACGTACGGAGTTATTTATACTTAACAAACAGGACATCTGTTTTTCTTTTGCTCCCCAAAAGGGGGGGGGGAAACCTGGGAGTTTGAAGTTCTTAATTTTATCCAGAGTCTCTATCAAAGCCCCATGATTTCTTTCTTGTTCAAAGGGATGGAGACTTGCATGGAACTAGGTGGGGTGACCAGAAGGGGTTCAGTTAGCAAACTAATAAAATATAGGGGGGAAAGGGGGAGGAAGAGTAATGAAAATGTTGACTTTTGCCCTCACTCTTTATCCCATCATTGTTAATATTTAGGCACTGCCAGAGGTAGAGGTCTACATGGATGGTATTAGACAGCATACTCAAGGTGACTCCCATGTGAATTTGTTACCTCTTAATGCAGTGCACAGAGCAATCCCTAGGTATATTAACTCATAAGTACATCCCACTGTGTTCAATAGATAAACACTCATACAGGAGTGCAGACTTAGTTGCTTTCTGTTTTCTGGAGTAGAGTTGTTAAAGGGTAGGTAGTTAAGGGGAGATTCTCTCTCACCATCTGTAATTTATTTCTGGCTGTACTGGTTTACCTGTCAATAAAGTCCCATTGCTCTCAATGGGACTCACTTCTGAACAGACATGTCTAGGGTTGCTTTTATGCAAGGTGACATAGAAAGTACTATGTGATTTGTCTCACTTGTGTGATGTTTTTATGTTACAAAAAGGTAAAAGTAGCCAAGGTCCATATTAGAGCAAGAATACCTATATTAGGCCAACCCAAGTTATGTGCTTTCAATGAAGAGAGTGAGAGAGACCATATATTCAAAGCACACTGCTTTCCCCCAAAGAATCTGGGGAACAATAATTTGAGCTTCACAGAGCTACAATTCCCAGCACCCTTAATGAATTTAAGATTCTTGGGGGAAGACATGTGCTTTAGATGTGTGGTGAGTCAGAGAGACAGAGAGAAAAGCTGGTAATGCTGGAAGCTAGCATAGAAATCCGATAAAAGCAGCCCTTTCAGTACCATTGTATTAAATTTAAGGAAGTTGGTGGCACTGCAGCACAATCAATAGATATGGATCCAGATGAGGGGAACAGTATTTGATGGGGGCACAGAAGAGGGGAAGTATATTTATAGGGGAGGGAGAGCCTGTGAAAAGCACCTTTCCTTCAAGTGACCATAGGGGTCTACCAATGGGGAGCAGGGAACTGACTGTGTGTGTGTGGGGGGGGAGCACTTTCCCTCCATTTTCCCTCTGGTCAGCCTATGCCCCAAGGTGCACCCAGAGCTCAGCACTTCTTTTTGTCTCAACAACATGCTTTGACCATAAGGAATCTGAATAACAACACTTCTGTTAAAATTTGTGGGACAGTGAATGTTTTGCCCACTCCTTTTTACACCCTCTCCCCACTATTTTCCTTCCTTGTGCTGCTTTAGGTATTGGTTCCAGTCTGCCTTGCCAATTCTGAATACTTAGAGAATCTAGGTGTGGTAATTATTTTAGATTACTTGATTTGGATTGTGTATCCCCAGCCCACAGGCTTGCTAATTGAGAAAGTTCAGGTGCTTCTTTTGTTGCTAATAATGTTGTCACTGCGGTGATTAAAAAGCCACATCCTGTGGCTGCTGATGGAGTGATCACAGTTGCTGGTTATAGCGGTTTACCTGGCACATCTGGTGGGCCAGTGGGCTGGCTCGTTTCTCGTTACTGCCAATTAAGTAGATTTTTGCAATGATTCTCTTCTCTCTCCTTTGCTTTGACAGAATTGCTTTGCTCTGTTTTGAAGGGGGGGCATGGCCAGGAGAAGGAGTAATAAGCAAGTGACCTTTGGTTCTACTGTAAAACCTCACAAACTTGCAAATGCCCTAGGACACTGTTTCCCAAACTTGGGTCTCTGGCTGTGTTGGACTACAACTCCCACCATCCCTAGCTAGCAGGACCAGTGGTCAGGGGTAATGGGAATTGTTGTCCAAAAACAGCTGAAGACCCAAGTTTGGGAAACACTGCTCTAGGAGATCCCTATTGCACAGGCTGCCTCATTCCCAGGGATGCCAACAGGATTTCCTGCTAAGGCAGTGTCTATTTTTGCCAAGTAGATTTATTTATATGGATCATCAAAAATCATTGTTGTCGTTTGAACGGGAATGAAGGTTGGCTTGGATGTGGGCTTTTGGTGCCCACCAGATGATGTTGGACAACAGCCCCTTTAGTCCATGGGCATTTGCTATTCTGGCAGAGGCTGATGGGATTTTGGGTCAAACAACATAGAGAGGGGGCCACAGGTTCCCCAACCCTGATTCACATGGTTGCAGTCTGGGAAGGAAACCCAAGGTTTCCCCAAAGCATTTATTTATTTAGAGCACTTTTGCCCCACTCTTAAAGAAACTTCCTAAACAGATTACAGTCCCACACTTGGGCTTGCAATCTAAAGGACAGGACACAATAGGAAAGTGGATTGGGAGAAAATAGGAAGAAAAAGCAAACCCAGGAATATAACAACAACAATAATTCTATTATTTATACCCCACTCATCTGGCTGGATTTCTCCTGCCATTCATTCTTACAAAGTTCTTCCAAGGGTCAGCTGGAATGGAAACAGTGCAAGGAGAGGAGAAGCCAGCAGATTCTAGTCTCTTGGCTTTTGGTCCAGCTTCCCACATCTCCCTCTGCCGCAGACTGTCTGTCAGTGGATGGAGGAAGGAGCCTTATGGAGCTGCTATCTTGTTAAGGGCTGATGGAGTGGTCCTGATTTCCTTCTCTTGCCCTGCTGCAACTGATAGAATGACAATTGCTCAATGGTGTCACTGGGGAGGAAAAGGCGGATTGGACTGTACAATGACTTACCAATAACTGAATATGACAGAGGCAGAAAACAAGGAGCTGACATTTAAAAATGTGTTACCTGTCAGGGATGATCATATGCTTTCACCTTTAGGGGAAAATACGGTGATAATGCTCTTCTCCCAGTTTGTTTTCTGATGATAGAATGTGATGGAACCCTGGGAACTGTTCATTTAAAAGGAATAACTGAAGGTATTATGTGTAATCTAAAGATAAACTTATTTGGCTTTTCAAGTAATGACAGACAAAACAAACCTTTCAGGACGCTGGAAAGATTTCATTGTATATTTTGTTGTTGTTTCCAAGTGCTTAAAACCTCCTTGGACTGTTACGGGCTACACAGGGTCAATAGGTGGGTACAAAATAAACATTTCTATAATTCTAGGGATCTAGAGGCAAAATTCTGCAAGTTGAGAGGCAAGTGTGGGCAGGGCAGTGGATGTGACCTTTGTACAATAGGTTAAATTTCAGCCATACAAAAGCCGGTTGGTTTTTTCTACACATCCACAATCTCTTCATCCTTCAGGCAAGCAAGACACTTGATCACATTTCAAGGACACATTGGAGCCAGGCAAAAGGACTTGAGGAGGGTCCAGAGCAGGACTGGAGATATGCGTCGCTTGAGGGGGGAGGCCTGGGGAGCACCCTGAGGGTTACATAGAGAGGCCTGAGGCTCTCCTTAAAATAACTGCCAGTGCAAGGGTTACTGATTCAACAGGAAAGTGCCTTTGCTGATATTAGGAATCTTAGGCTGCATACACACCATGTATTCAAAGCATACCCTCCCCAAGTATCCTGGGAACTGTTGTTTTTTAAAGGATGCTGGAAATTGTAGCTGGGGGGGGATAAACTACAGTTCCCATAAATCTTTTCTTCATTTTTTTTGGACAGTGTGTGCTTTCAATGTGTGTATGGGGTGTACATAGCCTTCATTGGCATAAGATTATCTTGCTTTGGCACCATAGATGATGCACATTGGACTGCCCATTTATGATCTTAAGGAAGAGTCTGTTTTCTTGAATTATAGGTTTTGCAGTTTTATATCCCCCATCCCTAACTTTCTCACTAGGGGCACACCAGATGCTGACCCCTCAAATTCCTTCTATGATTCCTACCTCCACCTCTGCTACTGTTAGGTACACAATAACAATTGCATTTATATATTCAAAGTCCAAATCTCACATTTATTTTACCAGTTTAAATAAGGGTGCTGAATGTATATTTAGTCAAGCATTACAGCACCCAGGGCTTAAGCAGATTAGAAATGAATAAATCCAATTAAAGACCATGTCTGTGAAATTTGATAGGTCACCAGCATGAATGAACTGTTTGCACAGTAACAATAAAAACCCCATTAATGATTAGCAACTTACAAGAGGTTTAATCAAGGATCAAATATATAAGATGTAAAATATTTAGATTAAAAAGAGAGAAGATTTTGAATTCATACCAATAAATATAACTCTTTAATGATGTCTGTCTTTCTTTGGATGGTCATATTGCTGTTATGGGTCTTTTGCTGGTTACTCATCATCATAAGCTGTAATGAACCTCTGGGGTTGTCTGCCCAAGATCTTGAAGTATACAAGAACTAATAGATGTTTATTCAGTTCTGTCTCAAAAACCTTCCAGGAATGGAACCTACAGATTATTATTCTTACTATTCACTGGGTTCCACTGTTCCTTGCACACAAACCATGCGCTTCCCAGCCACTTCTCAGCTATGTATCAATGTCAAGGAACTGCAACTTATTTTCCATTTTCACTTAGGAACACTTTTAAATGGGAAGAGCTGTAGCACATGCAGGAAGTCCCAGGTTCCATGCATGGCATCTCCAGGTATGGGGTCTGAAATTGGCATTTCAGTGTCCAATCTGCCTAATACAGCAGTATTTAAGTTTAATGTAATTATGAAGCAAACAGAGCTGGTTACTTTACACTGAAGTCTTAGGTTGGTTATAGATTGGGCCATGAAACCAAAAGATCCAGCAGCAGCCTCCTGAGACATATTTGAGTTTCTGTGGCGTTAACCCAGTTGGAGTCAATGGGACTGTGAACTGACCTAAATCCTCATGTTTTCATTAGCTCCAATAAAGTTCCATTTACAGAAATATTAACACAGTAGGTTTCTATGCTGCTGCTTAGCTGAAGCTTCCAAACCAGCTCACATCCTCCATGAAATAAAAAGTGTGTTGTAACAATACCATCTCTTGATTCTCTTTGCATCAAGGCCAATGGTGAAATCTCCACTGTAAGGTTTAACTATCAGCTGTGATGGGAGCCCAGGTTAGCTCCATGTCAAGTGCTTCCAAAAGTCTCATACAGAATGACTAGCCCAAGATCATTTGAGATTCTTATCATAACAGAAAGAGAAATTGAACTTGGATCTTGTGATGCTCAATCCAACAGCACTCATATTAATGGTCCCCCCTCCCAACATGTAAAAAAGATTGCCTTGAAGATTGAGGTGAAAATGTCTAGTCTGGGAAACAGCTGGGGGTCCCTATTAACTTTGCATGTAATGGGGGATGCTCTCCTACTGGTGTGTGAGGATTTACATTTCTGTGCTATTAATACAAATAAGAGATACTGTTTATGCATAAATGCTTGGATATTAAAGTAGAAATGCAAAGGTTGGCTTTGGGAAGATGCATTCTTAAAGGAAAGATGGGAGGTGTTGAAATTGGCTGTTTTATCTCTCATCTAATAGGCTTTCAGTGTATTCTCTGCAGACATGCTGCTAAAAAGCACCTATGAATTTAAAGTAATGGGAAATTATGCTATATATAAAAAAACAACCAACACGCTAGCTTGCCCAGTGTTAACATTCCAGGATTCAGGGGCACCACCTTCTCCAAAGGATTGAAGGGGCCCGTGTATGATGTCACATGGGGCCCTTCTGAACATTGAGGAAGCCTGGTCCCTTAAAAAAAAGGGCGGCGGCACAGTGCCTTGGCCCCCAAGAGCTGGCACCCTTGGCAGGATTACACCAAGTTACAAGGGTATTGTTTCATCTGAAACATTGAATCAAGTTTCCCTCTTTATAACTTTGGTGCCAATTCAGGGTGATGTTGAGGGGTTTTGTGGAACAAAAAGTTGGCTAACATTTAAATGCCTTTGTGAACTGTCTGAAGTGTCCTTTGGTATGCTTCATGTACCTTGGTGCTTGCCCATACAAGGAGCCTAGATTGAGAGAGTAGGGTAATGTAAGCTGGTTCCAGGAATCTTCTTTATTGGGAGATCGGGGGCGGGGAGATCTTTGAAATTGTTTGGACCCTAGTTGAGAGCCAGGAGGCTCTTGAGCAGGGAGATGTGTCAGAAGGAGAAGGAATTGATATTGGTCTATGTTTCTGAATAATTTATATTTATGGGTTTCCATAATGTATTTGTAACTACTGTTGTTTATCGTTTTCTGCACACCACATTATTCTTAGATACCGTGTGGTATAGAAATGGTCTAAATAAGTACCTACTACTTCTGATTTGCTTGGATAGCTCAGCTGGTTACAGCATGGTGCTGATAATGCCAAGGCTGCAAGTTTGATCCTCGTATGGGACTGCTGCATAATCCTGGATTGCAGAGGGTGGGCTAGATAAGCCTCAGGGTCCCTTCCAACTCTACAGTTCTATGGAACATCAGTTGGACTTGCAAATCTCTCTTCTGAAGAAGCTAAGGCTGAAATCACTGCAGCTTGCAGCATCTCACCTATCTACCCTCTTGCTTTCGAAAAAGAGCATCGCTTTCTATGTGTGTTTTCACATTGCTTATGCCTCTTCCCATGTATATGTAACTTTATAATTGGCCTTTAAAGCGAGATGAGCGCCGCAACCCCAGAGTTGGTCACGACTGGACCTAATGGTAAGGGGTCCCTTTACCTTTTTAATTAGCCTTTATGTGTTTAAATTTTCAGTTTGTCACGACAGTATTGGCTTTTTGTTATTGTCACTTCCTGCCAGGGTTTTTGCTAGCTGGTTGGGCAGAGACAGCAAGTTAAACGGTCCTTTTTTTGCTTTTGGTGTAAATTTAGTCGCCAGCCTGCAGTGTCTGTGTTTATGGAAAGGCAGTAAAATACACAAAAAGGCGGCGGTGGCGGGCGGGGGGGGGGGATCTGCAGTGATTGGTACAATAACTCAGCTTCTCTCCTGAGATCAACCTATTTCTTGAGCACAGTGATTTATTCCTCCTAGAGCCCACAGTTCAATTTCTCTAACTGGGTGGCTCCAGGGTGAAGGAACTGGAGTTGGCAGAACAAGAGCCTCTTTTTCCAGGTGTAACATTTGCCAGACTGCTGTGCAGCAGGAAAGTGGTATTCAGAAAGGTTTTGCCTCTCCTGAAGTAGTCGAGTCCATTCTACCACTTCCAAACTCAGCTCATTAATTCTGCTGCATGTGAAGCTACAGTGAGGCTATAGAATTTGCTGCTGTAAGAAGTGGTGATGGTTGGTTCCCACCCCTTTAGAAGGGGATTAGACAAATTAATGGAGGATAAGACTATCAATGGCTACTACCACCTCCAGAATCAGAGGCACCATGCCTTTGATCAGTCTCTGAGAAAGAGGCCTGTGGGCCTTGTGTCCTGCTTTTGGACTTCCTTTAAGCATCTGGTTGACTACTTTAGGAAAGCAGGATCCTGGATTTTGGTCTGATCCACCAGGGCTTGTCCTATGTTCTTAATGTAGGTTATGAAGGTAAGCCAGGCCATTGTACAAAACTTCCATTATGTCTCGACACCCATTCCATTGAAATAAACACCAACGGACACAAGGCAGAAACCTGACAAATGACCAGAAGCATTTGTATATTCAGATTGATTGTACCTCATCTGTCAGTCTCTAGACAAGCCAACTTTTCAAACCACCACAATAGTTTATAGTGCTCCGTGTATTCCCAGTTATAAATATTTTTGCATGTGGTATAATATAGACTAGACCTGTCACTTTTATACTGGAGGTCTGGCTTTGCCCAATTCCAGTTAATGAGCCACTGTTCTTGGCTTGTTTAAAGTTATGTAATGAATTAACTCTAAACTAATGAGTTATACATCAAATGTGGATTGTCTATATTGAGACCCATACTGCTGTCATTTTAATATATATAGTGGCCTGCACTACAAACACTTCAGGTGGATTTCCCCCTCAGGTCTCATGTGTAGATTATAATAAATGAATCCTCTTGTTTGTCCTTTGAAAAGCCTCAGAAATTTGGATATATTCTTAGTGATTGTGTACTCTTTGTTGTCTTAGACCATTTTGTGACTATGTACTGTTATAAATCTTTCCTTCCAAAGGATGGTTTCAATTGTATCTATTTATTGCCTTCATTAATGCTTGATGCTCTTTGTTGTGCCATCTGCATTCAGTGACTCCTTATTGACATATGGAGCACTGGGCATGAAATTTAACTATGCTCATCACTACATTTGAAGAATGCTCTGTATGAATGGACAGTCTCCACTGCTCATGTGGAGCATTCTCTTGTCCAGGGAAGACTGTTTGATGTGTACCTTTGCTATTCTCTATTTTATTTATTCCTGAGCCGCTGCCTCCCCTTTCCACTTTTCTTCTGTAGTCTGGAAAGAGACTCACATTTCCTACAGGTATGTATATTTTATGGGATGATTTCTTACAAAAGGGATCAAGACACTGCATAAAATGAAAGCTATACAAGTTAACCCCAAGTTGTCTTGGATGGTATTAATTTCGCCTTATTCCTTTTATCCAGGGATACAGAATATAAAGGACTACAGCTCTCATTGGATCAAGTTTCAGCAACAAAGCCATCATTCCCATATGCAAACTCAACACCAACAATCACTGACAACAGAAAAGGAAGCAAGTCACGTCTGCCGAGCACAAAGTCAAAATCTAGGACATCTCCATATCCACAGGTATGAATAACATGATTTTTTCATTATTATGGTTGTGCTTCATATGTTTTAAAGTAGGTCTAACTCAATATAAGGGAGTTTCCTATGCTCCCATGTCTTGGAGGGACCCCATCTGAAGCTCTGGAGATCCATTGCCAGTTGAGTGTAGACAGTATCGAGCTAACTGGATCAACAGGTCTGATTTGGAGCAAGGCAGCTTCCCCTGCAACATATATTCTATGTTCATGTGGAAAATAAATTATATGGGGCCACAACTGAAAATATTTTCTTGGTGTCCCTGTCTGCTAATCTTACTTTGTAAACCATATATATATATATATATATATATATATATATATATATATATGTTATATATATATATATGTGTGTGTGTGTGTGTAATAAATAAATGTGTGTGGTGTGTGTGTTAGTGATTAGGACATATGGAGGAAATTCCATCATATCCTTGCAGCTCTCCTGCAGAAGAGAGCATCTCTACTTAATGGAGGCTGCCTGCATGGTTTTGAACTCTGGTAGATTAAATGATGAGGAAAAACTGAACATATGAGGTGCAAGCAGGTAGTGAGCAGAGAGTATTATGAAGGTCAGTGGGCAGGGCTAGCTCTTCCATTAAGCTGAGTAAGGTGGTTGTCTCAGATGGCAGGTACTAAGTGTTGGTGCAGAGAGTAGAGTTGGGGAGGTAGATGTGCTTGGTTTATTATATGAAATAAAAGTGATAGAATACCGTACATCAATGCTATTTCAGACAGTAACATTTCAATTTAAGCAGGCAGCAAATCCTACCATACCTACATAACCTTGATCTAAAGAATGGAAGAAACCCCACCTATTCTCAAAAGCCTCCAGAAGTGAGCATGACAATTTTTCCAGCAGGACTCACACTAATAGTAAATTAAGAAATGCAGAGGAGGGGAGAAATAGCATACCTGTCCTTAAGAGTGTGTGTGTTCCTTCCTTGTGAACACTGATTGAAGGTCCTCGCTGGAGCTAGGAGAGCCAGCTGACTTTTTGAAACCTGGGGGATTTATACCATTTTGGTTAAGGTGTTCCAACAGAAAAGAGAGGAAGGCCTTGAGATGAGCAATTTCTACAATTTCCAATAGTTCTGCTGCCTTTTCCCCAGAGTTCCTGCCCAGCTTCACCTGGTCCATTTTGAAGATTAAGTGTTTGAAAGGAAATCATCCTGGTGGGGTGTGACTGAACTGATTATCTTTTGTCTGCTCACTGTCTTCAAATTATCGAATTATCAGGTGGTGAATAAACTGTATGTACCGGCAACTAAATGTACATGTGCTGACCTTTATGCAAAGTGTGAGGAATTCAGGGTGTTTCCTGAATGCCCTCAGGGCATGTTTTGAGATCAAACTTGTACCAAGGTCACCAGAGTTCATCATGTCATATTAGAGCTATGTCAATTTTCTTACCTATGCTATGATCTACAGTAATAAACAACTGAATAAGTACAGATTGACACACACCTATTCCCAGTACAGCAGAAATTGACAAGAGGTATTATTGATAATGATCATCTGAATGTAATCTTTCCTTATAATGACCGTATAATGAAAAGTACTCTTTCTATAATGGAAACACTTGGTCAGCATCTGGCATGACCTTTCAGGGGTTCTTCTGCAATTCATTTTTTCACGCTGTTGGAGAATTGTATTTAAGCCACTGATTGGAATGTTATTTGCAGCTGTTTAACTCCAAACTTATTTACTGTAATAGCCTTGGCTGATGAGTGTCAATGAAATACTGCTAAGCTTTCATGTGATGAATATTGATATCTCCTCCAAAAGCTAACCACCTCATACTGCAGCCTGTTACTTTCATTTAGAAACTTCTGTTTTGTTGATTAAAAAGGACTGTATAAATAATGGGTTGGATCCAAAGGTGGCTTTGCAGAAAGGGCTTCTTACATAAGTTAGGATATCTGTTTTTTGTTTGTTTGTTTGTTTTGTTTTTGCCAATCCCACCACCACCACTCTCCAAAATACGCTTCCAAAGTCTGGGGAACAAAGAATAGAAAGGAATAAAATATGACATGGCAGGATAGCTGCAGTACTTGGGTGGTGTGTGAGGGGGTCAGATTAGTGATAATCCAGTATCCACTAAGGCAAAGTTGCCATAAGATACCACTCAACACATTCAGCCCACCAGACTTCATACCAATAGACCCATACAAATCTTTTCCAACTCTGAAAAACACAAGGGAGAATCTCTCCATTTTCTATTGCTAAAAGTAACCCCCAAACTGGCATTGGCTCACTAGCAGCAGAGGTTAGTTTAATGGTTGTGCTGTTACTTTAATCTAAGCCTTTTGCCATCTGTTCTGCCTACAACAGTGAATGCAAAATGAACATACGTAAGATTTCAGAGTTACATTAGTAAAAAGCAAGATAAAAGTGATTTAAAAGCATGCATATGTTCTCAGCACAGTGCAGACTGCATCTGTGATTCCCCCTCAAGTTTCAGGCACAAATTAAGAAAGTTGCAAATGGCCAGTACTGCAGAAACCTTTGATAGCAAAGGAGACTTTATTGAGAAGGCTTTTCTCTCCCTCCTCCTTTGTAAGAGCAGTTGTGTTGCCCCAGGAATTGAAATAAGAGTCACATAGGTTGTAGCACACATTTGACTTTGGGTGTGAAGCCTGGTTCTGTTGTCCTTGGCCAGACTGGCACTGAGACCTATCAAGGTCTGATGGGAAGGGTTTGTGTGCTGTTGCCCCAAGCCAGCCGGCAAGAATGTGCTAGCGCTTAGCAGCTTAATAAAGTTACAACCCGGCGCATACTGATGCATGCTTAAGTTCCCCTGAAATCTACCGCGTGCATTCTCAGTTTTCTCAGCCTCTCTTCTTAACCTAAGTGTTTTACAGCTTTGTAACTGGTAAGCCGATCTGTTCCCCTGAAGCAGCTTGCGTTGTAAAAGCCTGAAAATGTAAGCTTTGCAGCTCTTTCAACAAGAAAAGGAGGGAGTGGGGAGCTAGACTCTCGTAAAATGTATTGATTTTCCTATTTTGTTTCTGTATTTATATAAAGCTTAGGTAAAAAGAGAGACCATGAAAGACTTTACCTCCTTTTGGCTGCTGTCCAGAAACCACTTAGAGCCGACTCACATGATCTGCCCTTTCACTGCATGGGGATTTTTTGTAGCCACCTTGCCAGGGTGATATATAAAGAACCTGATAGATATATATATATGCTATAATGCATAACTTAATCTGAGCCGGGGCGCTCAGTTACAGAACCTGTTCTTAATGCCAGGGATTGACATCATTATTATACAAGATTTATATACTGCTTACTAGAACAAAAGATCTCTAAGCAGCTTACGGAATACAGTCTATAATATTTATTTTAAAACACCAATAAAAAATAAACATAGAAACAAACGAAATATAAAATAACACTGGTAATTCAATTACATTCCTGGGCCATGGGCATAGCCAGGATTGGTGGGGGAGGGTAGCCAAAGTTGTTGAACTTTACTGAAAAAATAAGGGTAAAAATACCCCATAAACAGGACATTGTGTTGGGGGGGGGGGAGGATTCTGCTGGAGAGGGGCAGAACCTCTGATAACTGAGTACTTTCAAAGCTTTTCAATAATATTTGTGGATCTAGCCCCCCCAGTTATGCACATGACCTGGATAGGGATGACCTTGAATGATTTTTAGCCAGGTTGAGTATTTTTGAGCATACCCCTGCCCTGCTTTGTGATAAATGGTCTGGAGGGTAGGACTTGAACCAATGGGTTCAGGTTACAAGAAAGGAGATTTGGACTGAACATCAGGAAGAACTTTCTGACAGTAAGAGCTGTTCGACAATGGAATAGACTACCTCCGGGATGCTGTACTTTCCTTCATTGTAGGCTTTTAAGCAGCAGTTGGATGGCCATCTGTCTTGAATGCTTTAGTTGAGATTTCTGCATCTCAGGGGGTTGGACCAGATGACCCTAGGGGATCCCTTCGAACTTTACAATTCTATGATTCCAAATACCATCAAATATCACATATCTGAGGCAAAACCTCCAAATCAGGGGGCTGGAACATACAAGGAGAGTTTCAAACCAGCTATGATTGGGAGCTCCCAGGCTTTAAAAAAGAATCTAATGATTGCTGTCTGGAGGAGCTGCTGTTGTTGTTTAGTCGTTTAGTCGTGTCTGACTCTTCATGACCCCATGGACCAGAGCATGCCAGACACTCCTGTCTTCCACTGCCTCCCACAGTTTGGTCAAACTCATGCTGGTACCTTCGAAAACACTGTCCAACATCTCGTCCTCTTCTTCTTGTGCCCTCCATCTTTCCCAACATCAGGGTCTTTTCCAGGGAGTCTTCTCTTCTCATGAGGTGGCCAAAGTATTGGAGCCTCAGCTTCACGATCTGTCCTTCCAGTGAGCACTCAGGGCTGATTTCCTTAAGAATGGATAGGTTTGATCTTCTTGCAGTCCATGGGACTCTCAAGAGTCTCCTCCAGCACCATAATTCAAAAGAATCAATTCTTCGGCGATCAGCCTTCTTTATGGTCCAGCTCTCACTTCCACACATCACTACTGGGAAAACCATAGCTTTAACTATACGGACCTTTGTTGGCAAGGTGATGTCTCTGCTTTTTAAGATGCTGTCTAGGTTTGTCATTGCTTTTCCCCCAAGGGAGGAGCTGCTATAGCATAACAAATGCAGGACAGAGATAGAGCAGAACATTTGTGGGTATAATAAGCTATCAGGTTTTAGCAGGAGGTTTTGGGGTATGCACAGTGTGGCCACCAGATAACTTTTGCACTTGCAAACTATATTGAAAGCAAAATCATGTGTGACTGCCTCAGTAGCTTCACAAGCGCAAATAATCATGAATGCACAAAAAAAAACCACTTCTGGAGGGTGCGCTTAAAAGTCTGAGCACCAGGGTGCCAACTTGAATGAAATATTGGGTAAGCCCCACCCTGCATAATCAATCACACATGCCATTTGAATAGCAATGCCCATCAGCTTTGCAGGGGGGCAGATATTGGCTCCTAAGCTGAGCGCCTTTGGTGTAAACAGCAGTCAGGTAGGCGGTGACTTCTGCAGAAAACTGGCAAGGAGTTTCTGATTCAGATCAGACCATATTCCAGATTGTACCCCATGGCTTTCCCCAAAATAGTAAAGCACACTTATTTAAACATGAGATCGAGGCTGGTGAAGCACAGCTTGCATTATACTTAAACAGTACTATTATTGCAACTTTTGTGTGCTTAAGCAACAGGGCAAAAACACAATGCAAGCTGTCCCTAATATGAAGCACTATGGATGCTTCTAGTAATGCCATCCTTGATCAATGCTCACTCCCCCATCTCTTGTCATTCTGCTGGCACACTGGATAAGCACACTGGATGTCAACTCTTGTTCCAGGAACTGCCAGTCCCTCCCGTTGGAAGCTCTCAGTACAACAGGAAGAACTGGGCTGACTGGAGATGATCAGAAATAGATCATATGAACTCTCTGGTGCTCCTTTACTGCCAGTAGTCCTTTTAGTTTTGGAAAGTGGTGACTGATTTCAGGAGGGACTCCAGGCCAAATAAGCTCTTAGTGTTTGTCCCAAGTTTTATCTTGTAATTTGACTAGACAAGTCATGTTAACAGCTGTAGAAGAGTTGACAGGAGGAAAATGAGAAGAAACCACTTCCAAATATGGTTGGAATTGGTCAAGAGCATGCTTCTATTTTGGCCTCATATTTCTCCCCCTCTCTTTTGATTTCATTTCTTCTTCATGAGAACTTAATTTGGTTTCCTGCCCCCAAATATACCTCCACCTTCTTCTTATTTGTTTGTGGAGAGGTGAAATTAAGGTGCATCAAAGCAATTGTTATCTCACACTTTCTGGTGCATTTTCCCACCGCTCTCCTTATTGCAAAAAGTATTATATTTTGGGAAGTGGGTTTGTTATGGAAGACTTTAGCATTATTTACCTGAGATACTTGTACACCAGAAGCAAATGTTAAAAACAAACAAACAAACAAACAAACAAACAAACAAACAAACTGTAACTTCACAACCTGAATATGAGATTGAATTCCACCAGAAAATAGTGACAGTCTAGAAGTGCCATGAATACTACTGTTGAACTACCAGTAAGTTGAACTTGGGTTTCAGCAAATGTACATAGAATTGCACTGTGATCATAATACCAGTGATTCCTAAAAAACTTCTGCTTAAGAGCCTTTTAAGTACATGTGGATTCTGGGGAAGCAATAAACTTAGAAACAAGTGTTTGCAGGTGAGAAGGGGGAAATGACTGCCCAAACATAGTTTTCTGGCCTCTATAAGCACTTGGGAAATGGTGTCTTCATTTGCCACTTTTAAACCTGAGAGCCAGCAAATAAGTATTAAGGGTGGGGATCAAACTAAGAAGGAAACTTCTTAGCTTGTGGAGTTTAACTGAAACATCATATTGGCACAGTAAGCCCATAAAGCAGAGTGAGTGGGTGTTGCTGTTACAGCAGTATCACTAGACACAACAGAGCACTATTGTGAAAAGCTCTTGCATAACATGGGATTATATGGAGAGGGCTAGAGGTGGCAGTGGGTCTGATGCCACTTCATGGAGTCTTAAAAGGATTTTGGCCATTGGGATTGTGGCTGAATAGACAAAAACAGTCCCATTTGACTTCTATAGCTTTTACATTTATGATTTCAATCAGGGTTTTTTTCCAGCAGGAACTCACCGGAACTCAGTTCCCACACTTCTCAGGTGGGTGTCATTGGTATTATAAGAGAGCAAGGGAGGTGTTCCTGATGAGTTCTGGCACCTCTTTTTCTTGAAAAATAGCGCTAGTTTCAGTGCAGAAAGCTTTGTAGTGCTATGTAGCAGTGAGAAAGCAGGCATTCTGATTCACAGCCTAGTTATGGATGCAACTTGTCTTAGTCCTTCTTCAGTTCTAACTCCTCTGTTTTGTGAATTGGGTTCCGAGTTTTCAGTAAATCAAATTGCTTCTTAGACCGTATCCCACCGTTAATGTCTTCTTTCCCCTTTTTCTTTGTATTGCAGTATTCTGGATTTCATACAGAAAGATCTGAATCAGACCATGAAAGCCAGTGGGGTGGCAGCCCACTGACCGACACTGCCTCCCCACAATTGATGGATCCCATTGAAAGGCCAAACTCTCAGCATCACGATGTCTCCTGTGCCTATAGACAATACTCAGACCGCAGTGCTCTCTGCTATGGTTTTGCACTTGACCATTCCAGGTTGGCTGATGACAGACACTTCCACACTCAGGCCTGTGAAGGCAGCAGGTGTGAGGCTGGCCGATACTTCCTTGGCACACCACAGTCTGGGAGGGAAGCGTGGTGGGGTTCCCGATCTGGCCTTCCCTTAACCAAATCTTCTCCTGAGAGCAGAGAAGCCTATGAAAACAGCATGCCTCATATAACTTCCATACACCGAATTCACGGTAAGTGGTAAATGTACTGGAAGGCAGGTTGTGGTAGCAACATTGAGCCAGGGTTTGAAAGGCCTGCCTCGAATGGTCTCAAGTTGACCATTTATGGACCTAACAATGGAGTTAGGAGATATCTGTGGTCTGTTTGTTGACTAGCACCTTACCAGGAAGTAGAGATGGGGGAGAATTTCAATTTGGGTCACATTTAAAGGTGAATCTATCCAATTCAGACATTCCAAAACTGTGTGAGCACCAAAACACAGCCATCCTTCAAAATTCACTTATCCAAATTTTGCAATGCAGTTCTCCAACCAACCAGTGGTTACAAAAATGCATAATAATTAATTTCTGTACCACTTAATATATAAAAATAATTCTAAATCGTGTGTAGAAAACTAAAGTAGCAGCAACAGGCAACTTAAACAACAATCAAATGTTGCAAAAATACAGTTCCATAAACAAATAATACATTAATGCAAATTGTGAATAAATACAGACCAAAATCAACATCTTCTCCGTCTAATACACCTCCCTCTCAGCCTCCTGGCTCTCACCCAGAGCCCAAACAAACTCACTGCTCACCCTCATAATCTCACAAAAAAAGAAGACTCTTGGAAACTAGATATTAGTGAGAATGACAGACAAAATACCGGTACATTATATTTGGAAAAATTGATTTTACCCATCAATATTCAGGGCACTGGGGTGTGTGTGTGTGTGTGAGAGAGAGAGAGAGAGAGAGAGAGAGAGAGAGAGAGATATTTTTAAAAGGACCATTTCAGCCAGTCAATTGTTGTTATTCTGCATTATAATTATTGTAATGTATTTATGGCCCACATTTCCCCCAAGTTGGGATTCAAGGTGGCTTGCAACATTTAAAACAACATGATACAATACAATTAATAAAAAAATGTTTGAAATACAACAAGAACACATTTAACATCAACAAATTATATGGCTACTTGTAAGTTAATTCTGCTTGCACAGTAGGACTTCCAAAAGTGTGACCATGATTGAAGTGTCAAGCATCTTTAAAATTAGGGAATATTTTTTCTATCAGAAATGAGGTTTTACACTCATTGATCATATTTGACAAGTGGGGGCATCCCCTGTCAATCATTTAATACCACAATATGGCATCAGGTGGATCTGATCTTTGCAGAAAGCAATGGGACTTGTATTTGGTGCAAAATTTAAATAGTGCTGAATGCAAGCCAATTATAATAATAAAAAAGCCTTCCAATACAGGGCTGCCTTTGGATGTCTTCTAAAAGTTGTGTAATTCTTTATCTCCTTGACATCTGAAGGGAGGGTGTTCCACAGGGAGGGTGCCACTACCAAGAAGCCTATAACAAAAGAATGATGAGGAGTCCACTCTAAACTGTGTGTTTTTTGTTGTTCTTTGGCAGCTGTGCCTTTACCTGTTCCACACCTGATGTCAGGCGTGTGTGATAGGTGGGCATGGCCAGCCAAAAATCACTTTGTGGGACAAATTGGACAGCTGATTTGGTGGGCCTAGAGTGACCCATTAGCTACAGGTTCCCCACCTCTGCCCTAGAGTCTAAACCAGAATTCCCCAACTTGGTGCGATGTTTTGATCTACAGATTCCACAATCCCTGACCACTAGTCGTACTGTCTGGGATTGAAGGTTGCTAGAGCCTAAGAAGATCTAGGTTGGCAAAGGCTGACTTGGACCGTGACAGGGGAGTTCTGTCAGTTGTGCCCTTCTGCTGATACTTCAGTGTTGTGAACTGGTCACAAGGTCAAAGAAACAGGTGGTGGGGAGGCTTAATTTCACCATTTCATGGTTGCAGAAGACTTGTAGTTATTATAAGAGTTATATTCCCACTGGGCGTGCATAAGGTCTGAATGTTCTGCTGTTCTCTGACTGTGTACAGCCCGTTGCTGATTGCTTCTCTCCTTTGTTTTACCCCACTTTCTAGGAAGAGGGCACTGGGATGAAGAAAGCGTTGTCAGTTCCCCAGACCCTGGTTCTGCTAGTGAATCAGGTGACCGATACCACTCTGAGCAGTATCAGGGCAGCCCACACGAGCCCAGCAAAATTGAGACTCTCATAAGAGCGACTCAGCAAATGATTAAAGAAGAAGAAAACAGGCTGCAGTTGCGGAAGTCGACTCCCGATCAGCTGGTTTCCATTAACGGAGCAGGGAAAAAGCACTCTGTTTGCTTTGCAAGCTACCACCACCACCAGCAACAACAGCTGAGAGGAGATGCCTGCAGGGTCCCTAGTGTCACCAACACATCTCCCTGCGAACACACACAGCAACAAGATGGGAAGATGATGAGCCCCCATGACAATGACTATGACAACAGCCCCACGGCACTGTCTAGAATAAGCAGCCCCAATTCTGACCGAATTTCTAAATCCAGTTTGATACTGGCTAAGGACTGCCTTCAGTCAGAAGTGTCGCCTCATCAAACTCCAGGGGATAGCTCAGCAGAATCCCCAAACTATTACAATTCCCATCGGCAGTACTTTGATAAGCATGCATACACGCTAACAGGATATGCTCTGGAGCACCTTTACGACAGCGAAACCATCAGGAACTATTCTTTGGGTTGCAATGGGTCACACTTTGATGTGACGTCTCACCTACGGATGCAGCAAGATCCAGCACAGGGACATAAGGGGACATCAGTTATAATAACCAATGGGAGCTGATGGGTGTTTCCCAACCCCCTTTTCATTTCTCTTCTTTTTTAAAAAAGTTTGTGCTAGGAAAATATCTTTGCAGTAGTAACAGCAGGCACACATGTTTTGATACCCTTGCTGTTACTGGCATTTGATAAAACTACAATGCACTAGAGAGAATACTTGTAAGGTACTGGGAAAGTGTTGCTTTATCTAAGTTACTGTTGAAAATGCACTGGTCTCAGTTAAGGTTACAGTGGTCAGTTGAATCACAAAGCTGATGCTACATTGTGGTGGTGGAGAACGATTCTGGGAGCTTCTGGGGTACATCAAGGGGGCAGATTTTAAATTGTGTGGAAATGTATGAGGATGTAGAGAGAGCGACTGAATTTCTAAGCCTCTGGCTACCTGCCACACCCTCATAAGACAAAAACTGCTATCCACTCTTTCCATGAAAAAGAAAGTGAAATGCAGCCCCCCCCCCCCATTTTAAAGCAAAGCTATCTGTGCAGTTTCATATTTATGCTGGTCCTGCTTCTCCAGTGACTGCACTCGACTGCTAGATAAAAGTTATAGGGCCAGTGTGGTTCTTTGATAGGGTATTGGCTATTATATGGGTATTTGACCTGGAAGCTGACTTGCTGGACAACAAACACAGACAGGAAGAGAACCGCTTGCTGAGGTCATGTGACAAGGGAGAGACAGAAGGGCGATGAGCCATTCTTATCCTGGTTTGGAGTAGCAGAAGAGATGTAACTGCCAAGGCCATTGACTCCTGGGGCCTGGGGCACCGTGGGGCCCCCAATCATTTTTTTGAAGTGGCAGGGCCCCCTCAATGTTCAGAAGGGGCCCCTGTGCAATGTCAGGACATTGAGTGCTGCTGCGCATAGGTCCCTTCAATCTTCTGGAAACTGCATAGTTATACAGGAGAGGAGACTATCAGATTGTGATCACTTTGTGGGAAATGGTTACATTCTGGGAAGGAGTATAGTAGAAGATAGAGCATAGTTAAGCAAGAAAAGGAAGAGCATTCAAACATAATTCATTTCCCACAACTTGGCATGCCCTGTCCTCGGTCTAAGAATGACTGAGTTGTGTTCAGAGAGAGAACTTCCTGATTTGCTAAAATAGATGAGGGGAACATTTGGCCCTCCAAAATGGTGCTGAACTGCAACTCCCATAATCACTAGCCATTGGCCAGGCTTCCTGGGGCTGATGGGAGCTGTAGTTCAGCTACATCTGAAGGGCCAAAGGCTCATCCTACCTGTGCTAAAAAAAATAGAAGGGATTGTGGAAAAGTCCAACAGAAGTGATGTTAGAGAGGCTGAGGGTCAGAAACACAGGTGTGTCAGAAAAACAGAAGCACAACTTGGAGGTGGGGAGAAAGGAGGGAAAATTCAGCAAAAGTGTGGAGAATGGTTGCCTTGCCCAGTTTCAGAAAATTCTGAAAATGCATCAAAGCTGGCAGGGATGATAAGAAACAGGCCAGTGAAGTGCAACTTTCAATGGTCCCATGAGAGCTCTTTGGGAATGATTGGGGCTTATGCAGAGGCCCCAATGGTTGCTGTGAAAATGTTTTGCTATCGTACAAGTATCAACACAGTGTAATGCCTCCTCTGTCACATGCAGAGTTGGTCAAGCAAGTGGACTAATCATGAGACCTCGTATTGATTCGATTATTCCTAATGTTTAAAATTATCAACCACAACTTTGCCGTGACACCGGGAACCTTTGTGAATTACTGCCACCTGGTTTCTAAGGTATCTTCCAGAGAGATTAGTCAATGTTGGCTATTTAATGAGCATTTATCTTGCTTCGTCTGTGGGGTGGTAGGACGGCACTGCATCAAGAACGTGTTATCCCTCACTTTCCACTACATGCCCCATCACTTTCCTTATTAGAAAAGGTCTGATCTTTGGGGGGAGTGTGTTTTGCAAGATGAATTTTCCAGGATGTATTTGAATCCCACTCAAAAATTGTGATAGTCTGGATAGTCTGGGTCTTTAGCATACTATGCCCTGATGTTTCTAAGCCTTTCCTCATAGCCGAAAGTGTGAAATCCACTCACAACGGCACTGCAGTAATGATGCTTTGGACTGGACTGTGTTTATGATATTCTGCATCATGCAGTATCCTCTATGCTTCTGACTAGCTTTGAAATCCCTGTGACAGGTGCCTAGCCCAGACTCCAGAGCCCCTAAAACGCTCCACATAAAGTAGTTGAGATTCCTGCATTGCAAGGGATTGGACTAGATGACTCTCAAGGTCCCTTTCAACTCTACAACTCTATGATTCTATGTATCCCTTCCAGCCATGTGGAAGAAGTGATGCCTAATGTGATACAACCATGTTACTGAATACAGCCTTTGATGATCACAGTATGAGTCTGGCAGCCCATTCCCCCCACCCACATACTGCTTACATAAATCACTCTGAAGAAGTGCCACTGGCAAACATGGTTGTGCTGGGTTAGATCTTACATGATGCATCCATGTGTATGCTCTGGGTGGAAGGTTTTACAGTGTCTGCACATTCTGTCCAAATGTCTGCAGAGTATGATGCTGCAGTCTAAATCTACCTTCTACCCACTCTCTCTCTCAGTGTAGATTCATTTAGGGTTATGGTAGCAGTGTGCTGTATAAAAAGAAAAAAAGAAAGCTGAGATTCTATGGATCCCAACAAGAGTTGTCAGAGTCCGATAGTGCACTCTAGAGTCTGTTTAAGACCTGAAAGGTAATCCATTTGGTGCAGCTGTTTAAGCTAGAAAGTCCATATGCTTGAGCCTCAGCTAGATCTCTTCACAATGAAGTGCTTATGCAGTGCCTCTGCCTGGTTATGACAATGGCCACCTGTTAATTTTAAATGGTTATGTGTTCTATCAAATTTTAAATAAAAATTACATGCTGTTGTACAGCATATTTTACAAAAAGGATAGGAGAGGATTGAAGGAATAGGCTGTCTTGTGCATAAATGAAATTGGTCTTATTTTCAGAGCTTTAATGCCCCCACCCCCAATTAATATTGCGAAATGGTGCATTAATACACCCAAAAGGTGGGTATTTGGTTTAAGATTCAATGCTCCAAATCAGTTGAAACGTGTGCTACGATTTTGGAGTGCTTAACAAATACTGCAAAATGCATGTTGACGTGATGTTCTTCCTCATCTGGAAGACTTCCTGGGGGGTGCTTGGTTTTGTTTTGTTTTGTTTTTGTTTTAAAACAAAACTAAATGGTTATTTGCTTTCTTTTGCTAATTGGACACTTGCTTTCTTTTCACTGAAACTCAAGTGTTTTTCATCACAGTTTGAACATTCTTTCATGTATCTGCCAAAACCTGGAATCTATCCCCAGAGCTAAAATGCACTTAAAATTAAAGCACGAAATCCAAAATCCAGCCTTTCTGTTGATTTTGAGCTTATATGCAGTCAGTTTCCCCTAACTTTCATGTTTGCTGTATAGTTTTGGTGCAGTTGCCTTCTGTAGAATGATCTGCTCCCAGGAAAACCACAGACTGTGTTTAGCTCTGGCCTGGGTGATTCTGATAGGAATTATATTACTTTATTTGTTTATGCATTTAAAAGTTTTCTTATTTCGTCACATGGCTTTCCTCTGATCTTTCCAAGAATCTGGAAACAATGCAAGTAAAACAGCAGAGCTACTCATTCCCATCAAAATAGCATAAACTGCCCTCTATCTGAGGCTGTTCTTTTATTTATGGTTGACTGTTACCTCCAGAATGTGCCTCAACAGAAAATTAAATATTTTGATAGAGAAATTCAGAAGCTTTTGCTGTTTTTGCAGAATAGGCACTGCAATGCATTTTTAATTTGAATAATAAAACAATATCGTGTGTTTATCATGGAGACTACCGTAAGACAAGCTAAGGACAACTGATGCTCACTTCAAAGACAGAAAAGTCTTGTGGTTTAATCTTGGCTTCAGATGGGAAGAATATACCTGCTGATGAAAGATGGCTCATTTATGAGTTGTGGCACTCTTCATGGTAGGAAACAGTAAAGCTGGCATTAAAGACAAAGACGTGGAATTCAGAAGGTGGCAGAATGAGCATTAGACGCCTTTGCTAACGCAGTTTTGGTAGCCACCCTTTCTGCTGCAGTTGCCTTGCCATGTGCTCTTCTATTCTGAACCCGTTTTTTTGTTTGTTTGTATGTGTGTTGAGGGTGTGAGGGCTTCAGAGGGAAGGAGAAGGCAGGAGAGTCCTGTTCTGTGAATGGAACATGTTACAGTCCAAGCCAAAGTGTCTTGTCCTAGCCAAGTTAGGTGCACTTAAGCCACTGAAATCATACCCTTAATTGCACCCAGCTTGGCCACGATTGGGCTGAAAAATTGAAGTGTCCAGTTCTAGTCACTGCTACTAACCTCTCTTTTTAACAGCGAAAACAAATATGCTCAATTATTATTGTAGTCATTTAAGCTATTTATAAAAACAAACTCTTATTTATTTTTAATGCATGTTGCTTACTTTTCAAATGGAAAAAGTGTTATTAAAACCAAGCAATTACATAGGCTTATTATGAAAGAACAGTGTTTTACTTTAAGAAGAAAAGAGAAATTAATATGCACAACTATTTTCTGTTAAGTATTGATATGGTCTTATTTTTCCTTAAAGGGATTTTTTAAAGGTCAAACATAACTGCATCCAAGAGCACTTCTAAGATAACGATGCATTTTGCTTTGTTTTTTCACGGATATGCAGACACCCTGTTTCTAAACCAATTGGGTGGTATTCCATTGGCGCAAGGGCATGGGCTTTGAATTCATCAGGGAGGGGTCTGCTAATGGTAAACAGATTTCTGTGGAGACTGCAGGGTGGAGGGGACATCAGCAAAAAACCCTCCCCTCCTCCTATTCCAGTAGTGGATGCCTTCTGCTGGAGCAACAGCAACAGGAGGACCACTGACTTAAAAGCAGGTCCCATTTATTCTAAAAGAAATAAATTCCAAATAAGCATGCTCAGGTTCAGTGAATAAGATGATTACCATAAGCATATTTACTTGGAGTTCCACCAAAATCAAAAGGTCTTTTATCCCATATGATAATGTGTCTGATCCAGCACTCTAAGGCACATACTGAGCTCCTTTTGCGCTCACAGGCATTTCCGATAGCTCAATGGAATGGGCTGCTCTATGCATGTAAAGGAATGTAGGCGTCCTCCGTTGAAGTGAATGGGGAAGCTCTGTGGAGCACTTCAGAGCAACTTGTGAAACTGAAGAAAATGTGTTTAGGATCAGGAAGGCCAAAAGGATTACTCGCTGGTATGGCAAAAGTGCAAAGTTGCCAACATCACAAACACCACGACTTGCAATGTTCATGTTCTAGTGACATTGTAGCATAACATCTGTAATTTGAAGTTCTCCTTTGGAATGTAACGTAGGAAACCCAACTTAGCTATGTCACCAATATCTTGAAAATTGTTTCCATTTATAATTATTTATATTGTAAATAGATTTCTGAAGTAAATTTGAAGTCAATGTGTATAAGATGTATTTATTATGTGAAGAAATTTTTCTTTAAAAAATACAGCTACCAATATGTAGTCTCCGTCTGGTTTCTTGATTTTTTTTGCAGTTAAACCCTTATCCTTTGCACAAAGGCAAACGATACTTACCTGTGCAGCATCTCACTCACCTTCTGTCATATCTAAACTAGGTAACTGTGTGCCCAGTATTAGTTTACAATATGATATCTGCCCAGGCCACAGTTATGATTATGCTGCATGAGAACTTAAGACAACCCAGTTCAGACAGATTTTAAATTAGACCTGAGGCTGTTGGGGAAAATATTTCTGAAGCAATACCATTGTTATCTAACTGAGAGCCCACTCCAAAGAAGTCTCTACAGTTAAGAGAGTCTACTTTGAGCTGCCACCACAACTATGGTAAGCAAGGGTGAGAGTCAGTTTGTTTCCTAACTTGTTTATTACTGATAAAGTTGAGGGGAGGGTTGTTATCTTAGTGGCAACTGGGGATGCCTAAGGCTACTAGGACTCCAAATGTATAAATGCATTTAGCACAAAAGAAACATCTTGGTTATCCTGAAGGCGATGATCAGACAGGCTGCTTGAAGAAAAACAGCTGATTCTGATTTTTTAAAAAGGGGATAGCTTGGCTTCCTGTGATCAATCTTCCAAAGTATGGTAGTAAATATGCTAAACTGCAGGTGCCAGCAGGCTTTGAGGCAAATAACTTAATATGGTTCTGCTTTGTAGTGTTGTCAAAATAACCAAGCCCAAGTACAACTTCGTTATTTCATGATTCTCCATTATGAATGAATATGAATGATGTTTACTGTTGGAAACTGATAGCATGTGGGAGTAATGCAAACATATCACCGTTGGAGGAATTCATACAGAATATATATTTTAAATAATATTTGTTCCTGGGCCAGCTTTGCGGCACGGAGTAATTCCATATGGCAGCTTGACTTGAGCTTACTCCAAAGTTAACTTAAAAATGTATCTTGGCAAAATGCAGTTGCCCCATCAGGAAACCATTCTCAGCGTCTTCTGAGGATTTCCGGTAGCTTGCTTTAGTGTGTTTTCCTGCTTCCAAATCTCCTTAATTTTTTTTTTTAAAAACATATAGTGTCTTCAAGGTTCATTTGGAAATAGGCAAATACCACTTACTTTGGAAGCTGTACAAACAGAGTATGAGAGATCTGATGCACTCAGTATCATTTAGGGTCACCATACTGATTACATTTTTAGGCGAGCACCTAAGATATGTTGTGCAAGATCCAGTGATGTCTGTCTAATCGTGCAACATGCGTCCATTTGCACAATGAGACCTTCAGTTTTTCTTATCCTTCCATTAGCCCCAAATCTGCAAATGCTCCAGAGAGAACCCAAATCCCACCCCCAGAGCAGATTTTGGAATTGCAGGTGGGAGAAGAGGAAGGAGAAGCCCTGTTATGCAAAGGGACATCTGGCTGCATTATGCTGGATGTCTCCCTCTAACGTATGCATTTTAAAAGGTAAAGTGCGAATGCACTAAATATGTGTACTGTAGAGTTGTAATTGCCTGTAGCATAGGCATTAATTGACTTTTGTATTTTAAAAGGGTGGTTCTCTAAGAAAATGCTTATTTCTTTAATAAAATTTACCCAGCGATTGATGGTTAAAAAACCTCAAAGTTGTTCACAAAAGATAAAAAAGTAAAGTGAAAAAAACAACAACAGCCCTTTGAAACATACAAAGTGTAATGAGATCATTGAAAAAATACTGGATGTTTCTTCAAAACACAGACAGCACCTAAAAAGACAAGCAGATGTGGAAGCATCCAACAACCATCTAAAGGGGGTGGGAGTTAAAAGAAAATAAATAAGCACTTGTTCAAATCCCTCCTCTGTTATTCAGCTGAACTGTTTCAAGTAAGAATCAAGAGCCTGTGATATAACTGCAGATAAAGTGCAGTTATTGCATTAAGGTTGCTTCTGAAATGACACTCGGGGTAAATTTCTGAATGAAAGGGCAACTGATTCATTGAGGGCTAGAAAATTCAAAATAAACTGTTTTTGGAAAGAGTCCCTGAGCACAACTGCAAGCTGACAGTATTCAGACCATGCAGCTGGCTTTGCAAAATTAACTGGTGTAACTTATTAAAAACTCTTAGCATTTATATGGCGTTCAGTGTGTACAAATCCTTATAAACCCTCTGTAAGGTAGTATTGCTATTATCCTTCCAGATTCCAGTTACAGTAGCTAGGTGCAAGTGAGTTGCATAAGGATGAAATTCCATAGCTTCATTAAACTCAATGGGATGTACTTCTCCGGATATATGTACAGGATTGCACAGTAATGCTATTAAGGATCTCATAACGAGGAGAGATTCATACACAGCACTTCCTAGTTTACAGCTCAGGCTCTGTCATCCATTAAGCTGCATGACCTCTAGCTGTCGAGGAAAGGCATGCATTTGTATCATTCCACCCAAGAATTCTCCTTACGGCTGAAAGAAATGGGTCTGTGGCCCTCATCTAAAAGGAAAGAAGCTGTGTACCAACATAATGGCATCAATATTCTTAAGAAAAGCGTAAAGTACAAGATGAAGGGAAAAGTCCTGTACTCATTTGGTCATGGAAGATGTTTTCAAAGGCATCATGATCTATCACAAGATGTTTGGTTGCTGCCAGGCACCAATATCTATTTTTATTGGACACCCCCCCAAAACTTGCATAATGCAGCACTTTGTTTTGGAATTAAATCTTAGACTACCACATTGGTAAGATGTGCTGCAATTGTTGCTAGTTCATTTAATGATAGTCAATACATGAGAGAGGGCTTGTGTTTTAAACAGAACACCCAGTAGCCTTCCTACAGATGAAGCATTTAGTGAAAAATTACAATTTGTAACATGCCAGAGTCAGGGAAATGAATGGTGGGTGGGGAAGGAAGGAAGGAATTTTGGTTGCTAAAAGCAATTAATTTCCTGAAACTTCCGGACAGACAAATTTCTGTTTTGGTTATTGATGTGGATGACTTGTTTATGTTTAAATGAAATTAAAATTCCTTATTTACCATTAAATCTTCAAAGCACAAGGGCCAGCCAATCAACGCTCAGCACAGCCACACGGGGTAGGGAAGGAGAAAAGGAAGTAGCTTCATGGTTGTCATAGAGGTTGGACAACAGCTCTCTGCGCAGGCAGATTCTCCTACAAATAGAGAGAAAAAGTTGGTTCTGAACATTATTATGCTAGGAATGCTGTAACCTTTGCCCTAAAACACTAAAAATGGATGTGTAGTGGGATCACGACCCAAGTTACATACTTCAGTAGTCAGCACTGAGTTTGGTGTGACTTGTTACTCTAGTATGGGTACTTTATATTAAGAATATAAAGCTGTGCCTATAAGCACTTGTTCCAAGAGGTAGCAGCTCCTCTGAAACCTCTGAGGCCCCACATTTAAAGCAGTATCATATCATTTTAAATGGTCATGAGTCCCCCCAAAGAATCATGAGAACTGTAGCTGGTTAAGGGTGCTGGGAGTTGTTAGGCAATTCCATTTTCTACTGACAAACCTACAGTTTCCACCAATCCCTGGGATCAGGGATTGACTCTTGAGTCACTCTGAAAGTTGTAGCTCTGCGAGGGAAATAGAGTCTACTAACACATACCCTCCAACATTTCTCCAAGGAAAATAGGGATGTCCCATTTCATAATAATAATTTTACTATTTAAACCCCTCCCACCTGACTGGGTTGTCCATATATAAAAACATAATAAAACATTAAACATTTTTTAAAAACCAACCTTATACAGGGCTGCCTTCAAATTGCTCAGGGGTAATATAACTCCATACCCACCAGCATTTCTCTAATGAAAATAGGGACGTTCTGAGGAAAAGCGGGACATTCTGGGTGTCAAATCAGAAACTGGGACAGCTTTTGTAAATCCGGGACTGTCCTTGGAAAACAGGGACACTTGGAGTGTCTGCTAACAACTCTTAGCACCTCAGTGCTCTTAACAAACTATAGTTCCCAGGATTCTTTGGGTATCATGTTGCTTTAGAAGTACAGTGCAGATGGGACCTATTTAAGACCCAGCATAGAACTCAGCAACCTGAAGGAGTTTACTGGTATCTCCTTACCCTACTAACAATCTGAGATCAGTTGAGACGGCCCCCTGGTTGCATCATCACCGCATAAAGTCCAGGTAACAGTAGCTCAGTACTAGCTCTAGTTAGTTTTGGTGCCAGCTGGGAGCATTTCTCTTTCACCCAGTCTTTTGCAATTATAATGTTGGCTAGCATGATGGGTGTGACAGCTGGAGGGATCAGTGTGTAGTGTAGTAAAAGTTATTGGCATTTATTGCTCAATTGCATTTAGTTTCTCAATGGTGTGACCCACCCTGAGATCATTTCACAGTAACATTTAAAGCTATTAAATAAATACTAGTTGCTTGTCCACCACTCTAGGTTCCAGATACATATCTGCAAAATTTCTGGCCCCTAAGGCTAACTGTATGATATTAAGTATGTTTACTCAGATGTATCACTGATGTCAAGGGAATAATTGTGCTGTATTGGTTTAACCAGAGTCAAAGCAATGCTTTGTGCATTCTCCAACCACAGCTCAAATATTTACAAAGATGGTAGTAAATCAAAAGTGTTGAGTCTAGATTGACAACACAAGCAAATTTGTACCCACTTTTGCATTACCTGAGCAGTGCAGTAGCAAGATAACCAACTCTTTATGGTTCTGACAAATGCTTAGCTGCTAACATCTGTTTTTATGCGGTTAAGGGTAAACAAGATAATGGGTTGTAATCCGCTAAATACTACGCAGAGTAGCCCAACTGAAATGAATGAACCTAACCTAACCATGCCCATTAACTCCAATGGGCCTACTCTGAGTAGGACTAGGGTAGTCTTGGCCTTACAGCTCTCTGGCCTTTTCACAAAACTAAAATCCCCAGGATTTGATGGGGGATGCCTTGGCCATTAAAATGACTTAATTATCATTATCATTATCATCACCATCATCATCATTATTATTCATTTCATTTCTATAAAAATCTCAAAGTGGTTTACAACCTACATTAAAACATCAGATGTGAAACATTACAGAAGAAAGCCAAATACACATTCAAAGCAACGTAATTAACAGGAAACTAAATATTATCTTAAAGATTTCAAAATAAAACATTACTAAGGTGATCAAGTACAGAATGCACATTTAACACAGCAAAGTTAATAAAAAAAACATCTTAACGTTTCAAAAGAAAACATTTCTAAAGGAAGTCAAATATAAAATGCACATTCAAAGGAGTGCAATTAGCATGAAAATAAAATATCCCCAAGCCACACAATCAATAATTTTTAAAATATAATTTATGAATATTTTTTTCAAATAAAATACCAAGCCTTTTAAATACAGACACATGGTTTCCATTCAGCTGCAGTTAGGTTTTGCTGCTCAGGAGAATTTTTGAGCAACTTGGCACAAATGGCTGCTGTTTAAAGGAAATAAATGCAAAAAGCTCTTCAAATTAAAAGATGGTGTGATCCTATGCATGTTTATTCAGCCATACTGTGTTCAATGGGTCTTACTTGCTGCTCAGATTGCTGCCCCGCAATATTGTGTTCTCCACCAACTCAGTATCGGCACAGGACATCGCTGGTGTTAACCTGCAATTTCATTTTACTATGCTTGCACTTGTGTTTACAATAGTTTTGTTTTTACATGTCTTTTTACCTCTGTTGTGATTATGATTGTTTAACTTTCTTGTTCCAGAATGTGCTGCTTGGGAAAGCAGGTGAGAAAGTTTAATGAACATATTTTTTTGTGAAAGCCTTTTTTTTTACTCTGAGGCTTGTTTAGCTTTTAGTTTTTAGGGGTTTTTCCCTCTCATTCACCAGACTTTGCACTTAAGGTATCTATTTTAGTGCCACAATCAAGGGTGCCATAATATTGTCTTTATAAACAGTCCCAGCTTCAGAATCCAAATGTAATTAGCACAAAGTTATTCATGGCATACACCAGACATTATTGCAACAGCAATATAAATTCCACAAAATGATGCATAACCTAGAAAAAGGCTGCAAATTTATCATGCTGTGGTGCTTTTGCAATATGGATTGCACTTATCTTTTTATTTTCCACTGACAGCATAAGTTATGTGTAACAGGATGGTGATCCATATACTTTAGCATCTGTGCAATACTATAAATTACAGAGTTCTCCGTACACTAGAGGAAATGAGAAGTTACCAGCATCCAGCTCAGTAATTTTGATGGGAAAAGGAAGGCTGTACAAAAAGCTTTAAAACTGATGATGAATTGAACCTAAGAGGCTGAGATGTTCCTTTCGGGCCTGACAAACCCTGAGATGAAACTTTATCCATTAAAATAAGTTTTCCCACCCTCTTAATTGGGATCTGAACTACACCACCACTGTCAAATACTCATAAATCCTTCCCTCATCTTATTAACAGAAGTCAAAGGAAAAATTTAAACCCATCTTAGGGGTCTCTAGCTACAGGCAGAACTCAGGGCACTTCCAGGTGACATGTCTATTGAGCATTCATCCTGATTTGTTTGCAGAGATTAGATGGCATTGGCTAATGAATGAGCTTTGTTTGTGGGGAGGCCAGATGATGTTTTGTCAAAACAAGTGCTGCCCCACATTTTCCCCATCACTTTTCTTCTCACAAAAAGTCAGATCTTTAGGGGAGATGGGCTGGTTCTCACAGTCAGCTGCAATTGCACAGCTTCCACACCTAGCCCAAAGCTGATGCCAGACACTTCGTCCTGAGAGGATGAGTCAGATGCTCTACGGGCCAAGGCCCTTAAGGACTCCTCCTTGACTGGATGCACCTCCCTCCTCACTGCTACCACCACTATCCATTTACTTAGAATCTTAGAACTGTTTAGTTGGAAGGGACCTCGAGGGTAACCTAATCCAACCCCCTGCAGCACAGGAATCTCGGATTGCCATCTCTCTTTGGGCCCAAATGATATGGATGCCTTCAAGGAGAGGACAAAGTGAAAAGAGACTGCTGTTTCTCCTCATTGCTCTTCTTACTGCTCACTTCCTTAGAGGGGACAGGTGAACCATCAGGGGCGGCCTGTGTTTCAGCACCTGAGGCAAAATGCCCTGCTGCCACCCCTATAGTGTGGTGGGAGGGCTTCACCTGGCCACACTTCTGGGGGGTGGAGGTGGGGAGTGTTGGAATATTCCGTTCCACCTTAAGAACAGACGTGTGGAATTGTTGTATGTCACATGTCTGTTTACACTCCAGCACAGCTTGCTGGGAACTTCCGTTTGTGTATTGCTTTTGCTTATGCTGTCTTGCATTGGACACGAAGGAGACTAGACATGTTTTCCTTTTGTCCTACTGTATGCTGAATAAACTGCTTGTAAATATGCTCACACAACTTCTCCTGCCATTTCTGGATCTCCCCTCCAGCCCAGTGGCAAAGCTGGGTGATAGAAGTGCCTCCTCTCTCGCCAAGTCAGCAGGAGGGAAGGCATTCTGTAGTTCTTTACTGCTGGTCCTTCTCTGCCCTAGAGGCTGGTGAGATGGGTGGCAAAGTTGGGTGGCCGAATAGAGGTGCCACACCTTGAGGGGTGCTGCTTGAGGAGGACACCGCACTATGCCTCATAGGCAGGCTGACTCTGGGTGAACCTGTAGAGGCAGCAAGCAGGAGTGTGAGCCCTGGCAGATGTCCAACAACGCTGACGTCTGCTGCCAGCCCTTGTAGAGCTTAGTATCCTAAACAGCTGTTGTGCACACAAGAAAACATAGGGAAACTCTAGCCTGAATGCACACAGAAAGAGGAGATGCAGCATATATACCCCCAGAGGTCTAAGGCTAGTTTTGCAAGTATTTCTCAGGCACAAATCCTGGGCCTTTTATGGTAAGAACTGGCAATCATATTGAGGGTGGTATGCAACTAGGGCGGATCTCCACCACATTTCAAGCACACCCAATTCACTTGACTCTCCCCAAAGAATCCTTGGAACTGTAGTTTGTTAAGGGTGCTGAGAAATATAGCTCTTTGGGAAGGGGAAACTACAGTTTCCAGGATTCATTGGGGAAAGTAGTGTGCTTTAAATGTGTGTTGGATGTGTCTGAAATATATGGTCTAGGTAGCAAGAGCACAGTCCCCTTTCTTCGCAGCTTGACTGGCAGCTGCTAAAAATAGGGCTGTCATACATCCAGAATTTTGTGGACATACCCAGAATACTGCAGTCGGAAGCAGTGTCTGGGCAGAAATCATCAAAAACGTCTGGGAAAATCTGGACGTATGCAATCCAATCTTCCTTAAAAAAGCTTTTGTGTTCGGATTTTCACTTTTTGAAATATGGCAACCCTAGCTAGAAATATGGAGGGGATGGGGAATCTCAAACCTGGGGGGCCCTCTAGGTCTCTCTCCCTCTGTCCCACAGGACTCTCTCCACAACATGTCCCCTTCGCAGCCACCCTGGGCCACACTCCTCACTGACTGTGCTTTGCATCCTCTTACCTGGCTGGGATGTGTCCTTGAACTCTAATTATGTTGTCTGGATGATGGGGAGAAGGGTATGTAGATCCATTGCTCCTCCCACTTTTGCCTATGGTCCATCCTACCACTGGCATGTGACCCCTGGGAAGTTGCCTAGAAGGGTAGCCCTCAGGCTGAAAAAGCTTCCCCACCCCTGGAATCAAAGTTGGGAGTTGGGAAGGATCCCTAAGTCTAAGCGCCTGCAATGTAGGGATTGCAAGTAAAGAAACCCTGATTCTTCACTCAGGGGGAAACAAAGCTTCACTAATAAAAATGATGACAAAGATTTCCCCAAGACCTGTCTCCTTGCACAGATGGAATGACTCTTAACTGTTCTAACAGTGATCTTCAGTTGTTGGAGCATTATTGTGCACTTGTGCATTGTGGTTAAAGCATCACTGTTAGAATAAAGTTGAACTTGTTGAACCTGTCAAAGCCCATACAAAAACAAGTAGGCAGGCAGATCGCTCATGTTTTATTTGTATCTGCTCCGTTCCAAAGCCTCTGCATGCTTTATACAAATAGTTAACATTTTACACTGAAAAAGACAAAAGGAAACAAACAAATGCTATTTCCCTTGGTGCTCTTCCCTTCCTGCTGAATGGCAGAAAAATGCCACTTCCCATCAGGGGGGATGTTATCTCCTCTAGGCGGTGGTGGGGGTAGATTGACCTTTCTTGGGCCTCTGAAGCCACAGGGCAACCCTGTGTGTGCATGTTGAAGCAAACGTTCAGTTATCTGCTGGAAAAGTGTGCTGACGTTCACTTCCCCGTAGTTCCAGCGACTTCAGAACCTGCTCTTACATGGATCTGTTTCTTGAACTGCTTTGGTGTTGCCTCCAAAGAATCCCACTGATGCAAGTGATGAAGCCTTTGACAGCAACACCCACAAGGACGCACTAAACCACAGCAATTGTAAATCAAGCCACATATGCTTCTAATGGATCGAATTATCCTTGCTAATTTTAACTTTGTCATTGCCAGATCTGAGGAAAGCTAGATGGATTGCTGAAAAAGGAGAGAGTGAGAAGGAAGGAATTAGAAAGGTTTGAGGCATCCATCTTTAGATGCTGAAAATGAAAACATGACTTCCTCCTAGCCTGAGCTGACTCTACGCAGCTCTCTGTTTAAAAATGGTTCTTTCCATCACTAAGTGAAGAAAGTGGTTAGTATATTATGTTTTTATTGGCTGCAATTGTGCAGAGATTCCCACAGGCAGAAGGGTGTGTGTTATTCCCCACCCTTTATTCTACCTCTCCCCCAGCGCCACCTCCCACACTCTTTTGGAGGGTATCTGAATCCTTCAGATCAGAATTTGTTAGGGGAGGCAGCTGCAGCAGGAAAGAAATTTCCCTACCCCCTCCACCAGCAGGAGTCTCTGCAGGATTGGAGCCATTTTAGATGATTTCATTTTCATACGTCTTTTTCAAAAGCATACTTTTTTACAGCCTGGTCCTTTAGAATAGAAAGACATAAACACTTCAACAAATGCAGTTTGTTCAGCAATTGTGGAAATCATGCACTAGATCAAGAAGGATTTCTGACTCTCAATTGCTTAACAATGGCAGCAACAAAATGACTCACTCCTCTCAAATTTATTTGAAGAAAGTTGGCATGGGACATGTGTGTGTAAGGACTGTGACCACAGCTCAGTTCAGTTCAGTTCAGGTATTAAAAACAAATCTCTGGACTCAAGAGTTCTATAATTCTAAATGGATCTGGCTTGTGTTTTAGTAAAAAAGAAAAAGTAGCTGCCAGCCACTAGTCTGCCGCTGAAGACAATGAGCAACTATTCAAGTGAGTTTTTAAAACTTCAGATGCTCTGTGCTCTGGGGGAAAAGGGGGAAATGAAGAGGGAAAATATAAGAGGAGATGTTTTGTGTAGCTGCCCTGTGAACAAAGTGTGGCTATTCCATAGCAGGAAGCAGTCTTTATTGTATGTTCAGTTCTTTATATGGCAACCTGTTCCAGTTACTTAAAAGGGACTTACTCTCAGGTAAGTGGATGTAGGATTGCAGCCTGCATCTGGCATCTTTCATTTGTGCTTCTGAACTGATGAGATATGCTCACTCTTATGTTACACAACCCAGCAACTCAGGGTGCTACTGTGGCTTGATGACTGTTCCTCAGAATGGTTGTTGTTTTGTTACCTGTGTATGCACCATATCGATAAAGCACTTTAGTTTGTTCAGTGTGCTGGGAATTGTAGCTCTGTGAAGGGTATACTACAGTTCCTATGATTCTTTTTGGGGTAGGGGTAGGAAGGAGTATGTGCATTGAATGTGCTTTAAAAATATTCTGTGTATAACACTTCACAGGATTAAACAATTAGAGAACAAATACTACTTCCATTCTAGCAGATGCAATACATATATGGAAACAATATTAGATATTTTATTTTTGGGTGGTGGGAAGAAAGGGAATGTAATTAATAACTGCCCCCCCCATTGAGCTGATTTCTCTTTTGAGGTATAGAATGGATCAAATTTTTAATATCCACTTCCTATGATTGGCTAGGAAAACAAATATCAAAATACCACAAGAAAGACTCTCCTTGCATCATTTCCAGAAAGCACAGGAAATACCAGCTGGTATAGAACAGCCTCCAATCTCCAGTAGTTAATTTGCTGGATATGTATCAGAGGATTTTCATAAGATAATGAGGGATACTTCCTGTGTGGAAAGGAAAATAGTCAAGATTTGATTTAAATGACGGGGGATATTGAAAAAGCTCAGTCCAGAGCCAGCTACGTTGAAAAGTTTTAAAGACAATTTGTTCTCAATGAAGTCAATTGAGTTATGTTGGCTTATATTCTTCAGCTTGCATGGTCCTTGATGGATCATGCAGCTTGGAATGATTGTACTCTTCCTTAGCCTTCTCAGATTTTAGTGGTGTGTTGTTACATTCCTGAAAAAGCACTGGATAGGCAATTCTGAAAACTGGTACTTCTGTAAATTTTTCATTCTTACACAACCACTTATGTACAATGGCATTGGTTCAATGTGCTTTACAAAACAAGCAAGCAAACAACCAACCAACAAAAGCCGACCCTGAAATTAACTTACAATTAATTTTTCTTTATGAATCTATAAATATTATATAAGTTACGTAGGAAAATCCTTTGTGTCATTATAACAGGAAGGCCTCTTTATAGTGCACTGGGCAATGTGAGGGTATTGTGTGTACAGTAACAACAACCCCTGCTCCAAGTGTCCTATTCTCTTCTATGGCTAGGACAGCAATGAATCCCTCTCCCCAAACGTAGCTGCTACAACCATCTTAATACCCTGCAACTGGATTTCCCTTTAAAAATCCACAACACACCAAGAAAATTAACACTGCACTGTGCTGTAGGATAACAATGGCTCTTATTTGAATTTGCATTAGCAGGGTAATTTTTAAATGTTTACATTCTCAGAATGTTTCATGCCCAAAATTAAAAATGAGTTAGAAAGAGAATTAACTCTAGTTAAGCGATGGCATTTGCTCCCTTAAGAGGTAGTGATGGCCACCATCTTGGGTGGCTTTGAAAAGGATTAGATACATTCATGAAGGAGGCGGCTATTATGGGCTACTAGCCACGATGTCTATGTTCTGCCTCCACTGTTGGATGCAGAATGCATCTGTATCAGAAATGGGAAGAGGGCTATTTCACTTGGCTCCTGCTGCAGGCTTCCCATGGTTGGCCACTGTGTGAAAACCAGGTGCTGGATTAGATGGTCCTTTGGCCTGGATGCCTCTGATGTGAGGAGGGTCATGTGAGAGAGGGAGAAGAATAGGCAATCTGGGTGTGACATGGGTTGTCAAACCGGTTTGGTGGGCTTTTGAAAGAAAAAACCACTACCAGGATGACTTACAACATTGCCTCCTCAAACTCAGAACCGTACAACCCATCATCAGCTGTGCAGATGCTTTCCTCTTCTGTGGGTTCCATAGATCTCCAACGGGGCGACAACAATATTACTGATATTTCTTGGTTTTGCAGAACTTGCTAATGAATCAACTATGCATTGTTGAAAGTCAACATGTTTACAACCAAGCTAGTGCTTTGTAGTCTTGTAGCACTGATTTTTTTGAATTGGGCAATAAATGTTCTTCGTTCCATAACCACATAATTAGGATAATAAATCTCCCTTCTTCGAAACGAAAACTTGTGAATGTGATAATGACTTCTGATTCCCCCAGTAAGAACAGAAGGAAGTTTTGGATATCCAAGATCAAAGATTCATGCTTCTGCTGTTAAACTGTTGTCCTCTGGGAAGGAACTTGTATTAGGTTTCAGGATGTGCTGTAATATGCACTACGTTTCACATATAATAAGTCTTTTTATCTCTGGATCTAAAAACAAATGTGAAAATATGTAAACACAAGGTCCTGAGAAATAGGTTTACTACACTGCATCCCAATGAAACAGACATTTTAAAATAATAATAATAAATAATAGACATATTGCTCAGGTTTTTTTAAAAAATCAATAAAGCAAATAGAGAATATATCAACCAATATGAATATCCATATTGCTTCTTTATATATATTCCTAAATTTATAAGACCATACAAGATTACTATACCTTATCTCCCAGGATACATTTGAATCCTTCATTGATTTATATATAATTATTAAACACTAAGTTATATATCAGGTTCAGTGTAATTAACTGCATAGCAATGGATAGTGGAGCAAAGCACCACTACCACATCACTAAGCAAATGTATTTTCTTGAGTGTAAACTGGTAGTGACTAACCAGGAAAGAAATTGCTGGGTCCATGGTGGATAGCTCAATGAAAATAACAATTTGGTAGGCGGCATCTGTACAAAAGACTAATTCCATGCTAAGGGGTATTAGAAAAGGAACTGAAAATAAAACTGTGAGGTTTATAATGCCTGGGCAATCATATTTAGAATACTGAGTATAGTTATGGATGCCCTATCTCAAAAAGGATGTTGTCGAGCTGGCAAAGATGCAGAAATGGAGAATTAAAATGATAAGTAAGTCTGATGACTTTCCAAGTAAGGAAAAATAGCATTTGGGACTGTTTAGCTCAGAGAAAAACCATTAATATGTTTTGATCTAGAGCATGATGGCAAAGCTAGATATTCTATCAGGCATGGAGTTTCTGCCAATCCATGCTCCTTTTTCCTTGTGACATCTAGCAAAAGCAATGTGATGTCATTCTCTGTGTCTCTACGCACTCCACTCTCTACCAAGCAATTGTGTGAAGTATGGGTGAACAGCCCCATGTCACATAAAGTTTATTAGTAATAGATGTTGCAAGGAAACAGAGTTCAAAGTATTGACACAGATCAATGGCAGCACTCCATGTTTTTCAAAACATCTAGTTTGTCTCTCAGTAACATACCGCCGAGGTTGTATGATCTGTAAGGCAAGGTCATTCTGGATCATTCTGCCCAGAACAGTCTGCACCTGAACATATTTAATGAGTATTACATGAGTGACAGGGACGTGGGTGGTGCTGTGGTGTAAACCACTGAGCCTAGGCAGTGGCGTAGCGTGGGTTGTCAGCACCCGGGGCAAGGCAAGTAATTTGCGCCCCCTAACCCGTGGATTTGCACCCCCTAACCCGTGGATTTGCGCCCCCTAACCCGTGGATTTGCCCTAACCCCAGATGTTGCGCCCGGTGCGGCCGGCCCCCCCTGCACCCCCCACGCTACGCCACTGAGCCTAGGGCTTGCCAATCGGAAGGTCGGCAGTTCGAATCCCCACGACGGGGTGAGCTCCCATTGCTCGGTCCCAGCTCCTGCCAACCTAGTAGTTTGAAAGCACATCAAAGTGCACCCCGGCGGGAAGGTGCTGCTGCTCTGGTTTCGCCAGAAGCGGCTTAGTCATGCTAGCCACATGACCTGGAAAAACTGTCTGCGGACAAACATCGGCTCCTTCCACCAGTAAAGCGAGATCAGCGCCACAACCACAGAGTCGTTCACAACTGGACTTAACTGTCAGGGGTCCTTTACCTTTTTATATGAGTGACACATTGTGCCAGGCGTTGTTTCATGAGCAATAAATGCAGGACTTTTTTCAGACGGAACTCACCGGAAATCAGTTCCGGCACCTCTCAGGTGGGTGCCATTGCTATTTTGAGAGAATAAGAGCTGGTGAGTTCCAGCACCCATTTTTCTAGAAAAATAGTGCTAAAGAGATGTCATACAATGCAAAAAAAGGTGCTTATTTGCTGCAAACCATATTTGCTAACCTAGAGTCAAACAATCAGATATTGATGGACTCCAGCTCCCATCAGCCCCAGCCAACATGGCCAACGTTCAAGGACAATGGGAATTGTAGTCCAACAGGATCTAGGAACATCCATATTGAAAGAAAAGGTTTTAAATAAAGATTCAGTTTAAAGAATGCAGGCATAGTTATATACTGATTCTTTTTCCATGCCAAAATCATATATGCCAAAGTTAATATGTTTCATGATGTCCAAAAACCTATTTAAAGAACCCAACCAGTAGAATCCATCAGACAAAATGAAACTCTAGCTTCCTCAGCAAGCAATGATTGGGAAATTTGCTCTTCATTAGATCTGTTCAGTAGCTTTGGCCCACTTGATACTTTCCCAATTGATAATAACTGTCCCAACTAGCTTCAGCTGCAAGTGAGCCAGATTTGGAGAGACCCAGCACTGCATATAGATGATAGCTCAAGTCAGTGGGAGGCCAGTAGTACCAGGTAGACAGGGAAGCAAGGTAGAATCAACATAATGAAGTGTGGTCCTAGGTGTGTGTTTCAGGACCCACAGTTACTTGTCCTGCAGATTGGCAGTTGTAGAAGTTGTCTCAGCAGTATCCTAGAGAAAGTCCAGACTCCAGTGAGCACAGCTTCACAATTCTATGCTCAAGGATTCCTATTCTGGGGCCATGGCATTTCATTCCATAGCCAAATATTGGAAGTTTAGGCTCACAAGTCCTTTCCCATGGGTAGGGTTCAGAGAAGAGTGATAAGAACTCCACTTGTGCAATAGGACTTTCCTGGCTTCTCTCCACTCACTGCACACACCCCTGAATCCTCCCCAAAACTGCTTCTGCAGATTGAGGGACAGTCTGGAACTGAATGGAGGAGGCATAGGGAGGGGCTGTAGTGAGAAAGAGAAAAGGGGAAAATTTAGCAGGCCTACCTTGCTCAAGAGAAAGTGACTTTCTGGTTGAGCTTGACACCTTGGGATCCAAGTCCATGTAGAAACAACAAACAATCCCCCACCCTAAAATAAATAAATGAATCCAGTGATGCAGTTAGGTAATTTCAGGCGCTGAATTTAATGGACTGATTGCACTTCCAAATGTGGCAAGCCAGCCCTGCTGCATTTTGGGTACCCCTGTTAATTGTGCACATCTTCTTCCCCCAAATCCTGCCCCATTGATACTATGGAATGAATCTTAGGGATTTGCACTGAAAGATGATCAGTCTGTATTGTCATTCAGAGTGCTTTCTGTTTGAAGCCAGCTTGTACAGCATGGATACCTAACCTGTGGCCCTCTAGTTATTGATGGAGCATAGCTGCTTTTATCCCTGATTGACTGGGATTGGAGTCCAACAATCTCTGGTGTGATCACAGGGTAAGCCAGCCCTTTCAGTGCAGTTCTAGTACTTTTGTTGAAGCTGATTTCTGGCACTAGCTCTGAACTGTAGTTAGTAAAGCTGAGTTTTACTCTGCTCAGCTGGGATGTTGGTTGCTATAAACAGGGCATTACTTTTAACATTGCTCACTAGGCAGTTAATATAATAGCACTGTGAAAGGAAAGTAGATTGTTATAGGATCTATTCAGCTTGTTTCTGGGTCCCCGCTACGCCGCAGCGGAAAGACCTGTTTCTTGCAGAGCTTGTCCCTCCAGAGGGAGTCCGCCATCACCGGAGGCGCCACCCCGGAAGAAATTGCATGGCGGCAGCAGTGGGAGGCCCCATTAGCTAAAGTGGTACCTCAGGTTAAGAACAGTTTCAGGTTAAGAACGGACCTCCAGAACGAATTAAGTTCTTAACCTGAGGTACCACTGTATTTTGTTTCTGGGAAGTTACCCAATAACTCTATGGGCATGGGCTGGATTATACAGTTTTACTTCTCAGTCATCATTTGTAGTTATAAGTGGCACTTATTGATTAGACAACAAAAGGCACGTTTACAAATGCCTCCCATTTGTGTTTTTATCTTGGCATCAGTTTCCCAGTCATCTCCCTCCAAGTGATACTTGCTCTTTCCATTAGTTTACTGGTACAGGTGGCTACCATTTGTAGGGTGATCAATTTCTCTGCCTGTTTAAAAGCACCTATTATTTAAGCCAGTCCCTGCTTATCCTCTTTTTTATTCATTTGGACAAGAGGTGCTGCAAAACATTTTAAATAGCTTGAGATAAAGGTTAAGCTTCAGGATCCCGTGTTATCATGCACAGCCTCAAAATAAATGGGTTAAGTCTGTTCCAACACAATGTTCAGAAATTGTGTCTTTAATGTGCATTTAATTTGTGCCCTTCTTTCAGATGTGAAAACATAAGCCAAGCTAAGAAAGCTATGGCCCATAAAGAAAATCATCTGCAACAGGTTAAAAAGTGCACGATGTGCTTTTTGCCCTGGCCTTTTACAGAGGATCATACAGATCTTTAAAACCTTTTAAAGATGTTTATGGCTACATAAGTGTGTGTGTGTTTTCCCCCTTACTGGATATGTTTCTCAGTGGAGAAGTGTGATTATTCAGAGTTGTATATTTATTTCAGGTATAATTTTTTTAGAAGGCTTCATATTAGAATTAATGGCTGGTTCACAGCCCTGGTTACAAACTATAAATTATCACTTCACGTCTTGCCGTAGAAAGAGATTACTTAGCCATTCACCATTTGCCATCGGATGCTCTCCAGATGTGGTGTATGCAGCTTTCTGAATTTTTACCGGCATATGACCAAGTTAATATGTTGCTTAGGCACCAAAGAAATGGTAAACTATCACGGAACTTTGCAGGAGCCCACATATTTCTGTTTACATTTGTGGGGGTGGGGAAATGATCTTTCTGTGCTCTAATCCTGGAATAGCTCTTTAACAATGCTCCACTGTTGCATTGCAGTTGTTTTTGTCCTCCACAGCATAATTTTATGCTAATCCTTGAGCTGTTGAGGAGGCATTCGCTTTCTTGGCTGCCTTTTACTTGGAATTCAAGTAGTCACCCACGTCTTACTATGTCTAACCGTTCCTTCTGACTACTGGAATTGTGATGGTGTAAGAATGGCTGTTTCTTCTATCTACTGTAAATATAGCACACATATGATCCAGTTGATGAAAGAACTGGGCTTTCATCTCTGTGTTGGAATAAGGCCCAGATAACGCATTTCAAAGCAGCTAAAAGGGAAGACAATCATGTTACCTTAAATCCCAGTTCAAATAATCCCAGACTCTATGCCAAAACGCAAATGTTGACCTTGCTGGAGCACCCTGTCAACCTCCAGAATAACCCATAAAGCTTTGAAAGATGTCCCAACATATTTCTGAAAAGATTTTTTTCCAGGGTGGGGGGCTGATGTTAGCAAAATATCTTTGGGTTGCCCTTAGTTTTGCTTAAATCCTGTGGAAATATTCCAAGCTCCATGGTGTCTTCAGCACTTTGGAGAAATGGCTCATCTTAGCTCCGACTGCATGATTGCTTGTGTACTTTAACCCACCCCCCTTATTTTTCCTGGTTCACTATCAGGCTAGGCAGCTCTGTCAACTCAAAAAGACATTCTTTTTACAAACTATTGATCTCTGTTGCTCTTCCAAATCCGTTAGTATTGGCCCTTAGGATTACTATAATGCTATAATCATTTTGTTAAGGATTCAGATTCATGGTGGACTAAAAGATGGTAACATCAAAAGGATTGAAATGCCCTTGAAGAAATCAATTTTTGTTCATCAAATACAAATGCTGAGAGGCTGCTTTCAGCTAATAATTTATAACTGAATTAATGACACATGGGTTCTCTCAGTAATGGGCTTTCTCTCTTTTTTCCTCTCTCCTCTCTCCTTCCCCTCCCCATCTCTTTGGGAACCTTTTGCGCTATGATCTGATTTTATATTCTGTGAATGAAAATCAGAATTTAACAAGAATCATGGCCTGTGATATGAAATGCTTTTTTTTGTGTGTGTGTATACGCGCGCACACACACACACACACAGATGTGTATGTGTGTCTTCCTTCCTGATTCACTATGGTATTGGAAAATGGAATTCTTAAGCATATTTTAATTAATACCACTGATGTCCTCTGGTGTTTATGCCTATGAGATCGCCTTTATTTTCACTGAGATTTATACAGAAGCAACTTCTCTAATTCATTACCCTTTTTTTATATCCTTCTTTTGTTAACTTGTTCCTGTGAACCAATACTGATAGACACATCACTTTTCCTTCTTTCAAAGACCAATTAAATGTTAGTACAGCATAAAACAGGCCAGGCCGCAAGGCTTTTTCTGATGTCAAGAAGAAGAAGAAGAAGAAGGCTCTAGAAGAAAACAAGAATAATCCTGCTGCATATTTTTGTTATTACTTGCCATCAAAAGAAATGCTTTTGAACTAGAGATATTATCACAATTCATAATTACGTAGTTGCTTCACAATATGAATTAGTTCAGATCAACATTCGGCTATATTACAAATTGAATGTTGTTTCCCCCAGTTCTTCTCTGCCAGCCAACCAAACACCCAAAGCTAGCACTATAAATCTGTGCACCAACATTTGATCATGTTAAACTCCTTACATTTTCGTAGTGTTGGATACAACCCCAAATGTTTATTTCAAAATATTAGATGTTAATGTTGAGGTAAAATGTTGACTCCAAAATATTTCAAATTTTGGAATTCTGTCAAATTATGAACTATTTTAAAAGCTTTGGCTTGGGCGTCACACTGGTAACCTTTTTGGACCTTATAACATTTTACTTTGAAATGTAATTTCCCTTCTCTCCACATTAATGCTTGCTCATCAAATATGCTTGTGTTGCTAAGGAGGCACATTGTAGTTTCCTTGTGTTTAATTAGGGATTGTCTGAGTAGCTTATTTTCATCCTGTTTCAGTTTCTCTGGTGCTCAGTCACCCCATTTAGTGCAGATAATTTGGGAAACACAATGCATTTGAATTGTATGCATTTTGTACAAACATTTTATGTAAATTAAACCTTTTGTAGGATTTTGTTGTTGCTGTTGCAGAAAATGCCTATTTTTGTGTGCACTTTTAGTTCACCCAAACTTCACCACAAAATATGGAGAAGTGCACAACCCAGCTGGGAGTTGCATTTTGATCCAGAAGCAAGTTTGGGAGCATTGGGTCAGTGGTCACAAGGGAGGCCCAGGGCCTGCCTGCAAAGCCGCCTAACCAAGAAGGGCTGAATGGACATCTCAAAGAGATTTTCTGTATCAGTATGGAGAGCTGATTTACACTTGCACATCCATAACCTGTCACAGTTTGATATTTGTTAACTCACAGCTGACCATGTGAACTGTTTCCACTGAAAATCATAATGTTTAAGATGATGTGACATGGGCATGAAAGCTCTGTCTGTATATTTCCTCCTTCATTTGGGGCTTGTCAGACGACTAGGATTTCCTTTGAGCCTAAACCTTCCTTGAGTTGCCCATGGCACACCCCAATCTGCAAGGCATTGGAGCTTCCATATTGGTAGGGCAGGAACTGTGGAAGCTTCTTTTGTGGCAGGAAGTGGCATCGGAAAGAGTATCTTTTTCTCAGTCTCTGCCTTCAGAATGGGAAATCTAGTGCTTTCTATGCCCCCTGCGACACCTACCTAGGAAAAGAATTGGCTTCTGCTACAAGATGGCAGAAGGTCTGTGTTAGATTGTGGCTTCAATGTACATCTGTGTGAAAAGTCCCCCTGGAGCTTGCTGATGTGACACCATTATAAGAAGTGCTGGATTGGCCTACTTACAACTAAATAAAGAATACTCTCCAGGAAGATCAAAGCTCAAATTAGACTTCGGGGGGGGGGGGTCATTCTATTATCATATACATTGAAGATATAGAACTCTGACTCAAAATCAATAGACCAAATTTTTCTAAGTGCTAAGAGGCCTTGTGTTTCTTTCAAGTCATATTTTTAAGATTTAAAAAGTTATAAATAGTAAAACAAACTTAAACTCAAGTCCCTGTAAAAACTCCATACACCCCATTTTGACTGCCTAAAAAGAACATAGAGTATTTTAAAAAAATTATCTAATGCATTTAAAGTTATTCCAAATAGAAGTTACAAAATAGCTAAACAATTATAATGAAAATGGGCCATTAAAAAAGCTTTTAAACTAATTGAAAACATCATAACATTAACCTCTATGACAACCATGTTTTTTTGTAAAAAAAGAAGAAGAAGCCAAACATGTAGTGTTTGGCAAGCAACTTATTTTAAAATCTCTCCCACCCAACTGTTTAATACTTTCCAAATGTCTTTCTTTTGTCTCTTTGGTCTTATCCCATTCAGGGGCTTCCCTCCCACAACTAGATGTAGGGACCATATCACCTCCAGTAGCCCATATTGTTCCTGTGAGGTACTCACAGTCTTTTACTGATACAGTCATTTGCTAAGCTCTTTCTACTTCAGAAATATTTATGAGATTAATGACGCCAGTGCTTCAAGTACTGCAGATGTTTAAGGTATGGGAGGGGAAGCTGTGGTGGTCCTCCAGATGTTGTTGGACTCCAACTCCCATCAGCTCCAGGCAGTATGGCCAAGGATCAGGGATGACGAGAGTTGTAATCTAGAAACTTCTGTAGAGTCACATGTTACCCATCTCTGACGTAGGGTCTGATCCAGAGGCAGCCAATATGGTGCTCTCCAGATGTTGCTGGAGAATGCAACTCCCATCATTCTTAACCAAGTCACTTACTATTCCAATTTATTTCTGAAATTGCTGTTAACCTAATTTGCCTGCATGCCAGTAGTATGGGGCATGTGATTCTGAGTGCTGCAGTAGTGGCCAAAGGCTGCAGCACAAATGATGATCAGATAGCAGCACAGACCTCATGGCAGCTTCTTGTTTAGCTCTAGGGACTGTCATCATGCAAACACGTGTGAGGAACACTTGTTTGGGTCTGATTGCAGCTGATGTCTGAAAGGCCCTGAAGCCCTGACAGGCAGAGTTCTTGTACTTTTCTCATTTATCATTCAAATGAGGAACATTTTTGTAATCTTCTCACCACTGGAAGTTCTTTTTGCAACAAACTCAAGGTTATTAAAAAACTCCCCCCCCCCCCGTGCTTCTGATTCTGACTAGCAAAACAGTTCTGGAAGAGAACATGGGCAGGCAGACCTGCAAGTGTGGGGTATTATTTTAGTTAACCCAAACTCATCCAATGAGCACTCACATAGTAAAGAATGTGCTTGCTCCTCATAAGGAGGCATAAGGCCAACAGCTGTGCTGAGTGTAGCAGCTACAAGGCTGTAAAAACCCAGTTGATGAGCCTCACAATCACTTTGTGGTATGAGCTCAGCGAGGCAGTTTTACTAACTGTAGTATATCAGTGATGACTGAAGAAAGGTATGAGAGTGATTTATTTTACTTACAACCCCCTTCCTGTTACTTAACCCCCCAAATAGCACTTCCATCCTATTTGTCTCCATTAAGGTATGCCAATAAGGTTTTAAGGCAAAATCTGCTGAATGCATTCTTGGGAGTAAGTCCCACTGCAGTCAGTTGTACTTTACTTCCGAACAAAGAAGCATAAAATCATGCTAGAAGGCTGAAACCATATGCACATTTTATTGGGAGAATGTCAGACTGAACTTTGCATTGTTTACCTTTGAGTAAACTTTCATAGAGGCACACTATGCAGGTCAAGTTGTAAGCTCACATATTAGAGAGCTTGAAGCTTATTGAACTTTCAGTAAGACATATTTCCAAGTAAACATCTACGGAGCTGTTAGACCAGGGCTGGCTAATTGGCATCCTTCCAGGTGCTGTTTTGACTCCAAGTCCCATTAGTTAGCATGGCCAATAGTTGGGGACAATGGGAGTTGTAGTCTGGCAACATCTGGAGGGACACATGTTAGCCAACCTGTGTGAGCCTGTAAACCTAAACTCAAGGTTAAATTTTCACTACCCTGCATATATATTGGATTTGGATTTGATTTGATATCCCGCTTTATCACTACCCGAAGGAGCGGCTACATTCTCCTTTCCCTTTCTCCCCCACAACAAACACTCTGTGAGGTGAGTGGGGCTGAGAGACTTCAAAGAAGTGTGACTGGCCCAAGGTCACCCAGCAGCTGCATGTGGAGGAGTGGAGACACGAACCCGGTTCCCCAGATTACAAGTCCACTGCTCTTAACCACTACACCACACTGGGAAATGGTGACAATGACTGAAATACAATAAAATATTGAAACAGATTCACATCCTTAATTTATACAATTATTTTAACTCTGCCCACTTTGTGCTCATTTTCTTTTAAAAACCCCAACACAACTCAACTAGTCACACAGGGTTTTGTACTTTATTTCTGAAGGTGTGGGTCCAAGAGAGTGTGCTACTGCTTTGTGATTACACATTTGCTCTGACAAGACCCTGCATTGCAGCTGGTTGTCACCTGTGTACACATTACACAACCTAGCAACATATCTTTCATAGCATTGGAGAATGTTCTCTGAGCAGAAACATATGGGGTCACAACTTTGACTTCTTCCAATAGATATGTTCCCTGAGTGGCCCAGAGTTTTCCCTTTCAGTTTAACCCAGTGATGACCAAACTTGGCCCTCCAGCTGTTTTTGGAGTACAACTCCCATTATCCCTAGCTAACAGGACCAGTGGTCAGGGATGGTGGGAACTGTAGTCCCAAAACAGCTGGAGGGCCAAATTTGGCCATCACTGGAACTTTAACCCTACACTGTATGGGAGCTGTTGTCCCATACTTTAACAAATGAAAGCTGCAATCCAGAGCTCTCCTAATCTCATGGAATTTGACAAAGCTCTTATCAAGTAGCTGGGCTATGGCTTAGAGCCAAGGCAACACAGATTCAAAACCATCGTTCTAGGACAACGTAACTGAACATGATATGACTATTTAACATGATATTTAACATGATATGATATTTAAAATATGTGGAATACTTCTCTAGTGAGCGATTTTTAGAAGTTAGCCCCCAATTATCTTCTCCTGCAGCTTAAGCAACAGATCTTTGCTTAAGACCTTGGGCCTGCCACTGTTTCTGCCTAATTTACCTTACACAGCTGTTGTGGGGATAAAGTGGGAAGTGGGCGAACCAAATATGCCACCTTGAGTTCCCTTGGAGGACAAGGTGGGATATAAAATATTTAAAATAATGATGACGATGATAATCCTGTAGTAGGTTTCAGTGGCGTAGCGTGGGTTGTCAGCACCTGGGGCAAGGCAAGTAATTTGCGCCCCCTAACCTGTGGATTTGCGCCCCCTAACCCATGGATTTGCGCCCCCTAACCCTAACCCCCAGATGTTGCGCCCGGTGCGGCCGGCCCCCCCTGCACCCCCCACGCTACGCCACTGGTAGGTTTAGAACTTCAGCAGTACAGTGGAACCTCGGGTTATGTACCGTCTTCCTTACGAATGCTTCGGGTAACGGTAACTAACCTGGAAGTAGATGCTCCTTGTTGTGAACTTTGCCCCAGGATGTGAGTGGAAGCTGCATGGTGGCATTGGGAGGCCCCACTAGTAAAAGCACGCCTCATGTTAAGAATGGTTTTGGGTTAAGAATGGACCTCCAGAATGAATTAAGTTCGTAACCGGAGATACCACTGTAGTTTAGCAAATGGAATGCCACCAGAGAAGAGACCCTATTCTAAGCAAACTTCCCCTAATCATGGGAAGCAGATAAGAGCTTCTCCTGCAGATCACAGGGCAAAGGTCAGCAACACAGTGCCCACAGGTGCTAGTGTGCCAGCCAATGCGTCAGTTGGTGCCCACATAATGTCTCAGTAAATATCCCCTGTATCTCAGGGAGAATCTTGAAACCTGAATAGGTCTTTCTGTCCTATCCTTATTTTTCATTCATTATGAATTAAAATTAATGAATTTATAGGCAAAAGCTGTTGGTTGCTTTTGCGTTTAATGTTTTGTACATGCATTGTTTAAATTTGTACAGAGGTCATCATTCCTAAATCAGAAGTACCAGCTTAGTGAGCCTTTTAAAAAACCTGGCCAAAATTCTCCCCAAGCTATTTTTTCTAATTCCCCTGAACACCAAACTGCTTTTCCCCTCCCCACTTTTGTTTTTAAGCTTTCAGTTGATTTCCCCAGTGGATGTGAAGTAGCAGCATCTTTTAAACTTTGGGTAACTGGTTTTTCCTGGTGTTTTCTTCCCTTAGTCTTTGTAAATGGATATCTTTCTGAGCTTGTAGCCTTGAGTTTCTCATGTGATATTTATCTATCTGAGATAGTGATACTGCTGACATTTCTGAAACAATCTGAGATCTCTATGCTACATTTCTGCAGGTGCCAGATTACTTATCTTGGAGGAGTTTAGAATTGTCTGATAACGTCAATATTTGGCTACTACAGAAGCTTTACAGTAGTTAACAAAAGAGAGAGAAAGTAGAAGATCTGTCTTCTCCCTTATCTCAAGGTATTGACTAACAGCCCAGTACATAGCTTTGTTAAGTGAAAACAATAGAATCAAAAGTAATGGGCTCAGAAACACAAACACAAAAACACAAACCACACAAATTCAAACTTTCCCTGCTAACCTGTCTGAGACTTATTTCTCCATCTGTGGTCTGACGAAAATGCCAATGTGATCTGTTTCGTGCATGGATATTAAGACTTTTCAAATTCTAACTTATTTATTTCATTTATATTCCACTTTTCCTCCAATGTACTGAAGGTAGCATAGTTAGTTCCTCCTAGGACTTTTGTTCAGCCAGAACTCAGTTCTGGCACCTCTCAGGTGGGCGCCATTGCCATTATAAGAGAACAAGGGGGGTATTCGTTTCAGAACCTTTTTTTCTAGAAAAATAGCACTGGTTCTCCTCTTCCTCATTTTATCTTCACAATAACACTGTGAGGTAGGTTGGGCTAAGAGACAGTGACTGGCCCAAGGTCACACAGTGAGCTTCGTGGCTGAGTAAGGATTCGAAGCCTGGCCTCCTAGGTCATAGACCAACACCCTAACCATTATATAGCAATGGATGAATGACTTATGAGAGGCATTTAGTTGACTTGCAAAATGTCTCAAAGAGAAGAATGCACATAGCATCCTCCCTCAGCTGTTGTTCACAGAAGCAGCCAAAATGATTAGGCCACAGTGACAAGGAGTGCTTCCCACCACCCCACTTTGGCTGGTTTACTAGGAATAATGTAGCCTCAAGGAAGTACTGCTGTTCTACGGATAATCCATTTTCCCATCAGTCCAATTGTATTCCCCCCGCTTCCAGTGGGAACATGAATTTTTTGATGCTGGAGAAATGCACTTTCTCCTCAACTCATTCCTCTACCTTGGCATTGAGTGTTGCGTTGAATGTAGGCACCCAAGTATCAGGCACCTATTTTATAGCACGTTGAACATTGCTTATGAGGAGTGATACAATGCCCCTTGCCGCCATCATTTAAAGTTGTGTTTTTTACGTGAGTGGCTCAACTATGTCTGCCATTAAGGCCATCTTTTGCAGCTTTGAAAATAATTTAGATAAGCAATGGAATGTACATATCTCTTTTTTAAGCAGCAACACATCAACTTTCTTCATGCATTTGTAAGAATGCATGTGGATGTAAAATGTGTGAGGTGGTAATGGTAAGCAAGCATGCACCACCTTGCCTCAATATTCCCATATGATCCTGGTTGAACCCGCACCATCCTCAGCCTACCTGCATGTGTGTCAAGATCTGAAGGGGCTTCAAACTGTCTTCAGCTAATAATGCCAGGCTCCAGATCCATGGGGACGCTTTGCACACATTCACCTTCTTTTGAATGCATGGATAGGGCTAATACTTCCTTGTTGACCCTTGCTGACCCTTCCATTATGAAGCAACAGGTTACCACATTAACCAAATTCACTGTACAGTCGTAGCTTGGATCCCGAATGCCTTGGTAGTCAGATGTTTTGGCTCCTGAATACCACAAACCCGGAAGTGAGTGTTGGAACCTGAACATCCGATGGGGCTTCTGCGGCTTCCGATTGGCCAATCAGAAGCCACGCTTTGGTTTCCAAATGGTTTGGAAGTTGAACGGACTTCCGGAATGGATTCCCTTCAACTTCCAAGGTACGACTGTATTTATATCAACACATAGTTATATATGAATAACATATATAGGTTTACTCACATGGAGAGGTTTACTCACTGCTGGTTAAAGCCAAATATTCTTGCCTTGGGAATGCTTTGGTCTCATTAAATCAGTAGGACCAAACTGGCTCTGTGCCAAGTGTTTCAGCTTCACTGGGTGGTGGACAGGGTTGCTGTTTTGTGAAATATTGCTGTGCAGAGCAGTTGAAGAAAACCCTTTCAATGGTAAAGATATTTAAAAGGCCACACTCATTTCAACTTGGCACAGGAAGAAAGTTTTTAAATGGAATTTTCTTCCTTTGAAAATCTTCTCCTAAATTTCTAAATGCCTTGTGCGAGGATTGTAATGGATTCATCCCTTAAGTAGAATAATCATAGATGGTCCTATTTACCTGAACTGGAAGCTGGATGACAACCCCCACCCCAAAAACGGAAACCTGAAAAGCTTCATTGGCAGAATTCTGTCATGGGAAAACAAAGAAATAAAATAAAATAAAGGTCAGTTTTCTATGCTGGGAGAGTGGAGAGGGGGAAGATATATTAAATTATGGCAACTGGCCATTTTGGCAAAGCATTAAAAAACTCAAAGTACTTCCACTCTTTAAAAGCAGCACACACATCCATATATTATCTATTTTTTTTCTTTAATGTGAAAGTCAGAAATATGTTTGTACATTGTCCCTGGGCAAATTCTCAAGAACCTCTTTAAATATAGTAAGCAATTAAGAGCCTCAGTGGAGCAGTATAAGGTGATACTGTGACAAACAGATTGGAAAAATTCAACCATGACAAGTACTGAGGGAATTACTGTTATGGAATTCTTGGGAATTGTGATGGAATGACCATTTCTTATTAAGCCAAAATCAGAGCAACTTAAATGGGGATATGAGATAGTGTGAGTTACATATTAGTAGGAGAATGTAAATGGCAGTAACTTTACCCAAGAAAGATAGCCAACGGGACTGCATGCAAAACCAATATTTATATATTTGTTTAAAATTCTATCCTGCCATCCCCAAAGGCAAAATATAAAATGAGCAGCCTGCCTCTTCTCCTGTTTTATCATGTTGTTATCATCAACTTCTTGCATGCAGTTTTCCCATCTATTGTTCTAGATTTCATCATTTCCAGGCCCACTGCTTCTTTGTGATTTGACAGAGATGATGGGCATGGCCTAGCCCAGGGATGGGCAACGTGTAGCCCTCCAGATGCAGATGGACTGCAGCTCTCCTCATTCCTTGTTGGTCGTGCTAGGTGGGGCTGAGGGGAGTTTGACTCCAGCTACACCTGGAGGACCACAGGTTTCACACCCCTGGCTTAGCTAAACTTAAGGCTCTCTGACTGATTTCAGTGTGTTGGCATTGACCATATGATTAAAATTTGACGCATTGAAATCATTGCAATTATAGGTGCTTAATTTTGGTTGGATTCTCCCCCAAATCCACAACGCAACACAGAGTTCAGCATCAGAGTTATTCTCCTGTAGTAACCTGTCTAAAATATAAAGCACCAAACCCTTAGGAGAGAAAATGGGGAACCTGTAGTCCTCTGGGGGGTGTTGAACTTCAACTCCATCAGCCCCAACTAGTCTGCCAATGGTTGGAGAGATGAGAAGTGTAGTCCAACCCACTGTGGAAGGCAGCAGGTTCCCCATCCCCACTCTAGCACATCAGGGAGACATATCCTAACCTAGCCTGTTCCATCTTTAGCTAGTTTCTTCTTGCATGATAGTGGTATCTCCAGCTTCAAGGCATTGTGAACACATTTGCTTCTGCTGTCACTTGCAGTCTTACAGTGGCAACAACTGAAAACACCTTAGGACAACATTTAGAAGCCCTTGAGGGGAAAAACAGTGGGTGAAATTTCTCTGGCCAAAAATAGGGTGGAGAATTTTGCAAGACTGTGCACAGCTCACCAATCATTTTAAAAGGCTTTGAGATCTAGTCTATGTATATTCTGAATTTATTTTACATATTCTGTTTATGGAAACTTGTTTATACAAAACTACATGACTTGATGCTTTCATTAAGGCCAGACAATCATAAACTCTAATTAGCTGAAAGTTGATTTGTGCACTCTTCAGCAGCATGTACATATGGACTCATGCATGCACATACAACAGAGAGCCCACAGCCTATCGTAGAAGAGTAGCCATGTAAGTCTGTTGCACCAAAATTCCATGAGGATGTGGCATCTTAAAAACCAATAGATTTATTGTGACACGAGCTTTTCTGGATCACTCCATCAGATCCCAGTTCTTTGTGTGCATGAGTTACATTCTTATGAGAACATGTAAAATATTTTCTTTGTACCCATAAAGTGTAGTGTGTGAAATGACCTTTAACTCTCATTTAAATATTCTTGCTCATTCTTTTAAAGAACACTCAGCTCTACTATGTTAACACTGTATTGGGTTCCAGTATTTGGAACACAAGCTGGTTGAATACCAAATCTCATTGGCCATGGTTCATCTGCTGCTTTCCAGTGTTCTGAAGATTTGCAAGGACCAGGCCAGCAGACTTATTCTCACAGGGATGTTGGTTTGCTGCCATGGGAAGTAACTGAGTGTCATGAGCATAATGGCTCATATCCAACTAAAAATGGATTGCACTGAAGAAATCAATGGAAATCAATGGAAACGTTAAGAGCCACAAACTTTAGTCTGATGGATTTCAGTGAACCTCCTAAACACAACAAACTTTAGTTGGGTGTGTGTGATGTGGGGAAAACCACATTGCAAGCCAGCTTGGACCCTCTAGCAGGCCAAGATTGACCCATGGGGTGGAGATTTCCCACCCCTGGTATGGAGTATACACCAATGATTTGTGCCATTCCCTAACTAGTTGTTCAGAGCTTACATAGTTAGAATAGAAAAGCAGAAGAATCTGAGACTGAACACAGTGACAAATTAGAAACACACACAGAAGCACTGTGGTCAAGGGAGCCATGACCTCCCACCTTTGAAAGCTTCCTGTACAATTAACATATAAAAGAGGGTGCAGGGAAGTGGCTCTAGCAATGCCTGTAATTTTGTCTGCCTTTGAAGGCCAGTTCAATACATTTTGGCACATGTGAACCACAGAATGACCGCTCCCCACATTAAATGGGGAGCACCCTTTGTGTGGTCGCTCGTAGCCCCCTGGACCCTATTAGCACAGGCTTGGCTTTGCCATCCCCAGGTGAGATACTGGAGGTCTCCGCCTACCTCAGCCTGTTGCCCAATCCCACCTGGGGAGGCGTTGCCAAGGTGATCAGGCCAGGTAGGGGGAGGGACCACCTGCCCACACAATAGGGGAAGGATCTTACCTGGGAATCGTCAGTTGGCTCCAGAGCTTCTCCCACCCTACCCGCCCTCAGTTAAGACTTCTTTTGCAGGTTAACCTTTTCTCCACAGGTACACGGGCACTGCTACATCAAGGTCACTGTTGAAGGGCCAGAAAGGAATTCTCCTGCATTGGCAGGTTTGCCTTTCCCTTAGTAAAACGTCACAACTTTGGTGGTATCAGGCCTTGGGCAGAATCCTTTAGTCTATCTTCCCTAAATGGGGGTGGGCATGTAGCGGTGACCCACACCCCCTCCTTTTTGCGGCGGTGATACCAGGGTTCCCCGTTAAAAGGGTTTTGAGGGGAGGCTTTGGCCGTATGACTAGAGGTTGTCATTACTCTCTCCTGCAATGGCAGCGTAATGGGGGTGGGCTCTCTCTGCTTGAACATATGTTCTCCAGAGCCAGCCCATCCCCCACAAACACTGGATAACCCTGATGTTCCCCAGATCCCCGGCGGGGGACTGGGAGGGATAAATGCCCAATGCCTGAGCCAAGGTCTACCCACATCTGAAACATAATAAAGTTGAGGCAAATTTTAATCCCATAGCATGTTGTCTTGAGTTGTTATTCCAACGGGTTTGGAGGACTCCACCTGTCCACGCAATGGCAGCTCTCTCCCTGCAGGGAAGAAGAGGTTAGTGAAAATCTGCAGCAGGGACATGAGGGGGAAAAGTTCTATGTCGGGATCCACTATCCCTGTGGATCCTGCTGCCTGAGGCAGTCAATTCACCTTGCCTCATAGGTGGGCCAGCCCTACTTTCACACCACTCCTGAAACTTCATTGCAAACTGTGTTCACAATGCTGCCATTGGTTTCTGAGGAATGTTGATCGGGGATGGTAGTGTCAGATTGTGATGGGGTTCGAGATGTATGTTCACAGTTGTGTATGTATTAATTTAAGGATTTGTCTGCCACCTTTAAGAAACAAAAACTTTTCTTAAAGTTGCTTAAGCAGTTGGTCCCTTACCTTTCCCACCCCGATCTGGCCACAGTGATCCATGCGACAGTCACCTCCAGGCTTGACTACTGTAATTCTCTCTACGCGGGGCTGCCCTTGAAACTGCCCCACAAACTCCAGCGGGTGCAGAATGCTGCAGCGAGGCTCCTCATGGGGTCCCTGCCATGGAAGCATATTCACCCAGTGCTTTACCAGTTGCACTGGCTCCGGTGGAGTATAGGGTCAGGTTCAAGGTGCTGGTTTTGACCTTTAAAGCACTTTGTGGCTTAGGGCCCTCATATTTACGGGACTGCCTCTCTTGGTATGCCCCACAGAGGACCTTAAGGTCCATGAATAACCATAGTTTAGAGGTCCTGGGCCCTAAGGAAGTCAGAATATCATCCACCAGGGCCAGGGCCTTTTCAGTGATGGCTCCAATCTGGTGGAATGCTCTGTCCCATTAGACCAGGGCCCTACAGAATTTAACCTCCTTTCACTGGGCCTGTAGGACAGGGGTATTCCGCCTGGCCTTTAATTTGAATTTGAAAAGCCTGATCTTTTATTTCCCTTCTCTTCCCTCCCCCTCCCCTTTTATGAAGATTACCTACTCTGAGACCCCACAGCTAATTCTCCCCTGGCCTCCTCACTGGCCCAAGTAGGACTAATTCAGTCGGCTAGCCCTGGTGACTATCTAATCTTTATTGGATGGATTTCTCCCAAATTGATTTTTGAACTTTGAATTTTATTGTCATTCATGCTTTTATACTGTGCTGCTTCTATGTTGTATTACAATTAAGTGTTTTAAATTTGTTGTTAGACACCCTGAGCCCGGTTTTCTGAACCGGGAAAGGCGGGGTATAAATAAAAATGTATTATGATTTATTATTTATTATTATGAACAATACCATAAAAACCATTTGGAATATATATATGTACATATAAAAACTAAAACTGAAGAAGAGCTGCATAAATAAATCCTGCCCAGACCAAAAAAACTGAGAATTGATACAGGCTTCTAAAAACTATTTCATTGGCACCATAATCCTAAATATACATTAGACTTTGCAACAGACTTGACAGAGTAGACGTGATGGGAGCAGGGAGTTGTGTCTGTATCTCTGCTCTGTGGCTTATTGTTGATGGTGAGTAGATGTTTTAAGTTGGGAGGAGGGATGTCTGTAAGCAAGTACAAGGGCTTTCAGAGGGAAGTGGATCAATCTGTGCACTGGGGAGTTCCTATTGTTGGCTGCAGAACGAGTCTTTTATCTTCAATAGCCAATAATGAAACTTTTGGATTGTGAATAATGTGTTTAGGACTGGAAAATATTTGCATTAGTGCCCAATCCAGAAGCCACTTAGATTTAAACCAATTAAGTCTAACGGTAGTCAATAATGCTAATAGCCTCAACATCAGTGCAGAATGTGAACATGTGATTGGTTTCAACTTCCAGGCAATGACTCAGGGTGCCAAAACATTTAAATCCACGTACTTAAATTTAAGCAGCTTGTAGACTTTTAGGAAATAAAAGTCTTGCTTGCTGGCTCACAGTTGTATTTTGCTTAGTGAAAAATGATGTGCAAAAGATAAGTACTCTTACAATATGGATTTTGTCCACTATCCCACACCATTGTTTTTTATGGGGGGGGGGGAAGCAGACACAGGAATTTGCTTTACAGCATTGGTCCATCTAGTCAGGGCCAGCCATACTATTGGGTAGCCTCTGGTGGTTGATTTTGGGTGCCACGAAGGGGCAGCAGATTGTTACTATTGCATTTTTATTGCCAGGGTGAGGAGTAGAATTTTTTGTGGGACTGTTTCAGGTATCTAAATAACTTGGCCAGCATTGAGTACTCTGCACTATAACTATGGCCGAGGGGTGGGGATGGGAGACCATTTGCTGCCTTGCCTCAGGCAATGAAATGACTTGGGTTGACCCAGCATCAAGCTCAACATTATCTACAGTGACTCGCAGCAGCCCTTAAGAATTTTGATGCTTCTCAGCCCTTTTCAAATATCCCAAGGACTGATCCCGTGACTTTCTGCATGCAAAGCATGTACTCTTATTACAGAAATACAGTCCCTCTCCTGAGGGGCCTGAGGTAGAAGCAGAATCCATATATAGATCCCTCCTTCCCAGTGTAGACTGCCCATGTTTCAGCAGGGTGCAAGTTTCATTGGTAATTGCAAATGACAGGCTGTGTACAACGTATACCTTTAAAGCCCACTCAGATTCTGGGCACTGTAGTTTATCTCTTACAAATGTGCTTCGAAAGGTAAAGTGTGTCTGCAATCCCAGTAGAATACTTCTGTCTAGAACAGGGGTAGGGAACCCAAGGCCCATGGGCCACAAGCAGCCCACGAGGGTCGTTTAACCGGCCCACAAGCTGCCCCTGAACCGAGCTTCCCGCTCAGCGAGTCCCCGTGCGCTGCGCTAAATCGGCGCAATGCAGCACGGAGACTCGCTTCCGTGGCACCAGAAATTGCGTCTGCACAGACGCAGACACCAGAAATCACAGGTGTGCACGCTCACACACATGCACAATCCAGCCCACGGAGGGATTTCCGCTGGAGTGAAACTGGCCCGCCCAGGCAGGGCAAACCTTGCTGACCCCTGGTCTAGAAGGACTGGCACCTTCCTGTCATAGCAGGCAAAATTCAGCTGGTAAAGCTTTCCCCCTCACAGCATCTTTAAGCTTTAAGCTGTTATGGGCACATGAATCCTGCCTGTTTGAATAAAGGTGAATGATCTCACCACATATATGTGAGCTCTCTCTCTCTCTCTCTCTCTCTCTCTCTCTCTCTCTCTCTCTCTCTCTGTCTTCCCCCCATCTCGGTGTCATTAATGGCAGTCGTCTGAGCAGAAAAGTGCCCCAGAGTGTGACACTACAGGAAAACAGTGTGGAAAAAAGGAGAAAAACAAACATCTTAGGAAAGAATGTGTTCAGACTTTCAAATGCATTCTTTGTCAAACATTGAAAGAATTTTGATTTAGTGGGACTCTCAAGTATGCCATTGGCAGCCTTTCTTTCTGAATGGGTTAGTTAAAATACACACCATGCCTGCCACCTTAATATTATTTTGAAATGCAAATGTTCACTGTTTAGTTTGCTTTTTTGATTAGGCAGTTTCAGTTCCAACAACCCCAACTAACCTATAGTTTTGTTTGCTCTGGATTCATTCGGCCCTCCCGGTAAAGAATAGCTATCATCCATTCAATTGTCCTTTCTCTTTGCTTTGCTTGCTCACTGCTATGACACTTTCTCCTCAAACAGCTCTCTCTCTTTGCCAATCCATATCCTTTGTCATTCTGAAAACAATAAGCATGAGGAATGAAGTTTTCTTTTCCAGAATCTAATGGGATTCTAGCCCCCAGCCCAACTGTGGTTTCTTTTACTGCAGATTGCAAACCTTATTTTTACTCAAGATAGCAGGCATTTCTTGGCTCTGTGTTTTGTAATCTTCTCTAGATAAAATGAACAGGATCAGTGTTTGCACTTACACTAGAAAAAGCTAAAGTAAGGGCAAAGAAACCCCCATGTTTAGAAGCTGTCTGTCACAGGGCCTGTGCCATCAAACTCCGTATAGTTTTCGCTGACTGGCCGTGGTATTTCTGAGTTTCAGATCAGACTGTTTGCCAGCCTTATTCGTAGATGCCCGTGATTGAACCTTGGCTCTTTGGCCTGCAAAGTGGATGCTCTACTGCTGAGCTACAGCCTTGCCTCAAAGCTATGACCCTTCCCATAATCTTTGGAGCAAGATAGACAAAGATAGCAGAAACAAGGGTGGCGTGTAGTGGCTCTTTCCCATCCTGGTGTCCTTCAGGTGTTTTACACTACAACTCCCATCCTCAGTGACCATCAGCAATTCTGACTTGGGCTGATGGGAGCTGTATTCTAAAAAATCTAGAAGGCACCTGTTTCAGGAAGTGTGGTGTTCAGGAAGAGGAAAAAGGTGAAATTGCATGCAAGGTACGAGCTTCTTTTCTTCCCAAGGCCAGAGCAGGTAAAACAGAATAACCCACAACTATTATTGCTATCTCAGACCTTCTGAGATTACACACAGTATGGTGGTAACTTCAGGTTGCCTTATTTTACAGCTGTGCCTTTGTGTCTGTCTGTCTGGTGCCTCATTTGTGCATCAGTGTATGAATATACACCACTGTCTTTAGGGTGCTTTCTTATACATTGCCATGCTAAGATTAGTATGGTCAAGATGTGGCCAATATAAACACTAAGAAATGCCACTGATTTCAGTAGGAGAAATATGTGCTCAAGCCAAAATCAGTGGGACTAACCGTACTTAACATTTAGACTGACCCCGTATATTTCAAGCTTAAATATTCTGTACAAACTTCTAAGGTCTATATATATATATATTCTCTTTCCCCCCACCCCTTTTTAAAAGAAGTATATGATTTGTTTCTGCTGTTCAAGTTCAAAGAATGTTCAATGCAAAATGAAAATGAAAGTACAGAAGAAGTACTGATGAAGTGAGGCTGCCTGGAGGCTCACTTGTGAACACAGGGGACATTGAAGGGAGTGGGGAGAGCTAAAGAAGAGATTGCATGCGTGGAGCACTGTGCGCACATAGGATCCCCATGGAGCTTTGAATCTCTGCCAATGTGTGTGTATATTTCTAAGCCGGGCAGCATCAGGCACAGCAGGCAGCAAAAAGGTGCAGTTCTGCCGCATTAATCATTGGCTTATTCTGGGATTAATTTGAATCAAGGCTCACCAGGGCTTAGCTGCGGTAATTGTTTCAATTGCAAGGCTCAGCTCTGGGACGTTAGATGTAATAATAATGAAAAGTAGAAACAATGCTGGTGAGCATGTACAGGCTGCCTTGGCAGTGTGCAAGCACAGCGTGTGGAGAAAACACAAGGCTTTTCAAAAACTATGCAATAAAGTTCAATTTTTCCAGCCTCGTCTCCCTCCCTCCCTCCCTCCTCTTTCACATATAGGCATCCTAGAGCAAAGGGAAGCAGACTTCAGGCTTGTGGGATCAACTTTGTGTGTTAGGAGAGCCCTGGGATCCACCAACTGGAGCCTGGTGCAAAAGGCACATACTTAGAGTGCTACTCATTGGGAAGCTGCTGTAAGTATAAACAGGGCTTGTCAATCTATCTGCGTCAATTAAAATGATGCAATACAGCTGAGTAATGTTTTATTCTACAATGCAGTAATACACCAGCACCTATTATCTGCCACACAATACAGGCTTCTAATTATTCAGTTTTAAAAGTTTAATGTTGTGCGCATACAATGGAGAATTCAGTTGGAAAGAATACAGTGGCTTAAATGGAGTTATTCTCCGATGTTTGTTTAAAAAGCAAAATGTAGCCCCCTAGGGATTGCTTTGTCATTTTGTTTTGGTTTTTCTAGGACTTGATATCTCTGCTATTGATATCAGGTTGTTCCCATATTTCAAGACTGAATTGAAATTCAAGCTGGGGAGTGCCAAGAGTAGCAGTAGCCTTTAACTGTTCCCCAGAGCTCCCATTTGTCTAGTTTGGAATCAGGAAGAGGGCAATGGCAGGCTGCAATCTATTTCCTTTTCGTTATAGCTTCTTAAATGCTGCTAAAACCAATCCACTAGTACTGGGTACATATATATCATACATAACATTCCATGTATGTATATTCCATCTATATACATACATTCCATCTATATTTGCCTGCCTGCCTTCTTTTTTCCTTTCTCTTCCTGGTTATGGATAGCATCAAAAACAGGTAAGTTCAACACATACTGCAACTATCTCTGGAAAATGTGCCTTGCTGATTACAGTAGCAATTCAAGAACCTGCAAAACTCCCCAGAAGTGACAGTGGATGTCTGGTGAGTGTGTGCAGTACAGGTCATGATACCTCTGTCATTCCAGTTCCAACTTTCTTAAAAACTGTTTTTTGTCTCCAGTCGTGTAGTGCGTTGATTATGTCAGCTCTGTCTGCACTCATTCATAACTCCCCTGTTCCTCCTTAAACCCACTTTTATTTAGGAAGTTTGATTTATTGATCTGAAATTTATAGACAACAACAATGCTATCCAGCAAGCCTGGTTCCCAGGCAGCATACAATATGATAATTTCAGTGGGACTTCTGTGGGAGCCTTATCTGGCTCCAAGCCGCCGTTTCAGCAGAAAGAAAAGCTAATTGATCTCCTGGAAGGAATCAACTATGCACCACAGTGGCATATCATCAATATCACTACCTATTTTGTTCTTGTTGTTCTTGTTTGGAAGGAGCTGTTTCCACACAACATATCTAGTTACATGGGAACGCGTCAAAAGGCCTGATATTTTCCCAGCAAATCCAAATATATGTTTGTAAAAATATCCTGAGATGGGGGCAGAGAGTCTTTTGAAGCACCTTCCTCAAGTTTTATGACTCCCTGGGAGCTTTTTCGGCCGAACTCATCTGTTCAACGGACTTCTTTATTTATTGTTCCAGAGCGGTGTAGATATCACTTTAAACCACTGTGCGCTCTCTCTCTCTCTCTCTCTCTCTCTCTCTCTCTGTCTCTCTCTCTCTCTCTCTCTCTGTGTGTGTGTGTGTTACTACCATATGGAACTCATTTTTTTCAACAGGAGAAAGTAGCCCTTCATTCAGCTTGTGAGGGAGATATATCAAGGTAACTTGGCCTCATCATGCAGTGTGCTTACTCAGAACACACAACACACAGCCCTTAATGATACCAGCAGCTCCAGTGTTTCCCATGACTGATGGGACTGTGTCATTTGCTCCCCCCCCCTCTTTGGTCAGTGGCCTGATTTTGTCCTGAGTGTGGCTTGGCAGACAAGGGCCAAGGAAACACAAATGTAAAAGGACAGGCTCATCAAAGTTGCCTTTAATTCACTGCAAATTATTGCAGTTCTGTTTATTCCTGTTTCACGTTCCCCCCGTCCGGTGTCTCTTTCCCATTCCAAAGCAATTGTGTCATTTGCAGCCTTTGCCTTCGCTCAACACAGTGACAGCTGTGCGAACAAAGGCAAACCAACAGAAAGTGTTCCAGTCTTGCCATTGTTTGCCTTGCTCAGCTGATGGCTAAACAGCAATGTTGAAACCAAACTGCTTATCTACAGGAGAAGAGAACTGGGCCATTTCCACCTTGATTATCATCTCCATTGTGTTTGCCAGCTACATGGGCAAAAAGAGTTCCTCCTGATAACTGGGTGTATTTTTGCAGGATCTAAATTTTTATCTGCCAGTGCTCATATGGTTGTTTATTAATATTTACCTTCTTAAGGACAATTCTCCCATTGTTGCTGCAACCTGATCAACGTTATTTTCCCTTGGGGGGGAGTGTGGGTTGGGGAACAGTGCTTTTGATTGTGTGGACAATTTCTTTCTGCAACATGCCATATCAGATCTGGTATTTTGGTCAAGTTGGAGAGGTGGAATCCGAAAATGACTTCAGCCTAAATACTTTGACCACAAGCCAGTGCGGAGCGAAAACAGATTATTAGCTTAAATGCAAGGGTTCCCCATTTCAGGCATGAAGCTCATTGGGAAGCCAGTATCTCTTAATCTAAGGGTGCGTCTAAACATGCATCCTTTGAGCAAGGGAGCTATAGGAGCAACACATTTTTCGTTCTTATTAAAAAAGGATTAGACAAAATCACAGAGAAGGCCATCAAAGGCTACTAGCCATGACAGCTATGTACCAACTCCACAGAGACAATGTGCCCCTGAATACCAGTTGTCACTGTTGAACTTATGCCCTGCTTGTGGGTTTCCCATAGGCATCTGGTTGACCACTTGTGCTGGATTGGTGGGCCTCCGGTCTGACCCAGCAGGGCTTTCCTTATGTACTTGCTCACCCTGTTTAGTTCATATGTATACTTTTCTCCCTAGAATGGAGTTGAAGGAAACCTTAGCTCTGTGTGTTTGGGGCAGAAGCTGGTGCTACACTGTGCTGGATAGCCAAGGACTTGTGATGCTCGTGAACTTTTTGAAATTTGAGCTCTTAAAAAAATGCTGAACAATATATCCAATAAACTGGGAAAGGGGTACTTTCAAAAATTAAAAAGGTGGTTACTCACCCAGAAACACATGGAAAGGTGCAATATAGGTTACTTGATCAGCATAACATTTGCTGAGAGGCATATCTACTGAAACATTAGGACAGCAAGGAGAAGCTGGGCTTGATCCTACATCAAGGGAGGCATTGGACTTACAAGACCCCATCCAACTCTATGATTCTAAGGCTGTGCACACACCATACATTTAAAGCACATTTAAAGAACATTACTTCCCCATCCCACCCCAGAATTCTGGGAACTGTAGTTAAGAAGAGGTTGCTGGGAATCTCTGAGGAGTAAACTACAATTCCCAAGATTCTTTGGGGGAAGGCATGTGCTTTAAATGTATGGTGCGCACACAGCCTGTGGTTCAATAATGCTCAGGAGAGGGGGAAAACCTTCAGAAAATATTTCTGTTAAGGTACGACATACCTTAGAGGGTGCTCTAGTCACTTTGTTGCCATGGCAAAAAAGGCAACAAATAAATTTAATTAAATGATTAATAGTTTGTGAGCATGCAGGTAGGATCTTGTATACGTTTTATTTTATAAACTGCATGGCATGTGGATAAGTGATAATGATTTAAGAAAACAAAATTAAACCAGAATAAAACAAATGCAAACAGTATTATTATTTTTTAAAGAAAGCCAAGTTAATCCTTCACCACTCATACAGCTGTTGGCTCTTTTGATATCTTCTGCTTGTTCTGTCCAGGCTAGGGAAGCCCACACCTTGTAGACAGATGTGTGTATATAAGGATCTGAATGAGTCACATATGCAAACACAACTGTTTACACAGGGCCACCTTGTATGACTTTTTAACTTTGCCCTCTTAGGACTAGAGTATGAGTTACAAGCACCGTACATGAAAGAATAATTTTAACAGACAAGTGATCTTGTGAACTGTGTCAAGCAATCTCTGCTGGGAACAGCCTTCCAACCATCAATAATGCAATGCCTGGTATTTCCATTGGAAATGGCAAATTCTTTTCACCCAGCAATTGCATGACAGGTCAAGATTTTAAAAACACACATACACACAAAAACACCATAATAAGTGGGAGCAATTTGCAAAATCGTCTGAAGAGCTACCCTAGCCTTTCTGAAGAGTTTAATATGTAAAATTGGTGGTACCAGGTTTCCTATCTGCAAAAGGTGAGCTTGTTCTTCCATTCTAGATTGTGTTATCTTATTTTACAGTATTGAGGTCAGGCAGAGCAATCCCAACCCATATATACTAGATCTGCTGGCTGAATGGTGTTAGAAAGACACAGCAATGTTTCAGTGGTTTGAGAAAAGCCTGGGCAGGTCCATAACTATGCCCACAGACAGCTTTTAATAGGTTAGGTATGTTTTTATGAGGGGGCCATGCTGTAAGTGGTATGTACCCCAACTTAGGAACAAGTGTGACATTTGTTTGACAGGCTATCATATGATTCTGTGACAAAGACATAATGTCCTCAAATCTGTGGTGGGAATTAAGAAGTATAGATCAACAGCAATTGCTGATTTCATTCTTTATTTCGATAAGTTTTCATTTCAGATTTCATTTCTGAACATACTTTAACCAAATGTGAGCGTCCCCTACCATGATCTCAATAGATCCTCAAAAGAGCATTCCTTCATTGTTTTAACCACATGCTTTATCTGTGTGTCTTTCACTATTTTTACCAGGAGACACGTTGCCCATGCCGACTTTTACTTTAAAGCACACATTGCTGTTGTAATAAACAGTCCTGGCCAACTTAATGTCAGAAAAATAAACACAGCTAATATTCAAGGATTTAATCAATGTTTGAATCACATGTGTGAAAACAGATTTTCACAGTTCTTTTGCATGGTGCATTTTACTGACATTAGAACCTGTTTTGTTTTGTATTACAAAAACTGAAATGTTACATTTCTGTTGGCAGCAGAAAAGTCAGCCAGTAAAGGAGAACCATTAGAGGTGAAACGAACAGATGTACACTCTAATCCATGACCCATCAAGTCAAAATATTTAAGCTAATTTATTCTCTGACATACTTGGAAGCAAGTCCTGCTAATTCAGATTCAACGTATTTTCGAGTAAGTGTGCTTAGGAATGAAACCAGGCGGCTCAATCCTTTTAAGCCCTGACAGCTGAAGTAGCACAAATACTGACCATGGCATCTGATCCCTGGCATGGGAAGTCAAAATCATCTGCCAGGCAACGCTCCCATAAAATGGTTAATGAAGAACAACACATTGAGTAAATGGACCATCTGTGGTTCTAGCTCATCCCTGTTCACAATAGAATACAGTACTAGGTATCCTTATGTGCATCATGTCAAAAACAAAGGGAAAGGCAGCAGCATGAATGGAAGTTGTGCCAAGACCACGGGGTGGTCAAATATCAGTGATGATGGCACAATGAGCTGTGTTCTAGCATTACATTGACATGACAACATTAGTCTCACATCCAGTTCTGGATTCTGGCAGGCTGGTACACTGCCACACCGATCAGGCTGTATAGCCAGAATTTGAAACACTCATGTTTGAAAGGAAGTTCCATTTAAATAAATGTCCTGTTGACACTTCATAGACTACGCCATTGGTCCTACTCACTTGGCTTTGAGACACACACACATCTTGCTGGGATGATATGGGATGAAGCCCTCACACTGGTGAGCCAAAGTGTGTTGGGCCTGATTTTGCAAATGGGTGGCCTTGCATTCTTCGGCTTAGCTGTGAACCCGGCACCTAAAAAGCACCACTGCAAGCCATTATGCAATTCCATCTTCATGCTGGTATAAGTCTGTTGATTCCGGGTGCTGCAGTAACAAAGAGATGCTTTTGGAGCTTGCAGCACTGCAGCCTAAGAAATGAGGCTAGTCAGTATAGAAAGCTGGGAGAGGTGGCACACTTTAATGAATATCTTTGGGCCCTTTTTGCTTTATGCACTTTGCTTCATTCTACCTCAGTAATTTGGATCCCCAGCCTTGTAATAGTGTGCACTTTGGCAGCAAAAATGCTGGCAAGGTTTAGGGTGGAAAAGCTCTACAAATTGTCAGCTCACCTCTGAGCTCTAGCATGGATTATAGGATCAAAAGTCATTAAAATGGAATGGTTTGTTTGCCGTTACATGAATTGGAACTATGTTTACTGTGTAGAACATTTGGTGGCTGGATTTCATGATGGGAATCAAATAGGACTTTTCCTGTTGGAGTGTGACATTTCTGGAGAGTTTGAATTGCTTTGGAAATGCTATACTCTGAGTTTTTATTTAGGATGAAGCTTTGTGTGTGCTTGTATCTCTTAGGGGGATGCATCAGCTCTGCGTACATCCCCAATTATTAGACATATAGGACAATTCAGGTGAGATTTCTTTTAGGGAAATGTCCTGAGCTTGAGTGGTAAAGGGGTGTGGTGGGGGTCTTTCATTTTGCTGGACAGATCTAGGTTTTAGGATTTGGGGGAAATATTAAAATATGTGTTTGCTTTTTTACTGTACATGGATCTATACTGGTTTTCTCACCAGCCCCTTCCCTTGTGGAAGCCAATAGAAATATATGTCATCCAGGGAGAAGAGCCTGTACCCCAAAAAATATGTGGTGGGGGACAGAAGTCCACCCCCACCACCAATGTCCCTTGAGGTAGCTGGGTCCTTTCTGTGAGGGTGACACAGAGTGGTTCCAAAACAGACAAAGCTGCTTTCAAAAGCCACAGATATATATTATTATGAGTTTGTGGGTATTAGACTCCCCTAAATTACTGGGTCTAGTAGGTGTTAGAATTTAATCAAGGCAAATGTTACAAGATAAGCCTGGCCAGTTTCTTGATAAGGTAATCACTTGGGAGATGGGCCATTTTGAGAACAAAGGGAAGGTAATGAACCATTAGGAAAGCCAAAGAGAGGGGTTTTAAAGTTGAATTTGCTGTGCTGTGACCTGGAGAAAAAAGCTGCAGGTTGCTAAAGTCAGCAAGTTGGAGAGAGGCTCAAAGCACGATGTCTAATGTCTGTTTTGAATCCAGAGCTGCACCTTTGGGAGAAACAAGACCTTCTCAGAGTGAAATGTGTCCCCCTGCATTGTAAGTTCAGGTTGTATATACATGTAAATATACCATTATATCATCCGGACACCACAGTCTGCACTGTTCCTCATTTCCAAAAGGATGCTCAGAGATTGGTGTGGCATGCAACAACATGCAAGTCTGATCTTGTGGCCAGTGCATACAGCTAATATATATGAATTGAGGCTTTTGAAGTACATTGAGTTATGTGTGTATGAAAGGATGGGTTGTGATAGAAAAACAGTGTCCTTGAGTTTAAATGGTTTTGCGTTAAATTAGGAAACATAATGTAGACGAACAGTTAAGGTCCTTATTATAATATATACACAATGGAGACTATATCATGGTCCTCACGTGGCCCTTAGCTTTCCCAAGCATCCTTTTCCCTTTTATGTACTTTTATACATTACGTTCCTCAGCTTCTCAGAACTGATAGATTTTGATGCTCCTGCTGGCTTAAGTAGGGAAACACTGTGCTAATAAATTCTAATGCATAGTCAAGTCTCCACAGGCCTATGACCTTCCAGCAGTCGGGGGCTCAATGTAACACTTCATTCCCCTCCCCTTTTCTGGCTCTCGCTGTTTCTCTTGCCATTAGCCAGTGTCCTTGATTTATGGGTGGGCTGCCAGCAGGGCAACTCACCTGCAAAAATAGTTCACACAGTGTTGTTTATTGTACTAAGTAGACTTCACGCTGACTGAGGGATTTTTCCAAGGGAAAAGGAGCTGCTGTCAGATCTTCCAGTATCACACCAAAATTGGCACCAATGATCTCTCAAATTTCGAGAGGAAATCCAGGAATAAGACGCCAACATGAGTTGCCGGCTTTTCTCATCGCTTGGGAGTTTGGGGGCAGAAGAGGACTACCCCCTACCAACCCAATTACACCCTGGCTTATACTGAGAAATGTTCCAAGGATGAACATGTGGCGCTTGTTCTCTTCCTTCCCTATTGTGTTTGGGTCACTGTTCTTTCTTCATTTGCCCTTGAAAGCACATCTGAACTTTCTTCCAGTGTTTAGGTTTGAAATATTGCTGGGGTAGTTTATCACACCCCAGAAATAAAGATGCAATATGTAAAAAGAGTAAATGAGCACCAGTGTTAATACTAAACAGAATAGTTTATACAAAAAGGTGAATAAGAGGCAGCATGATAGAGGTGTATGAAATTCTTCATGGTATGGGCAGTGGCAGATTCTGAGCTCTCACGTGTCAGCAGCGCCTTGTGCGGTGCTAAAATACGGCACCATTCTACAGCATTGTTTGAGCGTCCCTTGTGACCAAACTGCCTGCGCCACCCTAAAACCGCTTCTGGTATTTAGAAAGAGGCTAGAGAAAGTTTTTTTGTCCCTCTCTTATATCACTGGAAGTCATGGACATCCAGTGAAATGGAAAGTTGGAAGGTTCGGGACAGACAAAGGAAAGCACTTCTTCACACAGCTATGGAATTCATTCCCATAGGAAGCAGTGGTGGCCCCCAAGTTGAATGGCTATAAAAGAGGAACCAACAAATTCATGAAGCATGAGGGTATCAGTTGTTACTAACTATGATGACTGTGTTCTGCCTCCACAGTCAGAAGCACTATGCTCCTGAATACCAGTTGTGGGGAAAACACAGGAGGGAAGAGTGCTGTTACCTTCAGGTCATGCCTGAGAGTTTCTGATAGGCCACTGGTTAGCAACTGGGTCTAGATCCTATACAGCTATAAAAAAAATACTCTGCAAAAGAACTGTTGTAAAGCTAACAATTGAAAATATCACTGAGTTGCGATTTCAGCTCTACAGCGCCATCTGCTTTCAGAGTGCGATAACATTTTTATAACACTGTATTTTGACTAATGTAACTGAGTTTTGGGAGAACAGGATGCTGCTACAAAGTGGGGCAGGGTGACTGGGTAAGTATCTATGAATCAGGATATTAGTACAGAATTTATGGTACACAATGGGCCGGATTCAGCTAACTGATCCACTCAAGGAGTTACACTAGCATAATGGAGCTACCCCCCTCATAGGAGCCCATTCCTAGGGACCAAGGTCCCTTCAGCCCCTCATTTAAATGTTTGAAGTGTCTCCCCCCCCCCCCGCCCAGTTGATGGATATTGCCATTCAAATGGTGTGCATGGCAGCATCTTGTGATTAATTTTGCAGGACAGAGATTACCTGCTCCCCTCATTATCTTATTCAAGTTGGCACCCCTGCCCCCATCCTTCCCTGCACACATCATGAGCAAATTGGGGTGGGGGTGGGAAAGCTCCCAGAACATCAAGGGGGAAGGAAGGGAAATACTGTTCCATCGGGCAAGCAGAACTGCTTGCACTTAATGCAGTGATCTTCTTAATGCTATGTTGAATTCCTCCCAGTTAATTGACTCAATTTGCATTATGCTTGTCTATTACAGAAATAATATTTTAAACTGTATACACATATAAACATCCACTCACATATGGTGAGAGAGGAAAAAGCGCTAAATACATAATGAGCTGGGCCACTGAAATGTCTCTTTGTTAAGATGTCATCAGAGTTTCGCATTGCACAGTTATGGCTATGCAGCAAGTCCTGCTTGCTGATCAGGCACCTGTGCGCATAAATCAACAGAATGGCTAAATTTCCAAAGGGCATCATTAAGTGCATATACTAACTTTATCATGACTTAGCAGTGTTCGCTCAGTTTGGTAATTACTCTTTTTTTCCCCTTGGACAGAAAGGATTGAGTGCTTTTTCCCTGCTAATCCCGATTTACCTCTTTGTTTCATTGTGGAAAACTGAAATAGAAAAATTGTTTCAATGTGTCGAAGAAGAAAAGCGACTTTTGTATACTTAGGTGTCACTTGGCAATTTAATCAACAGCTCTTTTTCTGTTTTATCTGTGTAATGCTGAAAATATGAGAGAGCCCTAGTGGAAGTTCCAGTGCTAGAAACCTATCGCCCTAGCAATCCACGTATCATTCATTATAATTGCTAAGAGATCACAGCTTTATCCAAGTGTGGAGCCTGACTGGCAGACAGCAACATTGTGGAAATTGTTTCATTGATATTTGCCAGTCATTGCTTATAATTTATGGCTATGGTGAATAGCTGTTCTCTCCTTCCCCCAGTGCTCACTACTCTAGGAATTTCTGGTCTACAGGATGGAATGCCCTATAGTTTGTGTATTAGTTAATAGAACATGGGTTTTAACACATTGGAATGAACTGAAAAATGTTGTAACGCACTGGATTGGATCCAGATTTAGGCAGTAATCCTATACATACTTGTGCAGGAGGAAATGCCATTGAACTCAATGGGACTTATTTCCGAGTATAAATGTATAGGATTGTACTGTAAGTTCATTGGAATTTCATTCCCATTGAAATTAGTGGGACTTAAAAATTGTACATGATTAGCTTTTAATATTGATTTCAGTGAATCTAAGTGCAACAAACTCTGATCCATTGAATCTAAATAGCCTCGTATTAAGTACTGCACAGTTCTGAGCTTTTATACGCAACCAAGTTATGCTGCATTCTGTGGAACCTAGAGCATTTGAGCCATCCTTGAATATTGTCATAAAGAAATAAGGGGAGGAATTCAATGCTGTGCAAAGGCAAGGCAAGCATTTGGACTTGCCAGAAAGAATGGCTCCCCCTTTCCTTCCCCCTTGAATTATTCTAGGGATTCTCTCATTTCAGGGGCATGCAGGGGAAGGAGGGAAGCCCTGTTGAGTAAGCAGAAATCCTTGCACAGGGCTTTTGCTGGTGGGACTCATTAGCTGAATCACGTCCAGTGAATTATATCTTCCACTATGGAATCTCCAGTTGCAGCTTGGTGTGCTTGTATGTGTATTAGGGTTTCACACCCCACAACTCATTCATCTGATTGGGTCAGTTAAATACATGTTCTGGACCCCATTGCATGTACACAATTGTGGGCCAATGATACTGTGAACTGGTCTGGCTCAGAACAGTAAACTTAAAGAGAAAGAAGAGTAATAATAATAATAGTAGTAGTAGTAGTAGTAGTAGTAGTAGTAGTAGTAGTAATAATAGTATACCTGTTATTTTAATATATATTTAGCAGCAGAGTGCCCCTCTACCTGTTTAACATAAGAATATTTCTACACTGCTACAGTAATTGTTTTCATCTGTGAGCTGTAAAGGAAAGTGAATCCACTATGAAAGCAATTTCATTTTTCTTGGGCTTTTCTGCCTCCGCATTGCCAATTATTCTTTTCTGGTGGCGAGTATTCCTAAGTGCATGCTACTTCAGATTTCAGCTATTCCATCTCTTCTATGTTTCCAAATACATCAGGGCACTTTATATCACCTATTGCAGCTTGCAGAAAGATGAGAATAAATATGCAGCTGGAAGCTGACCAAGAACTCTGAATATCCTTGAGTGTAATAGAAATGAGCTAGAAATATATAATCTAGGTGTTTCTATTAGCTCTGTTAGTATTTCTCGTGAGACAGAAGTTGAACATGTTCCCAGGATGCCTAGAGTGCTAAAAATACTACTGATATGCTTTATGCCTCCAACATTATTGTAATTGATAAACAATCTGGAAAACATAGTATTAATGAAATCACTGAAGCCTGCTCACTTGCTTTGTGTGCAAAAGATTCAAGGTTCAATCCCAGGCACTTCCAGGAAGGGCTAGAGATGCCTCTGTCTAAAACTCTGGAAAGCTTCTGCCAGTCAGGGAAAAACAATACTGAGCAAGCTGGACCAAAGATTTGACTCAGTATAAGGACATCTCCTGTGTTAACATTCAATATGATTACATTTATGTACAGTCGACAAAAATAGACCTTTGTGAATTTAGTACACGGGCTGCTACAATGGTAAACAAGGTTAGGACTGAGTGGTTAGGGATGCTAACAACAGAAATTATTGTTAATATAATTAATGTCTGCCATTAATGCCATTAGTGAAACAAAGAGGAAAAAGAGACAGGCACAAGCATGGCAGTTTTAAAAGCTACAGCTTTAGTGATGAACCTTGAAAGGGTACTAACTGAGCAAGTGTCACAGAAACAACGTGGAAGAGATTTCACACTCTTCAGTTCAGGCTCAGAACTGACCTATGTTAGCAGGAGCTGCCATGGATAGGTGAACTGTATTGTGCCATCTTGGATATGGTGCACTTTGGAAGGTAGTTTGGCAGGGCCGTCTTAAGCATATCCAGTGCTGTGGTGCAAAGATGCCTTCGGTGCCCCCCCCCCTCATTTCCCAGAGTTGTTGACCTTTTTAAGGAAAGGTTCCCCAGAGTTGTTGACCTGTTTCTTAGGGAGCTGGCAACCGCTTACACATTATCTCTACTTGGGAAAAGAAAACAGGAAACATAAACTTTTTTTAGTTGCTCATTTATTAACAGTGCACCTATATACACACTTATATAGTCTCAGATGCATGTGGGCCAGCCAAAATCTGACAAGTCACTCCTGGTCTTAAATTGTCCAGGCAAAATGGCATAGCTTAACCTGGCACCAAAATGAGAAAAAAAATGCTGAACTTGTTGGGCAAAAGATTCCTGCATTGCAGGGGGTTGGACTAGATGACCCTGGTGGTTCCCTTCCAACTCTGTGAATGGTTCTGTTATTCTGTTGTATCTGAAGGGCTGTTCCCAGGGAAGATGGAGCAAATTTGTTTTGTGAGAGAGCTTGTGCTATGTTTCCTGCACTGGAGGGGGTTGGTCTAGAGAACCCTTGGGGGTCCCTTCCAACCGTCCAGTTCTGTGATACTATGATTAAAATACTCCAAGAAATAAATAAACTGGCTTCTCTATGGCAGTCACTGGAAAGGGCTGCAGGGGCGGCCATCCCACAGAAAGTTTGTTATGTGCCCTGTAGCCCAATCCCCATTCCCCAGGTGAGACCCGGTGAGCCGAAGGAGTGCTCCGCAGTGGCAACAGGGCTGCCCAGGCGAGCTTGAGTATGTGACTGCATACCTGAGGGATCTAGGCAGGTTGAGGCGCGTGCAGGCCGGCCACCTCAATGCCTCCCTTGCTCAGCCTTGGACTCTGGGCAGGAGCCCAAGGCGGCGGAGGGTGGCAGAGGCAAGGCCAAGCTGTGCGCCTAGTGGGAAGCGCCCAGCCTCTAGGCAGGTAGAGGTGCATGCAGGCCGGCTGTGCCTCAACGACTCCTGCTCGGTGCTCCTAAGCAGCAGCCGGAGCCCAAGCCCTGAGACGGCAGTGGGCAGTGGAGGCTGCAAGGCCGGGCATGCAAAAAACCAAGCATCACTGCACGAGCCGAGGGAAGCCAAGGCAACTGTTGAAGCCGGCCAACAGAGTCTTGTGAGTAGCATGCTGCTGGGCTGGCCCTACACCAGTGGCGTGTAGGGGGCGGAGCCAGGCAGCCACCTCAGCACCTGCTCCGCTGAATAAGCAGAGAGGGAGCCATCTGCAAAAGAGCTCTGTCTGCCTGCTGCTAGGCTCTCTCGGCTCTTCCTGGATGACTCCGCTCAACTCCAGACTCCCCACGGCACCCTTGGCAGCAGGGAGCACCCTGATTCAGCGTGCCAGCTGCACCACTGGTTAGAGACAGGCCTGTAGTTTGGGGCTAAAATAATTATTAAGAGCAAAGGTGAGCAACTCTTGTACTCTAGCTGTAGGGGTCCATCAGTGTGGTAGATGTGGGCATTATTCTGCCATAGATTCTCTTCTCTCCTTACATTACTCTGTGAATCGGTACTATATATGGTATATACGCTGCCATAGGTGTTTGGTGGAACAGTGTGAATGACCATGTAATCTCACCAAACCTAAAGGAATGTATGTGTGACACATGCACAGGCCTTTTCTGTGGTGGCTCCCTGCTTGTGGAATGCTCTCCCTTGGGAGGCTTGCCTGGTGCCTTCACTACATAGCTTTAGGTACCAGGCAAAAACATTCTTTCTTTCCCAGGCCTTTGGCTAGTTAAACAATCTATGACTTTTTAAACTGTGTTGGGATGGGAGTTACTGCTTTTGTTTGATACTGTGGTATGTATTTTTGTATTTTTATATTGTAAACCACCCTGTGATCCTCAGATGGAGGGCAGTATAGAAATTTAATAAAAAATGATAATACTCGGATAATTTACATATTTTTCTTTTCCCCTTGTCTTCTGATAAAGTATCTGAGATGACAGCTGCGTCTTCACATATTTGGCTGTTAGATTAACGATTGCTGGTTGCAACTGGCTTATGCTGGTTTTAATAAGCATTCATCCTAAAACTGGATTATTTCTTTTCTTTTAACTTGTTTGTGCCTCTGCTGTTTAAAAGGCATGTTCTACATGTCTTCTTTCATTAAATCAAATGCCTACATGGAGGGTTTGAAGAACAGTATTCATAACAGAAATAAACATCACAAGCATTTTATAGGATAAGTATTCTAATGAATTAATTGTTTATGACACTTTAATAGCACATATAAAAATCCGCTTGTCATGTGGAGTCCCTCTTGTGCCAGTGTTATATATTAGACAACTAACAGCTCAGCATGCATGTGCATCCTGCCTTTTGTACAGCTTCCCAATTCTATTAGTTGCCAGAGATTCATAACCAATGATTTGGCTGGCTGCTTCACAACAATATAGTATGTGAAATTACAAACCCTCTCCCCTGCTACTTTCCCCATTGTTTTGCTGCTATTGGAACATTAAGGAGGGAAGATTTTATTATTATTATTTATTACATTTGTATACTGCCCTTCACCCAAAGATCTCAGGGCTGGTCACAGCATAAAATACAGAATACAACCACAAAGGCTTATCACATTATGAAGAAAGTGAAGGGGTGACGGCAGAGGGAGAGACCCCTGTTAGCTTATTTGGCTCACAGTCTAAAATAGGCATCCCAAAACTCGGCCCTCTAGATGTTTTGGGACTACAGCTCCCATCATCCCTAGCTAACAGGACCAGTGGTCAGGGACGATGGGAATTGTAGTCCCAAAACAGCTGGAGGGCCGAGTTTGGGGGTGCCTGGTCTAAAATGACTGAGTGCACTACTGACCAGAATCCTTTAACCTCCAAATTCCCCCAGCTTTTCCTATCCACTCTCTTCTCACCACACAGACCTTTCTCTTTGAGGTTTCTCCTGAAACATTCATTGACCTCTCTTCCTCATTCTATTATCCCCTTATATAACTTTGTTCTCTTTTTTTCTGATACTTTCATGCTTCTTTCTTCCAGGATATGCATCTAATCTCCTGCTTGCTTGCTTGCTCATTCATTCATTCATTTCTTTATGGAATTTACCCCCTGTCAACATGACTTAAAAAATAAATACTTCATGGTGGGTTGGGTCTTAGGTGCCCTACCACTTGCATCCTATCTCAACTCTCAGGACTTTGTTCTTCTTCCTGTCCACGCTGTACCCCGGCCCACATTCCTGCTGCCTGCTACCAATGCCACTTGTCAACACAAATATAGACTTGAGTTATGAGTTGTCCTCAAGGCCAAACATTCACATGACTACTTTGTTAGGGGCAAACAATTCAGCCCTGAATTCAATGTTGAATATGTTTCATGCACCTTCTCATCCTCCCCATAAAGTTGCACCAAACTACGACTTTGATCAGGTTGGTTTTTCTATACCTTACTAAAGGCCTAGAACATGAGGCATTAGATTTTTCTGATAAGGAAAGGAGGAAGGAAAGAGTACTAGATTTAAAAGAAAAATCTGGACTCAAGCTTAGTTTATCCAAATTCCTAGTAAATCTCAATTTCAGTAAAAAGCTGCACTTTTTGGTAAGAAGGAAAGGTGAGGAAAGCATTATTATATATATATATCAGTTTAAAAAAATCAGTTATCAAAAATCTTATTGTGTAGGTGAAGTATTAGTTCCCTTTGATATGCATTAGTATGATCAAACACAGATCCATTTAACTTCAATCACATATGCATTGACTTGGCATTTTATTGGTTTAGAGAGTTGCATCAATGCAGGCCTCACTTTTATTGGTTAATGCCTCAGTAAACAAAACTAGTTGTAGTGAATGAAGAGTGGAATTCTCAGATGCATGAGATGAATACATGGAGTAAGAATTCATTTACTTAAAAATTGATTTAAGTCTTGATAAGGTTTGTTTCCTGAACGTCTTTACTACAGCTAAATTATAAAGTTCTCTAGCTTGTGGTCTCCAGGACTGCAGCTGAAAATTCTCATGGCCGTGCAGAGATATAACCAAGGAACCATGTTTAGGATTTTGAATCAATAGTCAAATAGTGGATCTTATTCTGATTGCCAACATGGGGGAGTTTGAAAAACAGATTTGCTATTAAAAAAAAATCAAAGAGGAAAAATAGCAACTGACTGGGGTAGCACAAGCTTTGGGTTTTTCCTATAGCAGCCCATTGAATTGTAGCCTCGGATTCAACAGCAACAGCACCATCTGTGCTGTGCATACAAAATATATGGAAGAGACCTTCACTTTTGTTGAACTGCACATTTTACTCAATCCAGTGTTCATACAGCTGCAGGTACATTGGCACGTGAGCACCTGACCTAATGCATAGTCAAGTGGAATGAAGGGCATCCAATGAACATTTCTTCCTCTTAGCGATTCACTGTCTCAACAAAAGGATGGCTGCTCTAGACACATGTAAACTGCTTCAGCGTTCAGTACAGCAGTCAAGTCTTGTGGCTCCTCCTACTCCTTGAGAGGAGGGCTGCCTGTATGATTTGGAAGCTCTGGCAAAAAGCCTGAGCTCATTGATTACAGATCACTGTTAATAAAGAGCATTTGTAATGCAGCAGTGGCGCTACAATCTCCACACGCCAGTTCATGATGGTCCTTCAGTCTCCACAATTAAGTCGTCCAGCAGGCATGCCCCCTGTTGCAGCTGCTCTGTCAATCTCATTTTGCAGTACAAATGATCTTAGACCCAGTGTTTGACATGGGGTTTTAACACCAAAGAAGGCAATTCTGCAACTTCAAATGAGCCTAATTGGCTGTGCGCTCAGGCGTTCACTCAAGCTGCTTCAGTCCATCAGAGAAAGATTTCCAACTAATTGAACAGCTCAGAAGAAAAAGAACCAAGGAAATCACAATGCTCTGAACCAGTGGAGAGGGGTCTTTTTCATGATTAAAAAATAACAACACACCTTCAAAATAATGCGAGGGGAACCAGCCACCTGTCATTCTAGACATAAATCTTCTTGATAAAGACACTTTCAGAGGGGGAAAAGCAGTTGCTGATATTAATTAGTTAGCTCCACAGGTACATATGCATTTAAAAAATAACAATAAAAGAGAATAATTTCGCTTAAATAAATGCTTGGTTTGAGTTGGAATGCTTCGAAACAGCAAAAAATGCTTCAAAACATCTCATTTGAGATGTCTTGTATGGGTGGCGAATTGCTCACATGTTCTCGAATTAATGGAAGTAGATCCCATGGAAGAAAATATTTGGTCCGGTTTTGAGTGTTCTTTCAATATAATTAATTTCATTTCAATAAATTCATTTTGTAAAATATAACAACAACAACAACAACAACAACAACAACAACAACAACAACAACAACAACAACAACAACATATCTGGATATCTCATCTTACAGTTGGTAGGGGGTTTTCAGGGAGTGGGGAACAATACACACTGCTTATGCCGCCCCCTGTTGCTGCCACATACTTATTTCTCCCAAATAACAGAACAGCATACTTGGAGCATTTGGAAAAGAAGAAAAATGTTGCCTGGAAGCAATCTATTGCATCTCAATAGCCAAAATGGGGATTCTATAGTGGGAAGCATTTCAGTTTGCAAATCGCATATTTGCAAAGTAGTTTATACTAAATTGCATTCAGTGTTTTAAAAAACAAGTCAGTGGTTATACCCAGTAGTAGACGATGTGCTGGGGTACTGTTGCTCATTACCTCTGGTTGGTCATGTTGCCACTGCTTACTGTGAAGTAGGGAGGGAGGGGCTGGGCAACAGCCAGATCAGCATGGTGCAAACATGGCAGGAGTCGTGGGTTGGTTCTACCATTGCATTTGCACCATGCTGGCCTTGTCAGTGCCTTGTCCCTCCCTCTCAGTACACAGCAGTGACATGACAGTGGCAGTGCCCCCACTCACCATGTCATCTGCTACTAGTTATACCCACTGGTGGACCTTCCTATGAGTTGAACTCTGCTCATGGGAAACCTGGAACTAACCCACTATATTAGTGGTGGGAAGGTTAATATTTTCCCCTTGCTTTTGCTTTGTGAAGGATGTTCCTGCTGTACTTTCTGTTTTTATTGCAATGCCATTGGAGCTTTATTTTTTATTTGGTAACTGATGGGTTTAACTTTGAAGTTTGCCACTTTGTAAATTGAAAAAACAACTACTTTGTACTTGAAAAATTAGTTGTATAGGCTTTAAATGACTGAATGGGAAAGTGACTGGACCAAGCGCTCTCCAGTCAGGTCTGTTTACCAGCTGATCTTTCAGAAATCATGCAGAGTTATATGTAGTTTCCACTGGTACTTGTGTGCAATGAAACAACACACAGCTTGCAGCACTAAACTTCAGGCATGTAGTCAGGCATGCTTGCTTAAATGCCACTAATTTCAAAGAGACTTAAAATTGCATAAGCAAGTGCAGGACTGCAACCTTGGTGTTTAATTTTCATGCACTGGAAGTATATGCACAGCCACAATGCAGTGTTAAGGTTATAACTGCAGTGAGGCTCATTTTGATTAGTACACTGTATTCCATGGCTGACAGTAATACGGGTGGCAATGTTTCATAAAATAATATGAATGATTTCACTGTCACACATCTAAGTGAATGGAGTTTGTACTATGTAGTGGCTGTAGGCCTTCAGGGAAAAACTCCTTCATTTCCACTGACCATGCCACAGAAGCACTGAGTGTTTCACAGAGCTGCTATACATTTCTACAGTGGGGATAGAACCCCATCTATTCTGATAGAGAAGAAACTAGAAATGAAAGAACATGCTTATCACAAGGACTCCCTAAAGTGCCCAAGCACCTAATAGGATAAACCTTAACTGTGTGGTAAAGTCTACCACAGGGCTGAGGAACCTCAGATGTGGTTCTGCAGGCCGCAATATCTGGTTCATTATCTGACTCTTCCTGGATCACATCTATTATCCTCAGGCCACAGCCCATAGAAATTTATCCATGAGGGAATGTTACCATTGGACTGAGAAAGGTTCTTGACTCCTGGTCTAGCACCACAGTTGAATAATGGCCTCCTCACTAAGATGTTACTAAAGAAGGTAAGCTACTGCCCGCTGGGATCTAAACGGCTGCATTGGGATGTCTACCTATGAAGATGGGCTATTGAACTTTTCTCCCTCTGATTGCATCAGGCTACTCAGTAAACCAGTCCTAAAATTCAAGCCTGGCCTCCAAGGCAGTGTGATGTTTGTAACTTGAATAGGAAACTGGAGGGCTGGGGGCCTCCAATGAACCTGCATAAGCACTTGCACGTGCCATTTGGCCACTGTGTTTTTATAAACTGAAGCAACAACAAAAATGGAGCATTTCTCAGATAGGGTCACTTCATGGATACCATTTGATACTGGCTCCACACTCAGCTGTTTCAGCCCCACCATGTCCTGCAACTTCAACCAAGCATTCTGGGGGCAGAAGCGCATGTGTGGAAATGGCACGTGGGGAGCTAATCCATGTGGGGAGCTGGCAAGCATGGAACAGATCAGCAGATGGAGCAGCTGCTCTGCCAAGGCAGTTTCAAGTGTCCCCCATGTGGTAGCACTGAGGAGCGGCTATTGTCTGAGCTTTCAAATTGGAATAGATACAAGTCCTCCAAATTTCTGAATTTAACTGTATCACTGGTATTAAGATCGCCAATTCTTTAAATAACACTATATGAATGTATAGTCCTCTTATTTCTAGCTTTCCTGATCCATTATCCATGCAGTATTAATAGAAAAAGCATGTGATGACCATCAGGCATTGATCAGCAATTAAATGTTATGACAGCCATACATGTCTGCTCTCCCTTTCCTTCTATTCAGTTTATCTTTATTTATCATCTCTCTTTTGCTAACAATATAGTTTCTATAGCAACAGCCATTGGCTGTCGAAATAATGAAAGCCACAGCAAGATCTCCTGCAGTGAAATCCCTCATGCTGACAAACCCAGCTTCTATTATCTTTGTCCAGTGTTTTTCATTACCTACCAGAATGACCCATTTATCAGGATTTACAAGATATCAACTAATTACTTCTGAAATAAATAGACTAATGGAAACAAGGCCACCGGCTTTTCTTATACCTAAACGCAAAACCTCTGCATGGTGTATATCTGCCTTAAAGCATGAAGCAATCATTTGTCTTTTCTTAGTGCCAGAAGCTAAATCAATAGATCCATTACAAACAATTGACCATCCTCAATAAAAAAAAACACACACCTTGTAATCACAGTAGAAGACAGCATGGTATCCTCCAGATGTTGGTGGACTACAACTCCCGCCATCCCTGACCATTAACTCTGAGGCTGATGGGAGTTGTAGTCCAACAACTTCTGAAGGGCACCACATAGGCTTTGCCTGGAGTGGAATAAGAGAACCATTTGCCAGCTGGTAGCCTACCACATTGTATTTGTAAACTAGCTCTTTGTATTGACATATTTTACTGTATGTCAGGATCTGCTCAAAAATCTGTAGGAAGGAGAAGGGTGAGAAATTCTTCTCACCACTTGACAGGGCAATACAGGAGACATCCTCTCCAGCTATATGCAGACTTGGCAAATGCTCATATGTATTCACCTTGAAACTGCTGCTTTATTACTTCAGAAAAGTCAAGTCATGAAAATCTCCCATTGAATATGCTTCTATGTTTGTGTAACTTGTCTTCTATGAGAAATGACTAGCACATTCTAAACTGTACAAGCAATTGTCCAGAATAAATAAGTAGGGTAAAAATGAAACGCATTGTAATTTAGTTTCTCTCTTCTTGATCTGGGCAATTTTAGCGCAACTTGCATTCATTTTCAAGAGCTGCATGTGACAGTGTTGGCAATTACATTGAAAATTAAAAAGGAAATAAATGTGCCCCTTTGGCCACTACTTCTGACAGTTGTTCCACTGACAGACCTTTCAGCTAATTAGCTCCAGCCAATCTCTCTTTAGGAAAGTGTTGTAAATTTCCCCAAGACTATAGCACACCTAGAATTTTGAAGTGGCTTCATCCCATAATATTATATGCACTCCTTTATCTTGGTAAACGTGTACACTACACATAGCTTCAGTTTGAAGTATTACAGCTGTGGGAATGTTTTTAAAAAGAATATGGATGAAAGTTTTATTTTGAAGTAGTGGTGATATTATTCATCATGCTGTAAATGAAATAAAGCATTACATTGTTACCAACTTTAATTAATGCTTGAAAGAGGGGTTTTTTCTCCTACAGCTTTGAGGGCACCTTTGTATTCTGTTATTTTATTTCCTTAATCACTACCATCTATCATTTATTCTTGTTTCATACTATTTATATATATATAACCTGATGAATGATTTTTGGTGTTTAAAGAATCTAGAATTTTTTATGAGTATTTTCATGGAAGGTTGTCCAGTTTGTATATTTGACTGCAAAATTTATGGTTGCTAGTGGTAGCTTTTATATATCATCCATATAAATGATTTGTTTTCTTGATGCCAAGTAAAATTTAGCCTAGGCTTTGGGCAGGAAACCTTGTTCAGTAAGGTTGAGTGAGCTGTTCAATGAATCTAGAACTTTGTGTTGAAACTTGTACTTTTTGTGCTGCTGTCAATTCCACATTAACTGTCTGGTCATTGTCATTTTTCATTCATCTTTTATATTTAGGTCCTCTATTTAACATTTTCCAACATATAAAAATGTAAGCTATATATGCATTTTAAAATATGGCTGCTGACATAAGAGCCATTTATGTTCAGGGCAGTGTAAGGTAGGGGAATCTGTGAGCACCAGTGTGATGTAGTGGAGAATATTTGCCTGGGATATAGGTAAAGGTAAAGGTACCCCTGCCCATACAGGCCAGTCGTGTCCGATTCTAGGGTTGTGCGCCCATCTCACTTAAGAGGCCGGGGGCCAGCGCTGTCTGGAGACACTTCTGGGTCACGTGGCTAGCGTGACGAAGCTGCTCTGGCGAGCCTGCACCAACGCAGCACATGGAACACCATTTACCTTCCCGCTATAAAGCGGTACCTATTTATCTACTTGCACTTTAAGGGTGCTTTCGAACTGCTAGGTGGGCAGGAGCTGGGACCGAATGACGGGAGCTCACCCCGCCGCAAGGATTTGAACCGCCGACCATACGATCGGCAAGTCCTAGGCGCTGAGGTTTTACCCACAGCGCCACCCGCGCCTGGGATATACCTGGATCTAAATTCTCACTCCACCCTAAAACACACTGAGGGACCCTGGATAAGTTCTTTAGCATCCAACCTTTAGCATCAAAGGGTCTGTAATGATAAACTGGGATGACCCACAGAAAGACGGGATGTAGTCATGTAGAGTTGGCAAGTTGCAGCTGATACCTTTAAATTCATTGGTGAATTGGGAAAGAAGACAGTGAGGGCTTTCCCCACCCTTTCCCCTAAGGTCCTTTTCAGCTTCCCCACTCTCCACCCTGTTAAGTATAATTGATTTAATTCACACAGAAATGAAAAATGTATGTGTATTAATGAAGGTTTAAAATGGAAAATGTCTAAATGTGTATTGCTAACATGGGGGGGGGGTGTTACACAGTAGCTTTCTAAGTGGAGCTCTTGCTGAATTGATAATTAACTAATTGTTGTTTTCTGCTACCTAACATGTAAGAGTTGTAACCTTAGATCAGGTGACAAAGGTATTGAGTTGCAAGTTCACCATCTGGAAAGGGTGGTGACTGCATAGCCTTGGGCAGGCTGGAATGTGTGTGTGAGAGAGACACTGTTTTGATTTTTGGAGTTATCTTTTATTTATAAGATGCTGAACCTGTGTTGGACAGCACAAGACATTGTTTGGATGTATCATTTGGTGTTTCTGTTTTGTTTTATAGAGGTTTGCCTGTAAAACATTGAATACTATTTTTATGGGTCTAACTCTAGACAATGCTTCATTTCCAAAAGGAGTCAGTTCTTATGCTTCCAGTCACTTCAAGCCGTGCAATATTAATATATGCAGTAGTTATGCAACCCCCTGGACTTGGCATGCCTAAGGCAGGGAGAAAACATAGGTGACCATTGCCTCAATCCCAATTCACCAGGTATAAGGCATGGGTGGCTAACCTGTAATCCTGTAATCCTTCAGATGTTGTTGGGACTACAGTTCCCATGTGTCACAGCAAACAAGGCTAATGGTCAAGAATATCCATCCCACTATAGTGTGAATCTCTGGCCACTTTAGCAGGATCTATATGACTATTAAAATAAATAAAGGGCAACACAACTGGATATTTTTGCTTTTTAAAATAAGAACAAAAAGAGGGAAGCAGTTTGCCTCGTCAGTTGTGGGAACAACATCAGTAAAGCACAAATCAAGTCTTGACTGCATTCATGGTCTCTATGTAAAAGACGCTTTTGGACTGTAATTTATTATTCTTATGTTAAAAAAAATAAGGTTTTGTGACAGCTATTACAGACTCCTCTATGTTTCCCTATTGTGGGAGTTTGCCAGTCTCTTATAACAGGCTTATCCTGTTATAAACCTGTTTAATGTATGATTTCCTTTGGTTTTTCAGTTTAAAGCAGCAATGGAGAGTTATTGGTTTGTCTCACTATTTCCCCTCTGTGAAAGTGCACCTCTCCCTGTCCATATTCCTCTTTCTCATTTTGGGGCTACATTTTGAAGACCAAAGTTTTTTATACTTACTGTAAGAAGTAGTTTGGCAAAAAGCGCTCTTTTGAAAAACACAAGGCAGTGGCATTTAGCCTGGACAAAAGCTTATTTTGCAAAGAAGTACAAAACTCGATTTGCCGTACAGTTTCATGAAAGGTTTTGCAGGATGGGGTGGGAGGATGGGCAAAATATCTGGTGCTGTATCAAATGCAATCAGATGTACAGTGATACCTCAGGTTAAAAACTTAATTCATTCCAGAAGTCTGTTCTTAACCTGAAACTGTTCTTAACCTGAAGCACCACTTTAGCTAATGGGGCCTCCTGCTGCCGCCGCACCGCCGGAGCACGATTTCTGTTCTCATCCTGAAGCAAAGTTCTTAACCCGAGGTAATATTTCTGGGTTAGCGGAGTCTGTAACCTGAAGCGTATGTAACCTGAAGCGTATGTAACCTGAGGTAACACTGTACTTCACTTGTTCTCTGTTATTTACTAAATTGTGGCTGTTCCTTAAGCAAGTTTGTATCTGAATTGTCATAAAATGGGCCTTTCCATGGTAGAATTTGGAGCAAAAATGTGGCGAACAAGTCATGTCCAGCACTGGCCCTGACATGGCTCATTCAGCAATACTGTGAATGCACTGTAATTGCACCTGGCTGCAGTACAGAGTACCTGATTTGAAAACAACTCAGAAAACCCTATCAGTGGAATATATATTGAAAGGGCCACCATATCCAGTACAACTGTATAATTTGATTTTGGGACTCGGCTCCAGTTTTGTCCAAAATACTTTCTATTGACCCCAGCACAGAACTTGCTTTGTGATTTCTGGTGATGCAAATAAATGAATAGTTTTTGACATGTCTTACAGCTATCTACTAATTGCCATTCAGAATGCCTAGACACACCAAGCTTCTAGAGATGAGCTACAAGGATACACAAAACTTCTTGAGCATATGTGATTCCTGTCTGAAGCAAGTGGGGAAAGTGTAACTGAGTATATGTGTATACGTACAGGACAGGTCATAGCATGGGAGGAAACAGAACTCACTGGTAGAGCACAGGTTCTGCATGTATAAGGACCCATATTCAAATCCTGCCAAATCCATTAATTGTCAGATTCCAAGAGCAGAATTATCCTTGAGATGATCCTAAAACAAAACGCAAAATGGCCGAACTGTTTCATTCCTTCACAGTTGCTCTGCATATGTGATTTTTCCCCTGCTGGTCATAATGTCAAACTATATGCACTGTGGTGGGTAATTAAAATTGCACCCACCATTGCATTATATTGCTCTTTTATTGGCTTATGCCATTGCACTACCCAGTAAGTAAATCCACCTTTCTGTATGTGCAATGCTAATTGGAAGATATATTTTCATGGTGGACTTCTGAAATCCAGTTGCTAAGGCTTAAATATTTTCATACCCATTTAAATAGTTGACTTGGTTAATCTCTTAGAGCTCTGATTTATTTGTGGAAACGTCTTCATGCACATTGCATTTTGAAATATTGACTGTATTGAAGAGTGCAACTTTAAAAGAAAATGGCAATGGGTTATCCTTTCCCTATAAATTTCCTTTCTCTCTCCCCCATCACTTTGTTCAGAGCATCATGTGAAAGAAAGGGTCTGCATTTGGCATTACAATTTTTCTCAAATCTCCTTGACATTCTTGGGATGATAGGTTCCCAAAGAATACATATTTGCTAGTCTTCCTAATGCCTTTCCCCCCTCAGCAGGGAATTAATCTGAATAAGGAGCTGTGATTTTTAGTTCTATATATGTTATAAAGGAATAGATAATGATCCTAAGCAGAATGCAACATTAAACTGCAGCGGTTATTCAGCTCAAAGACGGAGTGGGTTCCTTTCTGTCTCCTTTATTTATTGCTTCTGAAGAAATATCCTTAGAAGAATTTGGCCCTGCTCCAAAAGAGTACATGCCCACTACCCAGAATCTAAGACCTTGCGGAAATATCCCTTTTAAAAAAGGAAATAAAGCTGGAATATCATTGAGCAGCTGATTAACAGAGATGAGGGAGTCAGGGGCACTACATTCCACCCTCAGTCTCTCATGTCCCTCAGTGACAATTTAGGGTGTTCTTTTAAAAAGGGCTATCAAAACAAAATCACAGCAGCTGGATTGGGGATCTCACATAACTTTGTGACCATTTGCTCGGGCAATTGGCTGGAAGCAAAAGCAGGATATTTGCATGCCTTTCATTTACTTAATTCATAATTCTTGTTTCATATTTTCCTATAATTCACCTTTCTGAGGACCAGAAGTATATTTTTGCTCACACAAACTGTCCCGTCCCCCCCATGAATGCACTGTGCCTACCATCTGGCAGTAACGTTGCATACACTAGTATGTATGCAACTGTGAATAATAAGACACATAAATAAAATTACTCTGTTTTGTTAATCACAGTTATATGCACACACCCACACAGCTAAATAAGGGAACTCATTTAAGAAAAACTCTCACTTTTTGAAATAGGGAATAACCAGAGCACAATATTTTACCTCACCCCCCCTCCAGCCTTTTGACTGTATAAATAACCCTTTGCACTTCAAGGGTCGTTAAATTACGACAGTTTATAATACAATTATAGTCAGCAGGCTGGTCTTTGGGCTGCTTGGTAATTTGCTTGTTAATATATTAGCACAATGCATTGATCAAGTGGCTAATCCAATCACACGCTTCCTATTGATCCGTTATTGAGCACGTTGCCCGTGATCACTATTTTTCTCTTTTTTGCTTAGGCTCAGTCAATAGCAAATGCCAAATAGGTTCTCTCACACCTAATTAGCTTATGAAATAAGCCAAACATTTTCGTTTGCCCTGAAGGCTGGAATCAATGGAACACTTTTAGACCTGAATTCAGATGATTTTTTCATCAACTCCCCCTCCCCCCCCCCCGCTTTTCTGCCGGCACTCAGGTTCACATTGAAATGAACACTTTTGAAAACTTTCTAATTTGAAGACATCTGAAAAGCAGCTGCCATGTCTGAAATGCTGGAACAGCTGTAAACAATCAATCACAATGGTGAGGAATTCTGGTCTGTACATTGGCATGTGGTCTGTCAGACTCCCAAAAAAATAGAGACATAAAAGATCAAGAGGTCAGAGGTACCCAAGTCAATGAAATAGAACATAGGCTATATTTCATCTAAAAGGGACCTAATCATGCAGAGCTTTATCCTTCAAAATGTTCTCTTTACAGGAAGGATGTTCCATTCTCTTATTTGTTCCTGCTCACAACTAAGAATTGGTGAAGATATGGCTACAGGCACCTCATACTGCTTCTGTCCCATGGATGCTAGCTCAGTATTAGGGGATGGAAACATATATTGGAGGTGCAGGATTTGTCTGAACATAAGCCACAGTTGTGCAACCTGCAGCTCTTCCCTGAAGTTCACCGAACGCCGGGTCCCCCACCCCAGCCCCTAATATTGCTTCCCCCCCCCTTTCACTTCCCTCAGTAATTCAAGCACAATTTACATGTGGAGGAAAGATTGTCATAAGCACATTCTAGTTATGGATGGAAATCGTTATACAGATAAGGGACAAACAGTGGCTAAGATGTAACACTGACTTATTCTTCATTATATGACTAACTGAAATGGCTCACTGTGTGTTTTTTCAGGGATATTTTTAGCAGTGTTCAAAAATGCTTTGCCTTCTTTTTTGTTAATATCTGCAAAAATGTTTACCTGCTCATATACACTGCCCTGTCTTGTGCTCCCCACCCCAACTGATGCCATTTGGCCTCAATGACATTACATCATCACATAATCAAAGCTGAGGGGCTACACAGCTTAGTGACATCATCCTGTCCATTGTATGGTCCCTGAGGGTCTCAGATTATCCATATGGCTAAGCTGAAGAAAGAAGGAAGATTTTGGTAAGTGAAACAATTGCACTGAACAGGATAAAAAAAGTAGATGTTATCACAGTCAAAGCATTTCCCCACCACCAACTTGCCTGAATTTTGAAATGCGAGAATATTCACCATTTCCATAGAATCCCTTAGTATGCCATAAAAATGATCTAGTCATGGGAGGGGGGGGGAATAGACTTTGGGGGGAAAAGGGGGAAAATGTTTCCAGAAAGAGAAACACATTCTGGTGTTAAATCTCTTTCTAAATCACAGAATTCTCATTGGTTTTATACACCAGGCCTGTATGCTATAACTACCATAATGTACGGTGCATACAAGGATACAGTGAAAGTGGATGCTAGGTCTTCCATAATGCTTGGCAGTGGTACAGTTGGAAGCAAGATGGGGAGTGGAAAAAATGATGGTTTATGTGGAGGTTAGGAATGGCAGGGAGACAGCAACAGATTTGACATGCAGATTATGGATGCCTCCACTACGCTGGAGCAATGGGCTCTTACTCATGCAGGGCACAGATAACCCCCTGTTGTGCTAGTGTAGTTCTGAACTGTGGTTCCAGCTGTCCATCTTTCAGGACAATTTTTTCCCCTTTGTGCGCATTCATGGTTTGAATTGATATTTTTCCATTTAGCAAGGGGTCTTCTAGGAGCAGAACAATAACACACTAATAGTAGCTGAGATTAGTTCATTTAAAAAAAGCAAGCAAGCAAAATCTTTAGTTTCCTTGCTTCAGGTTGTTACTTGTCAGAACTATTGTACGCTGCTAAATGACATTTTTTGCTTGAATCAATTTTTCCCCATGAGCTTGCTTAGATTATTAAGATTTCCATTTCCCTTGTTATCACACTTACAGTAACAACTGAATACAAGCCAGGAACCATTTGTGTATGCATTGGTAGACCGGTGAGGTCAAACCATTACTAAAATAATTTGATTACTTGTTTTGCAAAACATACATGTTCAGATGGAAAAAATAAGGATTGTGATGTTTCAGGTCAAGTTTTGCCGTTTCTTGTTATTCTAGATATTACTGCTAAAAGCACAGGACATTGTATAACAGGCTATGCAAAATGCTACTACAAGCAAATAAACAACAACAGCTGTGAGAGCCAGTGTGGTGTAGTGGTTAAGAGCGGTAGTCACGTAATCTGGGTAACCGGGTTCGCGTCTCCGCTCCTCCACATGCAGCTGCTGGGTCACCTTGGGCCAGTCACGCTTCTCTGAAGTCTCTCAGCCCCACTCACCTCACAGAGTGTTTGTTGTGGGGGAGGAAGGGAAAGGAGATTGTTAGCCGCTTTGAGACTCCTGAAGGGGAGTGAAAGGCGGGATATCAAATCCAAACTCTTCTTCTTCTGCTGCTGCTGCTGCTGCTGCTACTACTACAAAAGCATCTATGTTGCAAATGTATAGCCACTTACTGGGTGTCTATCTCATTGAACTCAATGCAATCCTATACATGTCTACTCGGAAGCAAGTGCCGTTTAATTTACTGGGACTTACTCCCAAGTAAGTGGGCATAGGTTTTCAGCTGTGGTCAGTTGATGTGTTTACTGGTAATTAAGAGAAAAATAGGAGAAGGCCAAGATGATGGTTTCTTCCCCTATCCCCACCCCCATCCCATTCCCACATATGGAAACTGATTGGACTTGTTCTTGAATCTTATTTTCAACTGTGTCCTCCACTGAACCTGAAAGATTCTTAGTCAGTCTTTGGAGGTGCTGGACAGGTGAAACTGGTACCCCATTCTGCCTAATGTTAGGGTGAGTCCTGTAAGCAGGTCCAACTGCTTTTGGTGGGATTAACTCCCCGGTAAATGCGCAAAGGATTGCAGGCTAATTTATGAAATACCTTTGGACTTGAATACTCAAGAAAAATACTTGCAATTATTTTTTAATAGAGTAACTTCTAACACTGAAGACAGCAGGTTATCTTTGAAAAAACTTTTATCCTTCTCTCACACAGAGGAGGAATGCCTCTTCTAAGATTATGGGGAAATTTCTAATGCATTTCCGACCACAAAATTTTGACACCCCCCCCCACAGCCAATAAAAAAGGCATGTAACCCCTGGAAGGATGCCTGGGGAGATGGAATGTAGCCCTTGGGCTACAAAATATTCCCTCCCTTGCCATCGTTGACAGTCAATCCTTGGCATCTCCAGGCAGGGCTGTGAAAGACTCCTGTCTGAGAGCTTTTGCCAGTCAGAGCAAAGCAGCCCTTCCTAAACTGGCACCTTGCAGATGTTGTGCTGCAATTCCCATCAACCCCAGCCTATATGATCAATGGCCAAGGATGATGGGAGTCATAATACAACTGAAGGACATCAGACTAAGGAAGGCTGCAGCAGACAGCAACTTGAAGGGTGCCAACTTGAATAAAAGGGGGGGGCAGGTAAGCAATGCTCCACATAATCGATCTCAAAATGTGGCACATGCACACTATTTGAATGGCAATGCTCATCAACTGGGGGAGGGGACTGGCCCCCTCATATATTTTATGGGGGGGGGGGCGAAGGGACCTCAAGCCCTAGGAGCTGGCTCCTATGGACAGTACAGTAGCCTGACTTGATAAAAAAAAACTGCTCTCCAAATTACTGCCTCAAAGTGCTTCTTGGGCAAAGGGAAATCAGGAAAATTGTTTGGATTTCTAATTAAGCAACCCGCTTCCATTTTTAAACCAGCAGCCTCGATTTCTAACAACTAATTTCAAGCCACACCCTTTGAAAAATGTAACAAGAGGTCATTCTAGCTGGCTGCAAAGCAGGGCATTTTTCCTCTCTCGTCTCCTTGCCCACCGCTCTCCCCTTCCACTCCAGAGGGAAGCTAAAAATGATCACACAATTCTCAAATGTTATTTGCAGAAGGTGGGAAGGAGAGGAATAAAGGGAGGAGGGAGCTCTCAGGGGTACTGAATGCTTGTTGCTCTATTGAGGAGCAGAGGCTGAGCTCTGTGGCAGCTCAAACAGCCTGTGAGGCAAGCGGCCCGGCCAGGGATCCCTGCAGCGTCCCACGTCCCTGCTCAGACTGCCAAGCAGCAGCCCGTCGGTCTGGTCATGGCGAATGCAGCAGCTGACAAAACAACCTGTGCGGCGGCTGCATTTGGAGTCCAGCTGAACGGAAAAGGGAACGCTGTCAATCAATACTCACACATGTACAGTGTGAAACATAATCGCCGGGTGGCTTTTTCTGTTTTCTTTTTTTCCAAAGCAGCCATGCTTTATGATTGAAGCTTGTCAATTGCTGTTTACTTTTTTTTTCTGCCCAAAGTGAGGCCAATTGTCTGAAAGACCAGAGGAAGATGCATACATGCATGCAAAAGGAATATCCTTGGTCACTTTGCACCACTGGCCAGTTAGAGCCAGTAAGCATACTCTGCTGTGGGAATTGGCTCTCACATTGCGAAAACCCTCTGGTAAAGGCCAGCGTAAACATTACACTCAGTGCACCATAGAGTAGGGTAACTCTCTAGAAATAAAGTATCTGTTATGGACAGTGAAACACCATTCTTTCCTTTGGAAATATCCGAAGTTAAGAGTAAAGCGGCTATGTTTTACTCATCCCACAGTAAACACATTACCAGGAGAAATTTCTGAGAACCCCTCCAACCTCACCTTTCCTCTGCTTTCTGCTAACCCTTTCATACTCCATCCCCATTACTCTCTTTTTCTCCATCTCACAAACTTTGTCCTCTACTAATAATAGTCTGCTCAATATGAGGGGATAGAAGTCTGTTGTTGTTGTTTAGTCGTTTAGTCGTGTCCGACCCTTCGTGACCCAGGCACTCCAGGCACTCCTGTCTTCCACTGCCTCCCACAGTTTGGTTAAACTCATGCTGGTAGCTTCAAGAACACTGTCCAGCCATCTTGTCCTCTGTCATCCCCTTCTCCTTGTCTATTAAAACCATCCATTTAAATTTGCATTTCTGCTGGTTGTAAGGCATTCAATAAAAAGAAGATATCAGACCCTTTGTTCTGAAAAGTCCTAACTTTTTCTTTCTTTTTCCCTTTGAATTCAGTCTCTCATGCTGGGTCAGTACTCATGAAAATATTTCCTTGCCTTTCCCCCCCCTCCTTTCTTTTTTTAGTGAGGTGAGTTTCATAAAACCTTTTATGGTTAGGCTTTTATGTTGCTCTGGCTTCCATATTTCATGTTAAGGTTTATATTATTTGTAAGTCGCTTTGGTATAGCAAAATACACTAAATATTAATAAAATAATGTTTATATGTATTTTCCCTTCTCTGGACTAAACTCACTGTTTAAGTCCTGTTTATCTGGATCCTTAAAAGATTCAGGAGATAGCCCTCCCCTGTTGTCTTAGATCTATTATAACCAGTGTTTTTCTTGGGTGCTGCATACCCATGAGTACCCCCAGAAAAGAAGCCCACAAGAACACTGAAAGAGTCCTGCTGAGTGAGCCTGAAGTTGTAGCCACCTCTGGTAGGCGGTGTGGATGGGGCTCCATTGCTCTCCTGGCTTCCCAACCCAGCAGGTTTCCAGCCTTTCCTGAGAGAGAGGCAGGGGAGTTCTGCACAGTCTGGGGTGTGGGAGAAGGAGTGCTAGTTTGGCTCCATCATACCACAGTCACTGAGCTCTCCACACTTCACACCTCCCTTCCCTCTCTTGGTAAGCAACACCTCACTGGCCACTAGGTCTACCTAGTTTAGCAGCCCACAGTGTTTCCTACAGTGACCACAGGGAGGGAAGCCCACAGGGAGAGCATAAAGGCAATAGCTCTCTCCCAGTATTCGGTCACATAGTGTCCATAGTGGAGTCTGTAACCTGAAGCGTGTGTAACCTGAATCGTATGTAACCCAAGGTACCACTGTATTTCCCACTGTTTTATATTCTATATTTAATCTTGTATTTAATGTATAATACTGTGTTTTGGGTATTTTGTTTTCTTCCCTCCTTCTCAAATGGTTATTGACAAAATAAATAAATACAGTTTATTAAGGGTGCTGGTACTTGTAGATGTTTGAGGTCAGCATGCTTAACAAACTACAGTTCCCAGGATTATTTGGGGGAAACCATGACTGTTAAAGTGCCATAGGAGCACTTTAAATGTACAGTATGGTGTGGATATGGCTTGCAGCCATCAGTGTACCTCTTCCCCTGCACATCTTCCAATGTCAGCATCTTTCAGCGATGCCCTTTTATGTACGACAGCCAGAAAAATTTCCACTTAGATTTGGAGGTACTTGGTCTTGTTCACAGTTTTCTTTTCCTTTTATTCTTGGCCACATGCACTTTTGTTGCATGCAGGCTCTGTTTAGTCAGAAGGTAATTTGAAATGGGCATATACTTAAAATAATTATATGTTAATGACCACTGCTTTCCCTCACAACCGGCTGGAAAACACGGCATTCTTACTGGGAATGAGTTTCTGCTTCTGAAGATTCATTCCAATATACCTTCCCAGCTTCTTGGAACTGGTTAGAGCACGTACAAGTTAAAGGTACCATTCTTCACAATTAGTACTTCATAAAAAAAATAAAAATCATAGAGATTAGCAGACATCAAAGGGCAAGGACCACATCAGCCAGAGATCTTTTGAGCTTATCTGAACATGCCAAACAAATTTCCAGAATTGTTAAGTGCATAAAATTCTTAGATAAGCTTTATGTATGCCATATACTTCAAAACAGCTGACATGAAACTCCACCGTCCTTTGATCAAATACCTTGGAAATATGCCTTAATGCACTGACAGTCTGGGGTAATAATACCTCACTTATTCTAATGTGTAGTTAACTTTCAAAATCATATGCAGATTTTAAAGATAAAAATGGATTTATTTATTTATTTATTTTACCTTTTCTTTTCACTTTGACTAATGCTGAGATACAGGTGCACTACAGTTTGGCATGAGTCAATCCCCCACCAGCAGCTTAGGAAGTGAATGTTCTAATAACTTTGCTCCGTAGAACGTGTGTGGCTCATTTCAGATAAGGTCCTTGCACCATTTCCATTCACAATCTTGGAGCCTAAGCTGGTGCAGATTTACTTGGAACATAGTTCCCCTGAGTTCAATGAGATTTACTCACATCTTGAGTGGCATGCATAAAAATGTTTTAAATAAATAAATAAATTTAGTAGACGCCTAACTGAAGCAATCAGTTCTAAACTATTTACCACCTTGACAGTATTATTTACACTGTATATGCATGGAATATTTCTGGTGTGTGTGTGTGTGTGTGTGTGTGAATTGGGAATTGTGTGTTATTTGTATTTTTAGAGACTCAAGAATAAAGTTAAGTGGGGTGGGACTAGAAACTGCTAGGGTAGAACTGGGCAAGCATGTATCCACAGGGCTGGAGCTACTGAACTCATAAGAATGGCTGGATCAGAGCAACTTGTTAAGAGAATGAAAGGTTTTTATGGATGCGGATGGTGTTCAGCTATACATTTTTGACCTGATTCAGCAAAAGTTCATAGTGTCCAAGACCCTTAAAGTAATAGGGCTTACATTCTTTTATTTATTTATTTATTACATTTATATACCACTTTTACCTCCAATCTCAAAGTGACATACATGGTTCTTCCCTCCTCATTTTATCCTCAACTGTGAGGTAAGTTAGGCTAGGAGACCGAAAGTCACCCAGTGAACTTCATGCCGAATCAGGCTTGCAGACCCTCCAAATGTCCCTATTTTCCAGGAACATCCCTGATTTAGAGAAGCCATCCCAGTTTCTGATTTGATTCTGGAATGTCTCACTTTTCCTTGGGATGTCCCTATTTTCATTAGAGAAATGTTGGAGGGTATAGAGTTATCTGACCCCTGAGCCACCTGAAGGCAATCCTGTACAGTCATACCTCGGGTTAAATATGCTTCAGGTTGAGTGTTTTCAGGTTACGCTCCACGGTGACCCGGAAGTAACGGAACGTGTTACTTCTGGGTTTTGCCGCTCACACATGTGCAGACCCCCAAAATGACGTCATGCGCATGTACGGAAGTGGTGAATCCCGACCTGCGCATGCGCAGACACGCAGACGTGGGTTGCATTCGCTTCCGGATGTGAACGGGGCTCCGGGACGGATCCCATTCGCATCCAGAGGTACCACTGTATAGGGAAGTTTATTTAATGTTTAATGTTTTATTATGTTTTTATATATGTTGGAAGCTGCCCAGAGTGGCTGGGGCAACCCAGTAAGATGTGTGGGGTATACATAGGAAGATTGTCATTATGGAATGGGATGTCCCTATTTTCATCAGAGAAATGTTGGAGGGTATGCACTTGTGCATGGATTCCATGATATATGGGGCTTGAACGTGGTTTCTGCACTTTCCTGCTTTAGTTTTAAAATGTGATTACTGCTGGGAGAACCAGCAGCATCAACCATTCTTGAGCAAGTACAGGTCACAGCTATCATCTACTGCTATGTACAAGGCACTGTGGGGGATGCGGGTGGCGCTGTAGGTTAAACCACAGAGCCTAGGGCAGGGGTCTGCAACCTTTAAGACAAAAAGAGCCACTTGGACCCGTTTTCGAAGGGGAAAAAAACTGGGAGCCGCAAAACCATTGCGACATTTAAAACAAATATATCTCCGGAGCCGCGATCTAACAGTGGTCGGGAAGATGACGTCGGGACGGTGCGTGACTAACGCACGCACCGCCCTCATGCGACGTCACAGCCAGTACAGCACCCGCCACGGTGGGGAGTGTCGGGGCGCACAATGCGCCTCCTCCCCTCGCTAGTATCCGCCCTGGAGCCGCGGCAAAGGTGTAAAAGAGCCACATGCGGCTCCGGAGCCGCGGGTTGCAGACCCCTGGCCTAGGGCTTGCCAATCAGAAGGTTGGTGGTTTGAATCCCCAGGGTGAGTTCCCGTTGCTCAGTCCCTGCTCCTGCCAACCTAGCAGTTCGAAAGGATGAAGTGCAAGTAGATAAATAGGTACCACTCCGGCGGGAAGGTAAACAGCGTTTCCGTGTGCTGCTCTGGTTCGCCAGAAGCGGCTTAGTCATGCTGGCCACATGACCAGCTGTATGCCGGCTCCCTCGGCCAATAAAGCGAGATGAGCGCTGCAACCCCAGAGTCGTCCGTGAGTGGATCTAATGGTCAGGGGTCCGTTTTCCTTTACCTTTCCAAGGCACTGTGGGTTGCATACTATGTCTTCAGGCAATTAAAACTGAATTGTGGCAATGTACATAACATTCATAGCTCTCTTCTCTTTTAGACACACTTAAAGCAGGAGGCTTGAATCTTTCCCTACCCCTCTCCCATGGGCTTAGAAAACTTTGATAGCAGTGTTTATTTTTCCTAATATGATTATAGGATCCAAGCACTTTGGGAAATCTGCTTTTTTTTTTCATTTCACATTCTCCTTCCCCCCCATCCTCTCCCCCTAGATTTGTTTCCCTCTACAATTTTACTTGTTTTAAAAACATAGTACTGTATGCTATTTTGAAATAAAATGCAAATTCAAAATACATTCATTTTGAAATAAATACAAGCAACAAAAAGGAAGAATGTCACAAAACAATTGCTGCTGCTGTGCAACACTAATAAAACATCCAAATTTTTCTATCTCACAGGCTCACAATCTAATAGACATAACACAAAAGGAAAAGGAACTGGGTGGGAGGATGAAAGCAAGCATTGGAGCAGCTGGATCGGGTAAGACTGGTTTTCTTCCTTGTAGGCAGGGGGTCAGCCTCCCAGTGGCCCTTGGTGTCCTGGCAGATGACAGAAGCAGAACCAAAGGGAGGCATACTCTATCTGATTCGATAATAAACACAATACAAGCTAAAGCAACATGGCAAGACGATTAATGAAATGAAAGTGGGAAAGGAAACTCAGTGATGCAGTTCTTGATATATGATGCATAAACTTGTGGGGGCATTTAGTGTAAATCAGCCTAACTACTGATAATGTTTGGATGTGTAAGTTATATAGGCAAGTTGCAGTCAGGGTAAAAAAATGTCATTAGCAGAGACCATCTGTATAAGGCCTGCAGGAGAGTAAGGTTTGAGTGAAGTAAGGATTTTAATAAATATTTGCCTATTTTAGCAGAATTCGGAGAAACCTTACCAAGATGTGGAATTTTTATGGCATTCTATGGATGAAGTAATAACAGGGTTAATTGGATTGCTATTTGTGGCTGACAGCTCACCAGGAGGACCTGGGTCTTGTCCAGAATTTCCTTTGGAAGGCAAAACACACCACATCCAAAGTGGATAGTCAAGCTCTTTGGATTCAATTGAGTCCATGATTCACTTTCTTTCTGTATTTTTCTGTATTTATTTGGTTCTTTTAGGACATTTCTTCATTGCATTAGCCACTCTGAAATCCTTCTCCAGCATAAGATCAACATCTTAGGCTAGAATTTAAACTTTGGGAGTGGGTGGGAGGGGAGGGGAGGTAGTGGAGAATCTTTAATTTATGAAACTGAAGAAGTAGACTTATCTAAACATCTCTAGGGCTTTAATAGGGGATATCTATAATTCTCTGAATTGTATTCCTTTCACAGTGATATTTTGTAATTCCATTCTATTACCCTTGCTTAACATTAATGAGATAAAAAGATCACATTATGGCGATTGATGTTCTTCAAATTAAATGCACGTTTCCATGTACAAAGCTGCCTGCTAATTTAAAAAACATAGCATGTAACATAGACTCATGACCACGGTCATCACTCAGCTGGGATCAGATAGCATTTTTTATCTATTCATTGGATTTAACAAGGCGTGAGATGGAGGCAGAATACAAAGTGTGGCCAGATTATCCCACATCCCCCCTTTTGGCCACTCCTTGGCACTCTCAACAAGGAAACTGAGGCTTCACGTTGCCATGGCAATAAACCTCAAGGTCAAAGGGGCATATGGAAGGTCAGGCAATGACAAAGGAACATCTGAGAGGCCATCTGGATGAGTGACCTGACATAATTAGTCATTAATCCCACTCTTGGGAACAATAGAGTTTGCCGGGAATGTGTTTGGACTTTGATCGTGGTCAGGGTGATCTCAGGGGGGAAGGGGGAAGAAAGCTCTGCTCGGTAGCTAAGCAGATTACACTGGCATTCTGCTAACAAAAAGAAGAGCCCAGCAGAAGCGCCAGTGAGATATGCATTTTACATGTGCTATATTTTCCCTTCAGTTCCTACAAGGCCTCTCTCTAGAGCCATGTGTCTCTTGGATTAGTTTAAGGATAGATTCCCCCCCCTTTTTTTTTTTTTACAGTGTTCAATGAAAAGAGAGCAATAGTTTACTTAAAATTCTCAGGCAACAGATGGGAAGAGAACCAAAGAGCCAAAACCAAGCCAGGCAGCTTGGTTTACAGGTGTCAATATTTACTAAGCAGACTTTGCCAGGATCCCTTTTGGGGGAGAAAAGGAGAGAATAGTTAATCAGTAAAACAATAGCAATCAGTCCTGTTGTCTGTTTTAAACCAAACGGTTAGAATTAAAAGATGACTGAGTGGATGGCAAGAGCCAGCCGTCAGCATCTGTCTTTTCCTCCCTCTCTCATCTGCCACCCCCCCCCCCGCCCTCTGCCCCATCCTCCTTCCCTTTCATTCCCCCTCCCTTTGCATGTCATGTTTTATTATGCAGACCTAGGCTTTGATCAGAAGATAACCTTCACGTGTAGCCAGGGTTTCTTCTGCGGGAAAAGTTGGTGATGTGTCGTGATGGATCACCTACATTTTTGTAGGATGTGAACATGATAATGGACTGTGTTAAATTTATAGGCACTGCTTAGGCCTCCTGAAATAATTTCTCCCCCTTGGAACAAATGATTATTTTCACTGTGTCAACAAGGGTAGTCTGAGGAAGCAATATAAATTTAACAGGGGGAGGGATTGCAATGTAAGAGACAATGCATTTCTCTAAGAATATACAGTGTGGCTTGTTATTTTTAAAATTTCAGGAGGTTTTTTAAAAAGAACTTTCACTTCAACCAACATATCTAAATCGATTTATCTATGTAATGTAATGTAATAATATAATATTTATTTATGAGTTGGGGGCAGGTGGAGAGATATTACATTCATACCTTTTTCTGCAATAGAGACCAAAAGCCAGAACAGCTGGAGGCTGAGGCAGGGTGACATGTTCCCTCCATCCCACAATGGCAGGTCCACATTCATTTGTATGGGATAAAATGGAATGGGTTTATTATTGTTATGGTTGTTGTCATTATCACCACCATCTCATCATCACACTATCCATACTACTGTTGTAAGAAAAACACTGGGGCCTAATTTGAATAGTAGAGTGCTTGCTATCTGGTGGGCGGGGCTTGTGTGTTTTGCTCCGGAATCAGCCCCTCCCTTCAGTGTGTTTTCCGTTAAGGATGTCACTTAAGAGGATCAACTGGCTCTTCTTGTTTCTTGCCTCAGACTTGCCTCATGTTGTTATATTTAGTTTCTCTCTGTCATGTTATTTTGTTACAGTTTTCTTTATTATTAAAGCTTAGTTTGCATTTACGTGAGCCACTTATTTTTCTCAAAGAGAAAGAAATTCTGCTGAAGAATGGTAGAATGTTCTAAACTTGGGTGAGTGAGGGCAATGCTTTTTTTCCTAGGGGGACGCATACCCTTAAACATTTTGTGAATCTAAGTTTGGCCTCAATGAGGGGCAGTATTTCAATGAGTAGGAAAATGAGAGTACCCCATACATTTTTTTAGAAAAAAGCACTGAGTGAGGGGATATTCCCAGTTTGCCAAGAGGATTGATTTTGTTAATCACCACCCACACCCTCACAACAATTGTGCCATTCCTTTGTTCAATAGCAAAACAGAACAACAACAAAAACAGGTCACTGCTCTAAAGTACTTATAACTCTGACACACAAGGAAGCAAGTAAAGTAGGAGAGGAAGAATGTGTGTTAGAATGAGTTGAATTTATACATCATGGTTAGGCAAACTAAGGCTCGGGGGCTGGTTCCGCCCAATCACCTTCCAAATCCGGCCCGCAGACGGTCCGGGAATCAGCGTGCTTTTACATGAGTAGAATGTGTGCTTTTATTTAAAATGCATCTTTGGGTTATTTGTGGGGCATAGGAATTTGTTCATATTTTTTCCCAAAATATAGTCTGGCCCCCCACAAGGTCTGAGGGACAGTGGACCAGCCCCCTGCTGAAAAAGTTTGCTGACCCCCTGGTATACATACTGCTCATGTGTAGCACACTAAGCCTCTCCCCTTTAGGCCACTCTCCCTGCCACCCTCCACAAGTTGGAAAGCCAAGCTTGAAGAGGGGTACCTCCTCTACCCAATGGAGAACCATTTAAAGTCCTGCAAAATTGGGCTCTTAAACCCATGGGAAAGCCTTCACAAGCACGGTGAAGCTCATCGCTTCAGACTTCACCCTAAACTCTGGAAGGGAGAGCAAGGTGGAACACAGACATCCCAACTGACATCTAGGATTTACATTTAAGCTGCACACCCAAATAGGGCTTATGATGAGCTTGAAAGATACACTTACATTGCTGAGCCCACCTCATAAGACCATATTTTCTCATGGAATCTTTACTGCATATACAGAGTCTACCCAGCCTAGTGCTAGGTAGCCAAAGGGTACAGTTTTTCAAGATCTCACATGGCGATTTTTCCAAGTTCTGCTCCCAGATTTTAGCTGGATATACCAGGGATTGAACCTGAGACCTTCTGAATGCAGAGCATGGGCTCTGTCACTGAGCTATACACACACCTCCACACACCCATCCCTGAGCAGAGAAGGCTAATTTTTAAAAAATCGAACAAGTCTTGGTCTATGCCTTCATTATGGAGGGTGAACTTCACTGCAAATGTTAGGAGGAAATATAATTAATTTGCAAACATTATTTTTGGAAAACTAAATGTCATTTCACTATAACAAATATTTTTTCTAAAGGTAACTTAGCTCCCAAAAGTGAATAAAAAGGAAATAAATAGAGAATAGTAAAATGCTATGCAAACAGAACACTTCCTAGTGATGTGTAATAGCTTTTTTAAAAAGTCAAACCATTTTTAAACTCTCAAAAGAAATCTAAATAAAGATAATTATTTCTATAATTCCGTGTGATTATCAGCAGGCAGTACTAGAAAGCTGGAATTGTCCTCATTCTTTCTCACAAGTGGAAGCCCTTTGGTATTATTTTAACTGGAAGCTACAAAGTTTGGATTCAATCTCTACTTTTTCAGAAAGTATTGGAATGGATTTTACTCGGTTGAATTCGAATGTACCACTAAGATCACAGTCTTCTGTCAGCGCAAGGATTCCTCCTTGCAATGTGGAATGTTCTCTCATCCCTAAAACTGTTCTAGGGGTTCCTCCTAACTTCTGGAGCAGATTTGGAAATGCTATGGGACAGGTACAACGGGGGTGAAGAGTGGGGAAATTATGAGATTATGTATCCTGTGTTTTTATATTGTGATTTTATTATGTCAACTGCCCTGAGACCTGCAGGTGCAGTATATAAATTTAATAAATAATAAAATTAATAATACTGCACAAGTAGAATCTATTTCACTTGTGCTATCATTTAGTTGAATATTGCCCATTATTTCTGGTTCATTTGAGAAGCATGAATATACATTGACAGCTGTATTCATTTATACTAGTGATACTACCCAAACTCAAAGTTGTTTAGTTTTAAAAACAAATTGAGCAAGATTGTCATACTTGAATTTATAACAAGCCCAGACTTGGATTCAAGGGACTTGAACTTTTGTAATTCATACCAAAATTGATAACAAGCTATTTCCTGTGCCTACCTGGTCTGTTCAGTTGACAGGAATAAGTGACCAAACTATGCCATCTTGGTGCACACTCAGTTCTTCAGTGCTTTTTTCTGGGGGGACGCAGGGGGACATATACCCCTAAGATTTGTGAATCTTTGTACTTTTGTTCATTTACGGTATTTATTTTTCCCAATTTGAACTATAAAATGGTGGTTTTCTTGAGTCAAAATGAGAGAACCCCTAAACATTTTTTAAGGAAAAAAAAGCACTGCATTTATTTATTTATGTTCAAAAATATTTCTCAACTCCTTAACATTTTACAGTTTTTTAGGTGGTGCACAAACAATAAAAATCAACATAAAATAGTGAAACAATATAATCATACCAGCGGTAAAAACAGGAACTCGGCAATATAGGCTCTAATCTTACGGCTCAGATAAAGTCTGAGCAAAAGTGTGCAAGACATCCAAAGCAAATAATTGATAGCGCTTCCTATGTGGCAGAGGGAAGAGCACTCAAAGCGCCATTTGGAATACATGTGGGATGATTTCATTTTAACTAATTACCTTCTGCCAAATGATCTATTCTATTTAAAAGTTTGGCCAATCACATTTGAAGAAACCCAAAGTATATATGTATCCACACATTGAGCAGTGTTTCTTTCTTATTATTAAGAATTCGTTCCTGATCCAGCAAGTTGACTTTTGCCTGGCATTTCTTTGGAGTATAAGACAGGAATGCCTTTTTTTAAAAGTGAAAATTAAAGTTTAAACTTGAGTATTGTGCCTACCCTTCACATTCACATTAGCCTCTGGAGGGCTCTGTGGTTAGCCTAAGTGGCAGTCAGAATGTTCAGCTGCCTACTCAAATTCTTCTGTGGAACATTTCCATGATTTTTGAGCTTTTTGCTTACTTGTCCCAAGAAATGGGGGAAATAGGCAGGAATTTGGCATTAATTTGGTGCTGTCTACTGTGCATTGTGTCATAGTTCATGCAGTTATCATGCACATTCTTCCATAGGTCATTGCACTAAGCATTTCTGTTCCTATTAATTATTTCCTGTTCTTAAGGAAAAGTGTAATATTGACAAGTACAGGCAAACTTTCACCTTGCCTTGTCAATCAATGGCCTGAAGATGGGCTCATTATCAGTGCAGGAGAATTTATAGAATGCATAAAGAATCTCATCCTTTGCCCCTGTGTAGCCAATGGTCTGGGAATCACTTTGGTTTCCAAGCCACTGGTGGTTTCAGCACAAATTGTGTTATATTAAAGATCCATGAATTATCGTGCTGGAGGAGACTCTTGAGAGTCCCATGGACTGCAAGAAGATCAAACCTATCCATTCTTAAGAAAACCAACACTGAGTGTTCACTGGAAGGACAGATCCTGAAGCTGAGGCTCCAGTACTTTGGCCACCTCATGAGAAGAGAAGACTCCATGGAAAAGACCCTGATGTTGGGAAAGATTGAGGGCACAAGGAGAAGGGGACGACAGAGGACGAGATGGTTGGACAGTGTTCTCGAAGCTACCAGCATGAGTTTGACCAAACTGTAGGAGGCAGTGGAAGACAGGAGTACCTGGCGTGCTCTGGTCCATGGGGTCACGAAGAGTCGGACACGACTAAACGACTAAACAACAACAACAAAAAGATGCATGCCTTTTTTCTAGAACCAAGACATAATCCTGAACACTGTCTGCATCTGGTTCTTTTCAAACCATTCCTTTTTTCTATATTACAGCTGTGCAGCAGGGACACTGCAATAATTATGGATGAACTGTCACATCCATTATATGTCCTCATTTTCAAGTGCTTATTATAGCGGTAAAAAAATTACAGGCTCACATTCTTTTTCCATGCATGTTCTCACCTCAGACACAAGCAGTTCTGGAAAGTGTAATAAAAGTCTGGCTGTTACCAGAGCTGGCAAAAACAAAGGGATGTTAGAGGCATTTTACAGATGCTTTCTTTCTTCTTCATTCAAAATAAATTAAGTGGGGCTTTAAAAACAATTGTCCACATGGCATGAGGTAGCCTACATGGATAACTACCCTGCAGCTTTTACTCAAGCAAAGGTATCAAGGCTTCACTGAAGAGGGTGTCCGTCCTTATGGCATACAGATCAACGGCATTGTTCAATGGTTATTCTCTATCAGTTGCCCCACCCCATAAATGTCCCTTACCTTTGCATTAGTGTTTAGATGAAACATGAAGTTGGGAGGCCCATCATTTCCTTGCACTTTCTAGTGCTTCCTTCATGTATACTTTGTAGAAGTTACAGTTTTAATATGTTAAGGAAACAATCGTATTCCCAATGTTTACATGTAAATTAGCTCCTCATAATGGGGGGAGGACTCTGACACACGAACGCCTATAAAAAAAGGCCAACTTTAATGCACTTTCTGCAATAAACATCACACCTTGCTATCGCCTCCCTAAATTTCTAAAGCAAAATTAATGTAATTAAGGATCAGATCAATATGTATTGATCTCAGGTTGGAGTTCAGGTGGAACTCAATGTGCACAGAACTAGTCTGGGTAGCCGTTAGCAACAATTCATGTACAGTGGTGCCTCGCAAGATGAAATTAATTCATTCCGCGAGTTTTTTCGTCTAGCGAATTTTTCATCTTGCGAAGCACGGTGTCGGAAAAGTTTTGGAAAAGCTTCAAAAATCACCAAAAACCTCAAAAAAGGCTACCACACCGCGTTCTATGATTTGCTCCTCGAAGTCAAGTCGCAACTGTATTAACGGTGTTAAGAAAAAGGAAACAAACTTGCAAAAAACGCAAGACGTTTTCGTCTTGCGAAGCAAGCCCATAGGGAAATTCGTCTTGTGAAGCAGCTCAAAAACCGCAAAACCCTTTCGTCTAGCGAGTTTTTCGTCTTGCGAGGCATTCGTCTTGCGGGGCACCACTGTAGCAATGATAATTATAAAGAATAAGATACTGAATGGCACAGCATATAGTCACATTTGGCAATTGTACTTTTTCATATTTGTGCCAGCAATTATCCTTTCTTGTTATAAAGGAGTCCCCAGTGGCAGAACAGTACAGAGTCCAGGGAGTGTAGGGATGGATAGCTGAGGAATGGAAATCTGGTGTGCTGCAAAGACTGGGCCTTGAGAAGTGAGCAAGATTGGAAAACTGGCTGGCTTGCTTCAGTGAGCCATGCAATGACAAGGAAGAAGTGAAAAGGGGCTACTACCCTGCAGAAGAAGATTTGGAACTTGTTACTAGGGGTTAGTTTAATATAGCCTATGCCAACTTGCTGTCCTCTATGTTTTTGACCACAACTCCCATTAATCAGGCTGATGGGAGTGGTAATACAAAAACATCTGAAGGGTACCTATATGGTGAAGGCTTAATATTTTTCCTTAAGCTCTATAGTCCCTATAGTTTCCACAGTGAATAGTGAATATTCATTACATTATGTCTGCTCCAGGGCTATGTACACACTATACCGTTAAAGCACATCCTTTCTCTCAAAGAATTCTGGGTACTGTAGTTGGTTGAGGGTTTCTGGGGATTGTAATTCAGGTGAGGTCTAAGCTACAGTGCCCAGAATTCTTTGTGGGAAAGAATGTATTTTGAATGTGCTTTAAAGATATAGTATGCACGTAGCTCAAAAAGCCTGCTTCCAGGTGTTATGTTACCTGGTGTAGTTCCTGATCAGTCTCCACAAGGTAGGTATGACCAAGGTTCATGAGAGGTTCTGGTAGGCCTCACTTAATATGTGACAGTTTGCACGGGATGTTTCATAAGAATGTTTTATTTTTGCATTGACCATATTTTTGCACCTTCCTGGTTCTATGAATGTCTGCTACAGAGCCATTTGAGATTTAAAAGTTGCAGCTGGATTTAGGTTGTGCATGGAACTTTAACAAGTGAATTTAGACAAAGGATTGCATGACTCTATGTCTCTTTCTGAGTCACCAAAGAGCAATGGGCTGCTTGTAAGTGGGTACAGTCTCCGTTTCAGTCTCATAAGATTGTGTTGATTGAAGCGGTGAGCAGTTAATTTGCTTCCCACATCGTAAGAACACTGTAGAGCACAGTCTCCTTTTTCTTAACTCATATTTCATGACTGTATTTCACATAAGTTTTACAATGCGTGCATAAATTCTCTTGGTGTAAGTGATAAACGAAAATCACTTTTTAAAAGATAATTAATTTTAAGTGTTTTTCTTTCAATTTCCACACCATAGGACGCGAATAAAGTTCTTCATGGTATATAAAATTTATATACAGTGATTACCAAATGAAAGGCAGAAACAGGTGTATGTTTAAGCCCATATGTAGTGTGGTCATACTTACATTTTTTTGAAAAATGTAGTTTTTGGTTGCATGCTTACTCTTCGCTCCATTGAATTGTTTGGAAATGTGCTTGTTTCAAAAGTGGCATCCTAATTTCTACAGAAAGAAAATATATATTTTTATGGTTTTTCAATGAACGTGCAAAGCAATCTTGCTGCTGGTTTCTAATCATAATGCTGTGCTTCTTATTAATGATAATTACATACTCAAGGAGACAAAACTAGGAATCCCGGGAAAGTGTTAAGAAACTAATAGAGACATTTATTGTAAACATACAGGCCCTGCGTTTCTAGAGACAAAGCAGGAACACCCTTCAGTGGGAGTGATTAAGCTGATGTTGAATTCATTGGAACAAAGTAGCAAGGCTGCTAGGTCTCTTGTCAGTATCAAAATGAAAGTGGATGTTCGCACAAGACTCTATTGGAAGTGTGGATCCTAGCAGGGAAGGTGAATGTTAGAGCAAAATAACTTGGGATAACTTTTATAAGAAATGGGAACAAGAAGAAGAGGCTCACCAGACACTTGTTTGTGGCCTTTTTGATGCAATTAAGACCTCCCCCTCCCAGGCTTTCAAATTGTGAACTTTTGAATCTACCAAATTTTAAATCTGATGCATGGGTTTGTGCAACAGTGCCAATCAGGCTTCCATCAGCAGAATGGGGAGGAACACAATATTGACAATAACTTCTCCCTTCTGCAGCTCCTTACGCACCACCCCAAATCTGCTCCAGGGGGTTAGAGGACCCTTCAGAGCAGATTTAGAGTGGGGTGCAGCCAGTACCAGTTTTCTAGAAAAATAGTGATGGAATTCACCATGAATGCCTCCCTTGTTCTCTTATAATTGCAATGGCGCCCACCTGAGAGGTGCTAGAACTGAGTTCCAGCCAGTTCTGGCTGAAAAAAAGCCCTGGGTGCAGGGAAGAAAGGAGAAATAACTGAAAATGGCATCCCTCACCATTTTACGGATGCCTTTAACTACACTGTTTATGTGTCAGGGTAAGGGACGTGGGTGGCGCTGTGGGTTAAACCACATAGCCTAGGACTTGCCAATCAGAAGGTCAGTGGTTTGAATCCTCATGACGGGGTGAGCTCCCATTGCTCGGTCCCTACTCCTGCCAACCTAGCAGTTTGAAAGCACGCCAGTGCAAGTAGATAAATAGGTACCGCTCCGGCGGGAAGGTAAATGGCGTTTCCGTGTGCTGCTCTGGTTCGCCAGAAGCGGCTTAGTCATGCTGGCCACATGACCCGGAAGGTGTACGCTGGCTCCCTCGGCCAATAAAGCAAGATGAAGGCCGCAACCCCAGAGTCAGTCACGACTGGACCTAATGGTCAGGGGTCCCTTTACCTTTTACTATGTGTCACGGTATAATGCTCTATGCTTTTCTATACCCTGTTGCTGACTTGTTTTATGCTATGCCAAAATTCCCCATGTGAAAACTTGATGCTGTTGGTAAAGTGTCCGAACTGGGACACAAACATCTAGATGACCAAGAAGTTACATCCATACCATGGTAAGTTACCAGCTGCTAAATCATTTTCTGAACCTGCTCAGCAAACCATAGAGGTTGATTTTGCTTCTGCTGAACTTATCAACAGATATCCTGTTGGTTGCAATGGTGCTGGAAGAGTACCATGCCTAACATAGTCCAAATCTTTCCCCCATTACCAGCAGACATTTAATGGGAAATTGTTTTGTTGTTATGGAGTCTTTGGTGGCAATGCTTTTAAGAGTGCAGCATATCAGATGGAGGAGACTGCATAAATTATCTCACTTTGTCCACCCCATATCTCTTCTTTGGGTGTGCATATTTCTGATGGCCATCAAGAAACAACCATGAAAACTTAAGAGACAGAATGCTTCTGGTTTCTACAAGATTGCTATTGAAGTTCTGTGCTAAGAGCTATCCCACTTATTAGGTCTGTCACCCTCCCACATGTATCAACTGAGGTAAACAACAATCCTAGTGAGACCCTCAGAATGTCTTCCCTTAGCATTTTTCTGAGAGAGGATGCATACCCATGACAATTTTGCCATAGAGTCTATCATTCATTCTATCACACATCTTCACCTGAAGTGTGGTTTTAAAAATGCTCCTTAAAACTAGGCAGGGTGATACATATGTCTTAGCAACCCAAAAATGAGAGAGTTTACCCTGATGTAGTTTTGTCATCTGTATGAGATCATTGATTCAAGTGGAGCTGCTGGAGCCCAAAGGAAAAATATATGGCAAAGATACTCAACATGGTGCCCAACGGGTGTTATTAGACCACATCTCCCATAATCCCTTGCCCTTAATCATGCTGGTTGGGGCTGATGGGAGTTGCAGTCCAACAACATCTGCAGGTAAGCACATTGTCTAATCCTGATATTTGACATGAATCTTCATCACTCCACCTCAATCATGCATTTTGTGTCCTTGTTAAATGAAAATCTTTAATCTCCAGTGATGTCCCCTCCCTGCTGTTGTAGGATGTAAGTAACACGTGGAGGACACACCTGCATTTCCTTTGCTGCTGCCACATTAACCCTTTCCTTTTCGGTGTTTTGTTTTGTTTTTAACTTTCAGCTTTCCGTGTTGGTATCTGTGCAGTGGCTGCACTGGTTCTGCAGCTGCAGCAGCAGCAGCAGCAGCACCCCACTGCCTGGTTTTATTCTATCATGTCAATGTTATAGTTTGTGATAAACCAAATCGCACACATGCTCTCGTGTCTCTTGATAGACATTTTGTTTTCTTTAGGCAAGTAGGGCTTTCTTTTTCATTGATGAATCTGTACTGACATTCCCAACAAACATATGGATAGTAACACTCTTGCCAGCAGGATGCTTATCTGTTTTACTGGCTCAGAAGGGTCTGATTGATGGGAGAGACCAAGGTCTCCCTAAAGATAATTTAGCCATTTCCATACAGTTTCAGGTTGTGTTCATTGTATCCTGCAGGGGACTCCCAGGGGGTGGGGGTTGTCTGACCTTCCTTCTAAAAGGTAACACATAGGAGATTCCTAAAGGAGCCATCATCTAAAAAAGACTAATGATCGCTTCCATGCCTATTATCATTCAGAGACATAGAAAGAGACTTTAAAAATGCACTACCACATTCCTCCCTTGATGTTTCTCATGATCTATTAAGGCATTAGATGCCAGATAAATTAATCATTAAAAACTTACAGTTAAGTCCTTACAAATAATAACCAGATGTATGCTGATTATCTTTGATCTTGATATATATGTTTTTCTGTCACTTAATGCAGATGATCCAAGGCAATTTGCTTGCCTAACAACTAATAGCCTGCGAAAGTTCAGTGAAGGGTGTTAGTGCCTTCTGGATTTGGATGCAGAACAAGTCAGACGGATTACAGCAAAACATCAGTTTCCCATTTCTGCTGAATCTTCTAATTTGCAGATTGGTTGCCTTTCTGGCTGTTTGTGAGCAAGCTTCTTGCAATGATGAGCTGCTACTGTTCTTAACTGAGCACTTAATTTATTTCACCTATATATTATGGCAAGGGATGGATGAAGCTGTCCATTTGGCTTTCTCTCAGTTTCTTTTTTGAATCATAAATTTAGTTTTCCACGGTCTGCAACAATATGCTTAAAAAAAAGTTTCATGAAAATGTACCAGTGTTTTAATGCAAATTTCTCCTAATATGCATTGTTGTATGCATTTTTTTACTGATATGATATGTGAGCAATTTCCCATAATATAATACATTTTTTATACTGTACATTGTATACAAATGTATACATTTTGCACACTTTCTCTTAATGTACACATATTTGTATATGGGGGGAGGGTATTCAACTACATTTTTTTTTGCTAGCACAAAAGGATTTCCCCCCCTCTCTTCCCCCTGCATGCACCCACACCATCTACTCTAGTGGGTTGGGGAAAACCCCAGAACAGATTTAGTGGATGTGGTGGGAGAAGTGGAGATAGTTCTGTTCCGCAACCATCTCCTTAGTGCTACAATGCATGCAACCCATATTTAGCTACATTGCAAAATTCAGAGAAGTGCAAATTTGAAGGATAGCTGTTTTTCAGTTCACATATTGGTTTGAAAATAGTAAATTAGGTAGTTTCTCATTAAAATACAAATAAATTCAATTTCTCATCCAACCTGAATTATTGGTTTCTGTTTAACAATTTCTTCCCATAAGATAGAGTATGTTGCAGATTTGGGGCAGTTAATTTATTATATTATTTTTAGGTTCTTGAAATGAATCTATAGTGAGATATTCAACTGGTGGATATTTCCAGCAATTTCCTCAAATATACAAAAGGGGGGGAGATGATTATCAAAAAAGAATATTAGTGAAGTTGAGTATTAGATGGTATCTTCTTACAAAAATAGCATTACTGTTTAAACAGTAACAAAGATCAAATTTCCAACAACAGTAATGGACTTTTTGTCAGGCTGCAACTAGACAGGTTCTGTACTACTAGTTGAGTGGTTTAGCTCTAAAACCAGAAATCTGAAAATGAGAATAGGAAAGGGTTTTGCATGCCAATCTCCACAATCTAGACAATGACACCTCTTAGATTATATTTGTTTTTTATTTTATTTATGAATTGCTTTCCATGAAGCATCTTGAATTGATTTCACAATACAACTAAAATTTCATTCATTTAATGGGAATCTACACATTGCAGGAGACAGTGCTTGTATGGCTTGCTGATGCCACCATGTGCTAAATAAGCACAATAAACCCCCTATTTGCAACTAGCAGCACATCCTGTCTTGATGCCGCCAGAACACTGGTGCTGTCCAAGCCTCCAGAGCTCCCAGTCCACAAGGAATTGTTCTGTCATAAAGTGTACATGTATGGGTATCCTTAATCCCATTTCCGAGCATATGCACTTGTGCTCTGCCTTCCAGGGAATCAAAGTACAATTCAATATTTTGCATTTCTTTAGATTAGTTCTGATTTACCCTGAAGTCATTGACTTTTCTGTGCCCATTGACTATCTCCAGGATCAATCAAGGGCACAGAATCCACTTTGCAGAATTATGCTGAAGAGAAATGCTCTTTGTGGCTGCCTCACAGATGTGGGATTTCCTATGCCTGCAGACTTGATTTATTTACTTTTATTTATTTAGTATATTTTACTTAATACTACTCACCACCCAAATAGATCAGGGAATTTTACAATAATTAAAACAGTAGATCCCATATAACCACTGTTTTAAAACAGCTGCATTGGTTACCAGACTCATTGTGCTGGAGTTTACTTGCACAACTATTTAGTTGTATCCAACCCTTTGGTCTCAATATTGTTTTCTGAACATCCATGGGCAGCTTTTTGTTTTTTTACATTCTGCTACGTTTTGGAGCTATACAATGGCAAAGTGTACAGTACAACTGGGAAGAGCAGATTATAGCTCAATTCCATACATGTCTATTCCAAGGAGTAAGTCCCATTGAGTTCAATGGGACTTAGCTCCAGGTAAGTGCATATAGGATTGGACTCCCTGATGTTTCTCAGTTCCCTGCATGATTGAAAATTGCACTTCATGCTTTGGCATGTGAATAAAAGATTTGATTGCTCACCTGCCTAGTTAGCAGGAGTAAAGCATGATAATTAAATATATATATTACAAGCTCTGCCTGTTTATGGTTTTGGTTCCTTGCCTTTCTATTTGATGACATCCTGCAGCTTGCTGCTCACTGCGCCATCACAACTGCTGCTCTTAAGTTACAAGCCGCAATGCTGAGCCCAGCTTCTCCCTAAGCAAGTGATATATAGGCTCATCTGTCAGCTCCAGGAAATAAAAAAGGGCTATAGAAGCAGTCAGATCAAAAGGTTGCCTGGGATAACAAAATATTAACAGACTGAAAAATATTAAGAGAGTACTGTTCATCTTATTTGGTGTATTTACTGTTTGGGAGATGAATTTTTTAAATCATACAACCATAGATCAACTTTACTGGGCTGGTCCAGACCCAGCAGTAGCTACAATTGCTTACTCTGTTGCTTGTCGTTCACAGCTAGCAGCAGCAGGATTAGGAAATCTAGATTTCTGCACAAACCTACCAACCCTGTAATAGAAACAAATAATGCTAGAAATATTAAGGAGTATTTTGGGTGCTGAAAAAAAGAAAAGGGAAGTGTGGAGCATTGATGTGTTGGTGCAGGGAGTAAGGGCTGATGATCAGAGACCCTGTTGGGTGTGCAAAACTCAAATGATCTGCTCCTGGCACACTAGGGTCACTTTCAGATTGTCACTGTTTGGTGAGAGGGATTCAATCACACACTGGCAATTCTAAGTTTGCGCAGTTAAATTGGATTAAAGCACAAACCCAAAATACGATATTATGTAAGAAACCCACTTTTTAAAATCAGCCTTTTTCTCATATGGAATGTGATGGGGAAATTCATTAGAAAGTATGAGATAATGATTGATTAATGGGAAGCATTTATCCTGATGGGTCCCCCCCCCTTATAGAACAACAACATGGAAACAGGATAAATGCTTTAAGAACAGGTCACCTGGAAGGAACCTGGTCAACTCAGACATCACCTCAAACCACAGATAAGGAAGCTTAATTAAGGTTTGGCAAGTTGTCTAGATTACAAACCACAGCTTGCAATAGGTTGGCACACCAGAGTCAGACAACACAATCTGAAGTTGGTTTCCAAAGCATGCTAGCTATAGCTTGGCCTGATGTCTGACAAACCATAGTTATGGCCAGCACTCTGCCTACAGAGCTTTCTGCAAATTGGAACAGCAGCTGTGTGCCTCAATGATAGAAAACAAATGCAGACAAGCAGCTTTAAATCATGGATGCTTGAGGTTTTCATTTGTAAAAACAGCAAGCTCTATTTGCTCTTATGTCTGAATCGAGCCACCAGTACACAGCCTCCTTTCTTGTCTTTAGCATAAGTTGATGAGATGCAAAGCAGAGCTGGGTTCCTGGTGTCTTTAGAGAATGCATTTTTGCAAGCTCAGCTTGGCACCTTGCAAAAGTCACACAGCTCATTCCTACTTCTTAAGAATTTTAAGAGGTAATCTGACATTTTCTGAGTTTTGAATATGAGTTTTGAATATGCTAGTCAATATACCTAATTTTAACAGGTGTTGCTTCTTCCAGAAGAATTCTGGGAATTATAGCTCTGAATGGCACCTCTACGTTTTCTCAAAATATATGTTGCGATATTTAACAAGTACCTCAACGCAGTGTATAATTTTTTCATGAAACAAGGAAACAGAAACCCATTACTATCTGATTAATAGTGCAGAGCTGAATGGTAACCTTCGGTCTTTTTTCATGCTCTCCATACTAAAGGGTGCTTTATCTAAAATTAGTTCAGCCTCTCTCTTTCAGATATGCTCCACCTTGAAAGGTTAAAAGGTGAAAGGTCCAGTTCATTTGTAAGGCAACCAGGACTGGATAGTTTGCCAGTATTTTAAGTTTTCTTTTGCACAGACATCATGAACACAATGTGGAACACAATAAAATTAAAAAATGCAGTCAGTTTACCACATGGCTTGCAAGCCATTACAGATGTCTAGTCATTGTATTCACAAATCTTACACAATAAGGGCACAGTCCAGCCGAAGTTAAGCACTTTTAAGTCTCCTTTAATGGAAGTAACAAGCACATGCTTATTTCTCTCATTGCAGTTAAGATGACTCGCAATACAATGCTATGCGTGACTGTTGAGATGTATGCTGCACTGAGTTCAATGGAACTTATTCCCATGTGACTGTTAATTGGATTGTAGCCTTAAATCAACAGTGGCTAATATGTGGCCCTCTAGAAACGTGCTAGGAGGAAGGCACACTTGGCAAATCCACACCGTGATCAACTCACACCCAGAAACCAATGTCCCCACTGTGGAAGGACTCATTGTTAAAACCGTGTTTATGGAAGACAATCTTACTCAACTACGAGTGATCGCCAAAGAAGAAGAAGAAGTTGTCAGACTCCAACTCCCATAAGCCCAAGCCAGCGCAGCCGATGGTCAGGGATGATGGGTGTTGTAGTTCAGCAAGATCTGGAGGATTAGCTATCCACTGACTTAAAAGAATATTGAATTTGGCTCAATTATGCCATAGAGTCTTTACTAATCTTTGGATGGTATGAAGTATGAATTGCTAACTCTAGCTTTAAATGCAGTAATGAGGTGTATATATAATTGTATGTCTAGGTAATTTTATTATTAAGGAGGGAAGCCCTTCTCCAAACTGAAAAGTAATAGCAGTGGAATTATATTTTATGGTTCTGATGTGCTATTGCGAAGGGCATGTTATTAAAATGGACTCTGGTGTGTGCTGTGACTCTGTGAGAGCACAGACAAAGAAGTAGTCTATTGAAGAATTTTGAGAATCTCAGCTTTATGGTTTCTTAAAAATGATGGATGAGGAACTTTTGGTCCTCCAGATGTTGCTATACTGCACATTGGCCATGATGTCTGGGACTGATGGGTTGGGACCAGTCAAGATTTGGAGGGCCAGAAGTTCCCTACCGCTGGTTTAAGCCTACAAGTTTCCAGCCCTTGTAACTGAAAATACATTCCAAATTATGAAGGCAGAGCTTCTTTACCTCTTCATGCTAACAAAACAGGAAAAGATGCTGTAAACTGGTAAATGTGCTTATGTAAAATAAGCAAAACGGTAAAATTTGCAGAGCAATCCCATACACATATTATGCTTGAGATGGAGATAAACTGCTGCCATGCTAGAGGAACAGGAAACTCACCACAAGAACATTTTAAAATGGCAGAAAATATATTGACGTGTCCACAATGTCCTTGAAAACACCACTCCACCCTCAGCCAGGAACTGTGCCAGAATGGCATCCACATGTCACCCATACACGGAGGGAGCTATTGGTTAATGACTTGCCTTTTAGGGCATGCAAACACCACTTAATCTATTGTATGACTTGTATACAACAACAAATACTACTAAATGTGCAGCCTCTATCTAGACTTTGAAGTTGAACCAACCAACATCTGTATGCTGACACCATGACAGAGTGGATAAAAATATCTAATTTCAGTTCTTGAGGGATTTGGAATTTCCAACTGAATCATATTTGTACTGCTATAATTATTGATAGCATGTACCAACAACTTGGTTTCTTGAATCCTTATCTAATATAGTTCTAGGACATACCATGTGAGTTGACTCTCATAGATACAGTGTAGGTCTTTCTATCTATTAATCCATGGTTTCTTCAGTTAAGTTTTCTTTGGCTTCTCTCTTCTCTCCATCTCCCCAAATTCCTAATTGCAACCGCAGTTCAGCAGGTGAACAAACAGGTTGGGGATCCTTTTTTCTCCAGGGAAGGTTGGACTAGACAACCCAGGGTGTCCCTTCCAGGTTTAAACCTCTTTAAGAGGGCCCCTAAATTGGGTATCAAGAAGTCATTGAGATTAAAAACTGAAGGTGGGAAGCTGGAAAAATTGAGGCATATTTGACAAGAGAGTCAGGCTACCCAACAATAACATTTCTCAACTTCCAGAGGTCATTCTGGAATAAAAGAGCTCCTGAACCTTTGTAAGTAAATATTTACTGAGCAGCTCCTCTTGTCATGCCTTTCCTAAATTCTGCATGCTTTGGGGGAGGCTATAAACATGCACATGCCTACATAAACATGAAAGGAAATGCATTTGACAGCATGCATTTAGATTTTACTTTCAGATGATTCCAGGTCCATATTTTCTCACTCAAATTTCATCACAGGCCTGGCAGTGAGATAAATAAACAGGGGCAGCGGAAGATGCTCTGATTTACTCATCCCAGTGTTTAATAAAGACACCTCATTGTTTTCCTTGGGCTACAATAACTGGATTTGAATTACATGCTCTATAAAATTTCCCCTTTGGGTGACCTTTGCTCTTTCTTGATTCCATTTATGTTAAACTTCATTCCTCCCTTCCATTTATCTTGCTGACAGACCTATTATTTTTATTCCTGAATACAATTGCCATTGCTTTTCTTCATTTTGTGAAAGACCATAGCCTCTCAGATATTTGGGGATACATCAAATGCTACTCTGCAAAATAAAATGTAGAAAAGCACAAGCACATATCTAGAAATATACTCTCCACAGACCTATCATTTAGAAAATCTCCACTAGCTGGATATCAGCTGGGCAAAAGCTATAGTGTATAAAAACATGTTGAAGTCTAAAGCATAAATTCTGAGACTTGGCCTCAAAGCATTTGCATGGTTATATGATTTCTCTGATCTAGAGTTCTGGGCACATTTTATAGCTTTTCTGTTCACATCCTTGGGCAGAGGACTGCTCTACACATGTGTGCCCATGCATGGATAGCTGTCTTCTCTATTGACATGAACGAGGAAGCTCCACCTCTCTCTAAATATAGAGGGAGGGGGAAATCTAGAAGCCCTTGTGGCAGTGAAGGTGGCTGGTTCAGTCTTCCCAAGAGAAATCCTTTAAATACCTAGCCTTGCCAGCAGCAATCATTTCTGCTACAAATTTTCTCTCAAGCAGCATGGTTTTAGATACCTCAGTCCTGTCAGCTCATTTTCTGGTTGGTTGAACAGCTTGAGGAAGCAAAGGCACTGCAGAGACTGAGCTGGGAAATGGCCCTAAAGGCCCAGAATTATGCCCATTTTATACAATGTTTGGTAAGAAGGCACTAATAACTGTTGAATATAAAGGGCAGCTTTGGACTGATGACATTAATAATTTACTTATTTCATAAAATGTATACACCGCTTGCCTGTAAAAAACAACCCAAAAACCCCAGTAGACTCAAGAAAAAAATTACAAATCCACTTTAAAACAGATTAAAATTACCTCAACTTTTTAACAGGTATTGATCCTGTTTACTTTTAGGCAGTCAGTTGGTCTCTCTGACTTTCTCTCACTGTAACACGGGGTTGGGGAATCCGTGGTCCTCCAAAAGTTGCTGGATTACAACTCCCATCATCCCTGCTAGGTGGCAGGAAGTGGGGGGGGGGAATTCAATTCGGGTCTCATTTGGTGACAAATCTATCAAATTCACACTTGTCTAAGTATATATAGGGCTAAGTGAATCAAGGTACAGGTATACAACATTTAATAGCTCTTTTTACTGTGTTTATTCAGCACACTTGTGACCATAGGACACAGAGAGAGAGAGTTCTTTTGCCACCAGATTCTGGCCAGAGCTGCCATTAATTCAACAGTCTGCCAGAAGAAGTGTGGCAGGAGCAGCCTTGTCCTCCAGACCCAGACATTGTTCCTGTTCCTGGAAAGGTTTTGTTCTTTGCTCTTCTACCGAGGCCAAGAACCACCACTGTTGACAAGGGATGAGGGCAACTCCATTAAGCCCCATTTTGTGGGGACAATTTTGGTGAAGTTTTGGAAAGAATTCTTCCTTGAGTAGACATAGCGTAGGGCAGGGGTAGCTGACATGGTGCCCTCCAGAAGTTCCTGGGTTCTGCTACCCAGTACTATGCAAGTTGCCTTGAGAACTTTCTGCTACTTTGTGATGCAGAAGTATTCTAAATAAATAATAAAAAAATAAGAACAGATAAGCCTCTGGTGGGTGTGGAAGCTTTCTGAAGGTGGGCCCGAGGCATTCTGCTTTGTGGTGAGCTTCAGGCCTGTTCTGCACAAAATAAATAAATAAATGAGAGTGGAGTCTAAGATGTAAAGCTAGTCCCCTGGCCATACTTTACCCATTTGTCATGTGTGAGTGCCTTTGGCATGATGAGAAGACTGTGATATTACAGGTTAAGAGGTCTTGAAGCAAATGAGGACAGTTCTACCACAGCCCAGGAATCTGAACCAGAATCTGAACAAGATGGGTTTGTGTAATTATTTTTCTAGTGAATTGCTACTGTTTCAAGTGCAGGGTTTCTAGCTAAGTCATACTCAGAGTAGTAGATGCACTGAAACCAGAGGACTCAAGTCCACTGATTTCAGTTAGTCTTCTCTGACTTATTCACATACAGCCTATAGGTTCCAATAGAAGAGATGCTATTGGGAGGGAGTTTTACCTCCGGTTAGATGGACTAGAGACTCAGAATTTCTTCTCTCCCAATAACATATGGCTATGAGTTACTTGGCAGCAGGAGTCTGGAGGTTTCTGCCTGAGGGGAAATGTTGGGACTACCTGACCTTCATTTTCCTTCCTGTCCAGCCATTCTAAGTGTCTGCAAATGGTCAATTCTCATGCAGATAATGAATGTTCAAGTCTTTTGAGATGTTCAGCAAACAGATTTCCCATTAAAGGAATACCCTAAGTACATAAACAAACTGTTTATTAACTTGCTGCCATGTGTTGCAAAATCTCAATCTTTTAATTAATCATAGAACAGATGCTGGTGAATATTCAGAATAAGATGGAAATGAGAGCACATTAACATTCCTAGATCTGAATTCCTGGAATGGTCTCTATGGATGCATTAACTATGTATTGCAGAAGTGCCCCTAACTCACAAACTGCCATGGTTTGATATAGATTTGTATTTGGTTGGGTACCTCAGCTTCAAAGAGAGCTAAGTGAATCATGTGGCATATGCAGGAACACAAGCAACTCCAGAACTCAGTTGTGGTGGCAACATTTTAGACATTCCAACAAAGAAGCACTTACACTGTGGAACTCACTGCCCCTTGATATTAGGCAAGTGCCTTTCCTGTATTTTTCAGGCTAACCCCACCCCCTTTCACCCAAGCAAGCCTTTCTAGACATCTAACTTTATCATAGTACATAGCTTCAATAAGTATTTTATTAATGAGTTTATTTTATATTTTAATTTTAAATGTTATTTGTTTTTAGTATTTCTTAATTGGTGTTTTAATGACTTTTTAGACTGTTAATTGTAAACCCTCCAGAGGTATTTTGTTCTAGTAAGCAATATATACATTTTGTTAGAGAAAAATAAAGGAATGAATGTGTTCAGATCCATTTCTTCTGGGATTCCCTCCAGCATCCCAGAAGATTCTGGTGTACAGTTCTCCAATCAAGCAGTTCCTCATCATTTCCTGAAAAATATGCAGAGTGCACCTCTTAGATAATGTGGCACAGCCACTTGATAAGACAGATGCCAACCCGACAACACATTAGCAAGCAGTAAATAATAAAATAGACCATGCATGAGTGTTTGGACATGCCCCTGCTTTTGTTCTGGACTTTAATTCAATCAGTCATGCGGGCAAATCATTTTTGCCCCATTTCCAAGCACTCCAAGTACAGAGGTTCCATTTGCAATACAGTGGTACCTCGGCTTAAGAACAGTCCTGTTTAAGAACAATTCGGTTTACAAACTCCGCAAAACCGGAAATAGTGTCCCGATTTGAGAACTTTACCTCAGTCTAAGAATGGAAGCTGAATGGTGGAAGGGCACCGACGGTGGGAGGCCTCATTAGGGAAAGCAAGCCTCGGTTTAAGAACAGTTTCAGTTAAGAACGGACTTCTGGAATGGATTAAATTCGTAAACCAAGGTACCACTGTTCATTTAAAGAAGTATCACACCACTTTAAACAGTCGTGGCTTCCCACAAAGATTTCTGGGAAGTGCAGTTTGTTGTGGGTGCTGAGTTATTAGAAGACCCCTATTCCCCTCACGGGACGTGGGTGGCACTGTGGGTAAAAGCCTCAATGCCTAGGGCATGCCGATCGAAAGGTCAGCGGTTCGAATCCCCGCGGTGGGGTGCGCTCCTGTTGCTCGGTCCCAGCGCCTGCCAACCTAGCAGTTCAAAAGCACCCCCGGGTGCAAGTAGATAAATAGGGACCGCTTACTGGTGGGAAGGTAAACAGCGTTTCCGTGTGCTGCGCTGGCTCGCCAGATGCAGCTTCGTCACGCTGGCCACATGACCCGGAAGTGTCTCCAGACAGCGCTGGCCCCCGGCCTCTTGAGTGAGATGGGTGCACAACCCTAGAGTCTGTCAAGACTGGCCCGTACGGGCAGGGGTACCTTTACCTTTACCTTTATTCCCCTCACAGAGCTAAATTTCTCACAGTAGTTTAACAATCTGGGAGCTGTAGCTCTGTGAGGGGAATAGAGGTCTCCTACCGTCTCTCACAGCATGCTTAACAAACTCAAGTTCCCAGGATTCTCTGGGGAAAAGCACAACTGCTTAAAGGGGCATGATACTGCATTAAACATATAGTACAGAGGGGGCCTAAGAGATGAAAGGAAAGGGCACATTATGCCTTTGCCATGTGTAATTTTGTGTGCAGCCTGTACCCACTCCATGAGGCTAGCTGGAAGCAATGGCCTCCCCTCCACGACAGCAAGCAAAGCAGCTGCCATTTCCTTACAGAACAAAAAGGAAGCTTTCTGTATTACAGCAACAAAGCCAATGGGGCTGCATCTGCTATGCTGGGACACCAAAAGCAATGACAGACTTATCATTATAGTCTGTTGAGACAGTGCCATGTGGAGCCAAGCACATGCCTTTGTTAACTCAGCAGTTATCCTAGCTGGCCACACTCCTTCCAGCCGATTTTCTATTGAAGTTGCTAGACAGACTATATGATGCAATGATGAAAAAAGGGAGACCATGCGTAAGGAGACTCATTCTAATATATGGAAACACATGGCACAGGCCCTGTTTAGAATCATGGGTCGATGCCAACCGAGCACCACCCAGCAGCAGTGCCACCAACGGGCCTTCCACTGCTAAACATAGTGCCTGAGACCATTAGTATTGGGCGAGGTGTTGTTTTAGGCACCTGGCCCCTTGCGGTTTGGGACTTCGAATTGTGCCTAACTGCGGTTCTCAACCTGTGGGTCCCCAGATGTTGTTGGACTACAACTCCCATCACCCTTGATCTCTGGCCTTGCCAGCTAGGGGTGATGGGAGTTGTAGTTCAGCAACATCTGGGGACCCACAGGTTGCGAAAGGCTGGCTTAGGAGCTCACTGGCAGCCAGTGCAGTGCTTTCAGAAGTGGTGGCACATGGTCAAATTGAGCTGCCTCGTTTAGCAACCTAGCAGTCACATTCTGCACTACCTGTAGCCTCTGGACTGACTTCAAGGGCAACCCCATGTAGTTTCACGTTACAGTAGTCCAGAAGAGAGAGAACACCAGAACGTGGATAACTGAAGCCAGGCCATTCTGATCAAGGAGCAGCTGCAGCTGGCAAACATGCCTAAGCTAGTTGGCTACTCCTTTGATTGAAACGATGCTAGAGATATATGCTCAGTACCACACAATGAGCCAGTGATACACCCGGGTAAGTGTGTGCAGGATTGCAGCATTAAGCCATCTGATAATGGAAGAATTAGACTGGTGGTCATTGAAAGACAGAGCAGATGCTTCTCATTATGAGTGCTGCTCAGAGTAGAGACATTCTCTGTGTTGTTTCTAATGTGAACACTTTCCCAGTTTCCTATTAATAAGTGCACCAAGAAGAGCATAATTTAAAAGGTTAACATTTAAGAGAGTATAAATATCTCAGTATGGCATGTATGTGTTCCAGAGACAGAAACTGTTGCCATTAAAGGCAACAACCATGAGACAGTATTTGTTGCTGGTTTCTTCATGGCACTCCAAGTACTTACAATTCAGACAGACTTTTGTCATGGTTTAAATCAATCAAATGTCTTGGTTGCTCCATTCATTTCAATGCCAGGTTTAACTGGCATTTAAAATCAGGCACCTAGCTCCAAAAGAGTTATGAAAGTTAATGGCGGGGGGGGGGGACCATTCATGTAAGGAACAAGAGGAACAAGTAATGTCTATTATGGCCAAGCATCTATAATGTAGCCACTGCCAAGTATCTTACTATTGTGTATACACACACACACACACACAGAGAGAGAGAGAGAGAGAGAGAGAGAGAGAGAGAGAGAGAGAGAGCTGTGATTATTATTAGTGCTAACATCAGGGACAATGCAAAACATTTTGCTGACTGAGGCACACATAAACACCCACAACACCTAGTGTCCCTGGCCTCTCCTCTTCTGCAGCAGTAAAAATACAACAATACTAAATTAAATAACTAAAGGTGAATCTTAACCCCTTTTCTGCAGTGGCTGAGCTTAACGAAGCAGTTTGGACTGGAAAAGAACAAGGTTTTGGAGCAAGACAGAGGCTGTGTAGTATTTCTGCTTTGCATTTTGAATTAAGCATGGAGAATCTTGTTTATTTAATTCACTGTCTTTGTATCCCGCCTTTTTCTCCAAGAAGAAGAAGAGGAGGAGTTTGGATTTGATATCCTGCTTTATCACTACCCGAAGGAGTCTCAAAGTGGCTAACATTCTCCTTTCCCTTCCTCCCCCACAACAAATACTCTGTGAGGTGAGTGGGGCTGAGAGACTTCAGAGAAGTGTGACTGGCCCAAGGTCACCCAGCAGCTGCATGTGGAGGAGCGGAGACGCGAACCTGGTTCCCCAGATTACGAGTCTACCGCTCTTAACCACTACACCACACTGGCTCTCAAGGAGCTCAAGGCGGCTTTAATGCCCACAAGAACCTTGTGAGGTAGGTTAGACTGAGAGGCAGTGACTGGCCCAAGGTGACCTAGTTAGCTTCATGGCCAAGTGGGGACTTGAGCCCTGATCTCCTAGCTCACAGTCCAACACCCTAGCCATGACACCAGGCATCTTCAACCTTCTCAGGTCCAGGACCCACTTTTAGCACAAACATGCATTTGGAGACCCATTTCTTTTACCATATCGTTGCATGGTAGTAGTGCTCCTGTTGCAAAACTCCTCGGATCAGGCCTCAACATACAAGTGGGTCCTGGCCCACCAGCTGAAGACCAGCAAACTACGCCACACTGGTTATATATGAGCTGGATGGTCTTGGTGAGGAACTGGCAACAACAAAAACAGAAATTCCTTTGTCTTCACAGTATTTAGGAAGAGATTTAATCCAAATGTTTGAGCAGAGCATTGCAAGCAACAATATATATATTTATGAGTGGTATGTACCTGTTGGCAATGTGGAACTGAGCCAGTTACAGTTGGCACAATTTTAAAAAGAGGGTGGAAAAGAAGAAAATCTGCAAATAAATAAGGTTTAGGTGGCACTAGGTGGCTGCCTAGGGCAGTGCTTTGTAGGGGGCTGCAGTTTGGCAGGGTCAGATGGAAGGTATTTGTGAAAGTTTTCGTTATAGGCAGTAACAACAAGGACCGGGGAAGGACAGAGCTCCTTGTATGAAGAGTAGACAAAGAGAGGCAAAGCAGTGGGCAAGAAATTAGGGTGGGGAGTTCAATGGGACGCCAAACATTTAAAACCAAATGAAAAGCAAATGAATAAAATAGATTTTAAAAGCTAAAGAAAACTTTTACAAAATTTCAAGGCCTCCAGTGCAGGGTTTCCCTTAATTAAAAAAATAATTAGGTGAATTCTCTTGCACTAGAGGAAACAAGCAACCCTAAAGAACCAAACAATACAAAAATGAAAATTATTTAGCCAGGAAAATAATGAAGGAGAGGCGGATGTCACTGTCTCATTCAGTAATCATTGCAACATAAAAAGGTTTATGCTACTTAAGTCACACTCCACATTGCAATCTCAATTTCTAATCTATTGATGAGACCTTTGATATAGTTGTTGTGATACGTAATGTTGCCCGTGAACCTTCCAACTACTCAGAAGACAAAGCTATCAAAACATTCACAGTCCAGATTCTGCAAGAAAAGAGGAGAGTGTCAGTATGGCTGAAATGAAACCTTACACCAACTCTTAGGACAGGAAAAGCTAGGAAATAGGCTGAGGGCTGGGAAGAAGTTCCAGGCTGTAGGGATGGGGGGGGGGGAGCAAGCATTCCAAAGACAAGGTGGCTGAACTAATGATGTAGCTAAACAATGGACTGAAAAACAGGAAATCTGAAAACTATGGGAGAAAAAGGTGGCAAGAAAAGGGCAGAAAACACTACACATTAAGGTGGGTCTGGGATCCGAAGAAGAAATTCGCAGTGCTTCTGCTCAGAAGGGTGATGAGCCAGAGATGGAGGAATGCTAAGGAGGCTGTCCAAAAAGACAAATGTAACCAAAAGTAGCTTGACAAAGTAGTCAGTCAGTGGCCTCAAAAGTGGGATACTGAAGAAACAAAGGTGGGTGAAGAGTTGGCTTTGAAGGGAGGGAAGTTAAGAAGGAAACAGGGTCAGGAAGGGTCAGGTCAGAAGGGTCAGGAAGGAGGTGAAAAGAAAAGGGAGCTATAGAGGCCTGAGGACCGTGGGTTAGTTTTGACGGATTTGGACCCTAACATGGCTGCTATACCTTTAAGAGTTATATAGCTGAGGGATTTTATCTCTGATGGCTTCTGCAGTATTGTGGCCTGGCAATCCTGAGCGAGTAATGAGGACCAAGAAGCAGCAAAGTCTGAATTTCAGGTATTGATTTCAACTAGCCAGCCAATTCCTTGGCTACAGGCTTCTGGTAACAAAGTATCTGCTATCTGGGGGGAAGTATTGCCAATTTCCCAGGTACAAAATAATGATTTGTAGTGCTTATAAAATATGATAGACCTACAAAAGACGAGCAGCTGTAATGGGAAAAGTGAGGTGTGGGCAGCAAATGTGCTATTTGTTGTGTGACAATAAACAGATTATTTGGAAAGGTCTCAAGGAATGGAAGCAGAAGTAAATGAGCAAGGTTTCTGAAAGCAAGTATTTAGTAGTAACTAGAGGTTTAATAGATCCTACACTGATTCTCAAAACTGGATTGAAAGCTCAAAGCAAAAATCACATTTTTGAAGCCATGCCCCCCTGCCCCATATACACATACAATTGGGGGGGGGGGGGCGTGAAAAATGTTGCCACCTGGTTTATATCGTAACTTGTTATATGTTGATTTGCAAATATCCATTCTTCGACTACAGTAGCGAGACTGCAATCCTGCTACATGTATTTGGAAGCAAGTCCCATTGAACTCAGTGAAATTAACTTCTGGGGAGAGGTAGTGCTGTAAAGATGAAATCTTATGCACACTTACCTGAGAGTAAGTGCCGTGGAACACACTGAGCAAACATGCATTGGGGAGTACTAGTAAGGAATCTACAGACAAAGATGGTCTCTATTAACTTTATTGCTGTGTAAATCATAGTGAAATATATCTAAAAACAGAACCATTGGGAAAGAAATTAACCAATCCTATGTGTGTCCCTTCTGAGTAGACATACTGAGTTGAATTCAGTGGGGCTTACTCCCAGGTAAGTTGGCATAAGGTTACTGCTTTGAATCTGTCTTGCACTGGATTGCAACATTTTAAGGATATGTGTTCATTTTGCCTAACAATAATCAGGAAGAATTCTTTGCTCAGAAAATCACAAAATTTGTATTTCATCTAAAGCAGAAAGTATAATTTAGGGTATGTGGAATATCTTAGTTCAACTTTCCAAAATTAATGACAAAAGTACTTGAGAGACACCTTTTGCTCCTTACCCAAATTACAGTGCAAGTTATTGGTTTTCTGCTTGTTTTCAGATGTGGTATTTGTGGGAGAAAAAGATGCATTGGTCTTGGTTTGACAGCTTGGTGGGGAGACATGGAATTTTCTGGGGGGAAATAATGTTAATGGTCATGTGTAGTACTTTACTGAATTCTGAGAAGATGCTGCCATCTAGTGATTCCCCCACCAGCAACTCAAATAGCAGCACATTTTTGGAAAAGCTGTGTGTAGGTGTGATATTATTTGAACTGAAACAAGAGCTAGATCATATCCTGTTTGGGACTGCTGATCCTTTAGGAATGATGGTGTAAATGTTCTGAGGTTTTCAAAGTGGGAAATAAGGCATAACTTGGCAATGAGTAGTTGGTTCATGGTGGCCGATGTTTAAAGCACCTTTTTATTTTTATATATTTAATTATATAAATTTAGAAATATACATTTTCCCATTACTGCTAAGGAAGTTGTACTGTTGATGGAACTACAGTGGTTTTTATACGGTTAATTACAACATTTAAAGAAGGGGTGCTTTAATCCTGAACAGTGTCAGCAGTGTCCAGGAGTTGGTATGAGATGAAAATCTTGTTGACTAAATCCAAAACAGTGGAAAAATGGCTACTAGATTAAATATGTGTAAAAGTGGAAAGTTGCTAAGAAAGACGAAGAGTGGCATGTTTAAATTCACAAGAGGAAACTGAGAAGGTTCATTAGAAGGAAGTTGAAAGGGAAAGCCAGGTAGTTGGATCTATTTAAGCTGTTTGAAACTCACTTGGCCTGAGGACACACCATTTAAAACAAATGGCTCCCCCAAAAGAATCCTATGAACTGTAGCTTGCCAAGGATTCTCAGAATATGCAGAAACATTTAAATATGTGATCCCACAACTGTGTTGAGAAGTGACACAGTCCTATCGCCCTTATACCACATGCATGTTTGCAGCAGCCTTTAAACTAAAAAGAAGTATGTATTTTAAAAAATCATGTCAGTGTTCCTATGGAAAATACTTTAAAATAAAATAAAATTTAACCAGTTGTGGGGATGATGAAAAATGCCCACTTTTAACAATTCACTGTATCTAAAAATGAATTCTAGAATATTGCTATTGATGAAAGTCATGCAGAGCACCAAAATTTAGTTTCCAAGCTCCAGATACAATGGGTTACTCATGAATTGGAAGCATGACCAAGCCTGTAGTCCTAATCCCACTGACCTGAGAGTAAGCCCTAATGAATTCAATAGGACTTACTTCTAAGTAGAATCATAGAATTGTAGAGTTGGAAGGGACGACGAGGGTCATCTCATCCAACCCCCTGCAATGCAGGAATCTAGACACATTTAGGATTGTGTTGTAAGTCAATCAAACCCAATATTTTCATGCAGACATATACTAGTTGATACACCCATACTATAATGCATGCTATGTGAGGCTGCCTTTGAAGGCAATTCAGAAACTTCAGCTAGTATAGCGTGCAGCTGTTTGAGTGTCAGGCCAGAGCATATTACACTAATCCTGCGCCTTCTGCACTGCTAGTCAGTGCATTTACAAGATGGTGATTACTTTAACGTCTTAAAGCCTTTGGTGGTTTCTGGTCTGGTTACTTGATGGATTGCTTACACTAATATGATCCTATCCATGCCCTAAGACAGCGGTGGGAAATCTCAGGACTGAATGCAGCCCTCCAGGCCTCTCTAACTGGTCATATCTCCCCACGGGCCATGCACCCTCTCTGTGGTCCACACCCTTCCCTGGCCCTGCTTTGCACCCTTCATGTTTTTGCCTGACTGGACTTTGTCCTTGAAATTGCTTGCCTAGATGGAGGATACAGAGGGTGACATGTATGTTGAAACTAGCATGCTATAAAAGGTAAGTTGCTCCATTTGTTGTTCTACCCACTTTTGCCTCTGGCTCTGCCCACCATCACCATCACTGGCACATCGGCCCCTGGAAGGTGGCCCATAAAAGGAAGTGCAGTTCTTGGGCTGAAACAGGTTCCCCACCTCTCCCCTACAATCAGCAGTAGATGCTCTGGTTGCTTGCCCCCCCCCCTTTACAATCTGTTAGGTTAGCAGGGACTAGACACTGGGCCTTTTTAGTGGTGTCCCCATGGAACTCTCCAGGAATTTGTGCTTGTGCGCTTGTCCCCATCAGGACTAGCCTTCAAAAATGCTTTAAACCTCCATTATTATTATTATTATTATTATTATTATTATTATTATTATTAGTTCTGATTAGCTTTTAATTCAGATGATTTCATTATGGTTCATGTTGTTGCCTTTCTGGTGATGGTTACTGGATTCCAATACATTTTTCCTCATGCTGTATTTGTTGCTACTGCTCACTGGATTTTTGATATGCTGATGTTTATACTTTGTGATTTTGTTGAAAGTTGGGTATGATTCCATGTTTAGGTACTTTGTTGCAAAAGATCAGTGCATGGAAGTGTCACCTCTTTTGAGATGAACAGAGAGTCCCCGAAATCCCATCTGCATAGTGTTTCCTACAAAGAGATCTAAATCAGGACGATTGATCTGGGACTTGGTGTATTATCCCTTTGAAATGGAACTCATTCTATGTTGCTTCTGAAATAAGCAATGGTGTAGCACTGGAATTGGCAGTAATTAATAACAGCATTTGTCCAAGGCCTTGTAAGTAAAGGGAAATCAGCGATAAATGGCTCAGAAAGAAACATGAACATTGAGTTAGACACTATTTCTTAAAGTCTCCTGAATTTATTTGCCAATACATCTTTGGGTGGTTGCGGGCGGGGAGAGATCAGAACATAGTTCTTTAAAAGCTTTCATTTACAATTAGCAGTAGAAATTACATCTGCTTTGCATCCATCCCTGTTTACATCATATGCACTCAACATTATATGCAGTAAAAGCTTCTTGGGGAAAATATTGCATTAATAGCATGTTTTTATTTATTTGGTTCTACTTCACATTAGGCAACACAATGACACAAATGGATTTTGTTTGCTTTCTGCAAGTCCGTATTTTAGGCTGCTCGCTAATGAATAGTGCTGAAATAACAGCCATCTGGCTTTTTGAAGTCTTTTAAAATGCATTACCAAACTGCATTGAGTATTAGCCTAAGAAATAGAGCCATCCTGGGTTGTCTGGATCAGTTTGCAGTGGCAGCACTGTATCCTATTGGGAAGGGGGAAAGTCTCTCTTCATATCCCTTTCTCCTTTCAATATGAAGGGCTCAGGCCATGGTCTGAAGGCATATGAGGTCACCTTCGTGAAGTTAAGCAAGTCTGGGTCTGGTCAGTGACTGGATGGGAGACCACCTGGGAACTGCATTTACTCTATCTTGGATTCCATGACTGTAGAAAGTCAGAATATAAATGTAAAAAAGCAAACAAACAAATGACTAAGAGCCAAATTAGGCATGATGGCACAAGTCCTGCGTGTTTAAACTATGCTATTTAGAAATGCCACTCCTTCACAGATGACAACAATGCAAATGCCATTTTGGAAATTTTCAGGGATAGGCAGAAAGGGAGGAAATGCTTCCCTTATTTGGGGCAGACAGTGGCAGCTGACATCCACCATTTTTATTTCTCAAAGGTATGACAAGGAGAAAGCTACATCGTTTATCAATTTATTTATTTATTTGGGGGGGGGGCGTTGGGAACTTTCACCACCATCACCCAAAGTTTGAGCTGAAAGTTTCTAATCACTGTTGCCCCCAGTCCAAAACTCTGAATGTTGCTTGATGCTCACACTACTTGAAAAGGGCTGGTGTGTATATGCTTCAGTCGAGGTCTTAACCCTGTGCATTCAAATGGGATCTAAGGCAGTACATTCATCTCATATATAGGGGAAAGCATGACCCCTCAAATGGACAGGTATGGGACACCCCAAATGAACTTGCCAATCCGCCTATGTCATCAGTGGAGGCCCTGCTCCAAGTAACCCTGCCCAGAGAGGTGAGGCAGCAGGTGATGACAGGAGACAGGGTCAGTGGCGGCTCCCAGCTTTGAAATCCTCTCTGCAGAGAAAATCAGTAACCACCATCTCTCTCCATATTTAGACAGCAAGTAAAAATATTTATTTTCTTCCATGTGTTTTCCAGGTCATTGCTGTATGTCAGTTATTCTGCTTCTCTGGTTTGGGTGTTTCCCCCCCAGCTGGTTAGCTGGTTTGGGGCTCTTATATGAAGGTTGCAGTCCTAAACACTCTTACTAGGGATTAAGCCCCATTTAATACAATTGGAGTTTGGAGTAAAAATGCATGCATTCTACTTGATGTCTCTATGGTTTTATGTAAGCTCCCTTGGGCTTTGAATGATTGAAAGGTGGATTATAGTTTTGAAAATAAAATAAATACATTTTAAGGTTACAAGTTCTGTCTTGCAAGCATTAGCTGATGGAGGGAGGATATAGAAAGCTCACTTGCCCATGGAACAGCTTCAGTTTCTGCTGTTTTCACGTGTCTGTGGTGCTAACTGTACTCTGCAGTGTCGGTGGGAAAAACTGGACATGGATAATTTTTAGTAGGGACATTTGCCCCATTTTCACAGCTTGTATCAAGAACTATGGTAGTGCACTGGAAGCACACCGCTTGGCAGATATCAATATTATCTGCTGCTATATGGGCTATCTAGGAAGCAAATTTAGAATAGGCAGGGAATCTTCATAAAGACATTAATATTTGGTAAAATAAAATGAGTTTCTGTATCATGTGAAACAAATACATGTCATATTTCCAGTTCATACTTTCCATAAGCAGCATCCTACTTCACATTTTTGAAATGATGACAAGCCATTAGATATTTGATGCATGAAACGCATGCAAACATGCAGACGATGGAAAGACCTTTACAAGGCCCATTTTTCCATAGTTTATGTGGGCCATGCAGACGATTCAGATCATAAACAGGTTGGATAAATGGCAGCATTATCTGCAAAGGAATTACATTGACATAAGGGAGCCACAGTGAATTCAGATAAGTCAGGGTTTCTGATAACTGATTCAAAATAATATGGACCTATTACATTTATATCGAGACACGTTTAGTTCATATTTCTGCTAGTTACTGGAATATTTATTCCATGTTCCAACAATTTTATGGTTTACTAATAGCGTTGACATTCAGGAAGCCTAGACTCCTTGCTATTTTGAGAGCAGAGATTTATATGTTTTCATTATATGCTTTCCTCTTGTAGATCTTATAAACAATATGAATTATAGTGCTTTTACTGTGACCGACATTTCCTGGAAGACAAGGACAAGGTAAATACAGCCCTCACCTCCTGGATTTCTATCTGATCATTCTGAAATATGAACATCCTTTGCCCTAAATCTAGATGATGGTTTCTATCAATCTATTTCTCCAGATATGATTTAGAAGCAACTGCTTTTATGTGATAAACAATAAAATAATAAGAAGTACAGAGAAACCACCCACATTGTGAAGTTGGTAAACACAAAACTAAAGTTCATAGTACTTGTGCAGCTCTTTATTTTAATTGTCAAACTACAGAAACTCTTTCTTTGGGATAGTGTGTGTGTGTGTGTGTGTGTGTGTGTGTGTGTGTGAGTGAGAGAGAGAGAGAGAGAGAGAGAGAGAGAGAGAGAGAGAGAGATATTTAGGATTGCTGATCAAAACGGCACTTCAGTTTTATGCTTTTTACACTTGGTAACATTTTTGTTTTCAGATAGAAATAGATTTCCAATGCAATGCTGTTTCAATCAGACCAGCCTCAATTCAGCACTGTCCCTACCACACAAAGGGAACGTAGGAAACTGCCTTACACCGAGTCAGACCTTTGGTGCACCCAGCTCAGTATTGTCTACATTGACAGACAATGGCTCTCCAGAGTTTCAGGCAAGAGTCTCTCCCAGTCCAACTGGGAGATTCCAGGGAGTGAACCTGGGGCCTTCTTCATGCAAATCAGATGTTCTGGTGCTGCTCACAAGGACCTTGTTTGTTGTGTGCATGCAAGGATGGCAATGATTATCCTCAAATAGTGCTGTAACGGTTAGACTGCAATCCTATGCATCTTAGAGTAAGCCCCATTGAACTCAGTAGAATGTACCTTGGGTAGACATGCATATGCTTGCATTTTAATGATTAGATTGTTTAACCAAGCACTTTTTGCTTAACTAAAGAGCCGTCTTCTTCTTCTTCTTCTTCTTCATTATTATTATTATTAAAAATAAAAATACATATCTGGCCTTCAGGACTCTTCTTGGACCACATACTGTCTCCCCAAGCTGCACCCTCACCAACCCTGCTGCATGCCCTCCTTGAGTGCTGCCAGGATTGTGCCCTTGAACTAAATGTGCCTGCAATATAGTCTTTCTTCACAAATGCAAGAATATCCGCCCCCACTGAGGACACTTTTTGCCTTTGATCCTGCCCACTACTGGCAACCTGATGTACAATGCAGAGAACTGGAGATTGCAAAAAAAAGAAACTCCGAGAAACAAAAATGGACAAATTTGGCTATCCATCACCATTACTCAGGCATTCATCTTGGAGGTGGCACGAACCTAGTTGAAGGCCTATAGATAACTAGTAACAAACTGTTGTATATTAGAATACAAGCCATGTATTTATATCTCAGCAGTATACTGGGGCATGGGGCTACTTGTTTGTAAATGCAAACATCTGATCAAGACGTACTTGAAAGCCCTCTATAAATTACAAATTATAAAAAGCAAGCTTTTCAAGTTAGCCAAGGTTACTTTGTTTTCAGTCATTTTGTATGAAGTGCTTTTGAAATTTTCTAGGGTTACCTAGCGGCTGGTAGTTACCATGGAAACAACAGCACAGAACTCGCGTACTCCAGGGGGAAAGGGGTTTTCCTTCTAATAAGCTTTGTCACCATTACTCCTTTCTGCCATTTCTGTTTTATTGTTTTCATTTCACAGTCGGAGATCAGGCTTCCAAAGCATCTATGCCTTTTAACCCCGAGGTGTATTCCAACTATCTCCTGTAATTTTGTAACACCTAATTTGCTATGTTGCTTCTGCCATTCCTGACAGCTGAGATACGGCTTCACATGTGACCTTCCATGCTCAATTACTGCATTTGCTTCAAGTGACCTTGGTGCAGCTACTGAGATATATTCATCCACTGCAGAGACCATCATCCATTCCAGAAATTGTGACTGTCTTTCACACACCCATTTATACAGGTTGTCCCTCCCTTGTGGCCAATCAGTATTCAGCTCTCTTATAAATGTGAAACTCCTTACATTGTGCTTTTTTGATTTTATATTTTTAATGCACTTGTGCATTTGTTAAAATGCAAACATGCCCCCCAAAATGCATATCTTTAAGAGTGTGTGTGTGTGTGTGTGTGTGTGTGTGTGTGTGTGTTGCAAACAGTCTGGGGAAATTCTTCTCCCTCCTTTTTCACTCACTCAAAGCTCCTTCCCATCCTTTCCCACTTCTAGATGTAGTTTAATAATACAACAATGACACCCAGTGGTTGCTGAGCTGATCAGCAGTTTTCCCTTCCACTGTATTAGATGCAGCAGGTGTTGACATAGTTTTTGCTTCTGAAAGCTTGATACAAGATTTCCAAATGCTATCTTTGACAACTTTATTTTTAAAAAGTATATCCCTGTGCCAGTATGACTGATATCTTCAGGACGGCTATCAATAGCATCACCCAGTTACTGTCCATGTCCTTTTCTTTGCATCAGGCAAGAACCATGTTTATGTCCTGTCCAGTTCTGACTTTCGAAACAATCCTATGCATGCATATTTGAAAGTAAGCTACAGTGGCAAAGTGTAGCTTGCTGGCTCCTCTCATGTGGGTGCAATTGCCATCTAAGAGAACAAGGGAGGTGTTCATAGTGAGTTCCGGCACGTCCTCTTCTAGAAAAATGGCACTGCTGGTATAAATGTATAAGAATACTGAGATAAATATTTGGCAGGGGTGTGTGCCTGTGAATTTAGAAAGCAATCGATCCACAGTTGAGCATTTTCCAGTTACACTGATCTCAATGGGAGACATTTCAGCACACTCTCAATCAACTCAATGGGATTCATTTTGGCACAACCATGCCACTGCTTTTTAATGGGCACCATGACTAATATGAAAAACAGTATATGGCAGGTGTAGATTAGGCTGTGCCATAGGTTAGATGGGGGAACTCTGGGGTAGGGGTGACTATGCTACATTGAGGATAACATTTGTATTGGTGCAGGGGGGGGGCAGGCAGTATCTTCCACAATTTACAGTCAATGGCATGGTGAAATGCCTAAGGCACCAGTGGTAAAATATCCTTGTAGACTCCAGCAGTTCTCATTTAAACATGAAATAGAATCCAGCCTGCTAGATGTCCAGATCCCAGTTTTTAGCCCCTGGCTATATTTCCCATGCTACTGCAAAGGGTAGCAGCTTAGAGCCCATATATAATTGCACTGCTGAAGTTAAATCACAACTCTGATTGATAGATTAATAGCTTTGGAAGTTAGAGGGCAAAGCCTAGAAAAGTCTAAATGTTGTTTTCTGCTCTACAGAAATCTATTAGCTCTCTCCACGGGATTCAGCTTCCTGGAGCTGATGCAGTTTGTTGCAATAAGTTCAAGGGCTTTCTCTAGCATAGAATTATACTACATATTTTAAAATCTAATTTTAAACTCAATAACTGAAATTGGAGAAAAAATGAGAATTCCAAAAAATATTTTTCTTCTACAGGAAAAGAGGCAAATGTTTTCTTAAAGCTTTTCATAGTCGAGATCAGTGCTTTTTTTCTGGGGGGATGCAGGGGTACGCATAACCCTAAACATTTTGTGAATCTAAGTTTGGCCTCATTGAGGGGAAGTATTTCAATATGAGTAGGAAAATGAGAGAACCCCTAAACCTTTGGGGGGGGGAGGACTGGTTGAGATGGTTGGTGGTTTTTAAACATCCCTACAATTTCATGCTGCAGTGAAGAAAAATATTTTGAATTATTAACATCCAAATAAGACTAGTAAGATGTCAGTAAATTCATTATTTTAAGAAGCTCAGGGCTGGATTACTGCAATGTACTCTATGTGGGGCTGCTAATGCTCCTGATCTGGAAGCTCCAGCTGGTGCAGAAAGCAGCAGGTACAGTGGTACCTCAGGTTACAGACGTTTCAGGTTACAGACGCTTCAGGTTACAGACTCCACTAACCCAGAAATAGTACCTCGGGTTAAGAACTTTGCTTCAGGATGAGAACAGAAATCGTGCTCGGGTGGGGCAGCGGCAGCAGGAGACCCCATTAGCTAAAGTGGTACCCCAGGTTAAGAACAGTTTCAGGTTAAGAACGGACCTCCAGAACGAATTAAGTTCTTAACCTGAGGTACCACTGTAGACTCCTGATGGAGTTGGATGGCTGATAGCTGTGACATCTCTGTTAAAGCATCTGCACTGACTGCCAATATGCTGCTGGGCTAGGTTCACTGCTCTTGTGTTTATATACAAAGCCCTGAACACCTTGTGTCCAGGATAACTTAAGTACTGCCTGAGCTGCTGCTTCTTCTTTATCTCAGCCCAGTCACTAAGATTACCCAGAAGAGCACTGTTAGCTGCCCCTCAAGTAACAAAGGCCTATCACCTGTCCCATGCTATGGGATTCAGCAGGCATTCTCTCTTTTCCCATTCAGGCATCTCTCATTTTCTCATGCCAACAGGCCTATTCAACTTTTTCGTTGAGTGGGCAGTCATTTTAATTGCTGTTCTGTGTTGCTTTTAGGTTTTATCCACACTTCCTCTTGTTCCACTGCTTTCCTCCCAGGGGAAACCACTCTTTAGTACTCAATTGGAGCAAACAGCAGTTTCCCCCAGATTGCTGTTGGCTCCGAGTTATCTTTAAAGAGTGTGTTTCCCCTGGGAAATGAGTGGAGCAAGGGGGAAACTGTTCAGACTCATTCCTAGAAAGTGTGGGTCAAGCAGAAAACCACGCAGACCCATGTTTTCTAGGTACAGGACAAACAGAAGCATAGACAAGTAATCAGCGGATTTTTTAAAAATGTTTTTAAATTGCTGTGCATTGCCCTGGTATTTTGTGAAAGGGTGATATATAAATACTTAAAAAAAATCAATCAGTCAATGTGTAGGTTATAGTGGGTGTACGATGGCTAGTTGGCTAGTACTTTCTAACAGAATTATGATTGCCGTCAATTTGGCGCAAGCTGATGACATTCAGATATTAGTAAAGACAACTTAAGAGGATTTTTGTGAATGTCCAAAATCCATATCATAGTCAGCTCCATGAGGGCGTTCACTTGGTTATGTGCAGAAAGTGGAGAAATACAAATTTATCTTCAGACACACCCTGAAACTACATGAGATTATTGGAATTTACATATAAATGTCATTTTTCACTAAATTTTGAACTTTCACTGTAATATAGATACCACAAACAGACATAAACTGGAATGAACCAAGAGTTGCACCCAGTTAGTGCCCAGAGTATGGCATACACAGCAGTGTCATTTATAGCTGTGAATCAACTAAAAGCCACTGGATTTATTGACCTTGAGTCCACCACTGCAAAATGTTTGAAAGGCGCTCAGGATGAATTCTGCATGTGGAAGGTGCTGTACATGCAACTGACACAACAGAGAGATATAGCTTGGACTGCCACCTGCTAAAAATGATGGCGAGATTAGGCCCTCAAATAGCAATGCATTTCACAGCATTTACTAATGCAGAAAATAAATCTATACTAGAAAGCACTGCAACTTGACATTTCCAATATGATAAGCATAAGATGCTGCATATTACAAGAGCACAGCAGAAGATTTACTTCAAATGTGGTTTTTGGGGAGACTTTAATTGCTGCTTGGATTAAAGTTACATTTCAGGATAGTCATAGATGGGAAAGTATAAAAGATACCAGGAGGTTCTTTGTCAGGCTCATTCATGTGATTTAATAAGGGACTGATTCCATCAGGACACCCTTTCACTGGCATAAGGAGCTCCCACCTGCTACTTAGGTCACACAAAATTCCTAAATACCTAATTCCTAAACTCCTCAATACCATCAACTCTTCTGAGAGTGAAAAGCTGTGTGTATTATGGTTGTCATCAGTTGTCATCAGAAGACAAAGGCAGTGGCAATGCCCTTGGATGCTAAACTTTTGGCCAGGCTCTCCTTTTAAAAGTTCTACAGACTCTAGGAAAGGAGAAGGGTCAGGAAACAGAAGGTGCAAATGAAGCCAAGCAGCTAGACTTTACCTAAAATGCAGGTGCAAACTGCAGACCCAACAAATTCTTGGCATCTTTACAACATTCACCAAGTCTTAAAACAGCAATGCTACACCATCAAGGCACATCAAAAGAATCACCTGTCACCAGATCAAAGGTTCAAAAATTCCCTGGGGAAAGGCCATAGCTCAGAGGTAGAGCACCTGCTTTTTATGCAGAAGGTCCTAGCTTGAATCACCAGCATCTTTAGATAGGGGTGGGAATGTCCCCTGTCTGAAACTATGGAGAACCTCTTCCAGTCACTATGAACAATACTAATCTAGGTAAATTCATGGATTAACTTTGGTCTCGGGCAGCTTCCTATATTCCTCTAGCTGCCAATGATCCCACTATCTGCTGTTCTGGATAGGCAGTGCTCTGAAAAGATGGCATAGTATAGCCAGTAATTAGCTGCACTGCCCAGCCAGCAGATATGACCTGATCAAATTCTACCAGCCTTTCTCCTAAGCATTGCATGAAAAGCTACCATGCCCAGCACCTGCTACATGAAAGAGTGGAAGAGAGTGGAATTATGTGATCTTTCAAGTGCTACCATGCAAATTTTGTTTTGATAGATATGTAATAAGAGAAGGTCACTGACCTGTATTCCTGAATTATCTCTAAGCTACTCAGCAGATGCTTTCATTCAGTTCTCTATAATTGACTGCTGCTTCCCATGCTCCATCCATACAGAACAATGCAATTAAGCTGAGGAACTGGCTGGTGTATTAGGAACAGAATGGTATATGTGGACCCACAAAAAAAAAAGAACCCCCCCCCATGAAAATAATTATGCCATTAAGATGCAAACAGAATACTGAAGATCTTGCCAGTAAGCAAGCGTAACCACAAGAAAAGTCATATCAGTGACCTTTTGAAAGGCTAATTGGAAAGAATCTGATACTGAACCTGTATGCGGAAATGGGCTTTCATTCATGAGGATAATTGAACAAGAAGAGGGAGCATCCAGCCACAATGACAAGCAACATTTTTTGGGGGGGGGGAACCTAAGTGTTGGAACATTGCAGAATAAATTATTTTCTGAACAAAAACAAAGATGATATGGCATTATTAATATGAGCAAAAATCAATCAGATTTCTGCATGGCTGATGTTATGTTATATGTTATATGCATGGATCTGAATTCTTTTTCATGTAAGAGTTTTTAAAATTCAGATTTGAAAATCAGATGTTTGTGAATTCAGATATTGGCCTCAACTTTTAAATTCAATATAATTTGTGCACTTGGAGGTCTGTTGTTTGTTGGTTTTGACAAGTAAGCTGTAAAACATGATCAAATCCTAACAATCAGTTGAGACAGTGCTCAATGTATCGAACACTGTTGCAAAGCAACTGTGAAAGTACTGTTGCACATTGGTTGTAAATCACTGAAAACTACTCAGTGGTGGCTCATCTGGTTGTTTGCTGGCAGGTTAGTGGCATCTGATGCTTAGCGCCATTGACTGGAGAAAGGGAGGGTATATGGTGCCATTGCTTGGTGAGTCACTAATGGTGGAAGTGCTGAGGCTGCTAACTTCAGCACCATATTGGGTGGATAGCAGCAGCCAACCTCTGCTGACACTAGTTTCTGGTGTCCATACACAATGCTCAAGTAGTAATCCCAGTGACTGCTTTGCTGCTATGGGGCATCCTTTCAAAGGTATGATATTCTCCTCCCCCTTTCAGTAGCATTTGTCCACTGAAGCTGAACATTTCACACTGTCCTCCAGATTATATGAAACAGTGTTCCTAAAACCCACTGTACGTCAACTGCCAACTGTTCTCTAATATTGACTGCCAAACTGAGCCCAATGTCAAGTACATGAGATGACTTAGGCTTATTCAGTGTATAGTGTGATAGGAATGCTCAGTGAGTATACAACATCAACATTAGCAGAGGAAATTTTTCAGGAAAAATTATGAAACAAATTAATTTGGATAAAATGGATAATAAATAAAAACAATACAGGTGGGCAGCAAATACTTGTGGCGAGAGTTCTGCAAAAGCTGCAGTGCACATACCTTCTGTCCAGGTGTTATGCCTAGCTGAACAGAGCCCCAAAGCACAATTCAAGATTCCAGGATGATTTGGTATTAACAGCTGGTGATGAACTCATCTTAGAAATGAAAGTTACAAAATGCTCTTCTTAAGCTAACGTTTCCATGCAGGTCTCCCTGTGTCAGCATAGCCCCCCCCCCTTTCTTAAATTTTGTGGTAATGTGGGAAATATATTCCAAATTCATTGACTTGCCTCTGCGTTTCATACGTGGTGTTAGGTACAGAGTCATTTAAGGTAGCCTCCATGTGGCAAGTAATTTGTGTGTAGAGATCTGCAAAATGACACACACACACACACACCCGGGTCTCCTTGAAATTCATAGTACTCTACTAAACTACTATTCATATATGGGCTAAAAGCACGTTAACTGAGAAGCATTTAAACTCAGCGCTATTTATTTATTTTTAGCCTGTGGGCTAAATGCACAAGGGAGAGATGCTCTGCGTTGGGAGTGGTGACGGGTGTGTGTCCAGATGTGGCAAAGACTTGGGGAAACTTTTTTGCCCCTCCTCCCATTCCTACGCAGAAGGAATGGTCGCTCTCTCCTTCCTCGTTCAGCTATGGCTCCCTCTGCTTTGCGCTTCTGGATGGCGCTTGGCATTGTAACAAGGCGGAGAGTCATTAAAGAGAGAAACAGGGAGCCGGAAAGCGGGAGATCTCTGCTGGAAGAGGAGACGACGCTGCTCAGCTTCTGACGGGCAGTGAAACCAAAAGCGTGGAGCCCTAGCCGTAATTCTATGGGCAGGAGAAATATTTGCTCTCTGTAAAGCCCGGGCGGGAGCTCGGGGTTTGTAGGGTGTCCCTGCGCGGTCCCTGCTCTTGGGTCTTCTCTATCCTTACCCACCCCTTCAGATGACAACATTAAGCAGGTGCCTGGAATAATTTATCCTGGTGAAGGTAGGAAAACGCACAGAGGGTTTTGTTCTGGATCTCAATAAACCACGTGCGACTTTAAAAAAAAAATGAGTTCCTCTTGGCTTGTTGGACTTCTTAGCGCCGCGTTTTTACAAGAACAGAGGCGGGGATGTATCAGCCAGACGTGTTAACGTAATTTCAGTCTGCCGGTGGAGGAGATATTCTGATACCTGGAAAGTGACTACTCTTGAGGAATGAGGAGAGTTTTACCAGCCATTATATTCTACCTGCGAACATGGGCGTAGCCAGGATTTTTGTTAGGAAGGGCAAAACCTCAGTTAGCTTTGTATTTTTATTGATCTTTATTGATGGGGGCTGGCCCCCCTGCCCCCCCGTCTATGTCCATGCCTGCGAATCGATAAATAGCTGGAAAGGGAAATATTAGGGTTTCGCGTTGTTCCCCTCTCCATGTTTTTAAGGTGCCTACTTCTCCAGTTGCGGAGGAGTGAGCTTAGGCTACATAGGACACGTGTTGTGCGATCCAGTGGCCTTTTCCCTGTTCCCACGAATTAAGGTTGCAATCTGGCACACACTTAACTGGCGTCTAAACTCAGCTGGACTTTATTCTGTTTAGACTTGTATGGAATTGTGCTGTAAATATCGACTCCCTCCCGCTTTTAAAAAATAAAAAATGATTTTGTAGCTGTGCATCTGCCTGTTAACCAGAAGGTTGGTGGTTCAAGCTCACCCAACGACAGCTGTGTGCAGGATACCTGCATTGCAGGGGGTTGAGCTGGATGACCCCCAAGTCCCTTCCAACTCTACAATTGTTTGATTGTATAAACCCACCACTTGGGCACTCCGCAGACAACTCTCCAATCTAAAGCAGTGGATTGTAGATTACACTGACTTCTTATTGATATGTTTTTAAAATGAAGGTCTATAAATAATGGCTCGTTTTAGGCTCGTAAAAATAATTGTGTAATAATTATTCAGAAATGTGTTGCTTTTACTGTTCCCAAACATCAGCTGTTTCATCTTTCATGTTGCCACTAGATTTAATGGTAGAAATGGGGGGGATCTATGGAAAAAATCAATCAGTTTCAAGAGGATTTCAAGGGTGTGTGTGTATCCTCCTCTCTTCCTTGCATTCCTTTATCTCCCCTAACCTAACTCAGCACACCAATATCTATCTCTTCTGACCCCCGTGACACCCCACCTTCTCCCCTCTGGCTGCTCCATTTTCTCCCCCAGTATCCCAGATGGTGAGAGTTGTTGGCTTTAGAACCTTGGAGACCAAAGTTCTCATCCCTGGTCAGACAGGAAGCTCATGGTCTAGTCAGCATCTCTAAGCTTAACCTACGTCACAGGGTTGTTGTGAGGGTAAAATGGAGAGAAGGAGAACCATGTTTGTCACCTTTAGTGCCTTGGAGGAAAGAATGTGGTAGAAATTCAAGAATCAATTGTTTTTCTTTCCCTCTTGCTCCACTTTCTGTTCAGCTGCTGAGGTGCTGGTCACAGCCTTGAAAAACATACCAAGCTGAAACAGAAAATGGGCAAGAACATAACTCTTTTGACTTCCTCCTTAAACTATGGGCTTTGCCAAGGGGGAAGGAAAGGGACCCATTACCTCAGCACCTCATCATGAAAGGGGCAGTGAGTCATGTGCTGAGAGGTACTGGAGGAAATCCCCATGGGCTGCCTTTGCACCCACAGCACCATTCGGATGACTCCAGAGACAGAATTTTTGTAGCATGAAGCATTTTTGACTCACAGCTTTCCCGAGTAATTAGAATCCTAGCTTTCCATCACGTTCTCCAGAAACAAGACTTTGCAAGTGAATACTGTCTTGAGAAATCCCTTCCTCATAATAATGTGCTTGCTGTGGTTGTGTTCTTGACAAATGGAATGTTGAAACCATCAGATCCCATGAATAACTGATTTTGTTTCGTTGTTCTAGTTTAATGAACTGAAGCTTATGAAGAATGAATGAAATCCAGACTTCACACTGGAAAAGTACTGTGGACACACCTAACTTAACCTGCAATGGAGAGTGTTCAAGGAATCGGTACATCAGAAACCATTCTCCTTCCTTTTCTAACTGGGATTATCTGTTCAGCCAGTTTAGCAGGCAATGTCCGCATTCTATTCACTATAATAAAGTATGCAAGAGACTATCCAGAAAAGAGTGGAATTGTGATCCTAAGAGCATTTATTTTTTTTAAAAAAAATATATTTTATTCAGTTTTCAGATACAAAGATTATAGACATAGACCGAAGCCGGAAACCAAGAAACAAGAAAAAGAAAGAAAAGAAAAACACAAGAAAGAAAAATCAACCATCCAACACATTTTTCAAAAACCAACTGGACTTCCTCACGTCTTCCCTACCCTGCGTTCTTTATAATAAAATTATCAGCAAATTATTACCTTGTTTCGTACCTTATTTTGTACTTTTCAAATACTATACCTCAATTTTTTCATACCTTCCATCAATTACTTATATCCCAAATTTAACATAGTATTACCTTTGGGTTTAACCTTTTCTAACTTAAAATATAATTTCCTAAATCCCCACTTTAGTTGCTGGAGCTATAATTTCCAAATCGTGAAAATTTTTAACATTCATATAACTTATATTGTTTTTGTAAATAGTCCTTAAAATTTTTCCAGTCCTCTTCCATTGTTTCTTCTCCCAGGTCTCGGATTCTGCCAGTCATTTCGGCCAGCTGCATGTAGTCCATTAACTGCATCTGCCATTCTTCCAGTGTGGGAAAATCTTGTGTCTTCCAATATTTTGCGATGAGTATTCTTGCGGCTGTGGTCGCATACATAAAAAAAGTTCTGTCCTTCTTTAACACTCTCTGACCAACAATGCCCAAGAGGAAGGCCTCCGGTTTCTTAGTAAAGGTATATTTAAATACCTTTTTTAACTCATTATAAATCATTTCCCAGAAGGCCTTCACTTTTGGACATGTCCACCAGAGGTGAAAGAATGTCCCTTCAGCCTCCCTACATTTCCAACATTTATTATCAGACAGGTGATATATTTTTGCAAGCTTGACTGGGGTCATGTACCACCTATATATCATTTTCATAATGTTTTCCTTCAAGGCATTACATGCCGTGAATTTCATTCCGGTGGTCCATAACCTTTCCCAGTCTTCAAACATAATGTTATACCCAATATCCTGAGCCCATTTTATCATGGCTGATTTAACCGTCTCATTCTTGAAAATATCTTAGTCTTTGGTTCGAGCAGTTCTGTCTCTAATTTCAATTTTTCCACCTGGAATCCTATTTTTTTATCCAACTTAAAAACCTCTTGGATTTGAGCATAATGTAACCAATCTCGCACCTTGTTTTTTAATTTTTCTAAACTCTGCAGCCTCCAATTGTTTCCAGTTTTTTCTATTATTTCCCAATATTTCGGCCAGCCGGCCTCCATATTGGGGTTTTTTCGAGCCTTGGCCTCCATTGGTGATAACCATCTCGGGGTGATCCTAAGAGCATTTAGATCATGCGGTGGGGTTACATCTGAAATGCCATGAATTTGAGGCATCCTCGTTAAAAAGCCCTTGTAATGCACTGGAGTGAATAAACACAGGACTGGCCTTCTATATCATCTGCTGTTTCTCCATTTGCCTCAGATTTGCCAGTTGCATTAGTCACTCTTACTTGTACATACTGCTTAGTGGGAGCTTTCCGAAGCATTGGAGGCAGTGCACAAATTAAAGACACAGACATGGAGTTAACCATATTGAGAATACCCTGAAATCAAGTTGGGAAAAAATTGTCCAGAACTTTGTCCAAATTCTCACTAGCTGCTTGAATTCCCTTTAGAGAAATGCAGAACCATTCAAAAACAATATTCTTGGACCGGATATATAATAGCCTATTTGGACAATGCTGAAGTAAAGAAAGCTTTAGACTCATGATGGTTTGTGTGATCACTTTCCTGACAACAGGCAGAAATTCTCATTGTCACTTCCATTCACCTGCCTCACAACACAGAGGATTACTTCCCATATTCATTGAATTTATACTGGACTCCCAAGCCTGTTCAGTTCAAACACACACATATTCAGACTTGTCATAGCTGTTCTTTCATTGCTTTGTATTTGTCTGCTCATTGCTTCCCATGTGTTCCTTCTGATTTTATTATTATCACTATTATTCATATCATTTGTATACTGCTTTATATTTTTAAGAAAAAACTCAAAGCAGTTTACAACAATTTTAAACATCAAATAAAACCACCCAGAATAAAACATTACTGGAAAAAGTCAAATATAATGAATACATTCAAAACAAAATAATTAACAGGAAACTAATATATCTTAAATATTTCAAAATAAAACATTACAAAGGAAGCCAACCACAGAATGTATATTTAGCACAGCAAAGTTAACAAAAAAAATCCTAAATATTTCAAAAGAAAACATTACTAAGGGGTGTCAAATATAAAATGCTCATTAAAAACAGCATAATTAACAAGAAAATAACATATTACTATAAGCATAGAACTTACCTGCTGCTGTTGCTACCAGTTCTGCCAATGACGGTTCATGGTGGGTGGCGGCTGTGGACGCTCAGGCTCAATGACCTGGGTCTATACTAAGAGGCAGCCAAGATGGCTTCTGGCCTCTGTAGCAGCCTCAGCTTTTATAGCTGGAGTCAATCAAGGCCCCACCCTCCCAGGCCAGGTGGAAAAGGGCCTGCAAGGCAGGGAACAAGTCTGTCAGAAGTCACAGCCAAGATGGTCTCTGACCTCTTCAGCAGCCTTGCTTTTTTACCATTTGTTTTAAAACCAATAAAAACATTGTTGTTGTTGTTTTCATCCCACTACACCTTTCATTAAATCATCCTTAAACAAGTGTCTTCCCCTTTTTGTGTGAAAATCTTTCAAACTTTGCCTTTTCATGCCTCCAGTATTGCTCAGGACAAGCAATTCATCTTAACTGATTTCCACCAGAGCCATTCTTGGTCATATGTCTAGCAAAACCAAGTATTTCTATCACTCCTCTTGAAGTTTTGCTGCAGGGAAGGTCAGATCATCATAGCCCTTGGTCTGTATAGGTTGGTAAGTACGCAACCTGATTAGTCATGTCTTGCCCTGGTGAATTCTGATGGCTCACAGCATTCCCTCAAGGGTCTGTATGAAGACCAAGTTGCCTCTTGTCTCAAGAAATCTGTGTCTTCCTAAGTTAGCAGCTATTAAGCCAGAGGCCTGGATTTGGGCAATCCTGTGCTGCTGCTTGCTATTCACATGGCTGCATATAGAAAGCTGTCCCATCTGTCCTTGCTGGGACACTGCAACAACATCACGATTCCTCCAACATCATGAGAGACTGCAGCAAAATGATCAAATGGTACCATGAAAATTGAGCACCAGTCTAGAGGGGTTGGATATGCCCCGATCTTAGGGATAAGTGAGAAATGCTATTCATTTGCATGTTCTGAAACAATACACAAACCAGAACACAGCTATCCTTTGAAATTTGCACTTCTCCACATTCTGTGATGCAGTTTTAAAAAGTTGCAAAAATGCATATGTTGGGGTAACTGTGCACAAAAATAGGTAATTAGTGGAAAGAACATTCAAATGCATTGTGTTAGGGGAAACTGCATGCAAAAATATCTTTGTTGGGCATAATTGCATTCAAAGATATTAGAAGAAATAAGCTCTAAAATGCTAGCAATTTTTTGTGAAGGCTTAAAAGAAGCAGCAGCTCAAACTGATGTGGAAATGTGGTGTACCTTTAACATCCATGGGATGAAATCTTTTGATGCAACTAAATGATTCATATATTTGATTTATAGTGTATATTTTACTGCCTTTTCACATATTGTAGCTGAACTAGACCACTGTATACATTCTTCATAGTAGTGATTAGGACTTAATGGCCTGAGCTTTCAGGCAATGTCAACAGGATCCACACCCCAGAACTAAGCTGGAGAGTCCAAACTCCAAAATTACCATCTCTGTTTCAATCATAACTCAGTTATTCTACGCACCTTCACAGCTGGTGTCAATGCTAGTATGTCCCTTCATGTGATCATAGGAGGTCTCATGAGACAGGTTAGTTTCACACTATTGACAAAGAAATTGGTCACTTGATGCGTGTTGGAAAAAACCATTGAACACTTATATCAAGCCAGTCATGCGCTTGCTGTGTCTATGAGCTAAACATAAACCAGGACATGCCACAAATGCCAACTTATTCACTCTCCCCTGTGCTCAAGTGCTAGGAAATTCCAGGACAACCTTTTACAGCTTGTGGGGAAACTATAGCCCTCCATATATTGCTGGACAACATTGGCCACATTGGCTGAGGTTGGTGCTGCTGTTTTACAGTTTCCTTGAGGGGGGAAACTGGAGATTGTTTTGCAGTATCTGTTTACAAATATACACACTGAGCACCCACTTGGGAAGTACTAGTCTAAAAGTAGGATCAGATTCCTAGATACAACAGCAGCTCACTCTGAAGTTCCCCAAGACCGCTTCTTGCTATTCCATTGCCATGTCCCAGTTCTCTTTCTCTGGCCAGAGAATGACAATGTTGTCCCTGGTAGTCCCCCACTGAGAAAGTGGGATGTGGCACTCATCTGAGTAGCTTGGGTGAGCCACCTGCAATCAAAGACCAGCTAACTGAGCCTTAGATAGATTGGGGCCAATTGGCCAAGTGTTTACAGTAAATGGCACAACCCAATGTCGGCTGAATTTGGTGCATGGTAGAAGCATGCACACAATTGGCTTGCCACCACCAGCTGATGTATGAGGGAGTCAGCCAAGGCTGATTCTGTTTTCCCAGGGCAATTGTCCTCGAGTCCAAAGTAATAATGCTAATAAGTCAAAGCTGGTTTCTCTTACAAGACACAACTCAATATCTTCGCATCTCTGTTCTAGAGTGATGTTTTTGTCTTCTTCTTCCTTTCATTCACCAACATACATTTCAACCCAGGCGTTTGTGGCCAAACCATGCAATGCTAATGTTGCATTTGATGTACAGCCAATGCTACCAGTCCCTTGCCAGCTTAATGCCTCTTCCACTGACCTGCTCCTTTCAAAAATTATTACGCTCCAACTGAGCATGTTATAGATTTCTGTCACAAGCTGACTTAGTATGTTACTTTTCCATTCAAAGTCCTATAGACATTTGACCTTTTGGATAATGCTTTAAATAAATCCTGTGAAAAATGGGAAATGAGGCTTTCATGATTCACAGCGTGATTAATCCACATGAAGAGCTGAAAGGGATTGTGCCTTTTCCATTGGGGTTTAATAAGGTTTGAGCTGTTTCATGCTTCAGCTATCAAATATTTTAATGGCTTGTTCTATATTCCTAAATGCAGCAAGTAGCATTGCTTTCTCTGATTGCCTTGTGTCTACTGAACTGATTTTTTAAAAGAAAGAGAGAAAGAGAAAGAACCTGTATTGTTTGTTTCTGTATCCAAACCATCTGGCCTATTAGGATCCACTGTGTGTCATTTTAACCTTATAGGCCACTCTAAACAGCTAAAATTGTCAATCCCTTTAAGCATAGCCTAGCCAAAGCTGAACTTAGAAGGGACCATAGCTGAATGATAGAGCCATTCAGAAGATCCCAAGTTTATTCCCCAACAGTCCAGTCCAGTTTAAACAGGATCAGGTACCAGGTGATGTGAAAGACCACTTCCTGAGGCCCTGGACCGTGGCCAATTGAACAAACATGAACTATTTGACCTATCATAAGGCAACTTCCTATGCAGTGCTAAACCCCACTGATTTTCATAGAGTCATAGAATTGTAGAGTTGAAAGGGACTCCAAGGACCATTGCATTCAACCCTCTGCAATGCAGTGGAGAGTTAGATATGTGGTTAACTCTCTAACTGAAAACAATGAGATTCAGAAGTACTCAACTTGGGCTGCTGGATATCTCCATGGTTTAAGATCCCTTAATGAAAAGTAGCCAGAAGATCCAGTTTCACTTCACCAGGAGAGGAAAAATTTGAATGAGCTTGCAAAACAAGAGTTTTCAAAGAAAAGGACCAGCTAAATGTTATTTCTATCACTTCCTCCACACCATGCATAATTTTATATACCATTAAGTCATGTTTTTTCTCCCCTCCCCCCCAGATACTTCAACAATGAGGTGCCCTTTGTCTGAGATGAGAAGACCAGAGTTGTACAAAGTGTTCCAAACTAGTCCACACCAGATAGGTTTGTATAAGGGGCATTTTCAAGTTTAATGAAGGAAGAAAGGCAAAAGAAATAAATCTAGAGCACTTACTAACTATCAAATCCAGATTGTTTCTGAATAGCCCATGGGAGGTGGACAGAATAGGAGTAGATAATAAATCTAGAAATCCTAAATAACTGTTTCTCACAGTGACCGAAAGTGAATTCTGCCCCCATGAAAATCAATGAACTTCCTATGAGCTTGACTTCTGTAGCTGTTGCAGCCATTCAGTTTATAACTGGCCAAGTTTTAATTTCCTATATTCTAGGTAGGGATAGCTTTCTTGGCAGCCAAAAAAAAAAAGCGTAATTTTCAATGCTTTTAGCTAAAATGGCTGCAGAACAGCTATTGTTTCAAATTTGGAACTTAACCAGATTCTGGGATGCCAATTGACATTTGAGCTGCCAGATCTGCATTAGCTTTAGAGAATTTGGCAACCATTAACACAACTACAACTACTTAGAACACTGAGAAAGTTGGCAAATGGGGCACAGTAATGGTTGCCTCACCTTCTGGCTGGAGGCGAACAATAACCTTTCTCTCCATATGGTTAGAATCTCCATAGATTTTCAGTCTGGTTTAATTACATTTACAATCACCCAGGAGAAAGGAGAGAACAGGGTTTAGGTGGGCTCTCTTCACTCTCCGCCCCCACCCCCACCCCGGCATTAATAAGAGCAGCACTGACAGCAGAACTGGTCGAAGCTAATCAGGGATAGAGCGCAGAAGCTTTTTGCAACCTTACTTAGCGGTTATAATGGGCCCAGCAAGAAAAAAAGGACCCCAGACTCAGAGCCAAGCTACACATCACACTATATGCAGAGCCAAGGCTATGTTTAAAAAACATCGCTCCAGCTCAGCTGCATTGGAATCCTGACAACATCTTCCCTCTGGTCGTCTTTAATTAATTAATTATCCTTTTCCTCAGTCAAATAAGATTCCCAAATCACTTAAAAGAGAGAGAGAGAGAGAGAGAGAGAGAGAGAGAGAGGAACAATCCGTTCCCTTGGGCTGTTGATCTAAAAAGATGTAGCACAAAATGGAAATTGGCTAAGAGGGGGAGCAAAGAAGCAAACCCGGGTTCGGGTTCTTAGTTAGAGAGCTGAAGAAACTTTAAGCACTGGCTTCTGCTTCACCTTCCTCTGACCTGGTTTGCAGGGTAGCAGTTGAAGAAGGAGCAAAAAGGGTTTTCTTGTGTGTGTGTGTTTCTTGTGGCTGATTAGCTGTTTTCCCTGTGTAAAGTTATTTGTCCTGTTTTCAAGCTTTTTATGATGGAGGACCTCTGTAGCCACCCCCAACGACACGATCTCAAGATGGAAGGGGAGGGAACAGCTGCAGTCGCCTGCGATTCCTGCGCAATGTTTGCCATCTTGCCAAAGGTTGCAGGCAGCTTTACCTGCAGCAATTGCATGTTGATTGCCCTTTTAAAAGACAAAGTCCAGCAACTGGAGGAACGTGTAGCTACGCTCCAAAGAATTAGAGAGCTGGAGCTCTTCTTGGAAGCAACAGAGCACACCGTCCCCACCAAGGAGGAGACAGGGGACTCCCCTGAGAAGGAGGATAGTTCACCAACACAGGAGCCAGATATATGGAGAAACGTGACTCAAAGAAGTAGGAGGCCCAGGGTTCACTCTGATTGTTTAGAAATACACAATCGCTTTGAGGTCCTCTCCCCTAGCATGGAAGACGAAGAGCAGACTCCATTTGAGGATCTCTCCCTCATTACAGTCGATCAGGTACATGAAGACGAGCAGCAAAGTCAGTCCTCAGGGAATGTGCAGGCGACCTTGGAACGGACAGCTCACGGAAGAACCCCGACCAAACCTAAGAGGAGGCGTGTAGTGGTGATAGGGGATTCCCTACTGAGGGGAACAGAAGCAGTGATCTGTGGGCCTGACAAGATGTCTCGGGAAGTGTGCTGTCTCCCCGGGGCTAAGATCCAAGATGTAACTGAACGACTGCAGGGAATCATAAAACCCACTGACGAATACCCCTTCCTCTTGGTTCATGTGGGAACAAATGACACTGCAAGCAATAGCCTCCAGAAGATCAAAAGAGACTACGAGGCTCTCGGCAGGAAATTGAAGCAACTAAATGCACAAATTGTCATCTCGTCTGTCCTCCCAGTTGAACGACGTGGCCCAGGGAGAGAGGGGGAAATAGTGGAAGTGAACAGCTGGCTTCGCAAATGGTGTAAACAGGAACGGTTTGGATTCTTAGATCACGGACTGCAGTTTCTTGAAGATGGACTTCTGGCAAGTGATGGGCTGCACCTCACAACGGTTGGGAGAAATGTTTTTGCCAAAAATCTCAGAAACCTCATCAGGAGGGCTTTAAACTGACTAATGTGGGGGAGGGAGACAGTGCTCCTGAAGGTAGGAGTCTATCAATTAATGAAGATGATCATCCAAATGTCATAGACCAAATGGAGCAAACAGCACGCGGACCTAGTGGTGGGAGGAAAAAATCCTTAAATAAGAGCCACGGGGGAATGATTAATGGACTTCAATGTCTGTACACTAATGCGCAAAGCATGGGAAATAAACAAGATGAGCTTGAGCTCTTGGTACAGCAAACTAAATATGACATAGTAGGCATCACTGAAACCTGGTGGGATAAGTCCCACGATTGGAATGTAATAATGGGGGGATACAATCTATTTCAGAGAAACAGACCAGACAAGAAAGGAGGAGGAGTGGCTTTATATGTCAGGGATGTGTATACCTGTGAAGAGATCCAAGATTTAGAACCTCAAAGCCAAAGTGAAAGCATTTGGGTCAAAATTAAGGGAGAGAAGAATAACAGAGACCTCATTGTGGGAGTTTACTATAGATCCCCAAGCCAAACGGAGGACATAGATGATGCCTTCCTGGAACAGATGGCCAAGCATGCAAAAGGAAGGGAGATAGTAGTAATGGGGGACTTCAATTACCCGGATATTTGTTGGACGTCAAACTCAGCCAAGAGCATAAGGTCAAACAGATTCCTCAATGGCCTTGCAGACAACTTCATTGTCCAGAAAGTGGGAGAAGCAACAAGAGGAACAGCCATTTTAGATCTGGTCCTAACCAATGTTGATGACCTGGTTAGTGGGGTAGATGTGGAAGGATCATTAGGCGCGAGTGATCATGCTCTTCTGAAGTTTACTATACAGCGGAAAGGAGCAGCCAAGCATACTAGGACTCAATTTCTTGACTTTAAGAAAGCCGACTTCATAAAACTTAGGGAAGTGCTGGGTGAGATCCCATGGACAGCAATACTAAAAGGAAAGGGAGTTCATGATGGCTGGGAGTTTGTTAAGAGGGAGATAGTAAAAGCACAACGTCAGGCAATACCAATGAGACGGAAACATGGAAGGTGCCTAAAGAAGCCAGGGTGGCTATCTAAAGAACTTTTAACTGAATTAAGATTAAAAAAGGATGTGTACAAAAAATGGAAAAGGGGGAAACCACCAAAGAGGAATTCAAACAAATAGCCAGCACGTGTAGACACAAAGTCAGAAAAGCTAAAGCACAGAATGAACTCAGGCTTGCTAGAGAGGTTAAAAGCAACAAAAAAGGCTTCTATGGGTATGTTCGTAGCAAAAGGAAGAACAAAGAAACAGTGGGGTCACTCAGAGGAGAAGATGGTGAAATGCAAACAGGGGACACAGAAAGGGCTGAACTCCTCAATGCCTTCTTTGCCTCAGTCTTCTCCGATAAAGAAAACAATGCCCGACCTGAAGAATTTGGAGCAAATGATTCAGCAAAGGAAACACAGCCCAGAATAACTAAGGAGATAGTACAAGAATACTTGGCTAGTTTAGATGTATTCAAGTCCCCAGGGCCAGATGAACTGCATCCAAGAGTATTAAAAGAACTGGCAGATGTGATCTCAGAACCACTGGCAGTCATCTTTGAGAATTCCTGGAGAACAGGCGAAGTCCCGGCAGACTGGAGGAGGGCAAATGTTGTCCCTATTTTCAAAAAGGGGAAAAGAGAGGACCCAAATAATTACCGCCCAGTCAGTCTGACATCAATACCAGGGAAGATTCTGGAGCAGATCATTAAGCAAACAGTCTGTGAGCACCTAGAAAGGAATGCTGTGATCACCAATAGTCAGCATGGATTTCTGAAAAATAAGTCATGTCAGACTAACCTGATTTCATTTTTTGACAGAATTACAAGCCTGGTAGATGAAGGGAACGCAGTGGATGTAGCCTACCTTGATTTCAGCAAGGCATTTGACAAGGTGCCCCATGATATTCTTGTAAAGAAGCTGGTAAAATGCGGTCTTGACTATGCTACCACTCAGTGGATTTGTAACTGGCTGACTGACCGAACCCAAAGGGTGCTCATCAATGGTTCCTCTTCATCCTGGAGAAGAGTGACTAGTGGGGTGCCACAGGGTTCTGTCTTGGGCCCGGTCTTGTTCAACATCTTTATCAACGACTTGGATGATGGACTCAGGGGCATCCTGATCAAATTTGCAGATGACACCAAACTGGGAGGGGTGGCTAACACCCCAGAGGACAGGATCACACTTCAAAACGACCTTGACAGATTAGAGAACTGGGCCAAAACAAACAAGATGAATTTTAACAGGGAGAAATGTAAAGTATTGCACTTGGGCAAAAAAAATGAGAGGCACAAATACAAGATGGGTGACACCTGGCTTGAGAGCAGTACATGTGAAAAGGATCTAGGAGTCTTGGTTGACCACAAACTTGACATGAGCCAACAGTGTGACGCGGCAGCTAAAAAAGCCAATGCAATTCTGGGCTGCATCAATAGGAGTATAGCATCTAGATCAAGGGAAGTAATAGTGCCACTGTATTCTGCTCTGGTCAGACCACACCTGGAGTACTGTGTCCAGTTCTGGGCACCACAATTCAAGAAGGACACTGACAAACTGGAACGTGTCCAGAGGAGGGCAACCAAAATGGTCAAAGGCCTGGAAACGATGCCTTATGAGGAACGGCTAAGGGAGCTGGGCATGTTTAGCCTGGAGAAGAGGAGGTTAAGGGGTGATATGATAGCCATGTTCAAATATATAAAAGGATGTCACATAGAGGAGGGAGAAAGGTTGTTTTCTGCTGCTCCAGAGAAGCGGACACGGAGCAATGGATCCAAACTACAAGAAAGAAGATTCCACCTAAACATTAGGAAGAACTTCCTGACAGTAAGAGCTGTTCGACAGTGGAATTTGCTGCCAAGGAGTGTGGTGGAGTCTCCTACTTTGGAGGTCTTTAAGCAGAGGCTTGACAACCATATGTCAGGAGTGCTCTGATGGTGTTTCCTGCTTGGCAGGGGGTTGGACTCGATGGCCCTTGTGGTCTCTTCCAACTCTATGATTCTATGATTCTATGATTCTATGATTCTATGACCTCACTGCGTGAAAAGAAGAAAGCTCCCAGGAATGTCACATCCACTTTGGCAGGTATGACATATATACAGTAGTGGTACCCCTTTTAAAATGTATTCACTTACACAGTGTTTGTTTTACATACAATGTGTAAGAGGTCATTATGTATGTGGAGTTATATGAAATACTAAGTATCCACTGGTGACTGGCAGCTGTTCGTTATATAGCTGCAAAGGTCCAGTGCTATTTTTCTAGAAAAAGAAGTGCCAAAACTCATCATGAACGCCTCCCTTGTTCTCTTATAATGCCATTGGAGTCCACCTGAGAGGTGCCAGAAGTGTGTTCCAGCTGGGGGGGAAAGCCCTGTGTGGGTCTCACCTGGGAAGCTGGGTTTTTGTTTTGTTTTTAATACAGTAGTTCCTCAGGTTACAAACACCTCTGGTTACAAACACTTCGGGTTACAGACTCTGCTAAGCCGGAAGTAGTACCTCGGGTTAAGAAATTTACTTCAGGATGAGAACAGAAATCACACGACGGCAGTGCAGCAGCAGTAGGAGGCCCCATTAGCTAAAGTGGTACCTCAGGTTAAGAACGGTTTCAGGTTAAGAATAGACCGCCGGAATGAATTAAGTTCGTAACCAGAGATACCACTGTACAGTGCTAGAGGATTGCAAAATTCACTTCTGATTGGCTAGCTGGGTAGAAATTCATGATCCATCAGTGGACAGGAAAAGTGGTGTGATGAAATGGGAGAATTCTTTGCCACTCAGTCAAGGCTCTGTGGAACAACAGAGTCTGTGCCACATCCACAGCCCAGCCACTTGTGGCCACAGTGATGGAATGTGAGGGGGGAATGACAAGGAGATTAGGCATTATCCTTGAGGCTGATACCATGATCAGGCCTGCATTGGGCCTGCTGCCAGAGAGCACCACCTGTGAGAGTGGCTCTGAATCCATCAGATCTCACCCCCAACCTCAGAATGACCAGTTTGGGGACTTTCCCCCAAGTTTCACTGGTGGGCAGAAGGGAGAAGTCTGTACTGATGGCAGGAGGCTGGCTGACCCAGCAGACAAGAGAATGGGGTTGCAACCATTCAACCCAACATACTCCTATAGCCTAGCATAAGTCTGAATCCAACCCATAGATTCCATTTCCAAGGCAGGTCTTATGTATCTCTTCAGTCACTAAGGGGGCTCACTGGGGGGGGGGAGAATCAGTGGATTCAATATTTGTAGTGTGTGCAGCAGCCCTAAATCTATGGCCGTCTAAACACTATACTTTTAAAGCACATTTCTCTCAGCCCCCAAAAGAATTATGGACACCGTAGTTGACCCCATACAGAATTACACATAAGAAACTACAGTTCCCAGAATTATCTGAAAAGGAATAAATGTGCTTCCATTTTATATTGTGTGTAGATAGGTGTGGTACATGCATGTGAAACCATATGCATATATACAAACGTATAAAGGCTGTCTTTCTTTCTTTCTTTCTTTCTTTCTTTCTTTCTTTCTTTCTTTCTTTCTTTCTTTTCCTTTAGTGGCAAATAGATTTAGGACAAAATATCTGGCTAAAGTTCCATCCAGACCTATGTGACAATATCTCTGAATCCCAGAATTGTATAGTTGGAAGGGACCCAAAGGGTCATTTATTCCAACCCCCTGCAATCCAAATGTATTTTTGGAAAACATTTCTACTTCCATATTTAGCCACATTTCTAATTGCCAAAGAGGCTCCAAAGGCAAACAGCAATTCTTAATGTGTGGAGCACTATAGAGATAACGTAAATCAGTACTCAGCCATAAGGCTGATAAAACTTCAGTAGTAAATGATTCTTCAAATATGGAAAAGATCAATTCTTTAATATGTCAAACATCTGCTATTATGTTAGCAGCAGAGATACACTTTATACAGCTTTTCCTATAGCGCAATAAAACTTCAGAACTGCATTGAAGGCATTCCTTTCTTGCCACTTTTATCAGGGGTTTCTGAAAGCATCGCAAAGTGAATCCAAGATTAGAGGATGAATAAGATCATCTCCAAGAAAAGCTTGCTTGCCTGTACTCCACATGTGCCTTTATTAACTCATTCTGAAATGTTCAGTTTAATAGACTCCAAAAGCCTGCTTGGGGCATCATAGAAGACCAGAAAGGCTATAAATGCTAATGCAAAATACTTTTATGGATAGAGTGAATGACTGAAAGTTGTAGGATAGATTTAAATACAGTTTGAAAGGACGCATATGTTTTGTGCAGATGTCTACTGACCCCCTTCAGTATTGTATAAAGTTGGTGCCTATGTCATGAATTTTTAGGGGGTCCAGAAAAGGAAAATTTGTCCCCACAAGGCATCACCTTTTCCCAATATAAACCTGTTGAAAGAGAATATTGCTACCAACAGAGCTCTCTTCCCTCGACCCAGATTTGTAATGAGCCCAATACCGTCAGTGGCAATTGTTATGCACTCCAAAGTTTATATGTGGACTGGACTCACTGTCCACATTTACCTATGGCTGCGTTCACATGGCAGTTTATTCTCTTTTCACTACTTTCCTTTTCACATAACATGAAAGCCGCTTCTGGAACTATAGTGGAATAAAGTGCAAGTTTCAGGCTCATTTCCAGGTTATTTTCTTCCAGGAAAATATCCACCTGCAAATAATGTACAGATGAGTGCTAAACATGCACAGAGCTACTTTTTCCAGAATGGTTTAACAATTGGTCTCTCCTCCCAAGGAACTCCGGCAACTGTAGCTCTCTGAGCGTAATGGGGGTCTCCAAACAATGCTCAGCTATCTTAACAAACTACAGTTCCCAGGATTCTTTGGGGGAAGCCATGACTGTTTAAGGTGGTAGGATACTGCAGATGAGGTCAATCTCTCTACCTATGCTTCTGTGTCCAGTTTGAAATGGACTGCTGTATCTTTGAGGGGGAAATAGAGGGTCCTCGCCCCTTCAATTGATTGGAAATTCAAAGTGTTTGTAATTGTTTTTGTAATTAGTTTCCCAAACAAATTTGACCTGCTCATTTTATTGATAGCAGGACCCACAAACATGTAATTCAGGATGCACCTGCAGAGATTCCCCCCCCCCCCCCGAATTTCATTTTGATCAGAGGAATCAAGCCAGTGCTAATTGTTAGATGCAGTGTGAAAGGACTGAATATGCAATTTACACAAACCTCCCTCAATTAGGACTAAGTGGTCCCTAATGAGGTTTCCCATCTGTCACGTTTTTAATTACCATCCCTTTTCAGGTGATAAATGAGGACATTTATTGGGTGACAAGCACAAGCTGCTTTAGAATGCAAAAAGGAGGGTGTTCTTTATGCTTAATCACTATTCCATTTCCTCCAGTTTCTCTGAAATAATACGAAATGGACCAAGCAGTCCTGGAACAATGGGAGAGGATTGCTTTGTTTCTTCCCTTCAACTGCAGGGATTCCTCGATATTTATAATTTTGCAATGTCTCTCCCACCCAACCTGCCACAATTTTACAGTCCACAACCATCACCGATGTTAAAAAGCTTTTAGTAAGCATGACAGACTAATTCTTAAGCAACCCTAAATAAATAAACGTGCAGCAGCGACTGGGAAGAAATCTAGGTTGCAGTTGAGCAATTTATGCCCTCAACTAACAGCATGATAACTCCACACACTGCACATTCTGTCCATAAAATGAATGAATAAATAATCTCTACAATCTTGATTTATTTTATTAGGTTAGGTCATAATGGTCAGCTGCATGTGGCTATATTACTAGGGGCACCTATAGTTGTCTTCCAACCTGGTGTTTGGTGGTGTGTGATTTGTTTGTTTTTTAAGGTTTCATAGCTACATTCCTTTTATCAGTCAGCCACAACACTTTCTGACATTTACATGCAGTATTCAGTCAAATTTTATCCATCCCTCCCCTCTCCCAACTTACCTTTTCTTAACTCTTTCTTTAGTTGGTCTTGCATTTCCATACCCTTTAATTCAGAGTTCTGGATTTGTAAAATTAGAATGAGGTCTGAAATAGAAGACCTAATCCATCAGTGTCCAAGATTGTTGATGCATTATCTTGTTAAATATTGTATTATTATTATTACTACTACTACTACTATTGCTACCAACAAAAAACATTAACTATCAATGGAATAATGGCTGGAAGAGGTTCCTCAGCTCTGAATTATAGTGCTTTCCTCCTGGTAACAGGAGAAAGGAGCTCAACTAAGGTCTGAACTTCTAAAGGGGAACTTGAACAACTTTATTTTTTAAGTAGCGAGTCCCAAAATAGGGCAAATGTTCCAGAATACGCTAAGCATGCAAATCAATAGCCACCAATTTACGTGTTGTTGCCCCCACACCACACACCAGTTGTCCAATTTGAGATGCATGATGAGATTTGGCATCCTTTGGCATCCACCCAGATTGAACAAGCTGATTTGCATCATGCCAAAGGAGAATTTAGCAGTGTGCAAAATCACAAGGAGTGTTCATTCCATATGAACTCACTAAGGTAAACTATCACTTTATTTAGTTTCCTGGGAGAAAATAATCTTTGAAGCTTCAAGGGCTAAAAATGAACTGAACCATCCAAACTTTGTTATCTGTAAAGGTAAAGGTAAAGGGACCCCTGACCATTAGGTCCAGTTGTGACCGACTCTGGGTACTCATCTCACTTTATTGGCCGAGGGAGCCGGCGTACAGCTTCCGGGTCATGTGGCCAGCATGACTAAGCTGCTTCTGGCGAACCAGAGCAGCGCACGGAAATGCCACTTACCTTCCCGCTGGAGCAGTACCTATTTATCTACTTGCACTTTGAGGTGCTTTTGAACTGCTAGGTTGGCAGGAGCAGGGACTGAGCAATGGGAGCTCACCCCATCGCAGGGATTCGAACTGCCGACCTTCCGACCTAGGTCTGTGGTTTAACCCACAGCACCATTCTGTACCTGAATGGAAATTTCAGTTCTCCCAAATGACTCTGCCAGAAGATTTCCACTTTTTATTGTAGTTTCTCAACAATTACAGAGGCATGAATGATCTTCTGCACCTCAGGTGTTGCTGAATTTCATTGTTCACTCAACTAAAAAAAAAGGAGCGTCCCCGGCTTATATCACTTTGCACCAACCATGAGTGAAATACTCCATCTGCTGGTTAAATCTATTGTTGCAGCAGAAGTATTGTATTGTATTGTATTGTATTGTATTGTATTGTATTGTATTGTATTGTATTGTATTGTAAGCCAAGTCTCGTCTTCCTGTTGCACTCTCTTAGCAATTTAATGTGACCAAGAAACAGAACCAATTCTAAAGTTGCACAAATAATGGTGTGGATTTGATTCTCAGTGGCAGTGGTGCACTCAGGGTAGGCCTCTTAAATATAAATATATATTGATATCATTAGATCAATAAAATTTCAATATGATAGGAAAGATCCCCAAGTGAGCACTGGATTCCTCTTATGTATGGTTCACTACTTCCCCACACCATGTGCCCCAATTGGCTTACTTATTGCTCATCACACTGGTATACCTTTGACAGTGCAAGAGTATTGCCATGCTCTGGAGTCCAGCAATGACCAGGACACAGTGCTATCAGTTAACAGGTTCTTTCCTCTGAGTCTTATGGCAGTGATCAGGGGACCACTGATAATAACAACCAGGAGTTCACTGAGCCAGTTCCCTATGCACCAGGGCCTGCAGGAGTCAGAACCTAACATGTGTGCCTTTCTCTGGTCCTAAGGAAAGCGGTGTCTCCCACAGTTACTGGTGGCCGGTGTCCTTTGGGGCTGGTAGGGAAGAAAGTAGGGCTCAACAACCTACTTTTGCCCCCATTCTCCTCCATGCAGAATTCTACCAGCATGGAGTTGTGCCTTAAAGCATTCTGAGTTATCGTTTCTAGAAGGTTGAATCAATCTTGACTTAGCTTCCAAGTTTAAAGCTGCAAAGGATGGTACTCTGCTGATCTCACTCACATGAGCAAGGAAGGAGAATAACTAAATAATACATCCTCTCCTGTTGTTGTTGTTGTTGTTGTTGTTGTTGTTGTTGTTGTTGTTGTTGTTGTTGCTAATACCCCACCAGCCACTCTGGGTGGCTCCCAACAGAATAATAATAATAATAATAATAATAATAATAATAATAATAATAATGCGGTAAACTTCAAACATTAAAAACTTCAATACAGGGCTGTCTTCAGATGTCTTCTAAAAGTCAGATAGTTGTTTATTTCCTTGACATCTGATAGGAGGGCGTTCCACAAGGCGGGCGCCATTACCGAGAAGGCCCTCTGCCTGGTTCCCTGTAACTTAGCTTCTTGCAGTGAGGGAACCGCCAGAAGGTGCTCGGAGCTGTACCTACACCATAAGACCACATCTGTATGTAGATCCAAACTGGCTGCTCTTTGGAGAGCAACCAGTTGGACTCACTTGTGATGTGAATACTCAAATCCTGTCCATCTAGGCACAGGTGTTTATATGTGTAAATAAAACCATATGTCTTTAAAAACACTACAGCCTCCGCTGTTCCTAATTTTCCAGAAGGAAACACAGCCCTGGGTAAGTGCCTGGAACCTCCCCTGGAATCTTCCTACCTAATCACTTGGCAGAGATTGTGGGTGTCACATAGCAATATTATCACTAGCATCCTTGTAGCTGGCATTGCTCAGGAATGGTAAGAAACCAAAGAAAAATCAGTTTTGAAATCACTGGTTCAAATTTGTATAGTTTTGGAAAGTACAGTCAATCATCATCTTGACTCAAAGTGGTGTCCAACATAGAATAAAATCTCCCCTTTGAACCCTCATGCAGCATTTGGTTACACTATCTCAAGAGGTCTCCAAAATACAGCAAACAAACAACTTCCAAAAGTATGTAGTAGATTTTAAACAACTGTGATTACATCCTCACAATGCTCTCACATGTGGTGACCAATCAAGACGACACAAGTTAACATTTATGCACTAAATAAATATTGCATACACTACATGGGAAAGGGAAACACCTGCTTCTTTGTAGCATATAACCAAAGCTAGAACAAACTAGATTAGCATAAAGCAAATACTCTGAAGGGATGGTATACACAAATGTTACATTATTCACAATCTCTGTTGTGTTTCAGTTCCTATCCCTGAATTTAGGACCGCTGCCTTATACTTTTAGAAAGAGGCTTCTTCGTGCCCCAGAGCATAGGAAATACTTTATTTTTTGTTTATAAATATGTAGCATTTTCCCCCTTCTGTCGCTATGTTTGTGTGCAGCTGTTAGGTTGAGACAGTATCAGCAAGATGCACTACAGGGTGAAACTGACTGTTGTCTGGCTTTACAAACCATCTGGAGTCACAAGCTGCTCAGAAACTGAATGGTTTTCCCACTCCACACGCCCCATGATGCACATAAACTAACTTCATCATGCAAAAGCAGGGATACAGCTCAGCTTGTAAGTCCACAAAAGTTGCTTGCCAACCAAAATGTTTTGCTAACCCACTCGGAGCTCCAGCATATATCTCTGGTAGGATTTCATGGCACATCAACAGCCCAAAATAAAAGCATCTTCTAACTGCCAATAAGCTTTCTTTACTGGTTTGAACCTGAGACCTTCCACATGCAAAGCAATAGTTCCTCCCTCCCATAAAATAGTTAAAACGTGTAGCAAAGAAAGAAAGGCTCTCGTGGACCAGCCACTCCTCTTATCTTGCAGCCTCTAAATTCTGGAGCATCAAGGAGCGCCTGGAAGCATGCTAGATTTAAACTGCTATAGTGAAACTGTTGAAACGTTGGGTCTGAAGGCCAGCAGCAGATGGCGATATTGGCTAGTTTTAAAAATGGTTTCCAAGTAGGTCGGATGGCTGAATGATCCATTTTGTATTGCGCTTGCAGCGGCAAAGCTTCTGGCATTGAGTTTCTGAACTAGCACAAATATTCAACACACCAACACTTTTTTTTTTTAGAGTGGATCGCAAAGAGTAGTCTTAGCCAGATGCCTGGTTGAGCCAATCAAGGGCAAGATTGGTGGTGCCTGTTCAAGAAGAAGAAGAAGAGTTTGGATTTGATATCCCGCCTTTCACTCCCTCTAAGGAGTCTCAAAGCGGCTAACATTCTCCTTTCCCTTCCTCCCCCACAACAAACACTCTGTGAGGTGAGTGAGGCTGAGAGACTTCAAAGAAGTGTGACTAGCCCAAGGTCACCCAGCAGCTGCATGTGGAGGAGTGGAGACGCAAACCCGGTTCCCCAGATTACGAGACTACCGTTCTTAACCACTACACCACACTGGCTCTCAAGGTATCCACACCTCCCTCAATTTGTAAGGTGCAGCTGAATTATCACCCCCACCTAGGGAAGGGACTCCTGCCTAAAGCACTGTAGAGATAATGCCAGGGAGTGCAGTGCAGACAAGATGGAGCTAGATGGAGCAATGGTGTCACTCAGTGTAAGATAGCTTCCTATGGTCCTATAGCCTCCTCCGCCCTGTTGCTTCCCCTGGTTACTTGCAGGGCAGGCAGAGACAGGCAGGCAAGAGAAGCCATAGGTGCCTCACCTCCTACCACATTAAAAAAATTAAAAGTATTTGCATGTTCTCCAGTTTTCCATCTAGCTGAAGAAGGTAGCCAAAACCTTATGGCCTGAGATCCTATGCATGTTTATTCAGAAATTAAGTCTTACACGCAAGTAAGTAGGCATAGGATCAAAGCCTTAACTGAATAAAAACTATGTATCATTAAAAGGATTTTACTTAGCAATAGCAATGCTTTGTTCCAGCATCATTTGTTGCTTTGCATTTTATTTGTATGTTTTTCACAGAATCCATCTATAGTCCTAACAGGCTGCAGTTGTCCAGCTAAGCAGGTGTTTCCCATATGAAATAATGTGCTGCATAAACAAGGGAAGGTTGAAAATATTAAGGGTGTGCTTGCCTGTGCTTTTTGCACAGAATTTCCCCTGATGTTTTTTAATGAAAACGCTTACCGCAGGGCGCTGTGGTCTCAGTTAAGAGAACAGCCTGCTTTCATCTTGCTGCTCAATTCCTGATGGCTCATTTTTCTATTTGATTTGTGGCATGTAAATGTCTTCACGGCAGCATTTTATCTACTTAAGTCCTTAAATGTAATGAGTGCATTTGCAACAAGGAGTTGCAGCCTCTCTAAGATATTGTTCAGTAAGTATAAAAATTAGCACTTTGTTAGAGGCCATGTGGCTTGCTCTCTGAATGTAATCAATGAGTATAGAAAGGCTTCGATGCCAAGCAAACAGGTCTGGGAGTAAACAGGGAGCACAGAATCAGGAGGTGTGTTCCGGGAAGCTTAAAGCCCTTCTAGAATGTTCCACAGGAAATCTAGTAAGTAATAGACAGAAGATATGTTACGACGCTAACATGTTAGCACTTTGGAACATCGATTGACCTGATATTAAAACTTATGCCACATTGTTTCCTTTCCCATAAATTTGATATCTAATGATAGGCAGAGGGTAACTGCTACCTTTAAAAAGGGAGTGCCACCCTCAATGGCATCTTTCTCAATCTCTGAAGCAACTCAGACTACAAGCAGTGTAAGATTAGTCAGTTAACTTCAGGGTCTGAATAGGAATTTCTGGGTACTTCTAATTGGTCTTTGGAGTAACATCTTTCACCTATTCTGCGCTGCTCAGCCTGTTCTGATCTCTCTCTCTCTCTCTCTCTCTCTCTCTGTGTGTGTGTGTGTGTGTGTGTGTGGCTAATCTGGCTTTAATTGGTTTTCTGCTTTGTAACAACTTGGTGTTCAGCATCGGAGCCAACTCCAGGGGGCTGTGGGTGCTTGGGCACCCACAGTACTATAATTGTGGGGGCCAGGTACCCACAAAGTCAATGAGCAAAGCTGGCAGGTGGCAGCAGTGCTGCCTCAAAGAGAGAAGCAGTTCAGCTCCTCTCTCCTCAGTCAGCCAGCGAGGCACCCTTTTCCATTCATCTAAGCTTAACACAGCATCCATAGGATCAAAACACAAATTTGTGACAAATCATGGTGACAAATCATTTTAATTTGCTCAGTTACATGTACAAACTATGTGTGTACAGTCATGTGCTGCCTCAGATTTGTGCTCAGAAGACTCTTAGGGGAATGATGCACACATAGTCCATCTATTAGTCCAGTAGGCACTGTGGTTTCTAACTTCTAAATTACCTTCCATGGCCAATCTGCCTCCTTTGTTGCATTTACAGTGAGGTGAACAGTGCTGGATTTACGTATAAGCTAAACAAGCTATATCAGGCACAGGCAAACTCAGCCCTCCAGATGTTTTGGGACTACAACTCCCATCATCCCTGACCACTGGTCCTGTTAGCTAGGGATGATGGAAGTTGTAGTCCCAAAACATCTGGAGGGCTGAGTTTGCCTATGCCTAAGCTATAGCTTAGGGCTCCAATCTCTTGGGGGCCCCCCAAAAAAATTAAAGGGGAAATAACTGGATGTACATTTCCAAAATATAAGATTAAAAAGCAAATAAAATAAAACCTATATACAGCAACAGTGTTTTGTGTTGTGTAGGCTCCTATTATGTAAGTACTGGGCCCCGCCTGCTAGCCTGCTCCCTAAAATATGACTGGTTTGCTCATTTCCATATAACATATATTCAACACAACACAAAAAACAGCGACAATTTGTTGTTGACAAAGGACAGCTGGACATATAAAGGGCCCCACTACCTTCAGTAGCCAGTGGCGTAGCGTGGGGGTGCAGGGGGGGCCGGCCGCACCGGGTGCAACATCTGGGGGTTAGGGTTAGGGGGCACAAATCCATGGGTTAGGGGGCGCAAATTACTTGCCTTGCCCTGGGTGCTGACAACCCACGCTACGCCACTGTCAGTAGCTTAGGGCCTCATCAAACCAAAATCCGGCCCTGCGGGTGAAAAATGTATTTTACACACACCACTCTTCATAACTTCTATGTTTTGACAAGCTTCTTTCCTCTTGCATCTGCTTTGCCAGCATAACTCAAAAGAAGCAAGTGTCATTTTTACTCCTGTGCCTTTTCTCTCTTTCCTTCTTTCCAGTAACTGACAACAACTCCTTTCTGCTACACAATTCACTTGTCAGCAATGGGGTCATATTTATTTATTAATAAATGAAGAATCTTTGCAAAGAATTCTCCAGAGACTTGTGCAATGATTCTTCATTGTTTCATACTTCTTGGAAATAAATTGGAAGTCAGCAACTATGTCAAAATATTGTTGCATTCAGTGAATTCATCAGTGCTCAGGTATTGACAAGTAACCTGTAGATATCTACAGTCATGGATTTGACTAGGGACTAGTGTGATTGCAAAGAGGAGGTGAAAACTTTGCACAAATTTTGCTTATGTTATCCTGTGCACCAATCTTTGCAGCAATGGGAGAGGTTCTTCCAAGACAGTGCCAGCCCTAGCTGTGGGCAAGGGGGTGGAATGTTAACAGTACTGGATTATTGGTGAGTTGAGAGTTAATGGGTAGTATTCAATTAAGCAGCTCTGCTAGCGCAAGGACTTTTAACTGGACAATGGAACTTCCCTGCCCTCTGCCCTCTTTGTATGTGTCCTGAACGCCCCATGAATCTACCCCAGAGCATTGGGAGAACCCCTGGAACAGATTTGGGGGTTGTATGAGATAAGAGGGTGGGAAAATCCCATTTTTCAACTACAAATATTTGCATTAGCAGAACTGGTAAGTTGGATAACATCCATTTCACACAGAGAGGGAGAGGGATAGAGAGAGAGATGAGGAATCTTCCTTCCTGTGTAGAACCTTACATTTGTCCTCACTGAAATGCATTTTGTAAGTTCTGGTCCAGTTCTCTAATCTGTTAAAGTCATTTTGAATCCCAATTTTGTCTTCAGTGGCATTGGCTATGCCTCCCAGGTCATAGCTGTCAATGTTTCCCTTCTTTTAAGGGAAATTCCCTTATTCCGAATAGGATTCCTCGCAAGAAAAGGGAAAAGTTGACAGCTATGTCCCAGTTTGGTGTCATCTTGAAATTTGATGAGCAATCCCTCAATACCGCTATCCAAGTCATTTATAAAGATGTTGAATAACAATGGGCCCAGGACAAAATCAAGCAGCACCCCACTTGCCACTTGTTTTTTTTATAACTTTCCTCCAAACTCTTCTCTTATACCATCTCTTCTCTTGTACAATTTCCTATTCTCATTGCCTTCTCAACCCTCTCTCGCTTTTGGGCTCACCACTGGGGCTAACAACCCCAGACCCTTCCATTCTGTTTCTCTTTTTCTTATCTTCACTCAGTGGCAGACCTTGAGCTCTCAAATTTCAGCAGCACCCTGTGCAATGTCAAAATTCAGCACCCCACCCCCACTGATTACACTCCATTCTAAATCATAGTTGTGGCATCCCCTGAAGTGTCCCTGAGGCTTGGCGCCCAGTGCAACCGAACCAGTCATGCTCCCTTAAATCTGCTTCTGCTTCACTGTGGCAGTACAAATTTCCTTCGCAGCTCACCCTTTTCTCTTCCACTTCTGTCATCTTCTCTTCTCACCCTCCAAATCACCCTGGTTTCTTTGTCTCTTCAGTGTTCCTCCTCCGACACTGCTGCTCCTCTCCACCACCTTCTCCCCAAGGGGACCTGGGTGTGACACTCCTGCAAACCAACCTTTTAACGGTGACTAGACATTCTCTGCTAATATGAGCCATCTGTGTGCAGTTCCTTTTCCAATCCTAACACCATTGCATTGGTTTGGAGCAGCCAAGAAACCATGCACAGACCCAAACAGCAATCCAAATGGAACCCTACAATGACAAAAAGAGTGGTGTTATCAACAAACATTTCTGTCTTTTCTGCCTTTTTCATTGGTTTATAGTTCAGGATATCAACAGTCACTCCAAAACTCAGGTTCATGTTTCTAATCATTTTAAGAACACCACTGGCTAACCTGATTGCAGCTGATGTGAGAGTCGTGTAGATGTAGAGTGACCAGATGCCAAAGAGGGCAGGGCTCTTGTGCCTCTAATAGGTAGAAGGAAAATTCTTGCATGTCAAACTACACCCACTGGAATACTCTCTGCTGCACAATCATTAAAAGTGAAGGAACTGTCTTGCATCTGGGCATCTTAAATGCACAGCTTCTATTTTGTTGTCTGCAAAACAAATATTGTCACAATCCATGCAAAGCTAATCAATTTTAGCCCCTGTTGAGTTTCAGTGTGAGGGATTTGTGTGTGTTTTGCACAATTAAGCACTGTGAGCTCTGATTAATTTCAGTAGGAAAATTCATTAGAGCTCATAAGTGCTTAACTTTGGCTGGATCATGTCCATTTATCTTTTCCTCAGCTTTTAAGAAGTCATTTTGACTGTCAGTGAGAATTCAGATACAAGTAAAAGCAAAGCCATCTTAATGATAAGTCATGGAGTAAGCAAATGTAAGTTAATCTGATTTGCCTAGTTCAGATAGCCTGTTACTAAAGCACTGAGAGATTAGGTTTCCAAGCATTGTTATTTCAAGCTCAGTGAAAAACAAAGATATGTTTTCCCCCACAAGCATTGTGTCCTGTTGTATTTTTATGCCCTACCAGTGAGGACAAACTATGGAATTAATACAATAAAATCAGATATCCTGGTAGTCTGGAAGAATGAAACCTACGGCAATTGCTTTTAATGAACTTTCAAAGTATTTGCTGCATTCAAACGAAATATGGAAACTTAACATAAATCCCAAAGCCAGATTGACAATTTTTTCTATCTTATTGGCTATAGGTGTGTGTGTGTGTGTGTGTGTGTACACACATACCCCTTGGAGATGCTGCTTCAAAAATGGATTAAATGACCAATCAGTTCTAATGGTTCTTCAGTAGTGCAGAATTGTGGGAGGCATATCTGCCAAAAGACATTGAGACATATTCAGAAGCCTGTTATTACTTTCCTGTTAGGTCTTGAGGACAGACTAGTGTTCAGCTGGTTTTATCTAGTCCAGCTTTCTATTTATATTATATTATTATCTAAGACTTCATATCTCTGCAGATTTCTGTTGTTATCTTCTAAAATTGTGGAATGGGAATAATGGAATCCCTTTTGAGACTCGTTAGTAGCAACATTTCATGTTGACTCATGTTAGGCCAGAAAGGTTTCAAATAAATTCCAGATTATACATTTGCCTGGTTGAGCTGAGGCCTGTGAGCTGACAAGCATTCAGTCTGACGGAAATTAAACACAAGCAGGTACCAGTCCTGGCAGGTTTTCATACCCTCGAACTACACAGTGCTCAGTACTCACTTCCTCCTCAAGTTTATGAGATGCCTTGCTAGTACTGATTTGGTACTTGTGCTTGGTGCTTTCCATGTTTTCTGTAGAAGTACCCAGGTGCTGCCTCAGGCTGTAAGGCAGCTGGTAACTGACTACTGTGCTGGAACCCAGGTAAATGCCACAGTACACAGCAGAGGGGAGCAAAGGAAAACCTCTTCCTTGTCTCAGTCTTTCGATAGCCTTTACACTCAGTGCCAGAGCTCCAATTGCTATGGAGCTGACAGAGGCGAACAGAGAGAGCTGAAGCTAAAGGTCCTTCAGGCTGTAGCTGCTACAGACCCTGCAGGCTGTAGCTGCAGTCGTTTCCTTTGGTTGCCTTAGAGGGACTGGTAAAGCGGGAGGGGGCCTCAAACTCCCTGCAATGGCTTGCCAACTGGAATGTACACATGATCCCTCCAAATTATGAAGATGCATGAAGATATTCAGTGTCCAGCCATGCAGCTGCCATTATACCTTCAAGTAAAAAATAATAATAATAGATAAGATTAAAGGAATGGTAAAAGTATGATATACCATAACCAAATCTATTCACACAGTGAGCATGAACATGGTATTTATCACTTTGCATGCTTCTCGTTGGTCAGAAAAAAATAAGCTTCCAGAGTTATTGCAGGGCTTTCCAATAGGAACTTATGCATTGACAGCCTTGTGAATTGCAACTAACATGTTAGGATTTGGATGCTACCAACATTTAAATAAAAGAAACTTAAATCTTAAGTCATCGTTCAGCTTTAAATCCAAGACATCTTACGCTACAACATTTCTCCGATGAAAATAGGGACATCCTATTCCATCCCTCCTCCTCCTCCTCATTATCATCATATTTATACTCTGCCCATCTGACTGGGTTGCCCCAGCCACTCTAGGTGATTTCTAACATATATAAAAACATAATAAAACATTAAACATTTTTTTAAAACTTCCCTATACAGGGCTGCGTTCAGATGTCTTCTAAAGGTTGTACAGTTGCTTATTTCCTTGGCTCAGGGGTCACACAACTCTATACTGTCCAACATTTCTTTGATGAAAATAGGGATGTCGTAAGGAAAAGTGGTACATTCTGGCATCAAATCAGAAACCGGGGTGACTTCTGTACATCCAGGAATCTCCCTGGAAAATAAGGACACTTGGAGGATGAGACATCCTGCTAAGCCCAATGTAATTTTTATTTAAAATGGTGCCCAATTGGTCCGCCATGCTAACAGCTGCAAAATGACCAACACATGGTTACTCCATAAATAAATCCAAATAACTTTGCATGTTCTCTAGCAAGCGAGCACAGCCTGCAGCCTGTATATTTCTATGTACAAATCTCCTGGGGTTTATTTTTTTTAAGTATAAAGTGAAAAACATTAGCAGTTAAATAAATTAGTGTCCAAGACTGAAAGCAATTGATATATTTTTTAAATAAAAAATCTAGGCAGGAACAGACTAGAACCTAGTAAACCATTTTGACACTCATTGGTGTATATTTGCACTTCAAAACTGTGAAAGGGAAATTTGGCAGGGCTATCTGATCTTTGCATAAAAATGGACTTCAAAGCTCGCATGTGTTCCTGTTCATTTTGTGGCTACAGATTTCCAGTTAAAGGTGATTACCTCTGATTACCTATGCCTATTGTAATAGGATTTCATCTACAGCTTTTTTAAAAAGCTATTTATTGTCTTTTGTTGACCACAACAACTGTACCAAAGGCTTTGCAGTACATGCGTAAGTGGCAGGTGTGAATGAAAAGCAGACTAAATCTACTGGATTTTTGTAATGCTGTGAACTATGAAAAGGGGGAATAAAATGTCCTCAATGGCCAGATATTTATTGTTACTTTGAAGCTTCCCCCCAGCTTCCACCACCACTGGAACTGACCAGAAGCTAACACCCACTCTTTTAAATAATTATTAGATTAGGTTTTTTCATTCAGTCTATTGTGAGCACCATCCCACTTGATGTTATAATTAGTTCTCCAGAAGTGGGAGGGAACCCTTTTACAGCATCCACGGCTCAGGCTCTGAAATATCAGCTCAATGAAAACTGTGCTTAGTCAAGAAAAGACAACCATTTTTGTCATTGTCATTTACAATAGGGACAAAATTGCCATGTGCTACTGTGTTGGGCTTTACACAAGCACAAGCCTGATATGATCCGGTGGTGAGTCATACCATGATGAGCACAATCTCTAACGAGGGCTTTTGGTAGGAATCTCCATTTATTTCAATCAGTCTCAGGCAAAATAATTGGAGGACACAGAGCAAAAGTCCTTGGTGGACTGCATCTTTAGACAAGAGCAAGTGGCCTGTTTTCTCCATCCATGTACAAAAAAACCCACTTTTATTCATCTTGGGGTGGTGGGATTTCATTGAATTTATTTTTTTACGTATCCCAAATTTATGTCAAAGTGATTAAATCTCTACATGGAATAGCTTTTAATCAGAAGCAAATGATAAAGCAGAAACCGGTATTTGCATCATCTCCAATAACACCCACAGCATGTGTCTGCATTTCCTTTTCCGCATGTTGTTGGTTGGTCACGCATCACTACTAAAGCTAATTAGGTCACTTGAAATGGACTGTAATTGATAATGACACTTTTTGCAGGTTCAGATTTTCACACACGGAAACTGAAAGTAAATTAATGACCAGCAATTTTGACAATTACGCGCAATTGAATTTGTCAACATGACGTTTGATGTAAATAGTCCATATGTAAAACTGAAATATCAATATATTTATTTATATAAAAGCATTTTATAAAAATCACATAATCTTTCTTTTGGGGGAAATAAGGTGTTTGTTTGTTTGTTTGTCTGTTTGAATATGGAAATTTGCCTTTATATGCTTTTAATGTATATTCTGGCACTAAATTTGTTTACTTGGAAATGAATTCCTTACAGATCAAATATTTATGTCCATGTAACTTGTCTTAATCTAACAAGGGCAAACCAAGTAGTTTTGTCACTGAAGTTAATAGTTTTCTGATTGGAATCTGAGTCATAATGCTTGTCTTGAACCATCTGAGACAAGCATTATTGCTCATATTATAATCCAAGCTGAAAAATAACTTATTACTCTCACCTTTTCTTATTCCTGACTTGGTGGAAGCATCACCAACAGGAAGATGTTGGAGGTCTGCTTCCCTAGGATGGCATACTAGATTCTAGGAAGTCTGCAAAAAGATGGGGGAATTACATTTCCAAAAATCCCTACTACCTGACTTTCTGCCAGAGCAATGTTCCAGAAGGCGCCAAGGAAAGAAAAGCCAGAAGGGAATTTCCAGGTGATGCTGCTACTGCTACTATCAGAACTAGAGGTAAATATGAAGATTGGTAGGCCTCTAGTAAGATCTTCCTGTTGCTGCTGTCTCTGTAACCATTGTTGTCACTGCCACTATGATATACATGGAAACCAGCACAGGAAATGCTGCCAGAGAAGATGCTGGCAAAGCATGGAGAGGATACTGATAGACTGTAAAACCAAGCAGAATGAGGATGGGGATGGGGGAAGAGGCAATTGATTCCAGCTCCCCAGCTCATTCTCTGGCAGCTGTTCTAGTGTGGATATCACAGTGTTTCCCAACCTTTTTTGGGCAAAGGCACACTTGTTTCATGAAAAAAATATCGAGGCACACCACCATTACAGCCCCGTGACGTCAGCGCGCAGCGTCACGCCGGGAGGGACATGAATTGCTAGCAAATTACATAATCACCTCCTTGAGGGCTGGCTCATCTTCTCCGAAGGCAGAACCCCATTAATTAACAGCACAGACTCACACCATAGCCAAGACGAGGGGGGAAAACCTCAGTCATGCACAGTCATGCACATGTGGGGGCTAAATGAGGACGAAGACTGGGCAGAGAGCAGGGTTCAAATCACCCCACCTGGCCAGGACAATCCCTGGGTGCTCCCTTGGGCCACTCGCCTGACCCACCTCGCAGGGCTGTTGTTGCGAGGATAACACGGGGAGAACCACGCGCACCCCTGGGAGCTCCTTGGAGGAGAAAGCGGGCGATGAATGCAATGCACAAAATATATGAGAGGCGACCAGGTTTTGCAGGTGAGGGGCCCCCGCCAGCCTCCACTTCCAACACCCGGCGCAAGGACGCCGAAGTTTCCCCCCGGGCTCGGCTCGGGGAGCAGCGCTGCTCCCCCCCGGCTCCCCTTCGCCCTCCCGGCTCTCTCTGCCGCCCACTGGGGACCCCCCTCACCTACCAAGTCCGGAGCGCCGGTGGAAGTTGCATGCATGCATGCATGCAGGGCGCCGTGTTGCCATTGCATTGCACTGAACTCCATGCAACGCCTGCACGCATGCATTGCCTTGCACGCCCGCCAAGGGGTCTCCCCGCGGTCCGATGCGTCCCCTCCGGCGCGGTTGCAGCATTGCAAAAATAAAAAACCCCCGACGCAGCCCTACCTGGGGGGCAGCCTCCGCCTCCGCCGCTCCGCCTCCGCGGGGATCCCCGGGCTCCATCCTGCCGCCCGATCTCCGCGGGGGCCCAGGCAGGCTGTGCGGGGTCTGCGCGGAAGAGCCCCTGCCCGCCCGGCCGCCGCCGCTGCGCTCATTCCATGGCCGGGAGAAGAGCGCTTCAAACAAAACGCCCGGCCCACCAGGCCACGCTGGGAAACGTAGTTCACGCACCCCGCGCGGGCACGGAGCCCAAGGGCGAGGGGACTATGGATCCCGGCAGCCCCCGCGCCGGGGACGGAGGGGGAGAGGCCGGGTGCAGGGATGGAGGGACGGGTGGGCGAGCGAGTGAGTGAGTGGCAGCCGCCAAGCCTTGGCCGAGAGCCAGGAAGGGCCTCCCCGGAGGAGGAGGAGGAGGAGGGAGGCGCAGAGCGGGAGGGAGGGAGGGAACCCCAGGGGTCATCTAGTGACGGCGCCCCAATCGAAAATTTGACTTTAAAAAAAAAAAATCTTTCGAATTTTTAAATTTTTCCCGCGGCACACCAGGCAACATCTCGCGGCACACTAGTGTGCCGCGGAACAGTGGTTGGGAAACACTGGGCTATCAGAGACGCCTTTCCCATAGAGCTTAGTGGTGCGCTGCGCCTGTGCACTGCAGGAGGACGGGAGGAGAAGTGGGTGGGAACGGTTTTGACGGGGAAGCTGGAGCCTCTCCCAGCAGCTCCCTGTCAAAGCTCCCCACCAGCAAGCCAGGACCCCGCCTCTCCCTTTTCGGTGCGGCGGCTTCCCGGCGGGCAGAAGGAACTCCAAAGCGTTTGCAAAGGAGCAGAAAGAGCTGCTTTGGCTGCTGCCCCTCCGACTCAATCCATGCCCTTTTCTGGAGACCAAGCTGAACTCTGACTGAAAGAATATTTCATGGGGTCTGCCCAAGGCATTTGCCCCCCCCCCCCGACCCATCCTTAGCTGTGCCCAAGTGCACTTTTATTTCTCCCTTTAAGTAGCATTGTGAAATGCAGCGGGCTGCTAACACACATGCTGCGTGTGTGGTCGTGGGTGAGGACAATCTGCTGCTGTCCCGCCGCACTCACCTACTCACTTTGAGGGGATCAGGGAAGCCTGCGTGGGCGGGAGGAGCGACACTATTTCTGCCCAGGTTCAGCTTCTCTACCACCACCCTCCTCTCCTCTCCATCGGTGGGTTAAATGCCCTCTCCTTCCTGCTTTCCTCTGTCCCACTTTCTCTCTTTTTATCCAGTAAAGGAAGGGGAAGGTTTCCCCCCACCCCAACTGTTGCCTCTCCTTCCCTGTAGTGAAATCTTGTGGAATTCCCAAGTTCAGGTCAACAACTCTGGGGAACCTTTCCTTAAAAAGGTCAACAACTTTGGAGTCGTCTCCCCTTAGAAAGGTTGACAACTCCAGGAAATGGAGGGATCTTTGCACCATGGCGCCCGGATATGCTTAAGACGGCCCTGGTGGCTATTGTTGTAGGCAGGTTGCACAATACCAGTCACCATTACATGGGAGTGAAAAGGGAGGAACACTGACATGGGGAGAGTGGTAGTTTAAAACAGCAGCAGAGTAAAGCAGGGACAGAGAAAGCTGAGAGGAAAATGGTGGTTTTAAACAACAGCAGATGTTTGAATAAAGCAGGGATGGATGGAGGGCCACAGAGGAAAATGGATGTTATAAACAACAACAGACACCAGTGGGCCTTTCTGTCATTTTCCCCTCTGTCTCCCCATCTCTGCTTTATTCAAACCTCTGCTGCTGTTTTAATCCACCATTCCCCACCCCACCCCCTTGTTGTGCAGTCTGCCTTCTGTTTTGCTCCCTCTCCTGCCTTCATGCAAATCCAGGACTGTGATGAGGCACTACAAATCTTCCAGTAGGGGCTGCATTCTGACTTCATGCAAACCCACAATTGTGATGCAGCACTACAAATCCTCCAAGGAGGGTTGTGCAAGGACGACTTTATGATTTTACGTATATAGGAAGACAGGAAGCTGCTTCCAAGTCTGGGCCATCTAAAATAGGCCAATCCTGGTTGAATATAATGAAAATAAGGCAGTCAACAATTCTGCTACTTTCCCCTCCTTTATTAATCATATGTTGTTATTGTTGTTGCTGTTTTAAAAAAGATAAAAATGAGCTTAAAATAAAACTAAAAACTTGAATGGCTACAATTCAGACAAAGTAAATCACTTTTGAGTCCACTGAATTTAAGTGTGCAATTTAAATGTAAGAAATAATTTAAGTGAGATTTATGTATATGCTGACTTCTCTCACTGAAATTGATGGGAGTTTTCAGAAATTATGTTGAGTATGTATTAGCATCCCACCTTGCCTGAATCATGCCCGGTGCATTTAAAAGTAATCAAATCCAGGTCATGCTGAAGTTTTCTTTTGAGATACTTGATTATTGTTCTTACTTCGGTTGCATGGAGGAGGAATGGAAGGGTTATAATGGAAACGCACCTATTTCAGATATTTTTCAATGAACCACACAAGTGTCTTATGGAATGCAGCATGTCTGGTAATGAATTAGAAGCATGAATCCTTCTAGAGCACCCTTGTTCTAAATTGTGCCATTTTGTCTCTGAAGCTTGAGCTCCTCCTTCAGGAACATGGAGATGTTCCTGCTTTTTTCTGCCATGTGCCAGGAAGCGATGTGCCGCATAATGTAATATGTTTAAAAGAAAAAAGGAAGGAAGGGAAAATAGGCCAAAGTGAGGCCAATGGATTCCCACGCAGCCAGTGGCGTAGCGTGGGTTGTCAGCACCCGGGGCAAGGCAAGTAATTTGTGCCCCCTAACCCATGGATTTGCGCCCCCTAACCCTAACCCCCAGATGTTGTACCCGGTGCGGCCGGCCCCCCCTGCACCCCCCACGCTACGCCACTGCACGCAGCACAGAAGTAATGTGTGGCATGCAAACCATTGATGTCAAGTTGCTTTACGGGCAGGAGTTCTCTGTGCAGCATCATTTTGCACATGGACTCCATTTTCAGAGGAATGATTCACATGCTGGTTATTTTTGCTAGACTGGAGCAATAGGAAAAAATTATGTCATTCTGTTCACAGATCTCTAAGCTCAGCAGCTTAGAAGAAGTCCAGTTCTGTGACACTGATCTAGAGCAGCTTCCAGACAACCTGTTTATGGAGCATTCATCCTTGTTTGTTTGCAAAGTGTTTTGGGGGGTTATATTATACCCACTGTTTATTGAGCACTCCCTCTGATTTGTTTGTCAGGAGGTTATATGATTTTGCATCAAGCAAATGTTATCGCACGCTTTCCGTGCAATTTCCCATCACTTTCCTGGAAATAGGTTTGTTTACAAGAGCACCAAATCTACATTAATTGTGCAGCCTGAATTTGCTGGCATGCAATGGAATCCTACCCATGAAATACTACAATCTGAAACCCCTGGGACTGATCCAGAAGTATAAGAGGTAAATTAATAGCACAGAATATATGGCCACCAACACCCTGATCCCACAGAAATTAGTGGAGAAACACAGATTAAAGAAGAAACAGAGATTGGCGCTTGTTAGTTTAGAGAGCAAAACATTTACCCACTATGCTCTCCAGTCAAACAGGTTTTGCAAGGGTTTGTAGTGCCATGAACAATATTAGACTATGATGATGATAATGTGCATTTCTTTATTCAAACTAGTGTCCAGAATTTTTTATTTTTTATTATCTTAATAGACTTGCCACCTTAGCTGTGCCCAACCTGAATCAACAGAAACATTAACAAACCCAAGAAAACAATTATAATTCCTTAGTCATGTATTCATTCTAAAGTTTATATCTCACCATTCTACAATTGTACCCCAAATACAACAATGGGAAATAATTTCCTGTTTGAGCAACTGCAATATTCAGTAATTCCTTCAAAGAATATCATTTTAATATTAAGAAATAATTCAAAAGTGTGTTTGCGCTTTGAAAACTCAAGTGCCATTTTTAAAAATGTATCAGAACATCCACTGATAATACAAATCAAATAATGAAGAAAATACAATACAGTTCTGGCTTATAAAGCTGCCAGCATAAGCTTATTATATTTACCTTTTACCTTATTATATTACTACTTCAGTTTAAAATATAAATACACGTAAAATGCTTACTAGGAGAAAAACGTTAATATACAAGATTCAATTTTATTCCTTTCCACATGGCTTTCCTCTTTCCCTGTAAGTGCATAAAATACAATTACATACATTCATCTGATGATTTTAAAATTACAGAATATACCGTAACTGCATTTTTAAAAAATGGTAGCAGTGTAATAATATTTTTACAACATAAAATCTCAATTTGTATTACAGTTGTTAGATTAGTTTAATTAAAACACCAGTAATATCAAGGGGTGTATGGTGAAATCCTGACTCTTTTAGAAGAAACACTGGGAGGTAACAAAAGGATTTTGAATATGCAATTGACTCTCCATTTCTAATAATCCATGTATAAGCAGACTATGGTAGAACCACGTGAAGTTTAGGTCTGTTCTTCGTATACTCTTCAGAGCTGGACATGCAACATCTTATTATGCATAGCAGATACTCAATATTATTATAGGTATAATTTTAGCTGCAAATAATAATAATAATAATAATAATTTATACTCTGCCCATCTGGGTTTGTATGAAACAGCCACGGTTCTATAAGGAGCTGCTTATCTGAAACAAATGTGTATGCGTTTATCACCACAATCTTTTAATGAATTGGTTCTAAACTGCGATTTGGTTCTAATTTGTTCTTTAAAAAGTCATTTTGATTATCAAAATGCTGCGAAGCCTCTCAAGCATTAATAAATATATTTTCAAAAGACACAGTATTTTTTATCAGTCACCTTTGCATATAACTCACCCACATCTCAGTTCTCCCACAGATATTCCTCTTGGGGTCTTTTATAGAGGGTTGTTGCCATAGACCTGCAACATATGCTCTGCCTGTGGTTCTATCGCTCATATATGGAAATAGAACTAGCGTTAGAGAAGGTCATCGTAACAATGTGGATAAACTGTGGGTGATGGTTAGAATACCTTTTACATGAAGATCTCACAAAGCGTACGTTATTAAACAAGCATTCTCTTGAATTCTGGCTCCTTCTAAGTAAAACTGAAAGGCTGTCATAAAGTTGAAATGATACTTTAACAAATTGACCAAATTAATATATTGTATTATCAACTGCTTAAGCATAAAAGAGAGCTAGTGAGACACGCTGCTGTCTCTTTATCCCTTTAATTAAAGAAATTCTTCAGGATGCCCATGGGAGGGAGGTTGTAGTTCCACAAAGGATTGTGTAAATGATCATCTAAGCGTCCAAATGTAGTTGTTGTTTAACATACATACATTCATTAACGTAGTGTTCTAATGTAAAGCAAAAAACAAAACAAAAACCCAAATCTAAAATGCTGCCATAGATAATTATTAGTGCCCTGGCTGTCAGTTAGTCAAATCATCTAAAAGACCAATTATTCTGATGATACATAGGTTGAAAGGTTGGCTAAAACAGAGTTTGTTGCTGACATGGTTTGCGAGTTGGGGCTCAACATAATTGTCTTTCTGACAATTATGGCAATGAGGGTAGTTTACATTTAGACTCAGAGTAACTTTCCAGCATCTTCTGCATTTTTAAAAAGGTAAAGGTAAAAGTAAAGGTACCCCTGACCGTTAGGTGCAGTCGCAGACGACTCTGGGGTTGCGGCGCTCATCTTGCTCTATAGGCCGAGGGAGCCAGCGTTTGCTGCAGACAGCTTCTGGGTCATGTGGCCAGCATGACTACGCCGCTTCTGGCGAAACCAGAGCAGCACACAGAAACGCCGTTTACCTTCCCGCCGGAGCGGTACCTATTTATCTACTTGCACTTTGACGTGCTTTCGAACTGCTAGGTTCGCAGGAGCAGAGACCGAACAACAGGAGCTCACCACATCGTGGGGATTCGAACCGCCAACCTTCTGATCAGCAAGCCCTAGACTCTGTTGTTTAGGCCACAACACCACCCGTGTCTGCATTTTTAAGCCTTCTTAATTCATAGAACTGATTCCGAAATTCTCTTTAAAAAAGAAAATTCATCGGCTTGGATCTTGAGATTGCCCGAGCAACATTTTACTCATTGAATCCTCCTACTGGCAGAAGGGAGGATTGCCATTTATGCCAATTCCCATTTGCCCCTTTCCTCTGTTGCTTCTTGTGCCCCCTGATAATCTGCCCCAAAGGGTTAGTTAACCCACTGGAATGGCATAGGAGCTGGGGGGAAATGAAATGAGCAAACATCAGCTCACCCCCATTTCACCACTGGGAGCCTCCAGCCTAACTTAGGTAGGGGACCAATTTTGGTTGTCCACCCCCAGAGATTAATGGAACTGGAGAGGTTCCTGGGTGTTCTGGGAGATTTCCCATTGGATAGAGCCATTGATCCTGTTGAGGCTCTGGTCTCACTGTGGAATGGGGAGATGGGGAGTGCTGTGGATACTTCTGAATATAGTTTAGCTTAGAAGTTGCCTCTCAGGTCCTGTTTGGTCAAGATCCTGTCATCCATTGGAGAAAATTAAGAACCACACTTTCAATGCACATATGTAGTTGCATAATGGAAGTGGCACGTGAACTGGAAGTACATGTAATATGTAATGTTACTTTTTTATATTGTTATAAGGTCTATCCTGTGACAATATGGTGAAGGACATGTAAGAAATAATGAAATAATAATAATAATAATATACAAGTTACATGAAATTACAGTAATTCCTGAGATCCAAAAAGAGCTCCTGCAGACTGAGGTATTATAGCAAACTCATGAAATGTCTGTGGTACAAGACAAGCTTAAGTCCGGCTGATTTTTTCAACTGGACATCAATTTAATTGTGTGTTGCGTGTTGGACTGTCTCTCTCAAGCAGATTTCACATGTCACTTAAAACCTTTTGGAGCTCTTTCCCACTGTTAGTGTGCATGTGTGAATGCTAGAAGTGTAGTTTTGAATGTACCTGCACCGGGTGTTTTGTTACTGATGAAATGGTGACCATGCAGGAAAGCTGATCTACATTTGCACTTCAAGTTCCCTGCATTTTGGGGTCACCTGCAAACAGCTGCATGAAATTTGAAGCTCATTTTCAGCATTTTTGTCCCCTAACAGAATTGTACATCTTTGGGAATGTCTTTTTTTAAAAAAAAATCATCATCATCATCATCAAGTCAGCAATCCCATATTTCTTTGTCATCTGCAATTTTGCTTCAAAAACAAAACACATTGCAAATATAGTTTATTTGTAAGATCAAGCTCCCAATTGTTCAAATTTATACAGAAGCATCATTCTGAATGACAGGTCTGTACAATTATTTATTACAATATTATTTATTATATGTATTTATATGCTGCATTCATGATTGCCCTGTTTAAGGCAGTTCTCAACATGTAAAAAACAATCTGGAACAGTGGTCCCCAAACTGTGGTCCATGGACTACCAATGATCTGCAAGATTCATTCAGATCATCCACAGAGTATCTGCATAGCTGTCAACCTTCCCTTTTTTTTGTGGGAAATTCCCTTATTCCAGCGCCATTTCCCGCTGCTTCCCGCTGCTATCCCAGATTGTTAGATATCCCATAGACTGTCCCTGGGACAGGTGAGGCTGCTGATCCCTTATTTTCAAGGCTCCCCGGGACAGGTGAGGCTACTGATCCCTTATTTTCGAGGCTGCTGATCCCTTATTTTCAAATCTGTAAGTTGACAGCTATGAGTATCTGTGTGGTTGAAGACTGCACTGAATATTCATATTGATTTTCAATTGTATTTTTATTTGCCTTTATTTCTTATATTGTATTTTAATATATTACAATCTGAATTCTTTGGTATTACAGTCATTAATTGTTCCCCCCAAGACCCTCAGCAATTTTCAAATGGATCATGACAGGAGGAAGTCTGAGAACTACAAATCTATAGCATTATGAATCATAAAAATATAAAACATAATAACACATCCCAAAATCATTTAAGTTATACATTTTGATCTGGCACACAAATTTAGACCAACAGTTCTATGTGTTCTATAGTTCAGCAGAAGTTTTCATTTTATGGTATAAGAAACAAAAACAATATCTCTCACAAAGGCTATTTAAATTATGGAAGAAAGAAAAAGTTGAATCTGTTCCATTTACAATAGAACAGTATTCTGTGCTGTCACACCCATGGTTCCTGTTAAAAATACTGTTCATGAATATATCATAGAATGTCAATCTCAGATTTATAAAACCAATAAACCAGTAAGCATTCTAATTTTTTTTTAGTATAGCTCTCCATCCTGTTTGTAATAAATTCATTTTTGAAATTTGTCATTTGCAAATGTTGATGTTGAATATTCTCCAGGAACATACAGTGGGCCCAATATTCTCTAAATATTTTCTTACAAGTAGATAAATAGGTTTACCTTTACCTTTATGCAAGGTCATTAGTATCTGACAGTACTGATAGCTGATACACAGTGGAATATGACACTGCTTTTCAGACTGTATTCAACCTTAGACACACTTCCCAGAGAGTCAGTCCCATTGAACTCAATGAGGCCTAGTACTGAGGAGACATGCATAGGGTAGGGTTGCCCTGTTAAATTAACAGTGTTATCTATCCAAAACTATAAAATAAGATATCTGATTGCATGCCAGCTCTCAAATAGTATCTAACATTAAATATTCAAAGGTGATGGGTGATTTGTTTTGTACAATATACAATGCCACATGCCATTTTACAGATGATAATTTATGACCTAACATATCTGAGCCTAACAAACTAAAACCAACTAAGAAATGTGATTAAATCTAATGCTTCTGAGTTTCAAATTTTAAGTGAAAATGATTGCATGCAAACTGTATATTCGATTTATGACTCATTCATAAACAAAACTGGAGAAATTGGCAGATTTTAGATATTTTGGAATAGTGCTTTCTTCCCTGCCCTCACAACCATCTACACAACTGCACCTTAATGCGCTCCTTTGTGATACTAGAAAATGAGGTTTTTTCACCCCTCTATGTTGTTTTGCACTCCATTAGAAAGGCATTATAAGAGATACAGAACATGTACTAAGAACGCACTGCCTTCTGCTATATGGCATAAAAACATAATAATCCACTATAACTATTCTACATTATCTGTTACTAAATATACATAGCTTAATTTGTATATGTATATAAATGCTGCTTGCTTTATTATACATATATAAATAAATATTTCCCCCTTTTGGGGGAAAAACAACTATTCTGAGCATGAGCAAGAATTTTAAGAGTAAGCAATGACTAGCCAAATAAAAAAATTATTAGATGACATGGGAGGTTGATTTATAGTTTTTCAGCTTTTGAGAGGGTTGAACAAAACATCCCTTCTGAGTTACAGGACACAGTTTCTTCTGGGAAACGAATTGCAGAGATTCCCCCACCCCCCCTAGAATGGTTTCATACCAACTAATAATAAGTGGAGGAATTTGCATTCTAGAAATGAATAGTAATGAACTGATAACTAAAGTATTGCTTAAAGGTCCGAATAGGCAAAGATTATATATTACAGGCATTTTCTCTGTGTGTGTGTGTTATGCTATGTATATGTCATTGGAACCAGTGGAAAGGAAAGCATACCATAGCACCACCAAACCGCGGGCATTTTTCATACAACCTAGTGCAAATTCAAAGCTTTCTGTGACTGTCTCCCATGGAAAAAAAGAGTCGTAACTATTTTTAAATTCATCGGGAGTCCATGACCCCATAAGTAGTAACTTCCCTTTCTTGACAGAGTGCACATCTCACTTTTGTAAGTGTCAACAATTTCTGGCTGGCTGGCTCGAAACCCAGCCGGCCTCCTCTGTTTTCCTCCTAAAAGGGCCATGTCATTCTTATACAACTTAATCAGTGGCTACATACAGGAAAGCAACACTGCAGCCTTTCTGATCATTTTAATGAGGACCCCTGGCTATTCAGTCATTGAAATATAATTGACTTGCTCTCCTCTTATTTTCATAATAGACACTCCAACCTCAACCACATTTATTTTGCTATAAGAAATGTCAAGAAAGATTGGAAGTTTTCAGAGTGTCCCCATTAAAACTGAAAACATGCCACCCTGTCTTTTGCATGAGCTGCAGTCATTTTATATTGGACTCATTATGCAGATAGAAGATGCAAATGCTATAGCTATCGCACATAGAACCAAACTGCAAGTGCCAAGAAAATAAGCACATGGAAAATAATGTTCTCATTATATGCCTCTGTGTGTGTGTGTGTGTGTGTGTGTGAGAGAGAGAGAGAGAGAGAGAGAGAGAGAGAGAGAGAGAGAGAGAGAGAGAGAGATGGGGGGGAATGGAGTGTGCTTGTATGTGTGTGCATATAGCCTTAAATATATATAAATACATCTCAAAATCCTAGCATTAGTTTATATTATTTAGTCAAAAGGAGCATTCTGGCAGATTTGATCATTTCAAAGTAATAGTGGCCCATTTCTTTTAAGATCTGGTATATTTTATCTTAGTAATAGCTAGTAAATCTTTAATGTAGGAATGCCAAAAGCTGCTGACTGAAAATATCCTTGTATTACAATGCAATGAGACTATGTACTATGCTTTTTAAGGCCTGTATGCCATTTTTTACTTTTGCATTTCAAGCCTTTTCAAAATAGGCATGCTAGCCACAACAAAAAGTCACATATTTTCTCAGATAGATTTGGTTTAGGGTCTGATCCACCACCCATTTACTGTACATGTCTACTCAGCAGTAAGCCCCGCTGTGTTCACTTGGACTCATTCCCAGCTGAGTGTGCATAGGATGATAGTCTTAAAATGGTGAATTGAACCAGCAAACATTCCAGTTTTAAGAAACTCTCTGAGATTGCAACTAACTTTAATGAAATTTAATTCCACACAACTGTGCTGAGATGTTCTGGGCTAAACTCTTTTTTTTTTTTTAATTACAAAAATTCATTGCATTTGTAACAAAAGAAATAAAATCAACAAAGCATAATCATAACGACATAAGATCACCTTATATCTAGATGTTACCAAAACGTGAATGATAAGATTTGTCCATTATTTCTCTTCTTGGAGAGGTTTTGACATGGGATTCTCAGTATTAACAAGCAAATCTGTACAGTATTGGGATAGAAATGCATGGCCAGAGGGTATCTTTGGCTTGCACTTGCCTCCGTAAGTCTTGTAGTGCATGTGCTTGGGGCTCCTGGGGACTGATAAGGGCTATGCTCTATTGATCTCCTCTGTCTCCCTTTGGAGAAAGCAGATGGATCTCCAAGCCACAGGCTCTGCCAATTTCTCCAGTTCAGGAATGCAAAGCTTAGAGCTCTAAGGGGGAGCTATTGCTTCAGAGTGAAGCAGCTCAGACAGGTGAGGCTTGCAGCCAGGCCTAGATCTGGGCAGTCATGTGTATGCATTTCCCACACCTTCTGAGAAGGTCCATGTGCAGCTAGCCAGGCACTTCACCAGCAGCCTGGAAATTCCCGCCTGGCTTGCCATCTCCTCTGTTCCTGTGGTTGATGAGGGGTATCTGCAAACCAGCCAGGAAGTAAGACAACTCGTATTGAGATCTCTGATCCTTGAGTGAAGATGTCTGGATATGCCAGCTCCTGCTGAGGGTGCAGAGATCTGCTATGCTCCTCATCTGAGACCACAGTTTCCAGGTATAGGTAGGACTTTCATCCTGATAAGCTCTGCACAGCTCTCCTTTTTCCGGTCTCTTTGTTCCTTTGTCCATTGCCTTCACTTTGCCTTCTCTCTTCTCAGGTTCCTACTTTCACTTGGCTGACTTCCTCTTCCATCACTGTGACTAGAGTACACCTGCTGGAACTACTACTTCTGCAAAAGGTGCAGGGCCTCTGCATCCTTCTCATTTGGATATCCTATTCTCTGTTTCCTCTCTTGACCCTTTTACTGCCTACTTGGTTTCTTCAGACATTTCAGACTCCAGACCTCCACTCTTGCTCCACTCTCATTGCTTACCTTCTCCCTCTTTCTGTCTGAGCTGTCTCTTATGCCTTCCCTAACCAGACCCCAGACCACCATTAGTTCCTCTCCCTCAGCATGGCTGCAACTCAGTAGCCTCTTCCAGACCCAGTCCTGTTCTGGCTTGCCATCACTGCTGGGTAATGTTCCTTTTGGTTGTCAGCTACCACAATCAGCATCCTCTTCAGCAGAGAGGGGCCATGATGGACAATGGTGTCAGCTCACAGGCATATTGATTGATTGGTAATGATGCATTATAATGTATTATTATTATTATTTCTGTAAATATAGTGCTTAACCAATGGTACATGTACTTTCTGCATGCACAGCTTCACCTGACCTGTCAGCAAAGCCATCCTATCAACTTTTTCTCATATTTGAAAAACACTGCTTCAGAGATTTTAACGTTAAAGCGCATTGAAGGAAAAACAGGAAAGGTTTATTTATCCAATGATGACTAATGAGATTTTCATCCAGGTCACTATGTTTGCTCCAAAGTTTCCTATTTTAGATTAATAATTGCATGCTCTTATAATGGTAGAACATCATTAAAGTAATTACTATAGGGTCTAGCAATTTCAAGCCTACACTGGAACGGAGGAAGCAAACTGTTTTTCGTATTTGTAAAGAAGGTCAAGATGATTGAGGCTGGGATATTAAAACATACTATGGAAAGGACGTGAACACATCATACTTAGCTTGGCAGTTATTGATAATAATAAAAAGTGAAGAAATGAGGAATTTTTAGAATATCAATTATATGATTTTATTAAGATGTCAAAATAATACTGTGGCACACTGGAGACTAAAGACGGTTTAGGACTGCATTTACCACATAGAAGTCCATTATTTTTGGTATATTTGTTTCCCCACATCACACATCATTATCCCTTTAATAATGAATTCAGGTCATTGAGTGCCAGCTGGATGAGAGCCAAAACAAGGCCACAGAGATCCCCTTCAGTGCACCAAAGTGCCGGCTGTTGGACTAGAAGGTGAGCTGGTCAGAGCAGGGAGAATGCACTGAGAATGCAGCAACACACAGCCCAACAGAGGATAAAGAAAAGGCAAGAGATAATTAGGTATGGTTGCAAGCCATGGAGAAAGAGAGGGGGAAACAGGAGCTGATGAACCAACACACAGTTTGCCCTCTCTAGACTGCTTTGGTTCCCCAAAACAAATGGAAACTGTTGAGAAAGATATGCTTTCTTTTCATCAGAGAGCAAACTGAAGCTTTTGAAAGGTGAGCCCTCCACTGCCACTACGTTTAGGTTATACGTTGAGGGGAAATACAGCAAAAGTTAGGCCAGGTCACCAAGAAGAGCTTTATTGAGAGATATGTCCAAAATGAAGCCAGGAGTTGTTCTTCTGGAAATGATACCCCACAGGGAACCTGGTCTCTTTAGCTTCAGTTCCATCAGCCATGTTGCACTTAAGGCTAGATTACTGCTATGTGTTCTACATGGCACTGCCTTTGAAAAGTATTTGGAAACAGCATCTAATTTAGAAAGCAGTGACTAGACTCTTAACTGGTGCTAGCTGGAGGGAACATAACATTTATTATCAGCCCTGGTTGCCAGTTTGTTTCTGAGTCTAATTCAAAGTGCTGGTGTTGACCTTAAGCATTCTAATAGTCTGAGGTCAGGGCATCTCTCTCTCACACATGATGAACAGTGTTTCGATGGGCCTGAGTTGTGCTTTCCATATCAAGGAGATACAGATCCCCATTTCACTGGAATGCCTTACACAGAAGAGTATGAAAATCAAAATACTAAATAAGCTTGATATACAACAAAACAACTAAATTGTCCCCTGCACCAGCACTTCTTGGACTTAGGATCCCATATGCTCATGATTACCCTAAAGATGACTTCTTTGTTGGAAAACCGGTGTTGAGCTGAACATTGGTTCTTGGTATAACAGAGTATGGTCAATAGCATCGGCTGAGAAACTAACATGTCAGGTGAGGGTGGCAAAGGGCAAACACAATCCATTTTCCCTTTATAACATACGGCAAATGTTTATTGAATACATAAGTTGTTCAGACTGTGGCAGGAATCCACCCAGCACTCATGGGAAAATGTGGCATGATATCTTAGAGTACTGTAATCAAATGAAACTTCAACACATGACATGATAAAAGTCTGTAAGTTTGTCAGGGCAAGTTATTTGTTGCTTACTGTTGTAACAATTATTTTCTCAGTTTCAGTTTTTTCCAGTTTCTTTAGTATATTTTAGTATCCTGTAGATTCGGCTCTCTACTGTTTCACTCATAGTAAACCTGCTGAAATTAATGAACATGATTACATTAGGCCCATTAATTTCAGTAGGTCTACTTTGAGTAAAACTTAGTTGAATACACTCAAGGAATTGTGTCACATTGGCTTAAACTACATAATGCATGGCATTATACAAATATGATACTATAGAGCAGGAAAGTATAGCAGCTATTCCAATACAGAATATCCCAATCTTAATGTTTTTGTACCAAATACTCTGCTTTTCTAATAAAGATCACAACCCCCACCTGCGTCTGATCACATGAAATTTTATTCCTAAGGGCATGCTTATTTTTCTACCCTGGCAGGAATGCATTCATCCCTGTGTTCTGGATGGAACTGCTGACCATTTTGTTGTATGTATGCAATAATCCCAGAGGGGGAAAAATAACACTCCAATTTTCCTCCAATATAGCTTTATTATGTAGCACTGCAAATGACAACACTGTGCTATTGCAAGATCAACTGAATAACTCTGACAAGTTACTAGCAAACCTTAAATATAAATTGAATTTTTAGTCTCCCTTTATGGTGGCAATTTGGCCAGGCCCTCATTTTCAGCTTCTCGAATCAGAGTTTAGCTGGTCTGCACTATGGTTTGTACATCATATGGGTTTAAAATCATTGTTACCAGTGCAACTCTCTGTCCTTGTTGCCAAAGGCACTAAATAAAGAAGATCAACTTATTATGAACTGTTGTACTAATAGATTACTCCTTTTGCTGGTTGTACATGTAAAGCACAGGACATGGAGTCAGAGGAGCTCATTTCTATTAATGGATCTGTCAAAGAGTTGCTCTGCAACCTACAGCAAGCCCCTTCTGGAGCTAATTAATGCTTTCCCTGTCTAAGTTAATATGGGGTGAACATATCCCATGAAGGGTACCTAAATTTAGGCATATGAGTTTGAAATGTTTTGCCCAAGGATACCCTCCTTGAGCCTCCAAGAGCACTCTTAAAGGAGCTCACCCAACACTTTGCAAGTACTGTATAGCAAACCCTTTTGCTGATTTGACTCTCAGTTATGCAGAACTTGTGCAACCCATTTGATAGTGTACACATTATTCTTACAGAGTATTCTGTGTTAATAGTATTCCATTTCATCAAAGCTGGTGCTTATCTGAACATTTAACATTACATTCAATTTATACCCCACCTGTGTACATATAGCACTCAAGGCTATATGTTCAGACCAATTAATATAAAGGTAGGTGCTGCCCCGATGCACCTTTGCAAATGCAGAATGACATAATTCCAGGGCCCCACGCCCTCAGAGATCACCACACCACAACACACCAGTTCTTTTAATGCATCCCCAAGAGTTTGCCTCCTTTCTTCTTAGATGTTAATTGCCTTGCAAGGCCTTATCGCCACCACCTACTGGCTACAAGATTGTTAGTTTTCAACCACAATATTTCATAAAGTTTAATATCTTGTAAGAACATCTATAAAATAACAACCCCAAATATTTTTATCCTCATACAGACAGCCCTCAAAGACAAATTTATAATGCCCAAGTCATCAAGCTTGCAAAGAACAGGTTCTCCACGGTTCTCTCTGGGACCTAAAGGCTATTGGGAAGAGTCAACTATTCACCAGCTCTACCCTTCTCTAGCTGTAGCCTACCTGGGCTGATTACTGGTTGAAATACTTATAAGCAATTAGCCAATTAGGTAGTTTATTCCTCACATATGGGCTCAACAACATCCCAAGTCCCAAGTAAATAGAGATAGCTCTGTTTTGGATGGACCATGGCTCAGTGATAAAATACATGCTTTAAATGCAAATGGTCCCAGGAGCTCAGGGAAGACCTCTATATGAGATTTTGAAGAGCCAATGTAGCATATAATGGGCTAGATGAACCAATTGTCTGGCTCAGTACAACAATACAAATAAAGGAGCAAGTGACCCACATTGAGTCAACACAACACTTTAAAAAAGGTAAGCTCTCAGTCATGATATTGATACAAAAGGTGACATAAATATAGTAAGATGCTGTGTTATACAATCAACCATCTAAATGTTTAATGCAATATGAAAGAATCCAAATTTGAAATACTGCAGAAATGCAATATAACAGAATAGCAGTAGAATATTATAAATATATGTGGCTACAGTTGAATTCTTACATTTTCCTCCAGGTTTAGAACTGCTCGTTGATACTGTGAAATTGCCCCAATGAAGAAAACAAAGTAGGAGCCTTGCTTGTGTGAAGCGCCATGGAGTCTTCCAGTCAGAGCTTCGTGACTCTGCTTCTGCATTTAAGAAAGCAGTACTAACTTGGACCCCAGAATTTTGCCTCACTGTAATCTCATTTCTTCTTAGATCCTCTCAGGAATAAAGCAAAGAGGGTGCAACTGAAAGGGCCAAAAAAGCATGTGAGTGAGGGATGCTATTCCCTTCCCACATCTGCCACTCTCAGGGCCCCTCCAGATGTCCTTTTTAGTGTGCATTCATGATTCTTTGTGCTCATGATGATATTGGGGCATTCATACAATATCCCACTTTTGATACTGTTTGTGCATGCGAAAGGTTTTAGGGCAGTCGCATGGCTTCATTTCCTTCCAGTGCATATCCTGTAACTTCCTGATGAAATTCCGTAATGTTTCATACCACAAATGTTCTGGGTTTGGTCTGGTTTTATCCCACTTTTGTTACTCTTCCAGACAATAACAATGTGATAGCATTAGGGAAGCAAAACTGGAAGTGAGCACCCACTTGGGATGGCTGCATTACAGCACTTGGGTAAAAAACAACAAGAAGCAAGCAAGTCGAAGGATGTAGGATCCTGCACTCCACCTGCTACTTTGGTCACTTGGGTTACCCCAACTCTGCTCTACACACAAATTCTACAGATAGCTGTACAAACACAGAGATCTCTCATGATCATATGTAGTTTTGGCCTTTTATGGAAAAAAGATAACCGTAGTTGGTTGATCTTTGCCTGCTTACCTGCCGGGATGGCTTTCTATTATCTTCTATATCCTTACAAATATAAGGTTCCATCTTTTCATTTGTCCCCCTGGTAATTGTGCCCTCACAATTGATACAAGCATGTAGGATGAGCACACAGTGCAGAGACTCACGCCTACTCAGAAGCTGATGGGAATGTTGCTCTAGGTCAGGTGCAGTGTCAGATTTACATATAAGCTAAACAAGCTGTAGCTTAGGACCCCACTCTCTTGGGGGCCCGAATTTTTTTCCACTATTAATATACTTCTTCTTAATTGTATTTCAGTTCAACAATTACTTTGATAAAATACATATTATGTTATGTGCACATGACTTTAGATACCTATTACGTACATAAATTACCATATAACAAATATTCATCACAAAAAACAGCGACAATTTGTTTTTGACAAAGGACAGCTAGACATACCTTCAGTAGCTTAGGGCTTTATCAAACCTAAATCTGGCCCTGGTCAGGTGTGTCAGACTGCACTTTGATGGGCAATGTGCACAGAGTATTACAGGCTGTCATGTCCTCCTCAAAGCATGCTGACTTCTGAGGATACTACAGTTCTTGGACTTTTATCTCGGAAGCCAACTGAAATATACTCAGATTTGAGAGTGGATTTCATGCTCTTTATTCAGCTCATAGTGGTGAGGAGGAATGGAAGTTCCCCCAGAATGTCTGCTTTATATACATTAGTTACACAATGGGCCCTGCGTGATTGGCTAATTCTGGGATTCACCTGTAGGCCAATCAGGTTGCGGATTCACTTCCACCTGGAGCTGGATTGGGTGGCTCCTGTGGACCAATCAGACTGCTGCACTCTGAACCCTATTGTTCTAGGACCAATCAGACTGCTGCCTTTTGGATCCTATTCAACTCAGTACATAACACCAACACATTCTAAAGTACCCAGAGCGGGGGAACAAGGTGTGCAGAGGTTACTGTGCCGTCAACTCACTCCTCTCCCTGTTCTCGCATTCACAGAGAGGAGGGGAACAGGCAGAAACAAAAAGGAGGAGGAGGAGAATCAGAAGATTCCAGGGGTTGACAGTGGGACATGGACCGTGGGAGTTGCCCTATAATGCTGACCCCTGACACTGGGCCCTGCTTTGGCTGGTTAGATGCAGTACTGATACATTTTCTCCTTGATCACTGAACATTCCATGTTTCCCTTCCCCAGACTGATGTCTTCCACTTAAATCCACCTGCCCAAAAGCCCTTAAAATATTGAAACTCTGTGCCAATGTTACTAGCAATGCAAGCTTAAGGTCTGAAATACTGTCCTATACACATAGGGGGCATTGGGCACAGCTCCTGAAGATCTGGGGCCACACACAATTACATCCCCCCTTGTGGCAGCGTCGCCCAGATTTGTGGATCATACTGGCTAATCTTGCAATGTCAGTCAGCATTAAGCAGCTCAACAGAGCTGATGAGCAACAGAGCAAAGAAATTTGCAATTAAATACAAAGTGCTACCGTTTATGTCAAGCTGAGGGAAGTCAGTGTTGGAAGATGGTTAAGAGAATTAGCCCTGTTGAAAGCAGGGTATTGGTTCGTTATAAAAAGCCATCATTAACAAAACCAACACACTCGTTTAAGTATAAAAACGGTATCATCCTCAAATGCCTAATAAATTCATAATGGAATAACTTGCTGATCAAAACTAGGGGGGGGCGGGAATCGTGACTAATTAGTATTATCAGATATAGTCCAACAAAATGAATGGCTGATTTCTGTAATTCATGGGTGAAAGTAGGTTGGTATAGAAAGAGAATATTGGCAAAACTTTGACTCTGATACATCACTAAATTTAAATGCAGTTCTCACTATGGTGTTTAACCTGTGTCTCAGATGTGCCACCTTGGTGGAAACTGGGTCTCAAGGCATCAGTATATCATGAGATACTGGTAAAAGATAAAATCCACTTTCATCACTGCTAATACCCCCGTTATCTATTCATGCAGGATATCCATTGATATTAATTTTAATATGGCCTATTTCCATATTATATGTTTAATATCAAGGAAGAAATGCCTCTCTATGCTCTGTGCTATGTAAAAGAATTATAAATCCACTGTATTGGATTTATTACCAATGGTATCAACTGTGGGATAGGGACACACACACAGAGAGGGGGGGGTATATGAATGCATGTAGCACTGAGGAAATGCACAGAATTACATAGAAATAGAGAAAAGCCCTCTTCAGGCATAACAGATTGCATGTCAAGTCCCCAAGGCCTCCCCCTTATGTTGAATAATAACATGTGGACACCATATATATTAAGTTAATGGGCAAAATTTAGGCCACAACTCTATTGGTTACAGAATTTGAGCGGTATTGGCTTAGGCATTGGAATTGAACCAACTATGTCAGACTCCTGCCCGCACTACAGGAAGTCTCAGAAGGGTTAACCACCAGTAGGGGGAGCCCTGTTGATGCACATCAACTCAGGGCTCCCCTCAGGGTCACCGGTAGGTCATGCCATGGCCCTAGCCTTCACGCGGGCTTCAGACAGGAACCGTGACCCCTGGATTCCTTTAACGGAATGCCCTTTAGAATGAAGGAGCAGGTGACGGCCACACCTCCTCTCCCCCAAACCAGATTTTACCAAAGCCTAACCGCCAAACCTTACAAAAGTTGTGACAATTGCTATGAGATAGGGGGAAACCAAATGACCAGTGCCAATTTGCCAAGTGGAAAAATTCCTACCAGGCCCCTCAATGGCTATCAACCGAGGTCCGTAGCAAAGCCAGTATGACGAGCGAATGAAACGAGGGCAGGAGGGCAGGAGATCCGTGGAAGCCAAATCAAGAAGGGAGATCCCCCTGATCGTGCGGTCTGTTTAAAATGGGCTAAGCCACACACCCCGGCCAACCGGATTGGCCGGCCAGGGGCTGGGGACTCCCTGATGACACGGGGCTTACCCAGCCCCCGCTCTGTGTGGAGGCCACGTGGCCTGTCCACGATGGCGCCCCACCTCGAAGTGGAGCGGCCTTCACAGTCAAACATGTGACGGGGCAAGGCAGGTGTGCATGCTAGCTCCGCCAATCTACCGTCCCAGCCCAGTGGCCATTCCAGTCGTATTTCAGCTCATGGAGGGTGAAGATCTGAACTCAGAAAGGCTCCCTGCATGTTTTTAAACCCTGATTATTATTATTTTATAAAGGGGCTGCCACCTTCATACCTTCCTTATCATTGTTGAAAGGTGGCTCGAATAACGCTGGGGAGCAGCTCTAGTGTGCTCTTCCCTGACTACCTACCTCATGTGTTTACTTTAATTGGAAATGGAATGAATGAAGGTAGTGGGGCGGGGTAGAGAGAAGAAAATAACACAAAATCCAAAAATAAAGAACAATGCAGCACCCATCATATAAAAATTGTCAATAGACAATCGCTGTTGCACAATACTTTTTGACTACCTGACTTCAAATTACTGGTTGGTTGAGTGGCTTCTTACACATCAGAGAATAAAGCAAAATATTGTGTGTGTGTGTGTGTGTGTGTGTGTGTGTGTGTGTGTGTGTGTGTGTGTACACACACACACACACACACACACACAAATATATATATCCTGCCATGTGGTGCTACATGGCAATTTACTATGTCTAGGAAACTTAGAAAATCTTGGATGAGCCAAAAGCTAATTAGCTGCAGTTTTTCCACATTTCTATTATGTTTTGGAATTTTGGAATTTTTAATTTTGGAATTGCCTTATAGTGAGTCTGAAGCTATCTTGTATGCTCTCTCTCTCGCTCTCTCTCTCTCTCTCTCTCTCTCTCTCTCTCTCTCTCACACACACACACACACACACACACCTGTGAACTTTCACATCCCTTCTCCTGGGCAAGCAAAGAGTCCGGGGGTTAGCCTGCCCTGATTAAGCAGCAGGCACATTCCCAAGAAAAGAATGAGTGATTCTTTTCTTGCACACTTTATTAAAATTCTACACCATGCTACAGTCCTTAAAATACTGTAACTGAAAGCTGGGGAAGTGAAATTGATGGCAGGAAGTATTTCCCTTTGGGGTCATATCTAAGTCACAAATAGACACATTATTTCCAGACTAAGATTATGAGCAAAATAGAAAGTTGAAATTAAAGACTAAGAGCTCCATTTCCTAGTCCAGAACACTGGGCCACCTTTTGCTGAAATGATCAAGCTTTAAAGCTTCACAAATCCCATCATCACCAGGAGAAATTAAACTGTGGGCGATTGAAAACATCTGCAGGATGAACTAATAAAGCTGGTTGAGTAGACTAGATGAGGTGAAATTGGCTGATTAGATTTAGTTTAGACAAAGGCAAGCTCATGCACAATGGAAGGAGGGAACAATATGAACTACTCATACACATTGATGAGTGTAACAGTAAACACTCAGGAGAAGGACCGAGGAATGGTTGTTTCATTTAACAAAAACATGCACCAAACTGCAGCAGTAGCCCAAAAGGCAAACAAGATATTATCTTTTATTAGCAGACAATATTTTGCTCATTTAAAATGTGAATATAAAAATAATACTGAAAATTTAGCAACGCTGTCATATGAAATGCATGCCCTGATTTTGATTACATTTGGACAGTCTACCTCACAGTGCTAGATGGGTCTTTGGTCTGAATGTACTGAAGTACCATACCATCATCACCACCTTTCACTCTGGCCAGTTCAAGCCAACAGGACTTGGGGTACAATGCTGAACCCACTCCCAGGACCCAGGGAATACATCGTACCCCTGCTTGGGGTCAAAATGGGAGCTCGGGAGCCAAAGGAGGGGAACCTCCTGAGGGGACTGCCATCTGCTGGTGAAGGGCAGCGGGTCTTGGTGCTGACAGCAGCCTGCCTTCAAGCAGAGGAGAGCGAAGCAGCTCACTGCCACTATTATCATGAACAGATAAAGAATTGACTACATCTGGTAACATTATCTTTTCCAAGCAACTCTCTTAAGAATCAGGAGATTAATATTTGCAGTGGGAATTACTACAAAACTGTATTGGTTGTCTTCATGATATGTCAGAAATAAGATAGTCAGATCGTGCTGAATGTGCAAAGCTCACTTGCCTGGCATTAAATTAAAGACCTCCTAGAACTAAATATGACAGTCAAAACAAGAAATGAAGCCCATGGAGTTTTGTTATATGTGACATCTTTTACCTGTGTGTTTATGTCACCTTCCATCCACCCCTCTCTCGTCTTCCATGCCCTTTTAGACCTTACAGGCTCGTGACATAAAACTGTAGTGGATAAAAACAGATTGACTCATGGAGAAGGGAAGGGGCCCCAAATAAACTTTGTACCCCCTGATAAAATTTTCTCAGAGGCCCTGCCCACTGCTCTGCTTCTTCCACCCAATATGAGGAATGATGTACCCACATCACAGACCTAACTAGATTGCATCCTGCGTCAACAAAGAAAGTTCTTCCTGCTCTTTTCTGTGAAAAGGAACTGTTGACAACCTGTTGTTCAACAAGGAGTTTCTTTGTGCATAAACCAGCTGAAAAATGAATGTTTTCTCCCCTCATCTTGCCTTGTCAGTCTCACAGCAATATAGGCCCCCATCTTGCTTCCCAGAATACATTCTTTGACAGCAATGGCAGATAATGACTAATAGAGTAGGCATCTGGTTCATTTTCAGTGCACATACTAAGGGAAGGTATGTTTTAAGCAAATTGTACTGCATTGGTAACAAAGCATTACAATTAGCATAGATTCAAAACTTATTATCCAACACCCTTTGAAAATTCTAGCTTCCTATATAGCTAGTGCATCCACATTCTTACTTGTCCAGCATTTGTCTCTTCTTCCCTGGGGTTAGTTTTCTTAACATTATGATTTGTAAAAGGAGGGCAGACAATGGAGGGAGGCTGTATCTTTGTCACTGCACGGAATCATTCCAATCAACAAGCATTCATCATGCTATTGTGTACAATATAATGCACTTGAGCTTATCAGGGAACAGGCAACATAGCCAGTGAATAAGATCCCTTTCCAAATCAAGAAAACCAAATTACGCTATCTGACAGCTGTTTGTTGATCCATCTAAAACAATTTAGTCGTTCCATCCTAGTTCCTAGCGGACAGGTGTCTTATCACACACACAAAACCCACCATTATAACAAGTATGAATTGCACATCCATGTTGGAGTTATGGAAGAAACCAGCTACTTCTGAGAAGCAAATCACACAGTTTCCTAGTCAACTGTAAAATGAAAAGAGCAAAATAAACAAAATGCTGCAGTAACCTTTGCAGATTAAAAAAGTTTTTAAACCACCTGTTTTTAAAAATAGACAATTTAAAAAGCAACCACAAGTTATTGTTTTGTGCCGCTAGCCTTAGTGCTGAAAGAAGCTATCAAATCTTCAAACGGTCAGGTCTATAGAAGCTACTCTTTCACACTTTAAATCTACCACAGTTTTGTCCCTGTTTGGAACCAGAGTGAAACATGGAGTTGCTTTATCTGCCCCTAGTCTGAAAACAAACATTATTCACTTCAGCATTCATATTTTTGTGACAGTTGATGCAAACATTATACTTCATCAGGAAAATGGAGATGAAAACAAAAATGGATGCCACAATTATGACCTCCAACGATGATGATCTAGACATGAAGGGACGGATACTCCTCCATGGTAACTTGTACACATCCGGCCACAACAGCTATTTTATAAAGCAGTCAACAGTATAGATGATGAAGAAAAACACAAAAGACCATTCCTCTTGTTTTGGGATGCCATATTTTAAAGTGCAAAAAAGAGGACGCTATGATGGCGATTCAAGACAAATAAATGCAATTTCTCTCAAATTTTACCCCTGAAAAAGAGGATGTGTCCTGGAAAAAGAGGACGCATGGCAACACTATCTTGTTTATGTATCATGTAGTAATCCTAAGACTTTGCTTCACCTCCCTGGGTGCGTATAGGAAGATTCACATTAATATCTGATCTGAAACCAGAGTTTGCTTTTCTTATTTTCACCATGCTTTTGTATTTATTTTTATTAGACACCAGTGAACATGAGATACACCAGCATTAAACCTTTAAGGGAAGAAAGAAAAAGGAGAGGAAATTATATCAACCATGGGGACAAATTCTCTGTAGCAACCTGTGGCCTGCCTACGAACCTCAATTAGTTAGAGAGATCATGATATAGAGCCTCTTGAAATGGGAGTAAGAATAGTTGTTCTCTGCGGAGAAATAGAACAAGCTATTGTACCTTGTAATTTAAGGAGCAGCAACAGGCTAATAGGCAGACAACGGAGGGTGTAGCATGTGGTTTGGTTCTCAGCAGAACAGCAGGCCTCTAATGAGGCCTAGTAGTGGATAGCAGCTGGTAAACTCTGCACTCAAGTAGGAGCCTCAGAGAGCTTTTATGTCTTAACAAAAGGCTGCAAATTGCTCAAAGGCCTGAGGAGGAAATGAGAACATGTTCATATGGTCAGTCAGTATATACATTTTTTTTCTTTTTTACAAATAAAAAAAATTACAATGTGCAATTCTACACTTTCATGAAAAGCTATACGGGCTCATGATTTTGTGCATTTCTGAAAAAGACTAAGTTGTGTATAATCTCAGTACTGGTTTTTGACGATAAACAGTACCACCTGCTCCTCCAGGCCAAAATGCCTGAAACATCTGAACCAAGTAAGGGCATTTTAAAAAGAGTAATAGTTCATATCTGATAAACACAGATTTCATAGGAACTAGGTAAGATTGTATTTCCCAACCTGGTATAAGCACGAGCCATACAGGTCCATTGAAACAGGTAGGAGCTCGCCAAGAGAACTATGTTGCTATTATTCCAAAGATAAGGTATATCTATAACATAGGGGGGCACAGAATGTTAAAGAAGACATTGTAGAGGGTGTGCAAGAAAAAATGTGGGTTTTTTCCCTTCCACTTTTTTTTACTTCTTAGAACCTTATTCATTAGGATTTTTGTTAAAATCACATTATATTTTAATATTATTTCATTCATTATTGTTATCCTTTCCCATTGTTTTTAGTGGGAGACCCAGATATACTCCTGTTGCCTGTGACTTCTTCTATGTTTTCTGTCCAATTGACATGACATTTCTAGCCTTCTACTATCCTCCCCTCTGCCAAGGGATCAGACCTGACAAATTTCAGATGGGCAAAGAAAGGGGTCTCTATTTTATAGGCAGTTTTAAAGCCACACAGACAAACAGCATAACATTGTATTTAATTGTAAACTGAAGTAAAAACTGAACCAATGAAAAAACCTAAACAACCACAAGATAATGGTAAAAGTAAGGAAACAGTATGGAATGAATTGAAACTTCTGAAACAATTGTTAACTAATAGCCACTATTTTTATGCACAGACTGACTAAAAGGTATGAACTAAGAGGGATTCATCTTCTTCCCTGTTGTTTGAAAGCAATTTAATGGTCCTGAAGGGGACAGTACTAAAAGATTGCAGTGTGGTCCCCTTTGCTAGTGGCAAAGTGTTACTTGCTGCTTTCTGCTCTACAGAAATATCCTTCCTAGCGGTAGTATTGGGAGCAGACTGCTTGCTCTGACTATAAGTGCTGGCAGTGGCAGCCTCCGAGCCATGGGGAGACAGGAGCTGCTATTGCTGCTGCAGCAGCATATTAGTCCTGTGCCTGAGTTTGCTAGCAAGAACTCAAGTGGCCAGTGCTGCTGGCGCCATTGCAATATCCCTGCTGCCCTACACCCCCAGGGCTAACACATGGCTTGCTCTTAACACCACATACTACATCCCTTATGATCAGACACAATGTATAATTGTTGCTGCTGTTGTCATTGAATAATGATAATGTCAGAGATCTATGAGAAATAAGGAAAAACCTTGGCAATGGGCAGAAAAGACAGAGTATCTGCAAAAGAGAACTGACAGATATAATAAGACAGAAACCAAAAAGTGTAGTGAATAAGGAATGGGAGTGCCTAAACAAATAGCTTAAAAGACAAGGTTCGAGGACAGAAATCTGGCTGGGTCTGGAATAACCTTGTGAAGTGAAAGGATATGAAAGAAGGTTATATATTAGATGCTAGGATTGAGATGATAAGGAAAACAGGAAGATACAATGAGAGGTAAAGGAGGTGCTGTGGGATTGGTGGAAGTCAACGCTTGTTTTCCTTTTTAGTGTTTATACTATTAATTTGTAAGATTTGGATTTGTTTTTCATATGTTTGTTTTTGTGTTTTGTGTATTATCATTTTTCGTTTTTTGTTTTCTGTTGTGTGGAAAATACTAATAAAATTTACTGTTTTAAAGGAAAGGGGGGGAAATAACTGTTGCCATCTGAAATGGGCAGTGACACACACACACACCAGCAATATAATTCTACTTATTCGCTAATAATTATGATAATCAGATATTGATGAGAAATGGTAGCAGGGAGGTGGGGGACTTGCCACCAGACAGAGAAGACAGAATTGCCGCACAATACCATTACATTCACACACAATTAATTAATTAATTAATTAATTAATTAATTGTTCTACCTGGAGATAAATTAGAAATGAGGAAAAAAGCACTTGCTAATGGACAGAGATTGCAGAGTTACTGTCAAAGAGTGATACTGTTGTCTGAAATGGGCAGTGGCACACATACCAGCATTAATACAGTGGTGCCTCGCAAGACGAAATTAATCCGTTCCGCGAGTCTCTTCGCCTTGCGGTTTTTTCGTCTTGCGAAGCACGGCTATTAGCGGCTTAGCGGCTATTAATGGCTTAGCGGCTTTAAGAAAAAGGAAACAAACTCGCAAGAACTCGCAAGACGTTTCGTCTTGCGAAGCAAGCCCATAGGGAAATTCGTCTTGCGGAATGACTCAAAAAACGGAAAACTCTTTCGTCTTGCGCGTTTTTCGTCGTGCGCGTTTTTCGTCTTGCGCGTTTTTCGTCTTGCGAAGCATTCGTCTTGCGAGGTACCACTGTAATTATTACTTTTTCAATTATGATAGTAGGCTGAGATTAATCAGAACGCAGGGGGCGGGTCACTAGATACGCAAAGGCAGTCACTGCTGCTTGTTGCAAGTGTGTCTGTAAAGCAGTCCACATCAGAGGCAGAAGAAGAAGAGGAGGAGGAGGAGGAATTTGGATTTGATATCCCGCTTTATCACTACCCGAAGGAGTCTCAAAGCGGCTAACATTTTCCTTTCCCTTCCTCCCCCACAACAAACACTCTGTGAGTTGAGTGGGGCTGAGAGACTTCAAAGAAGTGTGACAAGCTCAAGGTCACCAGCAGCTGCATGTGGAGGAGCAGGGACGCGAACCCGGTTCACCAGATTACGAGTCTACCACTCTTAACCACTACACCACACTGGCACATAGTGGGCAGTTCTTAATAATGCGGCTGATGATGAGAAAAGAAAGAAAAATCACTCGGCACACGCATCCACACTCAGTAATAAGGTTGAATGAAAAATAAACAAACTGCTCTGGTTAATTTTAAAAGACATGTAAAGGTCTCAGCCCCAAACTACATCTAAGCAGGAGGGAAGAATCCACTGCACCCTAATAAAACAGTCTCAAACCAAACAGCAAGAAGATATAAAAGGAAAATGCAATGGAAAGGACTAGTGACCAATAAGAAACAAAAATGATAAATTTAAAGGGCTGGTATTCAAAATGGAATGAAAGTCAGTGTGACTAGAAAGGGTAAGTGATGAATGCTGTTCTCAAGTCCATCAGAACAATTCTATAACATCCTGCACAGCAAGGACAGAATGGGCAAAAGAACAAGAAGAATCATGTGAGACAAGCGTATCATTTCCATCAACATCCTGCCCCAAGCCCCTGAGATTGGAGAACCTTGGTGAAATCAGACAACCCTCCCACTATGTGAATATATCATTTCCAAATAAATGAATCCAAAACAGAAGCAAGAGCTGCCCATAAAAAACCATGTAAAAATCCAAGATTATAATGTAGTTGGGATTGGGCACCAGAATGTGCACACACACATACACACACACACACACACACACACAAAATTGAAAAATAGCACAGAACCAGCCCAACAAGAATTAAGAATGGTCAGCGAGAACAAAATGCTGACCTACTGTTAGGGGAGAAAGAAACAGTAGGTGGAGGCAGGAGTGCCAACATGAATAAAATATTGGGGAGGATCCCCACTGAAAGTTTTAGCAGGGAGCACTGCAGTTGGTGCTATTCCCTGTCCCCCCACAGGGTCAGGTAACAAATGCACATCAGGAATACACTGCAACCTTTTGTTGCCAGACTTGAAGTCATATATACTAAGAGCAATCTCAATTCTCTTAAGTGCCGGTCCTATGTAGCTAAAACAGAAAGGTGTATGTATGTGTGTGTTTATATATATATGGGGAGAGAGAGAGAGAGAGAGAGGAGGTACCAGCAGACTTGAGAGAAACCCAAGATTTGCAGAAATACAAAAATCTCTTGAGGGAAATCTCCCCAAACAACCTGATGAGTCTCTTCAGAGGCCACAGAATGCTAACTGACTGACTGCAGGTGGGCAGGGCAGGGAGAACAAAAACTGTGAGGAAGGGAATTGAGTGGAGTGGGTTGAATCCTGAACAGGAACCCTCCAAACTGCAACATTTTGTGGCAGATCTCCCTTGGAGTGCTTGAACATTTATTTTGCTAGTTTTAGTTTTTTTTGTTTGTTTGTTTGTTTGTTTAATTAAATGCATAGCCTGCTCTTCCTTTCCAGGAGCCTGTGATTAATTGTGTGCAGGCTTGTGACTCCATGCTACATAAAATATTAAAAAGAAAGCATAATCCTCCAAATCAAATATTACCCAACTTAAGCCAAAGGCACCTGTAAGTCAGAACAAAGAGCAATAAGAGGCAGGGCAAAGCCCATGACCTCCTTTGTGTCTTGCAGACAAAGACCAGTTAATACATGATTTCCACATACATTTCCTGAAGCTTGTGCAGGAGACCTTTCTGGTACACAGATGTACCTTGGATTAGAAGAAGATGAGGAAAAAGAAGAAGAAGAAGCCCAGAGGAAGAGTATCATCACAGTGACCAGCAGCCACAGTCACTTTTGGTACTCTGTTCTAGCAGGTTTGATTTAGAACATCCACACATAAAGAATTGGAGGATTCAAAATAGAACTACAAACCTATATTTATGCCTTTTGCTTCTAAAACAATAAGCCTAAAAGACTCTCAATACAAAGAAATGAACATAATGAAGTAATTTAAAACCCTAGCAACGTGGAAGATACACGCTGAAATCAGGCCATAATTTTAATTACTCTGTTGCAGTGAAGTTCCTTATTGTTAGACAAGTCAATGAAGGCTGGCGAGTGCGTAATTATCTCCAGCTTTCTGAAAATGCACACTTCTTTAACTGTGATGAACTTTATTGAATAGCACTCAGTCTGAATAGATGTGTGGTATTGAATGTTCATTTCACATTGAAATAACATCAGGTGCTGAATAAATTCTGGCCACAGCGGGTCCAGAACTTTACAAGCCCTTAAATTTAATAATGTATTGTTATCACAAAAAGCAAAGACATCTCAGATATTGTCTTTCTCAGGTCTATCTTTTTATGCACATGACTATACAATTTTGTTGCTGTATCCTGTATTTTTCCAGTGCAACATAGATCAACAAGTAAATACAAGCTATAAATATTTCAGAACCTTATCAAGGATTTGCATGCAAATATAAGTTACAGTACAAAAAAAGTGTTTGCAGTCACTTAGACTAGCCAAAAAGGAAATACTATAATTAATAATAATAAACTCAACTAGTTAGTTAGTTAGTTAGTTAGTTAGTTAGTTAGTTAGTTAGTTAGTTAAAGCTGAGCCGCAACCAGCACAGCACAGAAGAGATTATGGCAAATTTCAGAAACAACTTCGCCACTCCCCAAATTCCAACCATATATGGGCACAAGGGTTTATTTCTGTAATCTGCTCAGCAACAAACACAACCATAACCAAAGCCGTCTCCTCAATAGATTTAGGTTCAAGCTGAGATCTAGTACCCAAATAGAACCTAATCCAATTAAGGCTGAGATCTTCTACTACAGTCCATTTTAAGACTCTGGCTAAATGCCACCTTGCTCTGGTGTCTCTGCCTCTCCTGCGCCTCCATTTTTTTGCCTACTAACTGGTTTGAAGAAAAGTTTTGTTTGCTTGTAAACTAGCTCATTGGGGGGGGGAGGTGATATTTTGGATTTTGCCTGCAGATTATAGGGTGTTATTTTCTGCTAATGGACAAACAAGGCTTCCTCTCCATTTTGTTTGTAGAAGCGTAAAACTAAGGAGAATTTTAGGTCTGGCTGGAAAAGAACTCTAGTTGCCTTCCCCAAAAAAAACTGGTTAAGAAAGCATGTTGTAAACAGTGACAGGCAGACCTCCCCAATTCCCCAGGTAAGACTCAAAAATTGGTTCATTTCTTAAAAAAAATGATCCCTACACAAGAACATACACACTGTTTGTAAATTGTTTCTACAAACACCTAGTTGAGTTCCAGCCCTGTCGCATCTCTGGTGATATGGCTTACTGTGCAGCAGGGGTGATCTCTCCCATAACCACCATTTTGAAATTGCATATATCTGAATGTATATGTACAGGGAAATTCATGCCAAATATTATTGAATCCCAGAGGGATGGGAGAACAGGGGTTATTGTTTTGTTCTTGTTCTTGTTTTATTATGTATTTTGTGTTTTTCTCTTGTATTTTTTATGCAGCGAATCACCCTGAGATCTACGGATGAAAGACAGCATATAAATCTAATAAATAAGTAAAATAAAATAGGTTACTATTTATTTTTGTCCACATTATGCTTAATTTCTACTGAAGAAAATGTATAAATATAACTGTCAGCCTTCTAAAGAACGATGTAACATCTGGAGCAGTATTTCAAGACATCATCACAGCCTTCATTTAAATTATGGATCCATTTCTGCCACCTGAGGCTCAGGTGGCCTCAGTGGTACACAGTGCCTTCCATCAGCTTCAGCTGGTGGCCCAGCCGTGCCCCTATCTGGACAGGGAAAGACTAACTTCTGTCGTCTATGCTCTGGTAATATCTAGGTTAGATTACTGCAATGAGTTATATGTAGGGCTGCCTCTGAAGACAGTTCAGAAACTTCAGCAATACAGTACAGAATACAGCGGCCAGGTTGCTCACCAGGGCAAGACAGTTTGAGCATGCTACATCAATCCCAGCCTGACTGCACTGGCTGCCAATTAGTTTCTGGGCCCAACTCAAAGTGCTGGTTTTGACCTATAAAGCCTGAAATGGCTCAGAACCACAATACCTCAAAGACCACCTCTGCCCATATGAATCAACCCAGACCCTGAGGTCATTGTCTGAGGCTTTTCGTTGTGTGCCTCCTCTGCAACAGGTCTGGAGGGCTGCAACACAAGAAAAGGCCTTTCTGCAGTGGCTTCCCATTTGTGGAATACTCTCCACAGGAAGGCTTTCCTGGAACGTTCATCATATATATTTAGGTGCCAAGCAAAAGCATTTCTCTATAGCCTGGCGTTTGGCTAATGAAACACTCTGTGGCCCTTTAAACTGTTGGGGGGGGGTTGTTTGTTACCATGGTATGTATTTTTGTGTTTTTATATTGTAAACCACCCTGTGATCCTTGAGTAAAGGATGGTAGTGAAATGTACCGTATTTTTTGCTCTATAAGACTCACTTTTTCCCTCCTAAAATGTAAGGGGAAATGTGTGTGCGTCTTATGGAGCAAATGCAGGCTGCGCAGCTATCCCAGAAGCCAGAACAGCAAGAGGGATTGCTGCTTTCACTGCGCAGAGATCCCTCTTGCTGTTCTGGCTTCTGAGATTCAGAATTTTTTTCTTCTTCTTTTCCTCCTCCAAAAACTAGGTGTGTCTTGCGGTCTGGTGCGTCTTATAGAGCGAAAAATACGGTAGTTAATAATAATAATGAATTATAAATTAAATTATTGGTGGTGGTGATCGATAGATAAAGAGTTCATCAATCCATTTGGCTTTGTCACAAGGTAATAGTATATAAGCGATGGTCTGACATGTTAGTTTTCTTCGAACAATCAATAAACCAGTTTCAGGTTGTCTGATGTCAACTGTAAGCAGCTTTTTGTGTTTGCTTGGTTGGTGTTGCCGGCAGCAAGTCCTAAGGACCTGGCTATATAAAAATATGTCACACTCAGGAGGAGCCTTGCAGGCCTGCTGTGGCACCGGCATCTGCTTTGTGTGTGTCCATGTGCAGGGAAGCTTAAGTAAGTGTGGGAAAATAGCAACTGCAGACCAGGGATTGCCATAAGGCAGGACCTAACGCAGAGCTCTTTCTGGCTCATCACAAACAGATGGAATGGCACATAATAGGCTTGGGCCACAGGTCCTCAGATCTTTTCTCTTCCTTATGAATATACAACTAAACATTAGCCAAGTGGAAAGGGAAAGCCACTTAGGAAGGAAATATCTCCTTCACTGCGGGGCCATTTGTTGCAAATGGTTTGAATTAAAGTAGGTTTAAAGTGTATTGGTTTGTAGGGAGGGGGAAATGCACACACTGCTCACTTGGGAGGCCCCACACATTCATTTTCACACATCCACGCTCCTGGTTAGATAGCATTAATTTAAAAATATTCTACTTTATTCACATCATATGCGTGCAAAGAACCAGAATCTCTTGTCATTGGCATTCATTCTTTTATTCAGCTGTCATTTTGTTTATTTGCTTATTGCACTATCGCCAGTTATAGCAGTTTTTTCCAGACTTCCTACCTCCAGGGAGCAGTTTCTAAATCAACTTGTTTGCTTGAGAGACTTTGAATGTCTAGCATGATTCCTTGTACCGCAAAGGATTCTGGGTCATGTCCTAGAGCACACTTTCACTCTATGCAGGGCTATTTCCAGACCTGTTGGGCCTGACTGTTGTCCCGTGTTAACTGACAGGACATCCTGGAACATATCCAACACTCACTTGCAACTTTCAGATGGCCTGTAATAACATGTTGGATGTATAACTCAGTGCTTTTTTTCTAGAAGAAAAGCACTAGTATAACTTACACATGTCCAGAGTGCTCTAGGAGTCCAAGTTTTCCATGAGTAAATGTTGGCAAAGAGTCAAAGTTTTCAGCCATTTATGAAGCCAGCTGAAACCCTCAATTGAAGAGCAGATAGGCAGTGCTGCTTTTTTATCGTTTATTAAAATAGACTACTTTTGTGGGCTTACCACTGAAAACCATTAATTTCCCCCTGCTACAATCCGTGGTACAACACTGTACTCACACAGTGCAGAGCAACTTTGAGGACCCTGTCTCCTTCCCCTTCCAGCTGCCCCCAACTGCTGCGCTCTCTCCTTTCTGAACCTTTTCTTGCCCCCATCCCTTCCAGACAAAGTGATTTGTGTAGGCTCAGGTAAGACGCATAGGGACTGGGCTAGAATTCTGATGCCTGGCCTGGCAGCAATGGTAGTGGCAGATAGCCCCAGTTACAGGGTCAACAGCATTAACTAAGCTGGGTTAACGATGGATGAGAACAGCATTTCTGGCTGCCTTTGCTGGAGCAAAAGGGCAGCTCTGCTGTACTAGCAATAATCTAAAATGGAGAGCTAAAAGGATCCTATAATACCATTCTATTCCCCCCCAAACACACACCTTATTGGTCAAAATATGGTATCATGGAAACAAAGTAGTCAAATTAGGCTTTAGCTGTCTGTGAATCAGTAACACACTGAATATTCTAGTGACCTACACGATCCCACACGACCCGCAGTGTGCCTCTGGTTATTCGCACATTGAATGTGCTATCAACCAGCTTATCTTCACAGCAGAGAAGTGTGATCGCTGGTGCATTTGCAGCGCAACGCTGAGCACTGTGTCAGAAGAAGTGTCAGTGCTAGGTTGTTCTGTCCCAAACACTTCCCTCTTTAGACACATTCATTCTGCAACCACATCAGAAGAGCCATAGCAGTAGATGTAAACTTACTGACCAACCAGCATTGGGGGCATTTTGGTTTATTTATTTTTGAAGGCTGGGCGATTCTCCAGTGTCATATGCAAATTCTTGTACAAGGTTACTTTTACTTTTGGTACCAACGAGGCCCATGCAAAGGGGCGGGCAGCCAGGTGCCACCGACCTCAGAAAACTAAATGGAGCCTAAATGATAGCAAAGTTGGCACCAGAGGAACTTCCTTGGCTAACCTTAGACTCTTAATATTGGAAACAGGCAACAATGATGCACATTGTTGTGCAGGGAAATTGTGACTCCTTGGGATTCTGCTGCCTGAAGCAGTTGTTTCCATTCATTGGCCCAGTAGAAACAGATGAGATGTCCATAATCCTGATTCATTCAATGATCAGCTCATAGGAACTGATTGTAAGAATTGGGATGCTTTCACAACCTTTCAGACTTAAGTGATGTTGTTGCCTTTACTTATGGGTGTACAGTGGTACCTCGGGTTAAGTACTTAATTCATTCCAGAGGTCCGTACTTAACCTGAAACTGTACTTAACCTGAAGCACCACTTTAGCTAATGGGGCCTCCTGCTGCCGCCGCGCCGCCGGAGCACGATTTCTGTTCTCATCCTGAAGCAAAGCTCTTAACCTGAAGCACTATTTTTGGGTTAGCGAAGTCTGTAACCTGAAGCGTATGTAACCTGAAGCGTATGTAACCCGAAGTACCACTGTACTGTCTTTGTGGAATATCTCACCTCTCTGATTACATTGTTTCAGCGCCTCTGACTGTAACCTTATCATTTTCCTGCATACCAGGTTGTAGCCAGTGTGAGCCATACTCAGAACAGACCCATTGAAATCAATGGATACAACTGACTTAGGCTCAGTGGGTGGGCTGTGAACAAAACTTAGTTGGATGCAATCCACAATCAGTAGTGTCCACTGCAGGACCAGCCCAGCTTATTCAGCCTGCACAGCTAACTTCCAATAGCATGTGCAGCTGTGTTCTGAACGGGAAAGGTACCTGAGTTTACCAAGGCCACTCTGCATTTTTTGGTTATATTTATTGAAGCAGTGTTCTGAGAAGACAACTAGAAGCATCCCTAGAGTAGCACTGCACAACTTATGCCAATCACATCCCACCAACCATTTATTGTGAGCTGCCAGATGCTTAACAACTCTACTATCTTTAAATCCCAGAGAGGTTTGTTCAGCCCCTGCTAGGCTGCCATAGAGGACTGGTGAGCTCTGTGTTCAACTTGAGGGGGCACAAATTGTATAAACATACCATGCACATTCAAAAGCAAAATGGTCCCAAAAGAAGAACACAGATAGTTTTAAGAATCAGTGTGATGTAGTGGCTAAAATGTTGGGCTAGGGTTTGGGAGTCCTGGGTTCAAATTCCCACTCAGCCATGAAGCTCACTGGAAACCTAAGGCTGATCACTTCCTCTCAGTCTATCCTAACTCTCACAGAGTTAATGTTATGATGCTCTTCCCATTTGTTCAAGCACTGACTCATGAGCAAAAAAGAAAACCTAAGACTTGCAGAATGCCATATAAGTTTGAACATGAGATGGGAGGCAATAGTCGCTGTTGCAATGGCTACAACACACCTGGTGCTTCCAATAAGAGAACACTCAAAAAAAATTGAAGCTTCAAATGAGCTGCTTCCACCTAACAAGCTGTAATTTCTCTCCTTACAGAGAGGGGAAAGAAAGGCCAGGGAGGAGAATTCACCATGGCAGTCCGTTTGCTCTGTCTGTGAGGAGGAGTTCAAGATGATCTTCAGAATGCCATGAGACAAAAGCATCATTACCTATAATTACTGCCTACCAGCGCCCACGGATTGATAACAAGCTTCCTCTGCCAGGCTTATCCTGCTTTTATTAGAAGAGATGATTAAATTAATTAACAAATCAGTTTTTCCATACCACGTTCAGTTACTGACCTCCTGCACAATGGGATAGGGCTAGTTAAATGTAACTAGACAACCACCAAAGGCTGTTGCATGCTAGGAGTAGCAAGAGGGGAAATAAGAGATCAATGTGGCATATTATTTCTTTGGAAATTAATAAATATATTTCCTTACTTCTCACAAATTACAGTAGCTTGTTTCAAGTGACATCATTATGAGAGATGGAAGACTGTTCTACTTAGTGCAAAGCAAGGCTGGCTTCTTTTATGGTTTTTATATTTAATTCAAAAGGTGTGTGTGTAATATCATATGAATATTAGCCTTATATCTTAATGGAAAGAGAAGTGTATTACAGTAAATTAAGCAACTAGATTTCTAATTGGGCAGGGGTACGGGCAAAGTCGCTGTGGTCATTGTACTGTTCAGTTGATGACTTCATTATATTATTTGCCCATTGTGAATAATACCCAAAAACAGAACCAAATTGAGTCTTTCCTATATTCCTTAAGGAAATAAAGCTACAATTACAGTTGGTTCTACCATTAGTTACAGTGAAACAGGCCACCTAAGATTCTGAGCAGCCATTGAAGGGCTGCGATTGTCAGTTATTTAGTTTTTTTATTTTTACCACCAGGTTATATTTTGGATTTTCACCTTTAGACACAAAATGTCTTAGATCATCTCTTTACACCACTGCCAGAGGTGTAATGAAATGTAATGACACACAAGATCTAACAAGATGCATGTATTCTGTGTTTTTCTATTGTGATTTTACCCTGTAAACTCTCCTGTGACCTGCAGATATAGGGCAGAATACAAATTTTAATCATCATCATCATCAAGATTTTCCTGCTTCTATTAAAAATTAAGCATACACATTGTCCAACTGTGCCATGCTGCACAACATCTAACCGTGCATATAAAATATTAAGAAATAGTAATACCTAATCCCAGACAGTGGTACCTCGGATTACAGATGCTTCAGGTTACAGATGCTTCAGATTACAGACTCCGCTAACCCAGAATTAGTACCTCGGATTAAGAACTTTGCTTCAGGATGAGAACAGAAATCGTGTGGCGGCAGCACGGCGGCAACAGCGGGAGGCCCCATTAGCTAAAGTGGTACCTCAGGTTAAGAATGGTTTCAGGTTAAGAATGGACCTCTGGAACGAATTAAGTTCTTAACCCGAGGTACTACTGTATAGTCTTTGAGAAAGGTGTTCTGGAACATCCTAGAATGTTTTTACAAAATAAATATTTCCAAGATTTCCTGCCAGTGCAATGCATCTTATAAAACTGAGATGGGAACCTTGCAGATAGAAACAAAGAAACTTTAACAACAAAAAAAAGTTGCTATTGTAAAGGCCATGGTGGCTGCAATCCTGTGCAGTCACTCCATCTTCATCTCACAATTGATAAGTGGCTTTGGGTTATTTCCCTCACACAGATGGAGAAAAGTATGCAGAGCAGTAGCAACATGTCTATAGCTGCTAAGCAAGTATCTTAGGAGGAATAAAATACAAAACCAGATTGCCACTACCTCTGGTAAGGACCCCTCTCCCGGGCCTTCTCTGACACCACTGCCCTGTCCCCAGCAGGCTTACCAGTACCACCAGCACAGTAGCTCCATCATCCGTGGAGGCTGATGTGAGCTGTTTGCTGTTACTCACAATGCCCTCATGTAGCATCAATCCAGAGCATTGTGGGCAATTTATAATGGTGCCTACCAAGATATCTACCACCGCTGCTCAGTAAGCTAGGACTCCAGAGAATGAAGAGAAAGGTGGGTCTATCAGCACCGGTGGCCCCTGCCAGGACAGCAAGTCAAGAATTGTTGGGTCACTGAGCTGCCCAGATCCAAGACTGACATGGCAGTCCCTGTCACAATTTCCCTCAGTACAGCGGAAGAAAACCCATACCACCTTCCAAACTGAGCTCTAGAGAAGTTTGTGGTAGGATTTTCATGATTCCTCCCTCCAGGGCACTCTCATTATGCATATTGTTTCACACATTGGGTCTGTTTGTTTTTTAAAGAAATGACACAACCAAATCCTCATCACATCTGCCAGGATAATTATAGCAGTATAGAGTTTTTCCAAGCAAAAAAAAAGGTAATGGGTAAGTGTCATACTTCAGCACATAGGTCAAAACTTTTTTTGCTGCTTTGTTAAGGACACATTCTAAGGTGTTTTTTTTTAATATAGTTTTCAAATTAGTTCTTTCATGTCACTGGAAAATTCCCCCCCCCCCCCCGATGAAAATTTGCATAGAGAAAAAGAAAACCTTGAATGAAAATCAAAACTTATTTTTTAATTACATGGCAATTTGATGATATTTTCAAGCTGTTCACTCCAAAAACTGCATTCACAAGCTGACTTAATATGCAAGTATTGTTTTAATATGATTTCAAGTGCCTCGCTGTGTTCAGGTTTGTTAATTAAATGTGTTATTGAAAGCACGCAGCCCAAGTTCTTCAAAACTTCATCAGCCCTTGCTTCATCTTTGAAAAGATGTCCTTGGAACAATGCCAGCAGATTAAATGGAAAACCACTTATTACAAACCAGGTAGTCAGTCTTTTACCTGTATGCTTTATCTTCAAATGCTACGTATTATCTTCACCCTTCTCTTGTATTCACAGTTGAGAGTAAGCTATTTCTATAGAAAAAAATGGAAGACATCAAGCGATTTTGACCCTTACCAGATGTATAATGTTGTAACAGCCACGTTGTCCTACTATGGAAAGCCATTCTCTCAAGAGGTTTGATGTGGCTTGATCATGAACATTAGCCCTCATTAATGGACAAGAACAGTGGATGCAGTTTTTCGATGTCTGAATCACTGATGCGCTACTTTAAGCATCCCATCCTCTCTTCGAGGTACCTTGGACAGCTCCTACTCCAACTTGGACAAGCCCAGAATCACTCTTCGGTTTGGAATTGGGGATTCGTTTGAATCCATTGCCCAACATATAGCCTTGCTTACCTGCTGAGCCTGGAAATTCATTGTGGAGGACATAGGAAGGCATATTATTTATCAACCAACAAAGCATCCCCCCTCTCCCCACCTGCTTCTACTTATTTCTATCACTTCCAGAATGCTTTTATTGGGGTCAATTTTCTTTGGAGAAAAGAGTAAGGGCAACGTACATATTCCTTCTGATAATCTGTTTATTTAGCAATGTCCAGGATAAAGAAGGCAGCACCAATTCCACAGAAGCAGCAGTGCCCTAGAAAGCAGCTTTCCTTTTGTCGCAGTTATTCAAGTCAAATGCAGCCAATCAGGAAAAATAAAGTACAAATAAGGCAATGTGGAGGAGCAATGAGTCCTGACACCCTACTTAATGCTTTTTGTGGGGGGGGGGTGAGGGAGTGGCAGGGGATTGGCAAGTGGAGTGAGCAGTGTAGGGGCACAACCCTTAGTACTACATGTACGTAAAAGAAGATCTACTGCAGAGCTAAAATTAGCTGTGAAATATATCAAGAATGGTTGCATGTTGTCTACTTTCTCGTTGTTTAAATTATAATAATCTCAGAAATAGTTATCTATTCTTATTATATATATTTTTTAATTTTTAAAAAAAGTTTAAGACCCTTTTTATTTTATCTACTTCACACTGCCAGTTTTCCATTAGCTTGACCCACTTGGTCTTTGCCAGTACTGGGTTTCAGAGACTTGGAATACGCCCAGCTGGTTTTCATGTGAATATGTTTGCTAGTTTGAAGAACGGCTGTGAAAAATGTCATAAAAACAGCTGCCTCTGCCTTTCCCAACCAGCCAGGAATAAGCTGATGAGAACAAAGCCATAAATGAAAACACCTTGACTTTTCATGCAAGGACAAAAGGTGGTCATTATGCATACCAGGAAGGTTCTTTGATAGCTGGTAATTACATATAAATTGGAGAATTACAATTTTAAAAATCATTTTTTCTCTCTCTCTGTTCATTTGTTTAAAATGTGATTTCTACAGTCATTATATAATTTCTGGTCTTTTTCTGCAATGTTATTAAAAACAAATGAGCTTACTGTTTCTGGAATGATTATAAAGACACAAATGCAGAAAGTTCCATCATGGAACTGGTCTTTGAGCTTTGCAGCAGTTGAAAAGAGACTCCTTTTTGGAATATTCCCCCAGTGAGAAGATAGGATCAGTTTCTATCTTTTCGTTGTTGAGGTTTTTAATTAAAAAGGCAAATTAGCCCATTATATCAAATTCTGATTTTTTCTCTGAAGAAAGCCTTCAATGACAACTTAAGCACAGCCATAAAGATCCTAAAACCTTGTAATAATATCTGAACAGTAAGGACAGCTTTCAGCCACCCCAGTTGTTACTTTCTAGGAGACACCAGCCCATCAATAAGTTAAGAGCACTGTGATTTCGTGACAACTTATAATAAATTCAAGTTCACACTTTTGAGTTGTCAGTACAAAAGATACTCTGGACAAGTTAACAGATGGAGAAAGTAGCTTTTGTTAAAAAATGAATACTTCTACTTGAGTGAATCATAAAAATGAAGAGCTTTATTGCTTCACAAACCGCATACTCAGAATGAAACTCTTAATGCTGAATATGTCCCTTTCTGTGAAATCTATAAATATCTATTCTAGAATGTGCAGATTTATTATTGTTATAGCAAGATGCAAAGCAAACAATTGGAGCTTTCTTCAGGGGTTGTCTTTGCCCCTTGGCAGGGATATGCTCCCTGGTTCTGCCCCATCAGTCTCATCATTGCCATGTCTGCAGGCCTGTATGATGGGAGTTGTGCCACCATTTTGGAACTGCATGTGAGGCCTCCTGCTGCAAAGGTTCAGCCCCCAGCATGCAAAGGGCTTACGGAAGCTTGATGCAATGGAAGGGGAGTGAGCACCTCTGCTCTTCTCAGGAAACAGTAATCATGCAAGAGAAGGAATGCCTGAATAGGGCCATAAAATGTTTGAAATCTGCAGTTTCCCCATTTTGCCATGTTTTCAACATCTTTATCAACGACTTGGATGATGGACTCAAGGGCATCCTGATCAAATTTGCAGATGACACCAAACTGGGAGGGGTGGCTAACACCCCAGAGGACAGGATCACACTTCAAAATGACCTTGAGAGATTAGAGAACTGGGCAAAAACAAACAAGATGAATTTTAACAGGGACAAATGTAAAGTATTGCACTTGGGCAAAAAAAATGAGAGGCACAAATACAAGATGGGTGACACCTGGCTTGAGAGCAGTACATGTGAAAAGGATCTAGGAGTCTTGGTTGACCACAAACTTGACATGAGCCAACAGTGTGACGCGGCTGCTTAAAAAGCCAATGCAATTCTGGGCTGCATCAATAGGAGTATAGCATCTAGATCAAGGGAAGTAATAGTGCCACTGTATTCTGCTCTGGTCAGACCTCACCTGGAGTACTGTGTCCAGTTCTGGGCACCACAATTCAAGAAGGACGCTGACAAACTGGAACGTGTCCAGAGGAATGCAACCAAAATGGTCAAAGGCCTGGAAACGATGCCTTATGAGGAACGGCTAAGGGAGCTGGGCATGTTTAGCCTGGAGAAGAGGAGGTTAAGGGGTGATATGATAGCCATGTTCAAATATATAAAAGGATGTCATATAGAGGGAGAAAGGTTGTTTTCTGCTGCTCCAGAGAAGCGGACATGGAGCAATGGATCCAAACTACAAGAAAGAAGATTCCACCTAAACATTAGGAAGAACTTCCTGACAGTAAGAGCTGTTTGACAGTGGAATTTGCTGCCAAGGAGTGTGGTGGAGTCTCCTTCTTTGGAGGTCTTTAAGCAGAGGCTTGACAACCATATGTCAGGAGTGCTCTGATGGTGTTTCCTGCTTGGCAGGGGGTTGGACTCGATGGCCCTTGTGGTCTCTTCCAACTCTATGATTCTATGATTCTATGTAGAGCTCAGAAAAAAGACAGACTTGAAGCAAAATGCTGAGCGCTCCTGTTCAGTGTTCCTGCCAGCCATAGGTCTGTTGGTTGGAGCATGGTGCTGATGATGCCAAGGTTGCACGTCGGATCCCTGTATGAGGCAGCTGCATATTCCTGCTTTGCAGGGGGTTGGACTAGATGATCCTCAGGGTCCCTTCCAACTCTACAATTCTATGATTCTATACCTTCATTGAGGATACTAGATTCTGTCACATACACCTCATTTCCCACTCAGCATTCTGCGGCCACGGATTATGTTCAGTCCTCATTAGATTTTTCGGGAGAGAGAAGGCTCCCTTCGGTTTCTTTCCCCCCCCCCCAATATTCTGCAAATCTTGGGGGGTGCAAGCATGCTGAAACCTTCTTTTTTCTTGATAATTTTGGCTTGCCCATTTTGCCAGCTAAATTTAGAGTTCAGAATTTTCAAACATGCATATAAAGGAATGGTGAGATGCTTGGTTTGCTGATTGCTGCTGTCACAATGGCCCTGCATGCAAACAGGGGAGATGGCAGAGAATGAGGATTGGTGCTGTCAGGGCCTCAGGAACAGAGGCACAGGGGAGAGAGGAATTGGAGAGCGAAGGGGAAGAATCGGAGGGCAGCGTAGGGGGGTATAGCAGTGACCCGAGAGATTCCACGAGCCTCTCCAGTGAATCAGAAGATTCCCAGAAGGAGGCGCCGAGTGTTAGGGCAAGGGGGGCCAGCAGGGACTCCCAAAGCAGCAGCTGGAAATCAGGACCAGCTTCCCCACCAGAGCGTAGTGGGGGGGAAGGGTCTCAGGTGTCAGAGCCAGCGTCTCCTCCAGCAGGGAGAGGAGATGAGTCGAGACTGACCACGCCTCCATCGGAGAGTGGGGGAACGGAGGAGAGATCAAGTCCAGCCAGCATCCCCGAAGGGGGAAGCAGTGACAAGAGCAGTGTAATGGTCAGAAGGAAGGTTGGGGGCTGGGCGCGCGCGCCAAGTTCAAATGTACAGGCGCGCGGGACAGCAGAAAGCCCGGATTGGGAACCAGGTCCTAAAGCCCGCCGGAGGGAGGGAGAAGAATCAGGGGAATCAGCGTCAGAAGAATCTAGGAAGGGCGAAACCCCAGCGGACAGGCGGACCCAGAGGAGGAAAGAGCGGAGGAAGAGGTGGAGCAAGGCTAGGGTCTTAAACTGGTGTCTGGGGGGAGGAGACTCAGACGGAGCTTCGGCGGTCTAGAGTTTCAGACGTAGAGCTGCACGCTGCGGCTGTGGAAACGAAAATGAACTTCAATAAAGACTTTTGTACATAACAACGGAGTGGCGTTGGTCCTTTGTGAGCTGGGACCTAGGGCAGCTCTGACAGGTGCACTTTCTGCTGATGTCACAGTTTCCCTTAACTATGCATTGAACTATGCTATCACTAGGTGGATGGAGCATACAGTATTGAGTGCTTAACAGCACAGGTTTCCCAATCTAAATACAATGCACTGCCTTTCCTTCCTTCTCAGCTTTCTGATAGTACCTCTCCTTCATTCAGTGGTGAATAGGTTCCACACATACGCACCCAGTTCGCAAACTAAATGAACAGGAACCAAATCTGCAGATAATTTTCTATGTGGGAAAATCTGCAGATAATTTTCTATGTGGAAGAAGCTGTCTGCTGGGAGCAGGAAATCACTGAAAACTGCTGGGGCTCCTGATATTCTACATATACATCACACTAGTTTGAAGTGTCTCTTCTTTCTTCTTTGGTGATCACTCTTAGCCAAGTAAGATTGTCTTCCTAAACATGGTTTAAACAGTGAGTCCGCAAGTAACTCTGGAGGCCAATTCTGGATCCACACATCCTTCCACAGTGGGGACATAGGTTTCCAGGTGGGACTTGATCACGGTGAGGGTTTGCCAAGCGTGCCTTTCTGTTAGCACATTTCCCTCTTTCATCCTGAGTTTGAGCATCTTCAAAGCTCATGACACCTTTGGTAAAGGCTGTTCTCCAACTGAAGTGCTCGCAGGCCAGTGGTGAACTACCAACTGACTTCCATCTGATTTGTGGAAGCCACCAACAGTCTTGTATGGCTCTCTCTCTGTGATAACTCTCAGAGATGATGGATGGTCAAAATTCTGCTTTCCAAGCTTCTTTTGTCCTACATTTGTTGCCACAGAATAGGAATGGGGAATCTGTGGCCCTTCTAGATATCATTGCACTCCAAGTCCCATCAACCCAAGCCAACATAGACAATGATCAGGGTTTATGAGAGTTTGAGTCCAACAACATCCTAAGGGCCACAGGTTCCCTAACCCTGCCATATTCATAAATGCCATAAATGAAGAAATGTAACCCTTTCTAATTGCCCTTTCTGTTTTCAAAGGTTGTCAAGGGTTGATCAACCTTCCCCTTTGCAAACGCCTTTGCAAAGAAATAAATCTGCAACTTTTACCACCACTCTTATTTTTTAAAAGCTGATCCAATCTTTCAGGTCTTATGGGATGCCCATCTTTCACCAGGCCCTACACTAGAGCTCCCATCTTCTAGATTTGAGCTTATTAATCATGATAGCTAAATTTATTAAGAGTAGTAAATTACTGTAGTTGTTATGCATTATCCAATGTTAACAACTTTTAAGCCTTATTGGCTAAGAAAAATTACTATTATTATTATTTTATCACGTAGACGTTTGTGACATAACATTTAACTTTGGTTGTCTCTTCAACCCCCATAAATATAGAGGAATAAGCAAGTCTCTGTACCAAAGTTGCATATAATTTGCCAACAGACAAGAGACAAAAGGAAAGAAAAAAAGAGAGGGGGGGTGGTGGAAGATTAGGCAAATAATGGTGCATTCAAACTTAAAATGATGAAAACACTTGCAAAATATAATTAAGCCTTCAGATATAAGAAATCAGTCAATAGTAAAGGGAAAAAATTAGGAGGCGAAAGCAGACAGGCAGATGGGAAAGCTCCAGGGCACTTCCAGACGGCAGTTTCCCACGCTCTATTCAGTGCTTGCCCAATAAACCAGAGATGTAGGAAGTGGGACAAAAAGCAGGTACCTTTTCTTACAGGTTCCCAGAACAACTCTTGCCGGTGCAGATCATATCGCCAACTCTGGGTCTGCAGTCTTTCACTGTGGCTTGCAGTGAACAGGTTGGAGGAGCAGAACAGGCTGCAGTTATGTGGATCTGTAACTCAGCCCACCCACTAAAGCAGTCGGTCCCTTTATTTGCAAAGCTCAGAGGTAGATGTGGATCCTTATGCAGCTGAAATGGCAGCATTTACATACAAAAAGGAGGGACTTGCAACTCAGGGAAACTTCACGTCTTGCAGAAATAAGAGGGGGGAAGCTTTGGGCATGGGAACATGAAGAGGTGGAGGGACCCCCAAAACATCCCAGTGGGAACTGAGCATGCTCAGTGGCCATGTAATGCTGACTGACTGGGAGGGAAATATCGAAAATGAAGTGGCAGGAGGAAAAGATGGAAGGATTGGGGAGGGCAACATCACTGACTGACTGAAACACTGAAGAGGAGCACTCCACACTACAACATTTGGTGGAAGGTTCCAATTGGGTGAATCTATACACAAGGGACACGGGTGGCGCTGTGGGTTAAACCACAGAGCCTAGGACTTGCCCATCAGAAGGTCAGCTGTTCGAATCCCAGTGACGGGATGAGCTCCCATTGCTCGGTCCCTGCTCCTGCCAACCTAGCAGTTCGAAAGCATGTCAAAGTGCAAGTAGATAGATAGGTACTGCTCCGGCAGGAAGGTAAACGGTGTTTCCATGTGCTGCTCTGGTTCGCCAGAAGCGGCTTATTCATGCTGGCCTCATGACCCGGAAGCTGTATGCTGGCTCCCTCAACCAATAAAGCGAGATGAGCACCGCAACCCCAGAGTCGGCCACGACTGGACCTAATGGTCAGGGGTCCCTTTACCTTTTTATACACAAGCCCCACTGTGTAGTTAGGGCCCCAGCTGAGGCTGCTGGCCACAGTACAGTTCCTTTATCCTTATTCTTAGAAAAGCATGTTATTGTCAGAAGGAAAAGACACTCTGGAATGGAAATGGTTATAGATGCCCATTTAATTATTTTTACTTTAAAAATATATTAGCCTTTTCTATGACAAAATGGTGCTTATCCATAAGTAAATGCATTTAGCATCCGGGCAGAAGTAGGCAAATATCATTGTATTTTGCTAGTTATGCTGGTTCTCTGATTTAAACGGCATGCTTAAACTACACATGCTCTGAGCATTTCTACTTTTATCAGGACCGGCAAACTTGTTGTTTGTTTGTTTTGCTCTAATATTTCAGGAATGTAGATGTAGTTGCAAAGCACAAAATGCAGTGGCAGGGTTGGAGGAAAGAAATGCCAATTTTGTGCCTCACAGCTAAACTAACAGACAGAGCCAGTGGAAGCCTATTGCATCCAATAAGACCATGAAGTCCAGGGTCTAAATATACCAAGCGTCACCACAACTTCTACTAGGGTGCCAGATGATTTTCAAAATGAAATATATATATATAATATAGTTAATAAATAAAAAGACAGAACATAATAATTAAGATTAACGACATGTATAATCCAGCTAAAATTAAGCATTTTAACTTTTGTATCTGGAAATATATATTGTACCCTATAAGAACTTGCGCCATATTAAAAATCCATGCAGGGTACTCTTTCAGAGTGCTTTCTTAGTATTTACAGCAGCAACCATTGTCTGTTTGACTCTTTGCTCAGTTGTCTGGCACACAAAAATGGGGGGGGGTGTTTAAAAAAGATAAAAGTGACACTCTATATAAAATGTTGCAAAATATCTGGTAATTCATAAAGATGCACTTATAAATGTGGATGTGTATCAGAGGATCTTCAATAAACCACTTTTATTTATCTGCAGATCAAACACAGAAACTCATTTGCAAGTGAATGTCATTTCATCTTTGCCAGATTGCAAAATACACCTTATTTGCATGCCTTTGTTACCCTGGCAGAGAGCTCTACCAGTCTTCTGCAGCTGGTGTGAGCTGCACTCAGGACCTGCTATGCTCTTGGCCACAAGACTTCGCTCTTGATTGAACGAGTTAAAATCTCAAATGCATCTCTCCATGGTTGCCCAAATTCAGGCACTGTGATTGGGGCAGATGTAAAGAAACAGCAACACATTTTAAAAGGTGCCGTAAGTGTGAGTTGATAATAATGGTGGCTAAATGCAGGACTTGGAATAAGATGGTGTGGCAAGAATTGCAACTGCAAGCTGTAGCAAGGCCCTGATTCAAATATCCCAGCATGTAGTAATGAAGAAGAGAATCTGTGTGTGTTGTTGTCGTTTAGTTGTTTAGTCGTGTCCGACTCTTCATGACCCCATGGACCAGAGCACGCCAGCCACTCCTGTCTTCCACTGCCTCCCGCAGCTTGGTCAAACTCATGCTGGTAGCTTCAAGAACCCTGTCCAACCATCTCATTCTCTGTCATCTCCTTCTCCTTGTGCCCTCCATCTTTCCCAGCATCATGGTCTTTTCCAGGGAGTCTTCTCTTCTCATGAGGTGGCCAAAGTATTGGAGTCTCAGCTTCAGGATCTGTCCTTCCAGTGAGCACTCAGGGCTGATTTCCTTAAGAATGGATAGGTTTGATCTTCTTGCAGTCCATGGGACTCACCTGCACAAAAACATGCTTGGCAACTCCCTCAACCTGTGGGAGCAAAGAAGATTCTTTTCTCACCACTCCCACTCCCATCCCAGTTTAGCACTTCATATATGCTTCCAACCTAGCAATGGGAATAGGGGACCACACATTGTAGCATCCTTTTGCTTTACTGGTCCCTGAAGCTGCAGAGAAGCCATGAACAGAAGCCTGCTTTGCTGTTGAATTTAAGTATAAAATAGAGAAGGAAAGAATTGTGTGCCCTGAGCTCCTTGGAGGCAAAGATGGGCTGTCCATGTAGTAATTTAACAAATTATAGCCCCATCTGCACTATACATTTCAAGCAGTATCAAACAGTCATGGCTTCTCCTGAAGAATTCATGGGACTGTAGTTTGTTATGGGTGCTGAGAGTTGTTAGGAGATGCCTGTTTTCCTCACAAAGCTACAATTTTCAGAGAGGTTTCACAGTCAATCCCTTTTCCTAGGGAACTCTTGGAATTATAGGTCTGTGGGGAGAATAGAGGTCTCCGAGTTGGACTCGACTAAATGACTAAACAACAACAACAACAACACTCATCACCCTTAACAAGCTACAGTTCCCAGGACTCTTTGGGGCTAATGCTGTTTTAAATGCATAGTGAAGAAGGGGCACATTTTAAGAATATGAAGCATAGTACAGATCAGGGGCTATATCTCCTCTCCTCTCTTTGTTGGGCAAGAATAATTTCTTCATTTTCAGTGGCACCACCCCTGCAATGTACCAGGTGAGCAAAGACCTTTCTTTCTTTTTGAAATCAAAGGCTTAGCATTAGACAATCTATTTCTGTGGAAGCAAATCAAATGTAGATAGATAGCAGCTGACAATAAAAAAACAGGCAAGGAAAGCAAGAGGAAGATTAGGAGAGAAAAGAAGCTGAAAGCCAATTTATAGGAGACCTTGAGAAAGACAAGGAACATGCACAGCCTTTAAGGGCTAGAAATTCCAGCAGCATCTCTAAAACAATGTTCAGGTGCCATAATGCAAGTGCTGATTAAATGTTCAGCATCCTGCTGAGAGGATGATTCAAATTATTAACCCCTCAGTCTTATTTGAAAATTGTTCTCTTAACCTTGTACTCCCTGAATAACTATATGGCTTTATCATGATGAAGCCCTTCTTTGTTAATTCCCAACAAGAAACAGCTTGGAAAGTAAATACCAACTGAGAGGCACCAAACTTAGTGGAGCTAGCCTAGCATAAGTATCCTGGCTCTAATACTATGTGGATCTCAGTCTAAAAACCCCTCTCTCATTAAGGTAATCATTTTCCTTTGGAAAGAAAAGGGACAAGTCTTATACCAGAAGAGAGCCATTGGAAAGAGAAATAAAGGTGAACTGAAACATAAAGGCAGGAGCAGCTGCTTGCCAAGGTGTAACCATCTCCAAAGTACATCTCATTGCCTACTAGTTCATATGCCTGGTATAACTGGTCCAGAGCTTCAAACCCAAAAACCGTCACTCAGGTAAGTGTGTGTAAGTAACGCTACCCACCTCTACGTAATTATGGCTGTCAGTCAGCCTATGTCTGCTGTTCAAGAGACAACAGGAAAGTTTCAGACACTTCCTGTTCTCGGGTACCACCACCCTTTCCATGCTGTCCCCAGAAGTTGCTCCCAGCCTACATTGTTTCTGATTACTGCCCAGACCAGAACACAAATGCCCAATCCCAAATCCCACAGACTGTATGTGCCATCCTCTGCTCCTCCTCAGCTCTCTTAGATCCTCACCAACACCACATTTGTGGCTGGGAGGAGAGAAATAGAAAAGGAGCAACTGTCTATTGCACCACACCTACACTAAGAAGGCACTTGCTGTGCCCCAGGAAAGATTTTGTATTTGGATGCAACTCAGATTGTATTAAGGCTGATAGGGTTTGCGCATGGGGGAAGGAGAGATTGAGAGAAAGGAACTCCCAAACTCTCTATACTGTCTTTATGGCCTAACCTGTGGTGATCTTCCTTCTCATGTTAGACTGATATTCTCAGGGTTCCTGGCCTCTGTTCCTAGTTCCTTCTTGATCCTGTCTTGGAAGAAGATACATCTTTCTTAAGTCTCTCCCGCAAAGACAAAAGAGCAAACATGGCATCTCCACTTAGTTAACTAGAACTAGGATCTTTCCCATCCAACACATGTTTTCCTATAATAATCTTAGCTTCCTTTTTTCCCATATTCAAAGTCTTGGTGTGGTTGCATCGAGGGCAAAGTGTGCTCCTCCTGGGTTAGATTTCAATGCACAGTTCAAACTTCCACTGAGGCCTTTAAACTCCAAACATCACCATTTTGAACACTGGCCCTGCCAGTAGTGACTTGTGGAATTTTGCCCTGCTTTACATGTTATGGATTTTATTTTGTTTCTATTCCTGTTCATGCTTTGAACTGCTCAGTATATCACTTGAGCTGCCTGGTATCTTTAGCTTAACCAACCCAGATATCTGATTTGACTTTAGGTGTCTGTCTATATACTAGTATGTTGTTGTTTTTTATTGTTGCATTGAGTCTTGCTTCAGCAAGACAATTGTACAAACACATAAAGAAGTCATGTTTCATCTTCCCAAGCCATTCCAGAGAAATATGTCTGCTTAGATTTGTGATTCCCTTACCTCTACAGACAGACACTTCAGATTGAATCAGAACATTGGCAGAAGAATTTGAGGGTGCTCATAATGCTAGTGCTTTTATTGCACAAATCTCTTAAATAAAAGAGCATCACTTAGCAAGGCTAGTCTTCTGCTACCTTTCACATTATTTATAGTTTAATAGATATTAAGGTCCTAATTTATACTTTAATAGATGCTATGGACCATTGAACATGTGTTGGTCTCTAGATTATATGCTATATAGATCACTACAGATATGAACACAGCTGATGGGATGCAAAAAATGTGGGAATTAGATTGGAAAATTTCCATTGATGGCTTGTGGGGGAAATTCCCATTTAAATCTGTGTCAGCCTCGATAAGGGAAACAGCACTTAAAATCTTGCAAAAGTGACGTCTTACCCCATTTGCTTGGTCCTTCTCAGCTCTGCCTGTTCCTCAAGGTGTTGGAGACGCTGTGTGACATCAGGCTCACCCCATCACGTGTGATGGGCTTTCACAAAGGTTGCCAAATTTTGGGGTGCAGTGTACAATGAAATTTATAAAACCCACTGGGCAGAAGGTGTTCAAGTGCCTAGAGTTGGCCTTGCTCAATCTTTTTGGTTGAGAAAATGTGAACCTACATTTTAAACCACTTCTTGGTTACTTGCTATTTGCTGCCAACTTTATCACAGCAAGATATTGGGGAAATCTGGAAGGGGCATCTCTGACCAACTGGTATAATAAACAATTAGCACTTCTTGAAAAACTGAGTAACAAACTCAGGATTAAAACATGGTGGACTGGTGTAACTATATTATGTTTATTGCCAAAAAAAAAAGACTGCAAAGACCGTCATGCTTCTTATAAACTTTTCTGGCTAATATGATTATATTTTGCCTCGCTTTTCATAGATACCTGAAACCTGTGTACTCAATTGGATGCAGACCTTATGCTTTGATGTGGATTTCATCTATTGGGGATGGTGCGGGTAGTTATCTTTTCATTTGTCCTTCTTGTGGGATGGATATATTAATTATATTTATCCTTCCAGTGTCCCATGTGGGGGGGATTTAAATGTTTATCATAATCAGCTTAGCGTTTGCACTTAGAATGTGAACTGGGCAGAGCTTTCGATTACCACCCCTTGGCAGAAAAACAGAAGCTTAGGAAAGGTTGCAAAACCTTGTTTTATTTAAGTCCAGCTGTGAAGCAAACAGACTCCATCAAAGACATGGAGCAAAAGGACAAAGAGAATGAGCGACAGGAAGGCAAAGGGTTTATATCTTTCATTTCTTCCCGCCATTGGAAATAGAAGAAATTACATCACACAGAGCTCTCTTTCCACCAGCTGCATTCCTATGGTCTGAGTCTGCCTATCTAGAAATGTAAAGCTCTGTTGTCATTTAACCCCTAGACTTACTAATTAAAAAGATATGCATTGTTAGATTTTGACTGCAAATCTCCCACTCCTTTTGTTTTGTAATCTAACTAAATAAACTTCTTTTTTTAAAAAAAGTGTTAAGGACTATTGTGACTGCTTTCCAATCTTGGCATTTGATAAGGGGTTCTAACTGTTGTCAATAAATAAATAAATACCGTAAATAAACCCTGAAAGGAGACGCAGAAGAAAAGTGCAAGAAGAGGCAGGGAGAAATAGCTGTAGATGGCAAGTGAAAACAAAATAGGTGATTTTCCAAGGATTGCTGTGCTGTACAATATTGACATGGCATATGCTTGGTTTCCCATCCTACATCCTTCTGCACAGAGAAAAATCATACTGGCATAAAATCACAATAGAGCACCATCTGTTGCAGGGAACTGGAAGGCGTTTTTGGTTTTTTTTAAGGATAATTTCATGCCCTTTTAATATGCCACCCCATGTATATTATTGTAGGTTTATTTTTCTTGCAAAAATTGTTTCCATTTTCTAACCAAACTCTATCTTTTTTGCCAGCCAGTTTATAATGCAAACACTATGCTTTGAAAGTCTCACAGCATCAACTGACTCTGATCAACCACACAGTTAAGCTTCAGTGCTTAGGGCAGACCCACATCATACATTTCAAGCATGTGATTTCCCCGAAAGAATCCTGGGAACTATAGTTTGTTAAGGGTGCTGGGAGTTGTAGCTCTGTGAGGGGAAGACTACAGTTCTCAGGACTCTTTGGGGGAAGTCATGTGCTTATGTGTGCATTGGATATGCTTCAAAGGTATAATGTGCATTCTTATTTCATGTGCAGGGACTGATCAGAGTGCTCATCTGGAAGAGGGTGCCTTAAGTCAGTGTTTGCCAGTAGTTTTATGATGGATCATAGAAACCTTGGGAATGTGCTGCTTAAGTCGCTGATTGGAGCTCTAAGTAGTCATGGGGTCCCAGAGGTGAGAAGAAGAAGAGATCTGAGTTGGGTTGATCAATGGGTCATAATACTAAACACTACAAAACTACAAAGAGCTCACAGCCCACCTACTCTCAGCAACCAGAAGCATCATAGCCAGACACTGGGGAGACCTGTCAGGAGTAAACATGAACCACTGGTATCAAATTGTATGGGAAATAGCCTTACTAGAAAAGCTAAGCAATAGACTGAAACTGACACAGGGACAAATAAAAGAGGGTGCCTTCACTCTGCTATGGCTCCCATTTATCACATACACAGCCCAAAAAAACAACAAGAACCCACCGACAGCATACGAATCAATATGGCTAACGTGACCCAACAACCTCCCCACACACGAACAAATCTCACTGCAGCCAACCAAAGACAACCAGCCACACCCTAGGCCACCGCAACCTCTCTCACTACCAAGGAAATATAGCAAGCGAATAGAAAGAGAACCTAGCCAAGTGACGCTGACACTAAACCCCACATATACACTAAGTAGAAGAATATAAGCTTTACCACCTCACTCCCTCTATCCCCCCTCTTTCTCTTCCCAACTTTATAGTGTATATAACACTAATGTCTTACCAAAAAAAATGTACCGGTAATTGATCTGTAGAAAACACAACCTGAAAAAAGAGGCAACGCACGTTCTTTTGCAAATTAAGAAAATCTGTAATAAAATTATTTTAATAATCATATTCATAATTATACTAAACACATATACACCAGCAGCTGTCCTGTGAGCTTCCTTTTTCATATCAGTAGAGTGAGGTGTACATTTGTGGGTGTACACTTGGAGGTGTTCCCTCTCTGTCACAGTTAATGAGGAAACCCCTGTGAACAGAAATATTTTGTGGACACATTAAAACCACTACAACTCACTTGCTGGATCAAGCAGAGATTCTGTTCACCAACAGTCCCTCCCTTAATATTAAACAGCCTTTCAAACCACTGCTGCATCAGCTCCTAAACCTATTTCTGTTTCCTTGTTATTAATTCTGTTAAAGCTGTGAGTCCTTATGCATGCAATATTGGACACCTATTTGAATATCCAGGCAATGGCATTATTTTTATTTCATTCATATACATATACATATATATATATTACATACACACACACATATATATACACAAACACCTCTTCCTCTTGATACTGCAATAGAGATTGTTAGAAGTGCAGGAATCAGTAGACAAGAGCTAAGAGTATAAGTGATAAGCAGCAAGATATAGGAATGGCTCCATTTAACTAACTTTCATTTTTCATGTTTTCTTCTTTCATCTTTAGTAGAATGTAGCCGATTTTGGATTAATCAGTAACAAGTGTCCAGAGGCAGCAGCAAGTACTGCAAGATTAGATCCAGCTCTACTGTTAAGCAGTTGACAGATTTGGGAGTACTGTACCCTAAAGTGGTAGCAAATTGCCAGTTATTTTATTCATTATCATATTTTACACCCCTAGGGGAGGATGCTATTTTGATTTTCTGCTTCGGGTACTGAAGTGTCCCGAGTCTTTTCTGTTTAAGATGCAAGATGAGAAAAAATGAGGGTTTTAAAATGAGTATCACTTCCTTAAAAGGTATCATAACAAATGAATGTAATGTGCATTTTTCAAAGAGATTGTCTATGCAGTATTATATGACTTACTGGTATACCAAACCATAAAGAGAACTAACATTCATTCATTCATTCATTCATTCATTTGAAAAGAACATGCGGCTATTTCCTCCCAAAATGGAACATTCTTCTTCATTTCAAAATACTAGATTTAACCATGTACAGCTGTGTACTTCTATAAGTCGGCTAATGTAATTCCATCCCTGTGTCTCTCTATCGCCAAGCTTTTCCATTTTGTGATGTCTTGCAAATAAGTATACAAAACCCGACATGTTATAGGGAAGCATATCTTATTGGATTGACTTTGAACATACCTGAAAGCGTTTTGTTGCTCCTAGAATTTATCTGATATGGTCCAATGAACTCAAGCACAGCTGAACCTGACCTTGACATGTTCTTGTTTACCTCAAGGTGATAACACAGAAACTGCTCTGACTCAACTTTGACATCAGTCTTCATGCTGATTTTTTTTCCCTTAAGAAACAGATAGATTAAAAACAAGCTTTGACCATCACTGTTTCCTGTGCTAAAACTGATGGATGCTGCCTTTCTTTCTCATCCGTATCTTCTGTCACAGAGGATGTTTTGACCTGAAGCTTTCTGGCAAACCCTTCAGATATATTTCTTTGTCGCAGTATGCTTAAAAATAATGCTTGCCAGTTTCAGCATGATCCTGACTGTGATTGCTCAGATATAATCCCCCTGCTTTCAGTTGGATTTATTCCATGTTAGTATGCTTAAGCTTGCCACCTTCATTTGCTATCACTCCTACAAACACCTTTCCATCTTCCATTCTTGAGCTCTTCATGATGTTTTTCCTGCCTTAAACCAAAGGGAGCTGAATGGGCCCTGAATGCAGGGAAGCATAGGGAAGCAAGTTTAGTGGAATGTTATGCTTGGACCACAAATGCTGAGTCCAGATCATAAGATACAAACATGGGAAGCTACCTAATACTGAGTCACTCTGTGGGTCCATCTAGCTCAGGGCTGCCCAACACATGGTCTGAGGTCCACATGCAACCCTCAAGGCTTTTCTGCAGCTCTCAGCTTCTCCCCACCCCACGCCGTGCTGCCTTCCCAAGGCTGGATAAGGAGGAGGCACGTGTCAAAATACTCTTGCAGCCTAATTGGTATGAAAGTTGGACTACCCTGGCTAGCTCAATGTTGTCTACACAATGGCTGGCAGTGGCTCTCCCAGATTTTAGACAGGAAGTCCTCTCTAGAGATGCCCTACCTGGAGATGCCAGGGACTGAACATGGGATTGCAAGCAAACCAGCTGCTCTGCCACCAAGCTTAGTCCCTTCCCCTTATGTTGGTCAAGTGGTGCTTAATTAAAACATTTCACTGCCAGAAAAATAGGTCTCCTCAAAAAGAGGGAGTGCTGAGCTATGTGGGATTCGGTGAGCCAACAGGTAGCAAACATCGTGCCCTCCAAATGCTGTTGGATCACTACTCCCATCACCCTGGATCATCGACCACCCTGTCTGAGTCTGATGGGAGTTATAGTCTGGAGGGCCCCACCTTGGCTACAGGAGTGACCATGTTTTGGCATTTAAGGTGCAGATTTTCTAAAATAGAGAAATGCAGATAACATGGGGGGATATTACAATTACCCAGGTGGCAACAGCTTGGAGGGGGGTTTAATCATATCCTCCCCCAGGGGAAATCCCTATTCCAATTCTGAAGCTAGTGTTTGCCATGGGAGGAAATTGGACTTGGAGGTAGGAGGCCGGATTTCCTCTCTGTCCTGGGCTGTGTCCTGGGCAAGACGCATTTACCCTCAGCTTGCCGCTTTCCTTCTATTGTGCCCGGTTTAACTGCAGAGAGGTGCTCCCCACGCACCCCGGTTCCCCCAGAGAAGCTGCTTCTTGCAGGAAACCCGCCTTGGCCTTCCTGCTACGGGCTTCCAGCGGGCTGCGTGTGTGTGTGTGTGTGTGTGTGTGTGTGTGTGTGTGTGTGTGTGTGTGTGTTTGCCTCGGCTTGCACAGCTGACGTCTGAGAATCAGCATTTCAGGCCAAACAGTTTTGTACAGGAGCTGCACAGCCGCAGGACAGGCATGCAGAAGAGAAGATCAGCCCCGGTTTCATTCTCGTAACAGTAGCTGACATCATGGTGGGGGCGGGGGGTGCTCTGCACAATCTCTGGGTGCAAATAAGAAGGAGGAGGAAGAGGATACCAACCCAGACGTCTGAAAGGGCCCCGGATCCCCAAGACTCTAGATCTCTTCCATATTCCACCCTTTCCTTCCCGGGAGGGTTTTCATTCTTCCCCCAGCCAGAGTCCTCCTCTTCTCGACCTCTCTTTGACATCTTCGTGATGTCTGCATGGGAGTGGTCTGCACTGGGTCCCTTCCATGCATGCGGGAGCAGGTTTCCAGAGGTGACAAGGAAAGGAAATCGCCAGCGAAAGGCGTGTCCTGGACCTGTGAGATTGCTTAGGTGCTTCCCTGCTTTGTCTACCTGCCAGCTCGCTCCTCAATACGAGGCTCATACAGAATTGACTTCTTGCTAAGCGTGCTTAGAATTGCAGCTGTCCAGTGCAATTCTATGCATATTCACTTGGAAGCAAGTTCCGTAGGATTCAGTGAGGCTTCCTCCCAAGTCAGTGGCCATATGACTGAAAAAGAAATCCTACACGTATATCCTTTGGTGGGTTCCTTCTGAGTTCAGTGGGACTTGCCTTCAAGTAAGTTTGCATATGCATCCTACAGCTCGATGCAAAGTGAATGGGGGTGGGGGGAACCAGGGGCCATACGCTAAGCCATCCGAAGCCATAGACATAAGATTGTTGCAACTTTCGTCCTATGAAGGCAAATATGCCGCATCCTCAGTGCAAATGACCTTATCCCAAGATGTGTCTGCCTGTCAGTAGGGACTCGTCGTTATTCCGTAGTGCTAATACGACAGGGAGACCCACTGACAACGTAAGCCTGTATTTTTATGTCAGCTGGTTTCACTGACGTCAGTCGCACTAGTGCTACCACCTGAACGCCTTTGCTTGCAAACGAATCCCTTTGATTTCAGTGTCGCCTTTCAGACTAATGTGGACCGTTGAATGCAAGGCAGAAGGGCAGACCGGGTATTAGCATGCATCAGATTAATCATAATTTGTTACGTTTTGTTGATTTGCAAGATGATTCAACCCTGCCCGCCCCCCCAGCCTGGCGCAAGGAAGATTTGGGTGGCAGACTTAGCATACATAAGCGAATATACTGACGCAAAAGTACTGGTGGTTCATTGATATTCCAAACCCCAACTAAATCTGTAATGCGGATTATATTGTCCAAACTGCTGATCGCAACGTCTGCAAGCAAAACAGGAAAGGATCTCACTGGAGCCGCAATATTATTTAGACTTGAACTGACCTGCTTCCAAGAAAAAAGGTATAGGATACCTCTTAGAGTGGTGTATAGACTGTGGAATAAATCCGTTTGCTAAGAAAGCGAATGTGCATCCCATCTAAACACATTAAAAAGCGAATAGTAATAATAATGGTTATAATAATAATTTCAAACCAACCTTTCTGGCGCTATTTGTGCCAGATTTGAGTGTCGTTAATGTGTCACGGGCTTGGCAAAAGAACTGTAGCCAGGGTACGTTTATACATCCGTATCACAGAAGAAGGAAGGATAGGGGAGATTCCTGTCCTGTAACCCCTTGCCTGGGAGTAAGCCCCACTGAATCCACAGGATTCCGCTGTTAGTCTCCCAAAGGATTCCAAGCAACATGACAGCTGATTACCCGTTCAAATTTATATTTTTAGTTGAAAGTGGTATCTAGAAATATCTCACCACCGGGAAATGCGATGTAAAGATTCACGAGCAGAAATTTTTGTTCTGTTTGTGCGGGTTTAAAGAGGATCCAGAATTTACTTAAATCGAACGGTCGGTTCTGGAGTATAACAATACTTGGAGAATTAGGGTGAGGGGTGTGACACCTGCTTTTGTTCAAAGGTGGGCTTGACGTCACTCAATTTAAGTAGATGATCAGCAAATCAGGAGGAAGAGACAGAAGCAGAAGCAAGAGCAGTAGAAAGATACTATTATCATTATAAAATCTCCAGTCTTCTTGAGTGTTTCTGGCCAGTTTAAAGAAACATTAGGTTTGTGCGGCGTCGATTACCGCTCGGAATAGCAACTCCGATTCTTTAGGTTAATTTGCGTTTATTGGTACGCTATTACTCCCCAGCCCGCACCTTATTCATTTGCTTCGGTATGATTTTATTTGGGGCTAAAAACATTCTGAATGTTCTGGCTGTATGGAAACTGTATGGTGACTGGCTGCTAAAATTCAATTAAACGAATCTAAATCTAAGATTTCACCAGGACATAAATAAAGCTGTTTGAGATGGGGATGGAGTAAGCTAAGCAGCTCTGCTGCTGCGATTTATTTATTTTTTTAACTGAGCAGGATTCACCTCCTGCAAGTATTTCCTTCGGGGGCAATAATTAATTGACCACATCGGTATTTCTTATTGTGTTTGGCTGCTCCTAGTTTACATGTAAACCGCCTTGACTCCCTGTCAGGGGAAAAGGCGGGGTTTGAATTAATTAATTGTTCTCATCATCATCACTGGCACAGGCACGTTCTAAGGGATGGGGAACTTGCCGCGCTTCTGACGTTGTTGGACTCCAGTCTCATGAGCCTCAGCCAGCATGGCCAATGGTCAGGGATGATGGGCGTCATAGTCCAACCACATTTGGAGTGTATCTGAAGACGTGTGCATGCACACGAAAGCTCATACCAAGAACTAACTTAGTTGGTCTTTAAGGTGCTACTGGAAGGAATTTTTTTTATTTTCACATTTGGAGGGACACGGGTTCCCGAGCGTATGCGAAGGCATTTGTCTGATTGCTGCTGTAGTAAAAACTTTGATCAGAATATGTGGACAAAAACCCTTTCCTAAGGGCAGGGCACTAGACGCTAGCACCAGAATGACTACGAGTGTCCGAAGCATAGAACTCGCCGAGCACGATTATTCTGCCTGCAAGGGGTTTCCAGCCCGATCCAAAACACGTTTGCGACCCTCTTCCTTCTGTATTGTAAATCGCCTGCTCGCATTGATTTCAGCGGAACGTTTACTGCCGACTAAGTTTGCCTTTAGTCAATAGATTACGTTTTTCTTGAGCTCTCTCATGTCGCTGCTGCTATCCTGTTGTAAAGAGGTTCAAAGCTACAATCACAGAACTGCAGAGTTGGAAGTGACGTCCATAGGTCATCTAGTCCAACCCACTACAATGTAGGAATCTCAACTAACGTATCCATGACAGATGACTATCCAGCCTCTGCTTTAAAATCTCCAAGGAAGGAGATTCCACCAGCTTCTGAGGGAGTTGAACAGCTCTTACTGTCAGAAAGTTATTCCTGTTGTTTAGAGACTGAATCTCGTTTCTTGTAGCATAAATCCATTGTTTCAGGTCCTACCCATCTTCCATATTACAGCCCATTAGATATTTGAAGATGGTTATCATATCTCCTCTGAGTCTCCTCTTTTCCAGGCTAAACATATCCAGTGCCCTCAACCGTTTCTCATAAGGCTTTGTTTCCTTCGAGACAGTCCAAACCCTTGATCATCATGGTTGCCTCCTCTGTGCATGTTCCAGATGGTCCATACCCTTCTTAAAATGTGGTGCCAAGAACTGGACACTGTACTCCAAGTGTAGTCTATTACTTCCCATGATCTAGACACTTTACTTCTGTTGATGTAGCCCAGAATAGCATTAGCTCAGTGATGGCCAAACTTGGCCCTCCAGCTGTTTTGGGACTACAACTCCCATCATCCCTAGCTAACAAGACCGGTGGTCAGGGATGATGGGAATTGTAGTCCCAAAACAGCTGGAGGGCCAAGTTTGGCCATTACTGCATTAGCTTTTCTTCCTGCTGCATCACACTGTTGAGTCCTCTTTAAGTCTGCGGTCCACTGGATCTTTTTCACATGTACTATTGGCAAGCCAGGTGTCCCCCATCTTATATTTATGTGCAGCTGGTAATCCCTGCCTAAATGAGTCACATAGATTTATGTAAAGCGACTTTCCGTTTTAAGAGCTTCGGGAAAGCTCTGCTGGATCAGACTGGAGGCCCATCTACTCTCCAGTATCCTGTTTCCATTGTGGCCAAGCAGATGCCCAGGGGAAGCCCACAAAGCAGGACCTGGGTGCTAGCGTCCTCTCTCTAGCGCTGGTATTCAGGGGCATACTGCACTGTGTAAAGGGGGTCAGTTCACCCATACAGCTTACAAAACTGGACGGGATAAAACTGGCATATAGGGAGTCTTCTCCAGTCCTACCTGGAGACGCCGGGGATCGAAACTGGGACCTCTTGCTTGCAAAGCGGATGCTCTACCGCTGAACTAAAGGCGCTGTCCCGAAGTGGCTAACGAGAATGCAGGCCGCTTTTCACCTGCCCCAAAATTACAAGCACAAATTGTTCTCAGTGGGACCCATTATTTCAGGTAGAGTTAGGCAAGCGTCAGGATGTTTCCAGACTGAGCCTTTCTCGCGCTACCCACTCGTTGTTCTGCCGCTGTAAGCTGCATAACTTTCCCTATCGTCCGTCAGGTTTATAGTTACTCTTATTTATTTTTTTACAAGGGAAGAGGGGGGATTCCACATTGGAACCCCATAAAGAGTGGTCATTGAATCGACGGGAACTGAATTCCCCACCGGTGCTTTTTGTTTGTTTGTCTTTGCGGTTAAGAATTTCATTTAAAAAAAAACGCGACAAGGTACCTTCTGTATCTGTGATCCTAACAATTCAGCCTGAGTCAAACGTATTTAGTTAGACATTTATTAACTGCCCCCAGGTCAGGTCCTCTAGGCAGCTTCCAGGCAGCTCCCAACAATGAAACGATCTTCTGCAGGTCAAGCGTTGCTAGGTTGGGAGCCACTGACTCCCAGTTTATCTAGTTATTTCAGCCTTACCTAAACGGCTCTTGCCGAGAAGATCTACTTTATTTGGCAATTTTCCATCCACATTCAGTCCCGCGATATTCACAGGTATATACAGCCCCTTTAAAATAGGTTCCAATAAAATACTTTGTCTGGAGAACTCCATGGAATTTCACCCAATGCTTTCATTTTCCTGACTTCCCAACTTCAGTCCCTTATCTTCAAAGGAATAGACCTTCCAGGTGGAGCTAAAGCTAAGAAGAGTCTTGCGGCACCTTAACGGATTTCCTGCAGTTATAACAAATCTGCCGATTCTTCAATGGGTTTTCCAAACTGGGATGGAGAATATCGTGCCTGAAACAAATTCAGCACAAGTATTTGTGTGCCTGTGTTTAGATTACTAGGGAAAGCCCCAGACGGAATTATATATTGAGAACTGTATATCAGAATAGGTTTAATACGCCAGTGTGCAGTTGTAAGGGGGACTCCTCGAAGTCCCTGGGACTTGTTCGGTGTGACAAACCGGAAGTCAGTCGAAGGCGTGGGACTAGATACGTCTCTGAAAAAGAGAGATCGTTAACTTTGGCTACCACTGAAATTAATAAGAGGGCACCGGTGTAATCTCGCCTGGGGCCCAATCTCCTGCCTAGGTGAACTTGATTCTAGGTGCATTCAATTGATTTACCATTGTTTACACTCCGATGGGGGGGGGGGGATTATGCACAGTGGACTAAAACCCCACAACGTTCAGCGAAACCTAATTCGAAATAACTTGCTAGAATAAACGTGCAAATAAATTTGCACCAATTTTTTTCCTTCTAATGGGACTTCTTTTATAGCAAATTGTTCATAGTAGTGGATAATTCCAAATTTTCACAAAGAAAAACCGGATGAAAGTCCTTAGCTGAATACAGACAATAGTTTGTCTGTAACTTTATTTTTTTAAAAAAGAATCTCATGACAAACTGCAACCAAGACCAAAATAATGTATCCACTGTACATCAGTCTTATAAAACAAGCATACATCAAATATGTAGTCTACGAAACCTAATAGAAGTATCTTCTTGAGAATGATATACGGCGTGCTTTTATGATTCATGCTTTCAATGTTTATTTTACAAATGTTATGCAAATATTATTCTGCTATAAATAAGTTGCAAATAGGGTGCATACTACCCCCATCGGAATCCTGCACCCCCTTTGTGCTGTACGATAGTAAACATGTTAACTCGGAAGAAAGCCCCGCTGCTTATGAAGGGATTCGTCCAAATAACTCCAGGAAAGATTTGCAGCCTTGCTTGAAATATCCGTTCCGCTGAAATCTACCTTAGTCACTTCCACCTAAATCCGGAATCCCTCCTTAACTACGAAGTAAATCCGGATAGGCTCAGTTTACTTTTATGTAAACCCAACTGACAGAGCAAACCTGTGCACAGCTGCTCAGATTTGCGACCCACTGAATTTGATGGGGTTTATTTTCAGATAAGTGACTGTAGGATTTCAGCCTCCGTAGATAGGCTGTTAATGTGTTTAGTACTGAGCGGGGGAGACTGTGGCTAGCGATGTTTTTGATGTTTACAGGTGCTGCTGATATTCCACTGAGATATGCGTCTGGCTCCAAAACTGGAACAAACCCTCTTAAAAATGAGACAAAGTACTCCCCCCCCCCCAAGAACACCAACTTCCTTTCCCCGTTTTTCTCTGCCCCACTCCACACAAAAAGGCACAGTTTTCTCCCTACAAAGTTACAACAGTAAAACGGATCCGCTGCTGTGGAGTCCCCGGTGCCTTTTAGATATTTGTAGGAAGGGGAATCAGTGAACCGCATCTTAATTCTGGGCTACACCCTACTTAATCCTCGCCCAAAACCTTTAGACTGAAGACCTGAACTCATTAAGAGTGAGTCCATTAATTCCTCTCCATCTCCCCATGTGACTTTCTTCCCCAGAAGACTATTCATTTCAATGAGAATTGTACCAAATCATCTTAATCTGGATGAAATTTCACCATTGGGATAATTTAAATATGCTTATAATTGGTTCAAACACTCGCATCCTGGAGCATGAAGAGCATAAGGTTTCAATGATATCGGTGATCTTCATGATCAAGTCAATGTTCAGGATTTGCCTCCACTGAAGATTGATTACGTCGGAGGTAGTGTTCAACAGCAATGTCCACTCAGACTGCAACCTTACATATCCTCTCTTAGAAGCAAGTCCCGTTGAAATCAGGAGAGCTTACTTCTGAGTAGACACGGTTAGGATCAGGTTGAATTACAATGGTAATGACCGGAGCGAGCCTTGAGGTCATGGTATGTGTTGGAAGAGCTGCTGCTTGTAGCACTCTGAGAGGGGTTTGCATGGGGTTAAGGCAGATTAGAGTGGGGGACCTCAGATGTTCCTAAACTGTTCCTCTGTCCTTTGATCTTAAAACTGCTTAGGTTGCCGCTCCTCACTTCCTGTCACCTGCTCACTTATCTTTGAGATCTCTTGGAGAGAGGTCATCTTGGATCTACCTGTGGGATGTATCATCACTAAAGCAGCCAAACACAACATTGTTGCCTAGAGTGGACACACAGGGGAATGTTGCTCTCTAGACAGGGAGGACTTCCTGTCATACCTGCTCTGGAGCCTCCTCCCCCTGTGTGTGACCAACATTCCCACACACTACCTCTGCTGTGAACAAAGACCGCGCATGGCTCTTTGTATCTCCCACTTAGCCAGGGTAAGGAATCTTTCCTACCCAGGTTGACAGAATCCTCAGTTTCCCTGCATCATCTAGACCAGAAGATTATTGTTTGACATAAATTCCCGTCAAGGTACCTGAAGGAATTCACATTGGTGGAGGCCGTTCTTACACATGCGCAGTGTCACTGCGTTCGGTAGGAATTACACTGCACTTCTGAACATACCGGTTACACTGCGTGTATAGCCGGGCTAGCCAACGTGACACCCTCTAGATGCTGCTCTACCGCCAAATCCAACAGCCCCAGCGCCATGGCCAATGGTGAAGGATGCTGGGAACTGTAGTCCAAAAACATGTGGAGGGCGCCACGTTGGCTACCCGTAGTGTACAGCTTAGCAGCCCCCACGGGCTGGAAGGGGGTCGAGGGAAAGGACAGAAATGATTTGAAATCTTATGCGGGCATGTCTTAAAACGAGCCGCTGTTGTGTTGAAGCAAAACTGTCCTGTTCCTAGGGGAAGAAGGGGGTCGTTTTCTTAGTCAAGGAGCGAGTGAATCAGCAGAGCCGGTGGAGAGGAAAGCAGCGGCGGCGGCAGCAGCTTTGGCAGCGCCGTTCCCCAAGCCCACCCCTACTTATCCCCCGACCGCCTCGAGCTGCTTCCTATTGCTGCTCCTTGGCCCGGCAGCCTCCGCCTCCGCTGCTGCTGCCGCCCGTGTCTTGGTCGCTCTGATCGTCCGTGAAGCAGACGTCGACGTCGCTCTCATTGTCAGTCTTTGGCTCCTGCAGCTCCGGGCGCGCGTACCCGGCGGCGTCGGCGCCGCTCCTGTCCTCTGCGCCGCCGGCGCCGCCCTTGGGCAAGCTCTGGCCCGGGTGCCGGGACTTGACGTGCCTCTCCAGGTCCCGGCGCCGGACCAGCACTTTGCCGCAGAACTCGCAGCGGTAGGGCGTGTTGCCCTCGGCGTGCAGGCGGATGTGCTTGTTGAGGTTGCTGGGGTCCCCGAAGGGGCGCAAGCACACCTTGCACTTGAGCGGCTTGTAGCCGGTGTGAGTCCGCATGTGGATCTTCAGGCCGTACTTGCGCGAGTACAGCTTGCCGCAGTACAGGCACAAGTGGCCCGTCTTGGGCTTGCCGCCTGCCGGGCCCGACGACGCCGAGGGCTGCAAGCTCTCCAAGCGCCCGCGGCTCTTTTCGGCCGCCGCGATCTCCGACAGCTGCTGCGTGTGCATGGCGATCTCGCGGTCGATGCTGGCCAGGGAGCCCAGCTCCGACGGGTTCAGGCCCGCTGCCGCCGCCGCCGCTGCAGCCGCCGCCGCCGCGGCCCCGTTGAAATAGGACACGGACTCCGGGTACTTGAGGAGGTTGCCAAAGTGCAGCTTGAGCGGGTAGTAAGGGGCGCTGTAGAGCAGCTCGCCGTTGTAGACGGTGAAAGGCATGAAGGGCGGGAGGCTGCACTCCGCCGACGCGGAGAAGGGCTTGAGCCCGTCGAAGGGCGGCAGGGCGGCGGCGAAGCGCTCCAGGTGGAGTCCGCTGGGGAGAGGCGGGTAGCGGGCGGAGGCGGGCGGCGACAGGCTGGCGTGGAGACCCCTCTCGACGTGCTTGAAGGCGGACGTCTCCTCGAAGTGCGAGAGCAGCGGGAAGCCTCGGGCGCCCCCGGAATAAGCCAAGCCTGCCGCCGCCGCTGAGGGAGGTGGCGCGGTAGCCGCGTGGCACTTGGCATGGTGATGGTGGTGATGGTGGTGATGAGGCTGGGGCGCGTGGTGCTGCTGCTGCGCGTGGCCGTGGGGGCCGCTGCCCACGCCTAGGGGGCCTTCGCCGCTGGAGCGGCCGGGCTTGAGGCTCCCCAAGAGCTTGCTGAAGCCGCTGGCCTTGCCCTCTTCCCGGAAAGAAGAGGCCGGTGGAGAAGAGTCCGCCTGGTTCGCTTTGGCCAGGCCGGCAGGCTTGAAGGCGGACCTTGCCCCGGGGTAGAAGGACAGCCCGTTGCTGCCGCCGCTTCCCAGCAGGCCCAGGAACTGCCCCGGACCCCGTCCCGTCGAGCTGACGCTCATGTCCAAGGCCCTCTCCTGCTCCTCTTTGGCCGCCGCCTTGCGCCCCCCGCCGCCGCCCGCCTTGGCCACTGGCGGAGAGGCCGAGGATTCCCGCTTGATGCTCTCCCTGGAGCCGCCGGCGCAGTGGGTCCTTAAGGACGCCGGCGCGGCCGCGGGCTTCAGCGACAGGCTGAACAGGTCCGAAGGCCGGGAGTGTTCCGGCGAGCCCAGGAAGCTGCGGCCGTTGTTCAGCACGCAGTGGAAGTGGACGTGCGCCTTGAGGCTGTTGGGGTACTTGAAGGTCCGCCAGCAGTACCAGCAGATGTAGCGCTCTTCGCCTAGCAGAGGGAAAGCAAAGCAGGGAGACATTAACTAGGCAAACACAGAGAAACCCCAACTAAGCTCTTCTCACAGATTTGGAACCAGGTGCCTGGGAATATGAAACCTGGATCTGAAATATTATATGTTCAACTTTGAAAGTGAGAAATGCTTGAAGCAGAGGTTGCTAATCTCGGGCCTTCTAGACGTCCAACTCCCGTCAGCCCTCAATGCTTTGTGATGATGGGAGCCGTAGTTCAGTCACCTGTTAACCACCACCCCACCACCCCCATTTGAAGGCTAGGTCAGCGTGGAGGCAACTTGAGAAGTGTTTGCTAATGTCCCAATATTTAATTACTGCACACCCATTGCGGAAACAGATGCTGTCCGTGCAGCATTATCCATAATTTTGAGTGTTGTGTAAACGTGGAATTTGATTCAGATTTTGTCGGAATACACATAATGTCTCTCGCTTTGTTTGTTTTTTAATGTGAAGTCGTGTGGCATTCATACTTCACAGCTATTATAATATTATTATAATTTATTGAATTTGTTCGTCGCTTTATCTTGCCCTGGGCAACCCACTTGCCAGTTGTGCACTGCCAACTACCAATGTGGAGAATACTCTGCCCATAATTAAACACTGTAGTTAATTGTCTTTCATAAATTCACTCACGTTCTTTTTTTTTTTTAAGTTCATCCATATACTTTTAGCAAAGACCAGCATTGGGGCATATTAAGTCCATTCATGCACATATCAACTCCCCACCCAAACATGCGGAGATGAAATCGGACTACATCATGCCACAGTCACATAGCAAGCATCTCTCTCAGTCTCTGCTGAGGTCCCCTCCAATGCATTCCAGCCAACCATGTTCGGATAGATGCCCATAATCATTTATCCAAGTCGGTATAGCGACCTGTAGTGCCTGGGTAGTCATTTCATTGTTGCACTTGGGAAGTTGCTTTACGCCAGGTCAGACTGTTGGTCCGTCTACGTCAGTGCTGTCTACACCGGCTGACAGCAGCAGCTCTCCAAGGTGTCTTGGAGATGCTGGGGGTCGAATCTGGAACCTCCTGCGTGCAAAGCAGTTGCTCTCAGATGTGTGGGAGCGGCGAAGTTGGCATTACTGCGCTGACATTCAAGGCAGAGAACCAGATTCTGGGGTGATTCCGGGTTTAGTGGTAGAGCACGCGCTTCACGTGCAAAAAAGGTCCTATGGGTTCAGTTCCCTGGGATCTCAAGGAAATGGTCGTATCTGAAGCCCTGGACGGCGAAGACAAGTCCACATAGATAAGTATAGAGGTAGATGGATCAAATGTCTGTAGAATGGATTTTGACACTAGGAGAGGATATATTGTTTAGTTATTTAATAATATGGGTTGCCATGTTTTGAAGAGCAAAAAAAGGGACACTATTGCCGATTTCTACTTTTACCTATGGATCGTTATGACGACTCTCATTTTACCTACTCATGAAAAAGAGGGCGTGTCCTGGAAAAAGGGGACATTTGGCATCTTTGCTTGCTCCCGTGAGATCAGCAGAGTACCACGCTTTGCACCTTAAACTTGGAAGCTTAGACGAGCTTGATTTAACGTTCTAGAAAGAATAACTTAAAATACTTCCACGTCTGACTCGGCATAAGACCGCATGCAGGGTACACAGCCTGCACTGCGCCTCTGCTATTGTAGTGGAACCCTGCGTAACTATTAACAATTGATATTAATCCGTTGCATCCCATATATTGTTTATGTTCACAACTCCGCCAAGCTGAGAGGACTCCACTTAAATAGATAACTGAACAGATTTGTGAATCAAAAGCCCAACACTAGGCCATGGCAACTCTCAGGAAGGAATGTGGTTACAAGATGGCCACTAATCGGAACCTCTCAGGGTTAGAACATCAAATCAGAGCTAACACCCTGGCATAGTCTCAAGAACAGGAAGCCATAGTGGATGGCTTTTCGGAACGCGTTAGGAGGGAGTGAGGTTGATAAATAACGAGAGCCTTTCCCTGCTTTGAAAACTGTGCATGTGGACTTGGAAGTAAGCCCTACTGGGTTCAAATGGACTTAGGCAAGTGTGAGAATTAGGGTTGCAACCATAAAATTGCAGGCTTTGAACTGACCTTAAGTTTGGAGCCCAGCGCTAACTTACTACAGAGAATTCTGTTGCCACCTACAACGAGAAGTTTCCAGGGTGAATGATTTGAGAACTGCATTCTGATTCATTGTCTGGCAAAGTCAACTTACTTGGATTTAAGCCAGTTCAGCAGCAGAGACGTTAGCGGAACTAAACCCATTTCATTCATATTTAAACGCTTCATCTCTTAACTAGACTGTGATTTGGAGTTCCCATTCTTTTACCTCCGTGGAAAACCGACAATCACTTAAACGTGGATCTGCCTGCTTCAGGCGGCAATCCCATAGTTATAGGAAGTTACCGAAACTCAACAAGACTTAATTCTGAATAGGCGTGTGTATAGAGTTGCACTGTCAGTCAGTCAGTAGTCCCTTGTTTCTCTCTTAGTCCCGTCCCAGTTACTATAGACTTGTGACTTTAATACGAGTGTGTGAGTAGCATTAGAAAAGTCGTTATAAGTAATTTATCGGATTAGCAGCCTTCTTACATGAGTGTTTATGCGCAAGGATTTACTTTTCAGTAAACGTGCTTACCATTAAAGCAGTGGACGGCTGTGACTATCCCCTACTCGCCTTTGGAGCCCACACTTAGGGTAACATAGAAAGAGCTCCTTATTCCATTTGCACAGAGAGCAGGTAAGGAGTGCCTAAGATGCGCTCCGAGGGCACCTGAGGCCAACACCTTGTTGAAGCTGATCTGGTATGTGTCTGCACTTTGCTGGAAGGGAGACTGCTTGGGTTCAATGAGGAAAGAAAGGTGATATATGAATGTAAGATATAAGGAAGGAGGGATAGAAGCGCATGGCTCAGTGGTTAGAGCACCTGCCTTGCATGCGGAATGTCCCAAGGTTCGAGCTCCGGCATGTCGAGGTAGGGCTGGAAGAGACTCCCTGTCTAAAACCTCGAGAGCCGCTGCCAATTTGTGTAGACCTAGAAAGACCAATCGGGTCTGATTTAGTCGAAGGCACTTCCCTCTATTTTTCCATAGTACACGCGTGTGTGGCTGGAATCAATCTCAGAATGTGATTGTAAATAACGAGAGAGCTAGCGGTTGTCGAGATTCCTTTAAAAAAAAAAAAAGATGTATGGCTGTGGAATATGAATCCTAAACTGCTAGTGCCTTTCTCTGTTGAGTACTGAGAGAGGAGGGAGGTAGAGAGTTGAGTAAAAAGCAGTGCAAAGGCAGAGGGCCACAAATGCGCTCTGGCTGGGCTGCCTTTGGACTCCACGAGGAATGAAAAGCGCGCAGCTGTTGCCTTAACGCCTGTGTCCGGAGGCCCATCTGTTGACGTTTGCAGAATAGGTGGCGTATGTCAGGGAGCTGACGCAAGGAAACAAAGGCCAATCTAATGATCATGAGCCTCCCATTACCAGGCGAGACAATATCCTATATGTATGGGCCATACGTAATCGGTCCTTTCAGAATACAATGCCCTTTGTGCCCCCCGATCCTTAAACGCTTGGCGTTCCCTAAGGCGGAACAAACCGACGGGGCGACTTCGTGCTCCTGCGATACGCACGTCCCCTTCTTTCGATACTTTGTCGAGACGGTGGGGCCATTGCAACAGAACACGGAAGTTTTGCACCGGAGGATTCACCAGCAAGGGTTAAATTAAGCGACCAGCGCTTCAAAGCTATAGAGAGACTCGTAAAAGAGGTGGCATTTCCGAATGCAAAAAGAAAAGCCCCACAGGGATTCAATTGTGGGGGGTGGGGGGTGGGCGGAATATGAAATAGTGAACAAGCAAATCGCTTAGAGAGGGAAAGACAGATAGTGAAGAGCCTGGCTAGGGCAAAGAATGAAAGATAATGTATAGCTTGTGGAATATATATTGGATCATCTGTCTTCTACATGTGGTTCTAAAAGTTGAAACACATACATATAATAAACGCCAAACCTAGATACAGATATATTACTCTCAATAACATAGGAGCAGTCCTGCAGGACCAGAGCAAAGCCCGCCTAATCCTGCATCCTGTTCTTGCAATGGCCAATCAGATGCCAATGTACTTTCCATGCTCTCTGACCGTAGGCCATCCTGGGGCTAATGGCACCTGGGGTCCAACCACACCTGGTTACCTTGTAAGTTTATATGTCAATAAGATTTGTGATCTATGCATTAGTTGGCCATCTCAGCGAAATAATTGTGAATGTCCCTGGCTGCTTACTAGAGACGGCCGTGGGCTACGGTTCCTGGGTTTAGTGGCGGTGGTGGTGCTTGGCCGATAGGATTCCAGCGATAGGATTCCGTCGCTGGTTAACGTGAAACTGGCGTGTAGGATAGGACGCCCGAGAAGGCATAGGAGGCGCTAGGTCTCGATCCTACTGGAATAAGCAAGCCAAAGGGTCTTTTAAAAACGACAGTCAGTTCAAGAATCAACCAGCGTGGAACTGTTCATTAACTGCAGAGAAAACTGAAGTCTTTCTGTTCAGTGATACTGTAGCTCCCTCCCAGCCTGAGTGTCAGTAGTTGCAAGCATCCTATGGCCTTACACTGGAAAGGCAGATAACTCGGTTGCAAGGGATGAATGAATAGGAAGCCGCAATAAAACTTTACGAATTTACGTCTACAGTCCTAAACACATTGGATTATAGGACCTACATCTCATCATAAACGTGCATGGTTAGGATGGCGCTGTTAACAAGCTTAACTGAGTAGCTTTCTCCGGCTGGCGAGCTCGTCAAAGGCTGCGCTCTCCAATTATCTTTGTTTGCAAACACTAACGATCCCTAAACCCAGACTGCTGGCTTCTGTCCTCCTCTCCCTCCCCCCCCCCCCATTCTCGATTCACATTATGCTGCTAAGAGCCTCGTTTACTCAATCTATGACTAAATGGAGCGAGTCAAACACTTTTGTGAAACTAAAAGTGCCACCCTCTTTCCAGTTCCACTTGCCTGACAACTGTTTTTGTCTCAGGGTTTGTGTTGCCGTTTTAGGACTGAATGAAAGTCTGCTCGAGAAAGTTAAGAATAATTTTAGCGAAGCTGGGGAAGCTGAGCATAAGAATTGGGTTGGCACGCCAGTACTAAGTAAGGCTGGTTTTGTTTGTTTGTTTGTTTGTTTTGTTTGTTTGTTTTTCAAGAGGGGCTCCTGTACCTGTAGCAGCTGCAAAAAGAATTCAGCAGACGCACGCAGGCGATATGGGGTGATGGTGAAAAAAAGTTCGCCTATTGAATGTCTCGCGCAGTTCGCAATTCTCCAGAAGCAAATCGTGTAGATTTTGCCGAGACTTCAGTTCCCTACACGTTTTAGGTTATCAAGGAAGAAAGAATCTCTGACTAGAGACTCGCTGAATCGGCTTTTAACATCTAAATCCTTCCCCACAAAAAGTCGTGGTTCAAGGTGCTTCCAATTGCGTTAGTCCTTATGTATTTTAATTTCGTATGAAGGGTTTAGTAATTGCCAGAAGCTTAGAAATTGCTAAAATGCAGTGCTGGGAAAGAAAATGCTAACTAGCAGAAGTTTTCCAGTCCTTAATAAGCTTGTGTCACTTGAAATCTGTAACACTTACTTGGGATTAAGCATATTTAGGGTCACAGGCCACAGCAGTAACAGGATGCTAATTTTAGACCTGGCCAATATCCGACGGACTTTCTTAGTTATTATGGACTCTAAGCACAGAGACGGTGTTTCCGGGAAGGGAGATAGGAAAGACGGGGCTTCGTCCCCTTCATGATCGTTGTTGTTATATTGAAAAGACATGCTTCCGAGAGGTGTACAGTTTTGGGAAAGTGGGCGTCAAAGTAACACCTTCAGGTACAACAAATCCCATCTTAAATCCCGGATTTTCCCAGTTAAAGAAGGAATAGTGAGAGCCCATGCACCTCCAAAACTTTGTTGGACTACAACTCCCATCATCCTTGACCATTGGTCATGCTGAATGGGGTTGAGAGAAGTGGAGTTCAACAACATCTGGAGGGCCACAGATGCCCCCTCCTCCCACGCCTGAGATAAAGGATCTCAGCTAGCAGAGCTAGGGAAGACACTTGCCAAGGAGAGGAAACAATATTGTGCTAGGCAGACCAATCATTGGACACACTCTAAAACAGATTTAGGTGATACTGGAACCCCTAAATTATGTGCCCGTGAATTTGCATCCTATTGATTTCAAGCCATGGAAAACAGAACACAAAGTGTCAAAATGAGACCCGTTGACTCTCTTTACACCTTATTATATAATGTATCTGCTAATATATGTTGCAAGGTGATAAGTTAACAAAAGTATTTTAAAAAGTCGTTGCAGTATGGTCAGAGTACATGACCATATCATAAAAATATGGGATCTTAATGTCTCAAAATGATGTCCAGTACAGTACAAGAAATCAGAGGAAAGGGAAAGGCTATAGCTCAATGGCATGCAGAAGGTTCCAAATTCAATCACCAGCATAGCCAAGTAGGGCAGGTAGAAACCTCAGTCTGAACCCCTGAATAGTTGCTGCTAGTCAGTGTAGACAGTGAAGCCAGTCCAAACCAGATGGACCAATGGTCTGACTCATTATGAGGCAGCTTCCTTTGGAGTCCAAACTTGTGCCTGTTTATTCAGAAGTAAGTCCTAAGCTAGGATGTTCAATTGGGCTTACTTCCTCCTGTGTGTTTAGGTTTGCAGCCCACCATAGCTGGTTTGTTTACTTATTTTCTTATTTGGGAGTAGACAATACTGAACAATTGTTGTTGTTGTTGTTTGAATTTATATACTGCCCTATACCCAGGGGTCTAGATGGAAAAATAGTCTGATAAGGCAGCTTCACAGTCTTTCCAGTGGTGGCCCCCTGATTGTGGAATACTCTCTGGTGCCATCATTATCAGCTTTTAGGTTCCAGGCAAATATGTGCATGTTCACCTAGGTACCTAGCTCTTAACTGGGGCCGTGTGTGTGTGTGTGTGTGTGTGTGTGTGTGTGTGTGTGTGTGTATACACACACACACACTGCCCTTAATCCAAGGGTCACAGGGCGGTTTACAATATAAAAACACACAAATATATATCATAACAACAAACAAAAACAATAACACCCCCATAGTTTAAAAGGCCATAGATTGTTTAATAAGTCAAAGGCCAATGACAGCCTAGCCAGTACTGGAGTACTGGTGTTCATCTTGTAGCAGGTTGGGGTAAGATTTGGCCTTCTTATGTTATTGCAGGATAGACACTTTTAGTCAATTAATATTCTTTTATCTTTTTGATGTATTTTAATGCATTATGCATGCTTTTATAATTGCAGGCCACTTTGAGACTTTTTGTAGTAAGCGACGAATCATTGCAACTATAATCATCATCCTAGCTATTGATACTAAATGCCTGTGAGGCAAAAGTTCTCCTTTCTGTGCACCATCTGTGATCTTTTGCATGGGATTTATAAATTTCCCATTGAGACCAGTAGATCTTACCATTTGTCTGGGATATAAAGTTGTGATTAAGAGTTCCCAGCCTCTTATACATATGTGAAATGGGCAATCAGATCAATTATTCATTGATAACTTTTTTGGAGGAGTTTTCTTGCATTAGGATAGTTCTCCTACATTGAAACTATTTTTTTCTGTTTCAGTAATTCCTGTCTACTAGTATTGGAGTAGGGTGGGGTCCTATTTCTTCCTCTAGTGTTTTTGGCTTGCTCCTAAATTCACTTTCCCTGAAGTACTTGGATTTAAAACAATTGACTTTCTCTCTTTCACCCTTCTCATGTAGTAAGGAGGATTATACCACACATAGGTGCAGAAAGCAGTAACATACATGGTTATGTTAAACGGTCCTCTGTAGCTGCCTTTTACATTTATATTACTTGCACTTTTGAAGAAGGGTCCTTGGAACGACAAGTTTCATTCCCTCTCACCACGCAGCCCAATCCTATACATTGCCACTCAGAAGCAGCTGCTCTGAGTTCAAAGGGCTTCCTCCCAAGCATGTGCAGTATCTACAAAATTATTCATCTAAGTATTCTGCAAACCCAAACTTGCAAAGTCCACAATCCTTTTAAACACAGTGGGGTTTACTTCTGATTAAACATGCATGGGTTGGGCCTGAGTGCAAGTTAAAGTCTGTTAGAGCTATGTGGGCCAATCCATATACAGTGGTACCTCGGGTTACATACGCTTCAGGTTACATATGCTTCAGGTTACAGACTCTGCTAACCCAGAGATAGTGCTTCAGGTTAAGAACTTTGCTTCAGGATAAGAACAGAAATCATGCTCCGGCGGCGCGGCAGCAGCAGGAGGCCCCATTAGCTAAAGTGGTGCTTCAGGTTAAGAACAGTTTCAGTTTAAGAACGGACCTCCGGAACGAATTAAGTATTTAACACGAGGTACCACTGTAACTGGAAATTGGATTTTAAGACGCTCTTCTCCTTGACCCATTTATTCTGCTAAACCTCTTGGGTTTGGTTCCAGTTATACTGCCTCGGATTGCGCCGAGCTGTTTTAAATCTAAGTCAGTGGTGTAGAACTTGCACTCTGTGGTGGAAATAACCTCCACCGGAATCAATGGACGTCAGTTCTAGCTGAAGCCTTTCGGAATGGCTGTTTGATGACTTAACAGCTAACACTCCAGTTTCATTAATTCGCTGTGCAATTCTAAACACGTCCCATCGCGTTCCTGGGACGTTGCTGAAAAGATAAAAGCGTGACCAGGACTGCAGCCAGAATCTCGTGGTAGATTCCATCACCAAGAAATGCTGCTGAATCCGTACAGCCTCTGTATTTTAACAGGATTAAGTTTCCTCTTTGTTTTAACATATTATCTCCTAAAGCTCACTAATCTACAGATAAAGGCTCACCGGCATTACGGATCCACAAGTCAATGAATCCGAGACGCCTAGTAGCTCCATGCACTTCCCTGCCTCAGAATCAACGAGTCTTTCCCGCCACCGGATATATATATATATAACAAGAGTACACAAAGCGTTAACTTGGACAAGAAGCTGTGGCCGCTCATTACCAGAGTGAAAAGGAGAACGAACTGATTGACTGAAAACATTATTCTTAAAAAATAAAAAAGTAGATGGAACAAAAATCCATTTCAAAATATAAACCATGGCTCCATAGCTATGATTGGGCGGGCTGCGGAAAGAAATCTGGCGAGCCGAGTTCTCCTCTGGCATTTGGAGAAGATCTAGTGGCATTTGTTTCTTTTGTAGTCCCTCCAAGAATTCCCAAGCTTTCCGAACAGCGCTGGAGGTGTCCTTTGCTTTTAAAGAACGCTCCCGTATGTCAGCGCGCATACTTTCCCGCTTTAAATGGACTATACCATCACTTCGAATAAGAACGGGTTCCGGAGGTTACGAGAAAAGCCGGAGAGGGAGATGCAAGGCAGATGCAAGGCAAAGCAAAGCACAAAAGCAGAAGGAAAGCCATCCTAGTCCTTTAGAACCAGCGAGCCTCTTTTAGCACGGGCGAGGGCAAAAACCAAAACTGTCGTATTGTAAGGAGAAGAATATCGGTGTGGCAGGGCGCCACAGAGGGAATCGGTGTACGTGCAGGAAAAGGCTGAGCAGGAACAGGGTCCAAACTCCCTTCTAGCACGGTCTAAATTCGTAGCTCAAGAACTATTCCAATGAAAGATTAACCGCATTGGGAAGACGGTATCTGGAGTAAATATGTATGTTTGACCTGCTTAAGCTACTTTTATCTTAGCTCTAAGCTGTGGTCCAATGCTGCCTTTTTATTGCAGTCCGGTCCACAATCCTGGTTCAGCCGTATTTAAGCCTTCCCCACTTCTTTCACGAAGCACTTGGCATGACTGGAGTTCTTCTTGCACATCAGCCCTCAGTCTTACTTACTTGAGAGTAAGCCCCATTAACTCCATTGAGGCTTTTCTCCGAGTGAGCATGCACAGGATCTAGCTGAGCAGCATGTATTTGCAAACATGTCTCATATAGATCCAGCACCACAAACGAACAGCTCGCTTGATCTTTTTAAAAACAACCACCACTGTTTACACTGGGATTTACTTCCAAGTTTGTGACAAGTTTATCAATTGCCCGTAGTTTGTTTTTTAGAGTTTAGGAGAAGGTATAAGACCGACCTACCGACACCCGCACACAAATTTATTAGCCAGTGTTGACTTTAACAGAGCTTACTTTCAAGTTCATTCCGCCTAAACTGCATTAAGTACTCGATGGTCTGCGGCTCAGCTGTTATCTTCCGTCTCGATTTAAGTTAAAATAAAAGAATCTGCAGGTTGAAACCCCAAACTTACTGGTGGGTAAATCCCATTGAACTCAGTGGGGCTTACAGCAAAACTCTCACTGTAACGCGTAGTTAGTTGATCAGCGCTGTGGGGAGGCTCTTCCTCCTTGCGCAAGTCGCTGGCCAAGGTGCTGTACGTACCTTTCTCGTCGTGCGTCGGAGTAGCCGTGGTGGGGATGTCAAACCATTGAGCCAACGAGCTGGAATACCACACGGTCAGCTCCTCTCCCGGCTGGACGTCTCGCAGCGCCCGATAGAAAATCTAGGAGAACAGAAAGAGCCCGTCAAGGGACCAGACAGCAAAGCCAATCTATCCAGCCCTGAGACAGAAAGGCTCATAGTTACTTAGGGAGGCTGTAGGTACCTGTCCGCCCGGTAGATCTGCAATAGCTTCCAAGGTCTGTTCTTGCGAATGCCTGGCAGCCCGGATTAACCCTATCCACTCCACAGCAGAGCCCCCGGCTTCGTCCACCAGTTCCCCTCTCAGCATCCGCACCTGGAACATAGGACAGCAGAGGCTGTCATTTATACCGCCAGTCAGTTCAAGGTCCTTGCTTTATTTAGCCAGAACAACATTCGCTGGTACTGAGCAGCTCCACAGACAAAAAGACCGCTAATGTTACATCCCTTACCCACACCATAACCTATTAAAATAATTTATTTGTCTAATTTCTCTCTTTGTTTGATCGTTTCCATGAGAAGTGGGTCCCACAATCAACAGAGAGAGGTGAACCAGTGCGCAGCTCGATCCTAGTCGGAGGCAGCAGCCAGGAGAAGAGTTAGAGGGCTAACCAAATGCAGCCATTGCTGCACTAATCCGGAACGGGGCAAAAGTCTCCTAGCAAACAGTTTGAGGATGGACACCTTCTTATTTTATAAGCGACTGGTTCTGTGGAATTGGAACGTGCATGCTTACTCGGTAGCAAATTCTCACTGCGTTCAAGGGCTCTTACTCCCAAATAGACGTTCATAGGATTGCAGCCGTAACTCCACTCTTTCATTTTGTTCTCCTTTATTTCATTTGAAAAGTCCTTCTAAGTAAGTATGCTTAGGCTCACGGCTTTATTGTCTTGGGGGAGATTTAAATCCTCTTAAATCCAGGTGGGTCGAAGTTGGGGAGTTTCGGTCAATGTGACAGCTATATATATATAGTCTTTAGGATCAATGTGCCAATTAACTTAGATAGCAGTCGATTGTTAGACTTAGCCAGAGCTGTGAACCAGGTTGTCCATCGGGTTTGAATCGACGTGTGTCGGCTTCACTGCCACGTAATTGCAGCTACCAAGGGAGCGGGTGGCGCTGTGGTCTAAACCACTGAGCCTCTTGGGCTTGCTGATCGGAAGGTCTACGGTTCGAATCCGTGAGCTCCTGTTGCTCTGTCCCAGCGTCTGCCAACCTGGCAGTTCAAAAGCACAACAGTGCAAGTAGATAAATAGGTACCGCTGCAGCGGGAAGGTAAATGGCGTTTACGTGCGCTCTGGCTTCCATCACGGTGTTCCGTTGCGCCAGTAGTGATTTAGTCATGCTGGCCACATAACCGGGAAAGCTGTCTATGGACAAATGCCGGCTCCCTTAGCCTGAAAAGCGAGATGAGCGCCGCATCCCATAACCGCTAACCGTCCAGGGGTCCTTAATTGCAGCTACCAATAAAGGGACACCTCCACTCGATGCCATGTCATTCCGAAGTGAGACAAGTGAGATAAGTGCATAAGTTGCCCTGAGGTCAGTGTTCCCCAAACGCCCTATATACACTCTTTAAACAATCCCTCTTAGTTGGGAAAAGAGCCTTCTTCAAACTCTCTTCCGCTTGTCACTTTCCCTGACCTATAGGGCTGCAGCCTGAAAAGACGAAGGGGAACATATTTAAGAACCATAGTTATTAAATTTCCCCCTTCGAGGGGGAAATGGCTACACCTACGTTTCAAGCTTCCCAGCCCCTGTAGGATAATTAATTAACGAATAATCTAATCAGAAATAATAAAAAAGAGGATGAGAGCAAAAGAGGAAGAGGGCAGGAGCAACTCTGTTGAGCCTCAGAGTCTTGCCTCATCCTTCATAATCTGCTTGGTCATACAGAGAGAGCGAGCAAATGAGGGGCTACCTCTTTGAATGACCAGGCAATAAAAGTCACTGTAACAAAGGCAGCCTAAAGGGAGCAACCAACGGAGCCAGATGAGAAATAAATTTGAAGGGGCTGGCAGAGCGTTTAAAAACAATTAAAGGGCATTCAGAATCCGAGCGGAACGTACGACAAACCTCTGCGCTTTGGGGAAGAAAGGAGACAACGTTGCCTTCTGCTAAGCTCATCCGAGGAGATGCTCGAAGGCTGCAATCCACACACACAAACAAATCTTTCTTATTTGGGGTTCCTTTTGGAGACTTCTCTGTAAAGCACTCGAGAAGCAGTGATCAACATTTGGAGCCAGCTGGGAAATCAGCTCGATTGCTCCGATCCTCTTTTGCTTGGTCAATGTTTCTTATGGACTGAAATCCTCTTTAAAAGCAAAACAAAACAACAATGACGGTGACTGTGGCGAGCCCGCGAGAATTTCGGCGTTAAAAGTGTGCTTCATAAATTGGATCATTCCAGACTTGGGGTCTGTGGGAGGACTGTTTTCATCTCTTATCTTTGCATTCATTTGGGTTCTGCACAGATGCCTGTGGGGAAAGCTCACAATTGCCCTCCCTTGCACTTCATGGCCTTAAGGCCCCAGCACTCCCTAAACAAACAAACATCGACGCGCTCTTGTGCGCGTGTGTGCATCTGTCACCTTCAAGCAGGTGATGAGACGGACTGTAGTCCAGGAAAGCGTAAACCACAATAAATCCGCAAGTCTTTAAGGAGCCGCAAGTCTGTGGATTTCGCTCCCACAAACTTCCACCATCCAGCCACCCTTCTTGAAATCTCAACTGCAGGCCGCTTTTGTTTCGGGCGATGTTTTCCTGCGGTTTTTTTATCCTGCATGAGAGGCAAATCTCACCTGGTGCCGTTAGGAACCTTTAGATTTCGTTTCACTTAACTGCTATTTTGCCTCTTCCACTTTAAGGTTAAAAAAGAACCTTGAAACAGAAGGTAAACATAGTACATTCAATAAAAGCAGCTGGCATCGCAGGCAACAGGGGTCGAGCTACCAGTTCATTCATTCATTATTTTATTTCGTGTTGTGAATATATATCCGATTTCGTATCCACCACTCTGGTATCAGGGTGGAGGATCAGCCGGAGGAAACTATTTAACTTGATTTACCCGGATTTGATTTCCTAGAATTCGGGGTGCGGGGCGGGGGGCACCAGTAAGTCTGTTGACCGCCTCTGTCTCGTTTTTCTAGCTTCCCCCTCCCCACCTACGTCCAATCCAGCAGGGTTCAATACTGGTCGTCGTCCCCCATCCCCGCAAATAAGTCATCTCAAGTCAGATATCTCCCTCGAAAGGCCAGGTCTGAAAGAGAGGAGGTCGCCCCCATCCCCGCAGCCTCTTGGCTTCGTGAAGATCCGAAGAGCAGAGGTGCTTCGTGTGGACACCCAAACCCGTTTATGAACGGAGGAGGGGGAGAGAGAAATAACTTTGCTGCGGAAACATTCCCTTGCAAGGATGCGCGCCAGCCCCTCGGACACTTCCCCTCCTTCCCCCCACCCTCCCTCCGCAGTGCTTTCCGCCAAGGTGCGGGAGCAATACCTTTTTCTTGGGTCCCGGCTCCCTGCGATCGGACAAGTACTTGCCCAGTTTGAAGGTGCCGGACACTGGACCCAGGCGCAGGCCAGCCGGGATGCAGCTCTCCGCGGTAACGCTGAGCGCCGGCGGACCCCGGCTGCTTTGCATCGCTGCCTCCGGGTTACAGACGCGGCGATCGGGAAAGGCGCCCAGGACTCTCTTCGAGTGACAGAAGGAGAGAGGGAGGCAGAAAGAGGGAGAGAGGCAGAGGCAGGCAGCGAGGAGGGCTGAGCCGCACCGGCGTTATCTCCGCCCGCAAAGTGACGCGGCCGACGGTGCGCGCCGCCTTTTCAATTGCCACACGAGGGCTCTCCCCTCGGCCCGCCGGTGCTCCAGGGCGCCGGGTTGGGGCGATGAGAGAGTGTGGCTCTTGCAGCAGCTGCCGAGTCCCACCCGAGAGGGTCACATGGAGATTTTCCCTAGCCCACCCCCACCCGCCCCATCCACCAACCTCTCTCTCTCTCCCCACCCACCCCAACGCATAATCAAGGGCTTTTTTGAATGGGGCAGCCAACAATGGCCCCGGCGACCTTCCCATTCCTAAAAATCCAATTTGTCAAGGGCAAAGAAAAGGCGCTGGTGAATCAAAGGTCTGGAGGGACCATTAATCCTCAGCATGGGGGATTGTCCCCGAGACAGTTACGATATTTTAAGTGACAAATCCACTGTATAATTTCTCCATAAATTTTACTTCCTTCGATTGTTCCCCGACAAACCAGTTTTGGAAAAGAAGGGAGTGTTTTAAGTCTACTTGGCTGAGCCTTTTGTCAGCCAGAAGACTTCAAAGATTTTTAATTCTCTTTCCTTGGGCTGGATTGTAAAGGCGATTAAACAAAGAGATTAGGGGGGGATGTTTGGAGGACTTGTTAACTTCTATTGATTCCTGGCGTGTGCCATACAGAAATTGGGCAGGTACTTGATGGGAAAACACCAGAAAATACCTACACTTTAAAAAAAGAGGGGGGACGGGGACGCTGCCATATTACCAATTCAGTGGGTTGGTTGGAGCCCAGAAATCCCTTTGCAACAACGGCTTGGTTCCTCAACTCTCATTTTTCTCCTGCTTTTAACTGCGTAAAACAGAGAAATCCTCGCCCTGAGTTGAAAGCACCAAGCTTCGCGTTTGGAAGCTCTCTAGAAATAGTTTTATTTGGCTGATCGAAGGAAGCGCCTTGTATTGGGCGAAAAAGGCGCACGAGCGCACAAAACAATACACAGGGGAAGTTCAGGCAGGAGTCTCGCGGAACGGATCCGTTTTTCAATTCCTGGATCCATTCTCCGACCCCGAGATAGGTCGCTAAGCTACAAAGATTGTTGTGGTCCGGTTCTTTTTTTAAAAAAACTTTCAATAGAAAAGTAGCACTCACATTCCAACAGGCCTAGAACAAAACGCAAACCATGTGCTCTATGGGATTTCCAAAGACGGACAAGAATTTATTTAAGAAATCCAGAGGAGAGGGGGAATGATGAGGAATGGTGACGAAATAATCCGAATACGTACTTGTCCGTGTCCATATTTATTCACTGGGTGAAGATAAAACACCCCAGAGGAAAGGCAGAGAGGAGGGACGGAAGAAATAAGCCAAAATTCGTAAAATACTTATCTGCAAGGAGATACTTTGAACATCATTGAGACTGGATTTGATATAAATACGGCTACAGCTGCAATCCTATGCACACACTAGCTGGGGCCCACTAAATAAAGGGGATTACCTCTGAGGAGGATCGAATCCCAGGGCTACTATGGGGGAGGGGGTCTGGCTTGCTAGATTTAGTTTCTTAGAGGAAAGTCCTGTTGAAATGAGAGGCGATAGCTTCCGAGTCAGGATGAGGCCATCATAAACAGGGTTGCAGAATGCACGTGGTCATCGTATTATTTCACCTGTTTCTGCATTGGGGGCAAGAGAATCTTTTGCTCAAGCTATGCAGAGACCCACTGACATTAACAAAATGTGTAAGTGTGAGCAAGAGCATCATGAGACTTCATAGCTGACCAGGAATTGGCCCTCCAGTAACAAGAATCGATTCAAGAAAATGACAAAAGCTGAGACCTTAAAACCCAGAGCGGGGAAATGATTGCAAAGTTCCAGCAAAGTCTTAGCCCACCGAAATAAATGGAACACACTTCCTCGAGTGTTTAGGCTGGAAGGGCCAGAGTGTACTGCCTTCCCTTAAAGTTTTCATAACGGGAACGGAAGGTGTGTGGTCTGTTTCTGTGCAAATTTACTTCGATGCAGTCGCATTAAATCCAATGGGGCCTTACTCCCCATATCTATGAGCATAATGTTGCAGCCTTGGAAGGCAACCCTACACATGCTTCTAAAGAAGTAGGGTCCATTGTCTGCCCAGTTAAGTATTCTTATAGGGTTACAGACTGGATCATTAATTTGCTACTTACTAGCTCCTTACACGCTTCTTTAGTAATGGGAATATATTCCAAAGAGTATTCTTTTCCCTCACAAGCGTGGAATTTGCAGACTGTTACCTAGCCCACTCGCACAGTTTGTAGTGAGATGCACGTTGCTTTAAGCACCACGACAAACAGACACAGAGATCTACATCCGAGGCCTTGGATAGACTGTACCAAATCCACAGTCGGACGATGAAGCCGGAGCATATGAAGATGCCTTCTATTGATTCATATCATTAGCCCATCTAGTTCGGTATTTTCCGGGGCCGGCCCATCCATGAGGCAAGGTGAGGAGACCACTTCGGGTGGCAGGATCCACAGGGGCAGCAGATCCCTATTTAGATCTTAAGTCCCGCCTCCCCTTGTCCCTCTCTCCTTCCCTGGCGGGGCTGGAAAGTGTCATTTTGTAGTTCGTCTCAGGTGCCAACATGTCTTGGAACAGCCGTGGTATTTTCTACACTGAGTGGCAACTGCTCTCCTAGATGCTAGGGGCTGAACCTGGGACCTTCTAGATGAAAAGCAGATCCTCTGTCACTTTCCCAATTTGGAGTCAAGCTCAATACAGCCTAGGTACAACACATTTGATAAAGCATTGACGCCTTGCAGGCTGGTGGTTACACATTCACTGGAAGGTAGGTGCAAATGAAATGAATGGAACTTACTTTCAAGTAGCATTTTGATCAGGGCGTTATTCCCTTTAAATGCAAAGGAAGAGACACAGCACTTTTACAGCACATTGGTTTCCATTACAGCATTAAAAACATGCATTTATTTATGCCCCTCTCCTCCTCCGCCCCCTCGAAATCATCGGGACCTAAACATGCCTGGATCGTACTCTGATGGCCTTGCACACAATTAAGTCTACAGCCCTAAACCTATTTATTCGGGAGTAAGTCGAATTTATGCAGCTCAGTCGAACTCATTTTGGCCTACCGCCTGGGTTGTCGGACGGTAATCCTGTGCACGCTTACTTGGGAGTAAGCCAAATGAATTCAGTGGAATCTACTTCCGAGTAAATATGGATAACCTTCAACTATCTATTGATTTCAGCAGAATGTCACCCGACCGGAATTTAAATCAGCTCATGTGCTGCTTCTTCCTGAAACTTTATGGATCGGACAACTTTAACAGCGCGATCCTCTCCATGCTTACCTGGAAGTCAGTTACACTGAGTTCGACGAGTCCTACTCCTTGCTAGGAAGTGTGCTCCGAACTGCTGTCTAAGCCTGGCTCTAACTCTCTGCAGTTAATGAAAACATTAACGTGACACTTCATTTGTGCAGGTTCTATTCAGCTCCGTAGCTTTCATTCATCTCCGCCTAGCACTCGGAAACTGAAGCTGACTTTCATGTAAATCCGCTCGTTTGCCCTATATTTACATCAAAAATATTTCTTAAGCATTTACGTAACAGAAACGCATGGTAGTTTGCCCAAGGTTAAAATCAAGAAAGGTTTCCTTGTAGAAACTCACATAGGCTTTGTGAAGTGTAAGTAATTTACAACACAATCCTACACCCTGAATCAGAAGCCCCATTAAGTTTAGTGGAGCTTACTCCTAGCCAAATGGTGTAGAGGTGCTACTTCAGGGGCCATATAAGGAAGAGTTGAGTTCTACTTAGGTTTATATCTGAATTTCAAGAAGACTTCCTTTCATGCAATGTGGTGAGAATGGTGAGAACCCCAGTAAAATATCCCCAGGGATTTTCTTATGGATTCTGTGCCTCAACACCAAGGGTAACCAACGCTACCAATGGATTCCAGCTCTCATCATCCCCAGACAGCATGGTCAACAGTCGGGTGTGTGTGGAAGTTGTAGTCCCGGTTGGCTATCTGTAGCCCTTCAGATATTGCTGGACTACAATGCCCCATCACCCCTGGTCGTTGGCTCTGCAGGCTGCGGCTGGTGGATGTCAGAACCCAACATCTGGAGGGCCACAGGTTCCCCAAACCCCTGCTCTAAAATGTGGGGTTGAAGGCACACACGGCAACCACAATCATATAGGTGCTCACTTGGAAGCAAGCCCCATTGAACTCATTTGGGCTTGCTTCTGAGGAAACGCCCACGGGATCAGGTTGCTCCGCTAACAGCTACAGAAGAGGAAATTGGTCTGGCACCAATTAATTTACATTGAAGTAGACCCTAGTGATTGAAGTAAATCCTAATGCTTTCCAAGGCATAGGAGTCGGTGTCCAACAACATCTGGCGAGGCACAAGTTAGCCACCCCTGTATGACTTGCATTTAGTGGGCTGGAAAACCTAAAGGCATTTCAGGAACTGGGCGCTAAAAATTATGTCAGAATAACATTGCGTGATGTGTTGGAAGGTGCAGCTACAAGCAGTGGCGTAGCGTGGGGGGTGCAGGGGGGGCCGGCCTCACCGGGCGCAACATCTGGAGGTTAGGGTTGGGGGCGCAAATCCACGGGTTAGGGGGCGCAAATCCACGGGTTAGGGGGCACAAATTACTTGCCTTGCCCCGGGTGCTGACAACCCACGCTACGCCACTGGCTACAAGATTCCTTGATGCCCCGGGAATGACACGGCTGTCCTTCTGGGATGGAGATGCTTCCAAGGAAGGACTAGACTGCTTTACAACCCAAAATCCATGTCACTCGCCCTCCACTGAATAGGACTTAAGTACTGTATTGACAAATCCAGTTTTCGGAAATCATAGAATTGTAGAGTTGGAGGGGACCACGAGGATCATCTAGCCCAGCTCCCTACAGAGCAGGAATATTTTGCCCAACCTGGATCTCGAGCACGAGACCCTGAGATTAAGAGTCTCCGATGTTATGGACTGTCAAAAGTGTCTTTCACAGAGTACAAGCCCATTCATGTTGACTCGGTAGTAAGTTCCACGTTGTCCAATGGGTCTTACTTCCTAGTAAATGTGTTTGCGGAGTGAAGCCTTCCAGCGCAATTCTATACACGACCAGTTAGAAGGAAATCCGATTGAGTTCAATGGGGCTTACTCCCAGGTAAGCGTGCTTGCGATCGCAGCTTCTGGCTCCAGATGTGTCACTTACGCAAGTCGCCGATGCTGCAGACTGGAAAGCCTAGGAACCCCTCCGCCCCACCCAATTTCAAATCGAATATATATACTTTTTCTAGCAAGTATGAGTTTGAGATTCTAAATTACTGGGAACGACAAACGGTGATGTTGGGTGAGGGGGGAGCTGGGGATTGGGGGAACGCGACTGAAAACGGCCTTAGTACCGACCCGAGTTCAGAAATCCTTTCTTTCCTGGGTCAGGTGGAATTGGATCGGTGCTTTCTGGAGAAGGGATCGTTTGGGCTGTTGCAGCGGCTTCTGAGGGGGGCGGTGGCCGGGACTGAAGACTGAAGATGACCCCTGCGGTCCGCATCCTGAATGGGAAGCAAAGGGCGAAACAAAAAGCGGAGAGCAATAAATTCAAGCCAAGGACTAGTCCGTCTAACCTCTGGCCTGCCGGCTTCGGGGTGACAACCGGTTGAAATATACCCTTCCTGACTCGCCCGCCGGCCGCCAGGGCACTGGTCGGAGGCGTCAAAGGGGAAAGGCAGAAGCTCCCTTCTGCTCTAGTGGGGCAGCCTCGCCACGGCCGGCTGGAGTCGCGAGCGCCACGCGAATCCTCCGACGGAAAGCAACCCACAGCTGGTCGGCTGCGAGACAAAGCCATTTCTTTCTATATCCGCATGTACATCCAAGTTATACCTCGTCTCCCAACCGCTGGAAAGGATGGCAGCGGCCCCGCACGTTGGCTTTATTTTATTTTAATTTTATTATATTATATTTATTTTGTTCCGTTCCTGTGGCTCAGTTGCCTGGAAGCTTCTTTTAGTTACAATAACTGGTCTCCCCCCCCCCTCCCTAAAAAAGGGAAGGAGACACGTTTGCTTTGATTTTTGTCTATCTCCTTTCCCCCCAATCCCTAAAAAGGCAGGCTGAAATCGATCTAACGTGCCCACTGAAGCAAGCCACGCCATGAAAGGCTGGGTTTAAAAAAAAAAAATGGGTAAAAGGAGCCTTGGAAGCAAATGGGATGGAAAATTAAATGAAATTAAATAGCTTGAACGGCTTTATTGTCCCTTATTAAAAGGACACATTAATTACATGCTTCTAGCTTTATTCCGAGACAATGTTGAGAGTCAAAACATTCCACTAGTCCCTTTTGAGACACTTCAACTGGGCCGCTGGAAAGACCAGTTAAAAGGGGGAAACCACTTTTGCCCAGCGACCAAAAGAGATTTTTAACCCCCCCCCCTCCTTAGCCCTCTCCCTCAATCTCTCTCTCCCTCCCTCCCTCCCTCCCTCTCTCTCTCTCTCTGAACTGCCAACGCCCCCGAGGGAAGGCTTTGGCTCAGGACTGGCTCTCACTTGGCTTGAACAGGTTGCCCCATAATGAGGCATGAATGTTAAGGAACAACAGGCGTCCAAAGAGGCACAGTTGCGCCTAGCAATGTCCCACCAGGGAGCTCCATTCAAACCATCAAACCGCTCCAGCACTGAGAAGGTTCAACATTACATTCAAACCAGCATGAATGCCTGTATACAGGGCCAGCTCCATTATGCTGTGGGGAAAGAAACACAGTGGATGCTTGAACAAAACAAAACAAAACAAAAAAACGTTGGGGGAACGAAAGAAAGAAATGCTGCAAGTTCATTCAGTGGCCCAGATTCTCCCAGTGCAAACGGAGCAGCCTATTCTCTCTCCCCAAGGCAGAACCTCGTTCCTGCTTAAAGAAAGGTGTGTTTCAGCCAAAATCAGCTCCCTGGAATCTTGCAGCATCATCGTCTTTCCAGTCCATTTATTCCCCGCACCCGCTCATTCTCCTCCCCACAATCCGAGTAAAGTCAATCGGATTGTTATGGCCGGTGAGAATAAATGGTGTAAGGGCTAAAGAGCATTCCGCATGGCATCTGATCGGAGTCAATTTACAAGTCAATTTACAATTTACACACACACAAAATAGCCACCACTTTTTACCAGAGTAAATTCAGTTAACCCCTAATCAGTTTATCCACTGCAAGTTTATGTGTATTCCCTTCTAAGCCGGCATTTTCAGACACAAGATCAGCCTTGACATGATTCTTTCAGGAGAGAATCCTCTCAATGCCAGATTTTATTTTTGAATCAAAAAAAAAGTTTCTGTTCCTCGTGGCTGTGTAAATTAAATATATATTGCTTTTAGTGGGGAAGGGCCTTGAGAGAATATAGCTACCCACCCCTGGGTTAAAAGAGAGACAGAGAGAACTCTCTCCCAGGATAGCAACCGTGTAATTTGCTTTTGACTAGCGACACTTGACTCTTTGTAAACAGTCTGAGGATTGTTGCCTTGAATTATATTCTTAAATAGAGGTAAGATGAAAAGAAGCTTTCACTAGGACAACTATTTAGTGGAGACCGTTTAAAACCTATAAAGCTTTCAATAGCTTTTTTCTTTCTTTTTGTCCTATCTCTTCTTACAGTTGTGAATTTTTTAAAATGAGATAATGCTGGGTTTGAAGCCTACATGAATACTAGGCTCTCTGCCTCTCATCTTAGATAAGTGTGGCCTGTTGCAGTTACTTTATAAGAGGAAGGCACTCAACACATGCTCAGGACACGTCTCTGTTATCTCACTTGCGGCAGCAGGGGCCCCCTGAAAACAAGTTTTAAGACAATTTTGTTTGTTTTGTTTTATTACATTTCTATCCTACCTTTCCTCCAAGGAACTCAAGGTGAGTTCTTCCACTCTACTTTTTATCATCACAACAACCCTGTGAGGTAGGTTAGGCTCAGAGGCAGTGACTGGCCTAAATGAGTTTCATAGCTGTGTTGGGATTTGAACTCTCATTTTCAAGGTCCTAGTCTGTCTGACCTAGTCTGTCTAACCACTACGGCACTCAGTAATTCATTTAAACCTCCCTAATGCTAAGGCTTAGGCCATAGAGAGGAAAGCCCAAAAGTCGTGCCATCTGACCTTGTAAACATATTCTGTTTCAGATATAGAAGGTGTGCTTTAGGTTAAGGGCATGGGCTGAGTGGGGAAGCAGAGGCTTAGGGTCAAATATGCCCCTTCAGATCTATCTGACCCCTGGGCCCTTCCCAGGCCACACCCCTCTTAGGCCCCCACCCTGCTCTATGCCCTCCCTAGGGAAAGTCTGTAGCTCAGTGATAGAGCATCTGCTTTGCATTCAGAAGTTCCTGTGTTCAATTCCCAGTCACTCCAGGTAGGGCTGGGAATGTGAAACCTGAGAGCCCTTGCCAGAGAGGTGGAACAATGGTCTGACACTGTACAGTGGTACCTTCGGGTTAAGAACTTAATTCATTCTGGAGGTCTGTTCTTAACCTGAAACTGTTCTTAACCTGAAGCACCACTTTAGCTAATGGGGCCTCCCACTGCTGCCGTGCTGCTGGAGCATGATTTCTGTTCTCATCCTGAAGCAAAGTTCTTAACCCGAGGTACTATTTTTGGGTTAGCAGAGTCTGTAACCTGGAGCGTATGTAACCTGAAGTGTATGTAATCCGAGGTACCACTGTATAAGGCTGTTCCCTATGTTCCCTATTGCCTGGTTGAAATGTGACCTTCCAACTAACAGAAGGCCTCTTGCTTGCCTAGATGAAGGATAGAGAGATGTACGGGTGGGTGTTGAAACATCTGCCCTAGTTTGCCTCTGGCCCTGCCCACCACTGACATGTGTCCCTCAGAATCTTGCCCATTGTGAATATGGTGAATATGGTCCCCTGGCTCAAAAACTTTCCCTACCCCTGGCTATGGGGCATGCATTCTGTGGCTAACATCTTGAATAGAGGAGGTGCCCTGGTCTCCCTGAAATCCCTGTCCCCAGAGATATAGAATATAGATATAGGCTAATCAGTGTCAAGAGACATGCACTCTGTGTATGCTTAGGAGCGCTCTTGTTTATTTGCATGCCCCAAGGCTAATCTAGACATGCAGCAGAGCAGAGGAGTCTGGAAGTGGTAGAATGGAGGGAGCCTTATCATCCTGCAGGTGAGGGACTCACCTCTTTGGGGGCTCCTGTATGTTAAAACAAAACCCTATGCAAGCAGAAAATTACTAAGCTCACCCTAGCACTACTCTTCCTGATACACTGGGGTTGTTGGGTTTTTGAATTTATTTATGTTTGCTCTGTTTTAGGGGGTGGATTCCACAGTGTCACCTGCACACCACACCTGCAGCCTTAAGTGTTACAGGTCACTTGGCCACCTCAGGATTCCACGGGCGACTTTAGGGGAGACATCCAGGGCCTCACTTCACATAAGGGACCCCAAAAATGCAACAGAGCTGGCTTCCCAAATTCTGAAGTCAGCAAAGTAACACACATTGCTATCTGTGACCAGTGCCAAGATCTGCCATTCATTTCAAAGACGTGTTTTTTTGGAGGATGGGAGGAAGTGTTTCCTAAATCCTGGAAGTGTCATTCTGAACTCTGCCTGGACCATCCCACCCTCCAGCTTTACTGTTGCCCCTCTGCTCTGCCCAAGAAGAAGCCGACAAATTCAATTAAGCCCCGCTTTGTTAACAGTGCTTCTCTCTCCTTTCGAGTTGGTGGCTTCCTTTCATTTACAGTACTCCTAATTCATTCATTTATTTATTTTCCAAAACGAGAAAAGAGGCCCGAGAATCGAGATCTTGTTGGACGGGGGGGGGGGGGAGAGAAAAAGCAGCCGATTGTGTAAAGCGACCGAGTCTCGCTTGGTGGCTGGGCGAGGGGAGGCGAACCGAGGCCCCCAACCAGCTGTGCGGGGCAGACAAGATGCGGGTGGGATATTGGAGCAGCTTTTGAATAGTAATTAGGCTTCTATGGGAACCCCGGCAGATGACACGATCGCGGCCTGGGCTGTCGAGAGCCCTGCCTTGGCAACTCCCAGAGAGACAGAATGAGAAAGAGAGAGTCAGAGTCTCAATGCGCCTTGAGGGCCTGTGGAAAACGCCATTATTATTTTTTTAAATAAAATATCTCCCTTGGTTCCAGCCCCCCCCGCCCCCCCCCCGCTCTGTGAAATGGACGCGCTCAAGGCTGGGTCGCCCCGCTGGAATGCCTGGAGGGAGGCGAGCGTATTTCAAGGCGTGCACAATCAGCCACTTTCAAAAGGGGGGAAAGGCCTATCCTGGCGTATTCAAAGTCTGTGGAAAAAGTCGCCTTTTTTCTCGTCCGTCCTCCTCCTCCCTTCGCCCCCGCCCCCCTCAGCCCACTTATCTCCCGGCTCTTTCGGTTGACAGGGTGCAAAGAAAAGTCACCCGACTTGTGGCTGAATCGCAATGTTTCGGTGTACCTTATAAATTCATACCTTTTCTCCCGCCCTCGCCTTCCAATTGAGCGCAGGCCTCAATTCGATTTTCCTTGCTGTTGGGCACATTTAGCGGCCCCTCTATGGGCGAAGTTCATTTCTAGGCAAATGTATTCAAGAGCTGAGGGGGATGAATAGGACCGTGTGTCAGCCGCCCCTAATTGGGATTAAAGCACTTCGGGCCATATGCGGAGAGTGACAGAAATTCTCAGGTTCCATTGTGCTCGGCCTTCCACCCGCCTGGACGCTCCTCCTGGAGAGAGAGAGGACGCTGCTTCGGCGGGGCTGGCCCGGAGGAGCGGAGGGCATGAAAGAGACGGGCCCTGCCAAGAGGGAGAAGAAGGTACAGGCCTCTCTCTCCACTGTGGAACTTGCCAGACCAGCAAATGTTCCTGACAGCTTCTGAGAAGAAAGGGGGGGGGGAGAGAAAGATTATTTTAAAAATAGCACACACCAAATTAGGTGACCTAATTAGGCCCTGATGGGATGGTGGCCAAAAGAATGTCACCAAAACCCTTCTTCAAAACAGCCATAATTACTGTTGCAAAAGGGGTGGTGGGTAATAAGCATGGTGAGAAAAAGGCTTTAGCTCTGTGGCAGAGCACCTGCTTGGCATGCAGAAGGTCCCAGGTTCAGTCCCCAGCATCTCCAGGTAGAGCTGGGAGAAGACCCTGTCTGAAATCCTGGACAGCTGCTGCCAGTCCGTGTAGTCAGTACTGAACTGGATTGGGCCTGTGATATGAGTCATAGAATCATAGAATTGTAAAGGTGGAAGCTTTAAGACTACAAAATGTATGATGCAGTGAGAGTTGCCTGAAAACAGGCCATGCATGAAACTAGGTGTTTATAAAAGTTTAAGACAGCACATCATACATTGAATGTGTGTCCAGAGAAAATAAAGGCCTTTAACTAAAGGAAATTGCAGACGAACAGAAGCAGAAGCAGCACAAAGTGAAGTTTGAACATGTGACATATTTCTCTGAAAATCATTAATGGTGGCTCAGTCTATGTGTTATTTCAAGTCCAGCACAATTATTCTGCAAACACCACAGCGCTCTGATTCTTGTATTGCTGTTTACAGAAACACAGAATTCAATCCCTGCGATTACATATTGTAACATAAATAGTCTAATGAGAGAAAAGCATCTTCTGGTAAGTTTTTTTAAAATTCATATTAAAATATAATAATAACAACCTCTGCATTAGACACCACATTTTGATAGGAGCAGGATGATCCTCATGTCTTCCCATTGCGGATCTCTTCAACATTCATAGTGGCAGATGTCATTCTTGTCATTGACCACAAAGGTAATGCAAAATGTTTTGGTTCAAGCCCAAAGACCTTGCAGTCTCCCTACAGGGTTAACCCCCAAGCCCTGTGATTTCATTTTCTGTATGCTTGTGGGTGGAATGGCTGTCAGGAAAGAGGTCAGAGTTTGGTGGCAGCCAGTTTTCAATGGCACGCCAGTAAATTCTGTGTCAAAATGCTTCTTCAGTGAACTCTGCTTGCTGGAGCATTTGCTTCCAGTCTCTGGGTTTTATCCATCTTGGAGAGGGAGCTAGTGCAGCTGTGGGTGGAGAGATAATAGCTGCATGGCCACTGAACCAAACATGCTGCCAGAAGGGGCTAGGATGGCGCACACATGCTTCTTGGGTCAGAAGCTGATAGACTTGTTCCTGCAATAAGGGAATTTCAGCCATGTAAACATCAAGAGTTCTAAATCAAAGCTTGCTCCCTGTCCTTGAGCCTGCCACACTGACTGCTTCACCCTTTGTGTTTTTTAGATGTTTACACCTAAGGTAATTTTAACTGTACGTATAAAAATGCCAAAGCAAAGTACAGGTGTCGGAAACATAAACATCATATCATATCAGGTGATGTTTAAATATGAACATCATATTGCAGCTATTGAGGTCCTTGACTGAATGTGAACTGAGCAACAAACCCAGATAAATTCATAATTTTAATGGGATTTTCTTTTTACTTTTAAAAATAGCCCTAAAATTTAATAAAGGCTCCCAGGGCAGCTTACAGGTTACTATAAACAAGGCATCCCTGTCATCAGCATTACTCTGTCTGTCTGTCTACCCAAAAGGAAAATGCTCATGGCTCCAGTACTAGAAGTGGCTCACGGTGTGATTACACAAGAAAAGGGTCTTCTCAGTAGTAGCATCAAGACCTCTGGAACTCACACCCTGGGAAAATATGGTTATCCTTCTCACTACTGGCCTCACTACTGGTCAGATAAAAACTTACTTATTCACCTGGTCAATGGGAAATTAAGTGTCCCAGGGTCCCACATGTCACACTAAGGGATATCACATATCACAGTGCTAAGGAATCTGCACTGGCTGTTTATTAGCCACTCAGTCAAGTTTCCTGAAAAACTATTTCCCCTTCCACCGCCAAGTAAGGGCATCCAGATTAGCAAATGTGGCTTGTCTAGTTTTCCCAAGGCCTGATGTTTATTGGCTTGTGGTTACTTAGAGGTAGGCTTTTTCACTGGTTCTTGTCGTTGTTTTGTTCGGCTGTTTATGTGATAGAGGGGAGCCATATTGCGGTGAAGGCATCCTCTTTTGTTTGTCCCCGTGTCAGTTTCAGTTTATTGGTTAGTTTTTTCTAGCAAGGCCGTTTCCCTTACAATTTGATACAATTGGCAGCACTATTGTAGAATGCACTCCCTTCTGAGATATGAGAGGCTGCATGCATACTTGCATTCTGCCAGGTCTTGTTTAGGCAAGCATTTCCTTGAACTTCTTGATCCAACTGCAAAGGTTTTGAGTGGACATACTGCTTTCTCCAGTTAGTAAATATAATAAGAGCCTGTTGAATCAGGCCAATAGTTCATCTAGTCCAGCATACTGTTTTCAGGCCAACCAGACGCCTATGCGAAGCCCACAAGCCGAATCTCAACACAACAGCCACTGTTGGCCACTGAGAGAGCAGAATGCTTGACTAGATGGGCCTTTGGCCTGATTTGATCCTGCAGGGCTTTCTTATGTTCTTCTTATGTTCACATCTGTTATGTCACCTGTGTGGTGGAGCAAAGGGGACATGCAGCTCCTCCACTATGTAGAAGGTCCCAGGAACATCTCGATCAGTACTCGGACATTCTTCAAGCTTTCCAAAGTCCTGCTGAAAAACTGTCCAGTTCACAACCCATCTCATATGGGAACTACAACTGGATTTCCCCCAGTCACTGCCATGGGACCAGATAAAATTCAAATTTACATATTCATTACATCAAACTGCAAATTGCAACCACTGTGAAATCTTTTTAAAACATATTTATACACATTTTCTTTATTTCTACTATATTCTGTTCAGGTTCTCTCTTCTTGCCAACTAAGTCCTCTCTGGTATGGAACATTCCTGTGTCAATTTCTATTTCCTTTCACACTCTCTTGCCCTATTAGCTCAACTGAAGATGCTGGTCTAATTGCTTGCTTTGTGGCTTCTATGAGGCTGCCATTATCTAGAAACCCTTTCTTGACCTTATTCCATGCCTCAAGCTCTCTTCTTTTAATTCTTCAACATGCACTTGCCCTGCTAGTCACTACTGACACTCACACATACCCCAACACCCTGTTCTGCTCCATAATGGCTGGCATAAGATGGCAAAAAGCACATTGCTGAAGTGATTCTTTGTATTTTCCAAATGAAGAACTGAAACTACTAAACCAGGGGGTGAAATGCTACCAGCACTATGTCAACACAAGATCATTCTGTAAAACATGAATATACTCATGAATCTAATTCATTTAAAAAGGATGAAAATGAGGGCAGTTGTAGAACATCTGCTTTGCATGCAGAAGGTCCCTAGTTCAATGCCTGACATCTTGAGGTGAGGTAAGACTGGGAATATATCTCCTGCCTGAAAAACCTCGAGAGCTATTACCAGTCAGTGTAGACCAGGGATGCCCAACTGGATGATTGTGAACCTGAACCCCCTCCCCCCCAAAAAGGGGTAGATCACTGCCAGTTTTTTATTCTGTGAGTAGATCGCAGTTTCTTGGGAGTTGGACGTCCCTGGTGTAGACAGTACTGAGCTAGATGGCTCAGTGGGTGGCTCAGTATAAGGAAGCTTCCTGTGTTCCTATATTCACAATCCACTCAAATAGAAAGACTTTAAGCTCCAGCAATTTCAATGAGAAAGTTGAAGACATGCATGCTTAAATATCTCCCACTGAAATAATTTCCATCAGAAAACCGAGGTGGAAGGAAGTGTAAAGGATCTCGTTTGTTACAGACTTCCGGTCCAGAGGTGGCCGAGGAAGTGGCCACTCACAGAGGGACCTTTCTAGGAAGTTTAGGAGCTTTCTGTGTACCAGCCCTGTGCTTGTCTGGCAAAACTCGCATTTGTGATTTGGCTGCAAACGCCACAGTAAACGATTGCTTTTTATTGTAATGCTTCTTTTTGTTGTAGTAGATGGTACGCCCTTTGGGGTAGAATTCTTATTTTGATTGTGAACAGCCATCTTGTGCATTGATGGTGCTGAATAAATAAATGTTAATAATGAGGCCAGCACTTATGTAGGTAGTGGGTCCAAGTGAAGAATCTGTCTTCAGGGGCTTCGTTTCGGAAGCCCTTTATTCCCATTACAACCATTCCTCCTTGTATGCTTCTGGCCAATTTAATGATTCTACACACACGAGTAAACTGTATAACCACCAGATGGTTCATAAATCCCACTGATTAATCCCAGTGGGATTTTCTTCAGAGTCAACCTACATAGGATTGCGCTGACAGTGTTGGCGGGTATAACTCCACAAAGTGCTCTGAAAATCGAATCGAAATATTGTATTTTACTATGGTGCGCTTGAATCGTGACTTCTCCTCCTTGGACCTTAACGGCGATTTGTCTTGCCTCCCTCCTTCCCACTCCGCCTGTGAAAAGGAGCCTCTCTCTGCCTCTTCTTCCCATCAAAGCCCGAGGAAGAAGAAGCAGCGGTGGCTGAGAGAAAGTCAGACGGATCACGATCTGACCTCCCCCCCCCCCCCCATTCGCTGCGAATTCGCCTCGGTTGCTTTACAAGAGAGCAGCCTCTTCGCGTTGAAGGAAAGGAGAAGGAGGAGGAGGGAGGGAGCGAGATGGTAGCTGCTGCTGGAACGACGATGCGAAAGCACCAGGGAGAGGGGAGGCCTGCTCGGCTGCTGGCTGGCTGGTAATCATCTAAATGGAGAACGAGGCCGGCTTTGCCAGGAAGAAGGAGGAGGCGGAGGAGGAGGACAGGGTTTTGCGCGAGAGGCGCACTTTCTTTATTTTAATGAGGGCGCATAATGCTGTAAACTGGGTTTGCAGCCTCTTCTGTCTGGCCAGATATCTGCCGAGAACAAATCCAAGTTTTGCACACACGCACACAGCCAGTCAGAAACTGTTCCTTACACTTAGTTAAACATTCCCTCCTGGTTAAACAGTTTAGGGAGGAGAGGAGAGAAGAGAAGGACGGTGTGGATTTGAAAACAAAAAACAGAAACCCTCTTTTCCGTATGATGATCTGAAATGAATGATGTTGACAAACGGAAGCCTCCTCTGAATCCTGCCTTTTAAAAAGGGACTTGATATAGCTGGGCTAGCCATGGAGAGAGAGAGAGAGAGAGAGAGAGAGAGAGAGAGAGAGAGAGAGAGAGAGAGAGAGAGAGAGAGAGAGAGAGAGAGAGAGAGAGAGAAGACGAGCCAATCGCTGCAGCTTCTTGACTGATGGGCCGCTTTAGCGCTGCTGCTTAAGATTCCTGCGCACGCTTATTGTTTTATTATTATTTATTAAATTTCTACACCGCTCTTCATCTGAAAATTACAGAATTACAGGGCGGTTTAGAATATATCCGAGAGTGAGTGCCACTGAACTTAATGGGACTTATTTCAGAGCAGACGGATAAAGAGCATTGCGCTGCTAATTTATTTTAAGGGTTCAGCAAACTATCAAACTAAGGCTATCAGTGGCTGGCTGTGTCAGACGTACAGAGAATACCAGTCACTGGGGGACAATAGCGGGAAACGGCCTCTACTTGCGGGTTTCCCATAGGTATCTGGGAACCAGGATGTTGAACTCGATGTACCTTTTTAAGATTTAGCATCACACTATTCCACACGAATGCACATTTTTAAAAATCTGACTCGAATACAAAGAAGGCGATTAGAAATATTTTGTACTGATTATGAATACGGATTGGATAGTTTTTTTGCTTCTATTTAATGTTACTTCCCATAATTTAGTAACACGGTGACTGATAATCGGCTGCTCTTTCATAGCTCCCTGAGAAGTACGCTTCCTTCTGCCTAATAGTAAGACTCCTCGAGGTTTTAGCGTAAGTCGTTTTAGGCTTTGGATAACGCCGTGCAATTCTGGGCTGCAGTATGATTCGCCTCTCTCTTAGTAGTTGCTTGCTTTTCGTGAGACTTTTCTAAAATGAAAACCACACATCTTTCCACTTGCCACCAGTCGGTAGTTACCTGGGTCTTCTTTTTCCCCCTATGGGGACAACATTTGCCGCCTCCAGTCTGTAGGGACTTCACCTGTTCTCCAATAATTCTCAAAGATAATAGACGAAGGCTCTGAAATTACATCCGCAAACTCCTTTAGTACCCTTGGATGCAGCTCATCAAGCCCTAGAGATCTGAATATATTTAAAGTAGTTAGGTGTTCTCTTACTACCTCTTTTCCTATATTGGGCTGCAACTCCCTCCTTACATATTTCTATTCTGTTATCACCAGGTTGGGCATTACTGAAGACAGAGGCAAGGTACGGTAGGTGTTGAGTAGTTCCACCTTTTCTCTGTCACCTAAAAGCATTTATCCATGTTCCCCACTTGCTTGTTCTTCCTCTTACTTTGGACATAGCTGAAGAAACCTTTTTTATTATTTTTAACCTCACTTGCAAGCCTGAGCTTATTCTGAGCTTCAGCCAGCTTGACTTTCCCCTGCAACTGTTGGCTATTCATGTATACTCCTCCTTTGTGATTTCCCCTTTCTTCCATTTCTTTATACATGCCCTTCTTAATTCTCAGCTCATCTGTAAGATCCTAGAATCATAGAATCATAGAGTTGGAATAGACCACAAGGGCCATCGAGTCCAACCCCCTGCCAAGCAGGAAACACCATCAGAGCACTCCTGACATATGGTTGTCAAGCCTCTGCTTAAAGACCTCCAAAGAAGGAGACTCCACCACACTCCTCCTTATGCAGCCACACCAGTTTCCTTAGATGCTCCCCACTTTTCTTTCTTGTTGGTATTGTCTGCTGCATTTGGGCCTTCAATATTTCTCCTTTTAGAAACTGCTATCTTTCTTGGACTCCCTTATCATTGAGTATTTCTGACCATGGGATCACACACAGTAGCTCCTTAGGCTTTTTGAAAATGGCCTTTTTAAAGTCCAGAATGCATGTCCAGCTACACTCAGTTTCCCCTTGCCTCTGTATCCTGAAACCAAGAGAAAAAATGATCACTTCCTCCCAACTTTCCGAGCACTTCCACTTCATCAATCAAAATTGTCAGCAATGCAATGGAGGAGTTTGTCAGACCTTACACTCTGGGCAGAGTTTGAGTTCCAACAGATATCGGGGAAGTTGAAGTCCCCCATGATTACTATTTCTCTCCTTTTTGAATGTTTGGTAATCTGCTCCAGTAAGGCATCATCCAAGTATTCAGTCTTAACAATCATAACAATTATGTTATGATTCAGATTTCATAAGTGTAAAACAGTAACCACTGCCCAGGGTGGTGTAGTGGTTAGAGTGTCGGAATAGAACCTGAGAGACCAGGGGCTGATTCCCCATTTGGCCATGAAGCTCAGTGAGTGACCTTGGGCCAATCACTGCCTCTTGGCTTAACCGACCTCACAGGGTTGTTGTGGGGATTACATGGGAGGGACCATGTATGTCACATTGAGTTCCTTAAAGAATGTAAGGTCAATAAGTCACACACACAACCCCCATTTATATTCTTATTCTGAAAATGTATCCAGCGTTCCAATCATTATATACTTGGGAGTAGAATTCATTGAACTCAGTGAGAATTCCTACTGAGTAAAAACATGCATAGGATCGGGCAGTGGCATGCACACTTGCTGATGGAGTTAAGCCCTGTTGAACTCAGAAGGATCCCCGCCCCACTGCATAACATTCCCAGGATCTTGCTGCAGAGCCCGAGAAACCAGATCCCCTCCCTTTGTGTATAAAGCAATGGGCTGATTATGCATATTCTGGAAATAATGAGCCCAATCTGTCTCCCGAGATGTCTTGCCAGTGGAAGAATTTCTGCATTTTCATCACAGGACACCTGAAGCTGTCATTATTGACTCTATTTTGCCAGGAGGGGCAAATCAAGTTGCTGGCTGCGTTGGCCCTCATTTCACATAAATATCAAAATTACTGGCACTCGCCATATAGCCCCAACATGCAACTAACTCAAGCAAGAATCTAATCTCCTCATTTGGCATGTTTCTCTTCTGAACAAAGCTGGGTCTAGTGCGCTGCCTTATGGGCAACTTCTGGCCAGTGAGGCAGATGTGAAAGCACACCCCTTTTCTCTCTGAGTAATTGGAGGTGGGCTACCTTAAGTAGAAAGGTGGTAGAATGCTGTGCTGCACCCCACAGGTTGCAAGAGTGGGGCTGCATTTTTTAATGCTCTACCAATGAAAATTCTTCCTGCATGTTTTAAAGTAGAATATCAAAACCTACGCCCAGGGTAATCACTCATTTTCAGTCCAGCCTACTCACAGGGTTGTTGTGACGGTGAAATTGGGGAGGGTGGAGGGTCTTGTATGCTGCCTCAGCAGAATGTAAGTGTAAAATACATAAATGTTTTACATACAGGGAGCTTTGCTCATGGAACACAATAGATAGAAAGATATTTCAAAAACATGGCTTCCTGGCTACAGTCTTATTAGGACTTTTAAAAAAATTCTCTCCCCCACCCACCGCTTTTATCTCATTTTGGCCTAATGGTTTCACCCTTGGTAAATTGATCCTCATAGTTTTGCCTACAAATGTTAGAGAGAAGTAGGGATTCCCCACCCCAATCAACTATGTAATTCCAGTATTAAACATAGCTTTCTTATTTTGCAAACTTAGAGTATCAGTGTGATTGTACCCAGGGTAATGTGTGTGGGGTTTTGTATTAATTTTACTTCTTCTGAGCATTAAACTCCAAACACCACCATTCCCTTTTCTCTACAGAAGTGTCTCTACACCTTGATTCATTAGCTCTATTTTCTCCCCTTTGGGCTGTGGGAAATCTTCAATCAAAATTACAATTATGTTTGCTAAATAAGCATACAAAGGGGTTAGGTTTCAGAGTTCCTGTATTCCTAGAGAAGACAGGTCTGTGTGATGTCATATCCCTTTCTTCCTGTAGCAGGAAATAGGACAGAGGAGCTTAATAGTTTCTCCTCCCTTCTTGCCTCAGTCTCTCTCTTCCCTTGAAGCCAACAATGTGAGCAGATGTACATCCTTGGACTCTGCCCAAACTACATTTTGGAAATTTGTATTTTGTAACTAAGAAGTATTTTTGCCTGCATACTACTTTGATATATTTGCTGCCTGCACTGAAACGTAAGTAAACTTTTTTTTTTTTTACACTAAAGCATGTGGTTGATTCTTAGCAATAGGGACAAAGAGGGGAAAGGTCAGCCAACCACAAATAAGCAGGAATAAGAGGTGTAATTGCCTACAGTAATTCCTAGCATCTAGTAAGCTGCAAAAGTGCTTGTGTTTTTACTCTGCTAAAAGGGCTTCACAGCCTGTTTACTCTCATATTTCTCTCACACACATGGTACGGAATGTTTAAAATGTAATTTACAGTTTTAATCCCCAATGCATCTCCATCATGGGCTACCACCAAAGGAACATCAGCACTGCATCTTACAGTTTCCCACTTATTCATCTAATCTATTTATTTTCTTTCTGCCTCCTCTTCCATTCTATTATTTCTATTTGTCCTGAGTTTGGTAGTCAGCCACAGCACATGCGGACTTTACTCCTGCATAAAACCACATGTTGGATGAGTCTGAGATGTAAAAAAAAAAAAAAAGCCTTGGAGCATCAGAGACTGACTGCAACAGGATGAAAAAACTGGCACTGATTCCACCCTGTGCGTCTGAACTCTTCAAGAGCAGGAGGAGTTGCACAAAACAGGAAAAGGCTTCTGGGACCTTCTGACTCAGGAAATATCAAAATGCTTTTAGTGTGTTCCTAGGGACGCGGGTGGCACTGTGGGTTAAACCACAGAGCCTAGGACTTGCCGATCATAAGGTTGGTGGTTCGAATCCCCACGACAGGGTGAGCTCCTATTGTTTGGTCCCTGCTCCTGCCAACCTAGCAGTTCGAAAGCACGTCAAAGTGCAAGTAGATGAATAGGTACCGCTCCGGCGGGAAGGTAAACGGTGTTTCCGTGTGCTGCTCTTGTTCGCCAAAAGCAGCTTAGTCATGCTGGCCACATGACTCGGAAGCTGTACGCCTGCTCCCTCGGCCAATAAAGCAAGATGAGCGCCGCAACCCCAGAATCGGTCATGACTGGACCTAATGGTCAGGGGTCCCTTTACTTTTAGGGATGCGGGTAGCACTGTGGGTTAAAACACAGAGCCTAGGACTTGCCGATCAGAAGGTCAGTGGTTCGAATCCCCACGACAGGGTGAGCTCCCATTGCTTGGTCCCTGCTCCTGCCAACCTAGCAGTTCAAAAGCACGTCAAAAGTACAAATAGATTAATAGGTACCGCTCCAACGGGAAGGTAAACAGCGTTTCCGTGCACAGCTCTGGTTCACCAGAAGCAGCTTAGTCATGCTGGCCACATGACCCGGAAGCTGTACGCCAGCTCCCTCAGCCAGTAAAGCTAGATGAGCGCTGCAACCCCAGAGTCTGTCATGATTGGACCTAATGGTCAGGGGTCCCCTTTACCTTTACTTTTATGCATGTCTACTCAGAGGTAAGTCCAGTTGTGTTCAGTAGAATTTACACCTAGGTAAGTGTGTATAGAATTGCACCATACATTTAAAGCATTCCCCCCAAAGAATCTTGGGAACTGTATATTGCTAAAGGTGCTGGCAATTGTAGCTCTGTACAGTGTAAACTACAGTTCTCAGGATTCTTTTAGGGGTGTGAAGCATGTTTTTAATGAAATGTGATGCACACTAAATGAAGGCATATATATCTACATCTTTGAAAACATCATATTTGTAAAAGTATCCTGGTGTGATTGATGTGTGACTCCTGATGGGGCCTGTTGCTGGTAAGTGTGCATAGGACAGCAGCCTGAACTGCACCACTTTGGGGTAAATAGAACGTGGGGCGAATGGTAAAAAATAGGTCTTCTTCTTGATACTGACGCCACTGAAAATTTCTCTAGAAAATGGACGCCAGGATGAAGACGATAGCATAGTTCTGAAACGCATGCAAATGACCCAAGGAAACCCAGATCGTTGTTGATTTGCCATCAAGCATGAGCTCTTTAAGGCTAATTAATTCAATCTTTTCCTTTCTCCTCCCTCTCCCCCACCACTTTCTCCTTTGCTAGGTTTTCTGATTACTTCATCTCTCTCGGCAGCATTTGTCTGAGACGGAAACTTCTCTTGGTGTTTCCATAGGCCACTTCTTTCCATCTTTCCTCCTCAGTGTTTTCAAAAGGCCAGACGTCGGGTCCTTTCAAGGTTTGCCAAGTTTACCTGAGTGGAAAATCACACACACAAACATACACACTCTCGGGAGCGCAAGACGCACAAAACGCCTTGCGCGATGAATTATCATTAAACAGAGCAGAAGTTTATAGAGAGACAGAGGAATGGTGGGGGGAGCCACTGAGGCAGGGAAAATGCGCTTAGAAGTGCCTTTAATTTCCTAATCGAGTTAAAGCAGGTTTGGAAAGCGGGAGGCACCGGGACTGGAGAGGGGGACGCTTTTCGCTCCATCCCAAGCGGCGCAGGCGAGCACCTTTGACTTGGTCTCTTCGCTCTCTGCATCCTCCTCAGCGCCAGGCACCTTCGGCACCCTTCTTCCCGCCCCACGAGTCTTGTGGGATTGAGGCTTTAGCAGTCCTGAGCTGTCCTAAGGAAAAAGAAACGGAGAGAGGGAGAAGGGCTCTTGCGTTAATTAAATGAGGGAAGCATGGCAGAGAAAAGGGCAGGCAAGCCAACGAGACTGGTGTGTTGGGTTGCAATTAGGCACCAATGGAACAGGCTGCTCCTGGTCTCTGGGTGTAAGGGAAGAGGCAAAGCGCTTTTGACATCCGTAGCGAAAGCCGACGGATTTCATCTCAACTTTGCAACCATGCTTCCTTAAGGGTTCCGCAATATGATACAGAACATTTCCATAAGTTGCATTCTTTTTCCCTTGATAGTGTGGCGCAACGGCAAGGGGGCTGACCTTGCTGGGGAGACACAGCTGGGGAGACAAGCCCACCTTCTGCCTTTAAAAAAAAAAAGCATTATCTGATCCCGGAGCCAGTCGCTGTTTCTCATATTAGCCTACCTCACAGGAATGTTGTGAGGATAAAACAGGAGAATAAAACAGGGAGAGGATGAAATCAGGTTCTTAGAAGAAGGTGGGATTGACCTGCTAGGCTCCTTTCAAGGCAGCACTCCTGTCTTCGCCTTCAGTGATCACCTCCTGCTCAAAGCTCACCAAGGCATTGTTCTATTTTCACGAAACACCTTGGCACAGAAGCAGCCGCCTCCTGTTCCACTTTGTGAATATTGCGCCTTCTTGTAAATAGAACATTCAGCCGTGTTCGTTCTCTTGCTCTCACGCACAAAAACCCAACTTGCATCAGGACCGCTATCTACACCCAGCCAGAGGCACTCTCCTCCAGGAGAGACTCTTGACCATATAAATTTTGAGAATGACTTTCCTGAAACCTTGCACTAGTTGTTTGAGAGTGTCCATAAAAATATTCATCACTGATAAGGCAGAGCTGGGGAACCTATGGACTTCGATATGTTTCTGGACTCCCAGCTCCCATTATACTTGACCATTCATTGCCCATGCTAGCTGAGGCTGATGGGAACTTGGAATGCAACACCATGGGGGGGGCGGTTAAGGGGGGGCGTGTCACCCTCCTGTTTTAAGGTATAATCCTCAAACCACTCAATATGGTGTCCGAGTTCGCAGAACATCGAGAAAAGGAATTAACAGCAAATCGCCTCTCCGTTGTGATTTCTTATTTCCATTTACTTTCCTCCTAGGGAAAGAAGGCTGCGATTTTCACGTCGGCGGGATGTACTCCCAGCTCTTAAGAGTGCAGTCCTGCAAGTCTACGCAGGAACCAGTCCAGCTGAGGTCACTGGGGCTTACTCCCAGAAAAGCATCAGGGCTGCAACCTTAGCCATGCAAATGCTCGCCACGATTTGGTGGCATTTTGGTTAGTCCTAATAAATATATTTTCTAGCTATGGATTTTGCGAGGTTATTTCTTCTTCTTTCTCACGGACCAAGACCATTGCTTTTATTGAACCTTACATGTGTTTCTGGGATTAAGGGAATGGAATATATATTATCAGAAAATATTTAAAATAATATTAGTAATAATGACATGAGTACTCATAAGACGCGTGCGCCATCTTGTAGAAGACGTGTGATAGAAAAATGGGGTTTGTCTATTCTAGTACGGCGCTGGCAGTTTTTAGAAGTCTCTAGGCAGCACCACGGTTCACGGGGACCACCTTATCCGTTTTATATTCAGAAAGTCGACAGTCTAACCCCAATTACCTGGGAGTAAGCTCCACTGAATTCAACAGGCCCTTCTTTGAGCCGACACGGTTAGGCCTGCGCTGTTAATCAAGCAAACGCTGCAGCCCTGGCAGAATGGAAATACTTCAGTGTCAACTGCGCTCGAGCGGAAGCGATCTGCCTTCTCCCTTGGCGCCCTCAATACACGACGCCTTTCTTCATAGCAGCTACTAACCCCATTCCTCCATCTGGACTTACCAGAGATCACGCTAGTCCTCCAGAGGGAGGCTACTAGCTAGCCTGCAGTAAATGTTGGGCAGAACGCAACACGGGGAATCCCACTCCCCCCGCCCTTTCCAGCGCTCCTGCACACGCGTGACAGGTAGAAATAAAGCAGGTGCAGTTTTTTTCCAGACACTGAGAGGCAGGGAAAGAGAAAATGTGATACGCACACATTTATCCAAACATCTAGCTCGCCCCGTCCCTATGGCTCCAACGGCCATTGTGGTCATTTAAAAATACAGCGGCCCAATATATATAACCTATGATGCTAAAACAAATTGCAATGTAACGGATAAGTAGCAAACAACACCTTGGGAATAACTTCCGAGTCACACTTTTAGGATATGGGTACCAAAAAGGTTCGCTTACACCCCGGTTCTAGAAACACTTTCGCCAAGGGCTAAAGGCAAATGGGAGAGTTAAATGCGTGGTTTACACGTCTACTCAGAAGGAAATCAAGGAGAGCAGTGGGGTTACTCCCGGGTAAGCGTGTATTGGGATGCAGCCTAATCTCTTCGCTTTAAATCAATAGGAGGATCTATTCCAAGAGGACTCAACTTTGGTCGGATAGTGTTAGGAGTTTGCAGTCCCCATCAAGCAGAAGGCAACGACAAGGCTGGTTTGAGAGTTTTAACGGATCCCTTCTTTAGTCGGGAAATGATGTCCATTCAACGCTTACTTACTTCATCAGGTAGGATAGGTTAGGGTCGTTGGCCTTTTTTGATGGATCACATCGGAGCTGTTCAAGGCAGCTTCGCAAACTTTCCACAGTCAAGTAATGTGTTTAGGAACAGGGTAGATAACGTCCGACTAAGGTTTCCCCAAGCAGCCAACTGAATCTCAATAGGCAGCTGCCCTAGACTTCACCTTGGCCAAGACGCAGAGTTTCTTGTCCTTTCCATTAGGCGGAGGAATGTATTTGGCCAGCCTTGCACGGGTCCAGTCTGAGGAGCAATAACAGTGAGTCTTCAAGGGTGGAAAATAAGAAAGCTTCGTTTCTTATAGGATGCAGATATTGGCTAGTAAGGAGTTCCTGCCTAAGCTAACCTAGTCGGAGATGCAAAGGAGCCCTGCTTGGTCTTTGATTTCTTCAGGAGAGAGAAACGAAAGGAAGATGTCTCCTCTCCTTTCAGCTTCAGAAGAGTGAGAGACAAGGGGTCGTGGTGGTCAGCAACCCTAAGAATAGCAGTCTAGCCATCTAAGAAATGTCAGCACAAATTAAGTTAGATTAGAAAGACAGTCTAGGAAGCTTGGAGGTTCCTCTCTCTGTCGACTTTCTCCCCATGCAAACCCCACCAGCCGTAAGACCAAGGTGAGTTGCATCCCAGCACTTCCAACAGTTTTAGCAATACAGGAGGAAGGACCGGTCTGTAAATGTCTGGAGGCCAGTTTAGTGTGCTGGTTAGTGTCTTGAACTAAGTCTGTGGAGACTCGGGTTCAGTCACGAAGCTCACTGGCTGACCTTAGGATAGTGACTGTCTCTCCATCTAACATTGAGGGTTATGATGATACTGAGTTAAACTATGGGCCCATCTTGCTCCTTACTGTCTATATACCAAGGGTGGAGAACATGTGGCTCTTCAGATGCTGTCAGACTACAACTCCCATTATCCCTGACCGCAGGCCCTACTGGGAAGGGCTGCTGGGAGTTGGAGTCTCAGAACATCTGCAAGGCGACAGAGTCTTCCTCCTCACCTGTCATGGTTCTTTTCATTGTTTAACTTGATGAACAGTTCTGAACATTTGGAAAGCTTGCGCACTGTTTTGTGAGATTTCAATTGATCTAACAGAGGTATTGCCCTAAGTATGTACCCAAGGCAAAGTCGAGATCAAAACCGTGGTGTTACGCCCTGTTAGATGTGTAGGCTTGGGGCTGAATCCGACTAAGATACCCTCAGAGCAGACCGCTGAAATAAATGGGTTGGAGTTAATTATGGCTAATTTCACTTCACTGATTTCAATGAATCTACTCTGCATATGGCTTAGAGATGCTTGTTTTGGAACTGAGGCCACTTTTAGACATTCATTAGCAGCCAAAACTTTCTCTTCTCTTCTCCATACCCAAAATGCTCTCCCACCAGGTTCAAGCAGCGGATTGACACACGGGGTCACCAAGAGTTGCTCTTTCCATCCACCTCCCGCTCTTCCCTCCCCACTCCCCAAACTCAACATATAGCCTAAAAGGCCACCATTTCAGGAAAATCTGAGACGTCTGTCACATTACCTAACTTAGCGAAATCATAACAAAGGGCTCCATGAGAAGTGACAGAATAGAAGCTGGAAGGGCTTTTCAGATCCAGTTACACTTCTTTGGTCGTCCCTGATTTCCTCCTTGAAATGTCTCACATTCGCCGCATGTTTGTCGGGCGAGGCTTGATGGAAATCAAAGGCATCGAGTTTTGTGCTCCTCGTTGGTTTCCTGCGGGGGGGATTAGATAGGATATCGCAAACACGAATTTTTATTGTCAGATCTTACAAAGGGGGTGGGGAAGAGCAGCGCATGAAGATATGCTGTGCACCCTTACAATACATTACCTACTTACACACAGGCCTCCTGCGCATCATAAGAAAATGGAAATTGGTCCAAACTAATTATTACGTGAGGGTGTGCGGCAATCAGATCATTTCAACCCAGAAGAGCAGCGAAAGTCGCTGTCCTCCGTGCGTTCTTGCGCTTAAAGATAACACTAATGCTTTTTAAGATATCCGCCTATTTAGTTCTGGCATATCTGTCTCTCCATCGTCCTGTCTTTGTTTCCACGGGGATCTCTAATTAGCCAGCTTGTTCTTCGGTCTGCCTATTATCTGTCTATTCTGTATGCCTATGAACGTGTGTGTGTGTGTTTCAAGAGATGCAATGGTGAATATACTAAATATGCTTGTCACGCACAAGGCTCCTCTTTGGATAAGCCAAATGTGACAGCTAATTTCGTATTACGAATCTGAGGGAGTCTAATTTTACCTGCAGGTTCTTGGCTGCGATTCCTTCATCCTCCGTCTGAGTGTGTCCCTCTGAGCAGCAACCAGGTCTCGGTTGGAGTGGGAGACAGCACAGCACACGCAGCCACGTTGGAGTTTTTGTTTCTCGTTGCGTCTTGCCTTCCTTGGTTTGACAGAAACACACACACACACACACACACGATCAGCAAGATGATCTTTTTGTAGCAGCTCCTCGAGTTGCTCCAGAACGAGAAGTGATGGCGGCTGGCGCCTTTTTGCAGTGGCATAGCGTTGGGGGTGCAGGGGGGGCCGGCCACACCGGGCGCAACATCTGAGGGGGGGCGCGCTAATCTAGTGGAAGAGACTCGAGTGCTAAAATCCACGGGTTAGGGGGCGCAAATTACTGTATTTTTTGCACCATAACACTCACTTTTTTCCTCCTAGAAAGTAAGGGGAAATGTCTGTGCGTGTTATGGAGGGAATGCCTACGGGTGGCATGCCTACGGATTTTCCTCCTCTACAAACTATGTGCGTGTTATGGTCGGGTGCGTGTTATAGAGCGAAAAATACAGTACTTGCCTTGCCCCGGGTTCTGACAACCCACGCTACGCCACTGCCTTTTTGGGGGGACCAGATTCGGGACATGCACAGCTTCCAACATCACCATCCTCTGCCAGGCAGGCAACCCAGCTCCCCACCTCTTTTCCTGACCTAAAACCAGGCAAAGGGCATTAGGAGCATCTACAACATCCTTCTGTAACCCCCCCCCCCCCGCCCCTCACCAGTGCAGTGCAATGCAGAAGATGCGCCTGAGGTTCCTCTATTCTCTCTCAGGGGTATCCAACATGGTGCCATCCAGATATTGTTGGACTGTGATTCCTGTGGGATGTAATCCACTGGGAGCAGTCAAATACAACATTCCTTGTTTTGCTAGAGTGGACATGCAAGGGAATGTTTGGTCCAGCCAGTCAAAACTTCCTGCTTCTCCTGGCCTGGAGCATCCTTCCTTGCATGTGACTAGTGGGTGGGCATGACCTTTCCAGACCTGGTAAAAAGGCCAAGGCATGCTGCCACTCTCTCTCTCTTTTCCATCTTCCTTTCATCCTGCGAACTTCCTGGGATGAACTGCTGGCTGCTAGCCAAGCAGTCCCTCAGGTCATCTCCCTGAACACTTCCCACAATTCCCACTATCACCAACAATTGGTCATTCTTGCTGGGGCTGGTGGGAATGAGTCTAAAACAGGCATAGGCAAACTCGGCCCTCCAGATGTTTTGGGACTACAACTCCCATCATCCCTAGCTAACAGGACCAGTGGTCAGGGATGGCGGAAATTGTAGTCCGAAAACATATGCCGGGCTGAGTTTGCCTATGCCTGGTCTAAAACATCTGGAGGCCATCACTTTGACTACTCTCAGGGTAGCCTGAGAAAACTTATGGCACAATATGGGGGTTGTTCAGGTGTCGCAGGAAACTTTGTTTTTGCCAAAACACGCTTAACAAGACTCACCCCTCTGGAATAAGGTGCCCCAGTGGGCATCCACCCTGGGATTTCCCACTGATCAATCACCACCATGGTATCTCCGTGGTACCTCATTTGCCTTCTGTGCAGAAGGTCCAGAAGGTCCCGTCCCTGGCGTCTCCACGTGGGAGTGGGAATACTCTTGTCTGAAGCCCCGGACTTCAGGGCCATTGGAGTAGCCTGCTGGCCGTCGGAGTAGTCAATGTAGATGAAACAACAGTCTTGCTCAATATAAGACAGCTTCCCATAATCCAGTTTCCCATGTGGGGCATTTTTCTTTAAAGTATACATATAGCCTGATGCCATGCATATTTAATCAACTAAGAACAGTGGTCCTACTGTATGTAATTGCAGTAATGGTTGCAATTTGCTACACACTTGTGTATTTTTCTCATATTTCTATTTTTATTAAAGCTTGAAATAACAAAGAACAATCAGTATACAGAAGGAAACATCAAATATCAAACTCATATATGAATGTTTACTAATGTTTCTCCTGTCTTAGTGTTTTTGTTAACTGCTTCAGGATATTGTTATACCTGAAAAGTGACATATAAATGCCTAAAAGATATAAGCAAATATGGAACTGAAATAATATGCTTAGAGTTGGGTTGTGTTTATACATAGGATTTCAGCTATTATTGTACCCTAGGTCACATCTGACTAAGAAGAAGAGCCAAGGTAGGGCTGAAGCCAACTTTACAGACCTTCGTTCTGGCTTATTACAACTCAGAGTCTCAGGTGTTCATGGGTGGACTATGGTATCTTAATGACTGAGGACTGAACTCTGTCCACAGTCAGAGAATAACAGCTCATAATTCATAAGCCCTATGTCCCAGGGCTGAAACCTAGCACTGAGCTCTAAAAACTGTTCCTCTAAAAGACATAGGTGCTGATTGTAATTCTGGAGATGGTTGATTCTGGGGTTGTGCCCTTTTAGAGTCTTGGATCTAAAGCTATTTTTTGCTTTTTACATTAGTATTTAGTTAGATTAGGCCCAGTTGTTCTTTGTTAGCCTGTGCAGTGCTTTCAAGTCTACTGACACATGATCCCATTGGGGTGCCCCACTGACCAACCTGTTAGCCACATTCTGCACTTGCTTCAGCTTCTGCACAGTCTTCAAGGGCAGCCCCACATATTGTAAACTGCAGTAGCCCAGATAAGAGGTCACTAGAGCATGGACTGCTGAGGCCAGACTATCTTGGCCCAGGAACAGTCATAGCTGGCAAACTAGCTTAAATTGGGTGTAAGCACTCCTAGCTACAGAAGACAATTGGGATGCCATACCAGTGACAAATTGAAATTTAGGCATACTCCCAGACTCCTTCAGGGGGAGTGAAAAACCTCCCAGAGCAGATAATTCCCAGACAGGAGAACCCCCCACCCAGATCATGTCCCTCTTATCAGGATTCAGTTTATTGTCTCCCTACAAGCCCAGTGCTGCTTCCAGACACTGATCCAACACCTTCACAGCTTATCCTGATTCAGATGGAATGGAGAGGCAAAGTTATTTCCATAGTGAAGTATTGAAGATTTGGGAACCAGGGGATAATAATCTGCCTCCCAGTGATGGAAATGACACTCCCATTCTTCCCAATGGACTGCAGCTACCTGCTGGTTCAACAGGGCCAAAGGGATGCTTGTGTTTGCTCCTGCATAGAAACAGTTGTGGTTTGTTGCCGATCTCACTCTATTATCTCCTATGACCAGACAATCCTAGAATTCAGAGAGAAGTTATGTTACGCTGTAGTCTTCCCCCACTCTCCTACCCCAAGGAAGTGTTGTAATGCCCAAATGAATTAAATGGTGCCCAAGGCAATTTTTCCTACATGGAGATGAAGTATGCAGCTAAATGATATCTTCCCAGCTTTAGGACAACCACCTACACATGAGACCTTTCAGGGTGGGAACAGTGGTAATCATGTTGCTTGCTTCAGGACAACATCAAGTCCTTGCTCTCCACCTAGCCAAAGGACGGCACATGTGTACTGGACTCGGCTTCTGTGAAAATCCCAGTTGCTTGCTGATAATGCACATGCATTTGTTTGGGGCCATTTTTGGGAGGATTGCAAAAGACAGAGAGCTTTAGTTGGCATCTCCTATTTTGGCCAGTCATGAGGAGCTTAAATTAGTATGTAACTGGTTTTTTATACCGTTCCCCAAAAAATCCTGGGGAGTGTGGTTTTGTGGGGTACTGGGACACCTGTTAGAGAGCCCAATCCCCCAATTTCCTTACTCTTGGTTATTTAGAGCAAGGCATCCTTGAAGGATGTCTGTACAGAGCCTCTACCCCAAATTCTTGGATTTTGTGTCTTTGGGTGGTGACCAATATTAGTTATACTTAGAATAATAAGTGAAATTAATGAACATTACTGTATTAAGTTAGGTCCATAACTTTAGTGGGTCTACTCTGAGTAAAACTTATTTGAATCCTTTGAGCCCCATAAAGAGAAGCCAAGGAGATATTTGCATATGCATGCTCTCTCTTTCACATCCCCTTTCGATATTCGCACCCTTTTTGAAATAAAGGACCTTCGAAGTTTCCTATATAATGGAGAGTAGTCAGAAAATTCTCAAAACAGCATTTTCAGTGTCACTCACACATTGACCGTCAGATCATCTAGCAGTATGTAATGGAGTTAAGTTCACATATTTATGATTATGACTGATTGAAACCCCAGCTTTTAAACCAAGGTACACATATGTGTGAAACAGCCCTAAGCAAACATAGGTATGATATGCAATTTGCATATTGCTAGTATTAATGCCAGGGAATGCTTTTAATCAAGGGGTTGGCAACAACAGTTGTGGTACTATTTCAGGTATTCTTGGAAATAAATATTGTCAGATCTTGCCAGGAGAATCTGAAATACAGTTTTGCATTCCTTCCCTCAACTCACAGCTTCTGGAACAGCTCAGCTAAAGGATTTGTTGATTTGCGGTTATTGTTAATTATTTTGTAGCTATATTTTGTAGCTCACTCATATGAAGGAACCATAAATACTGTATTATGTAGAGTATGTGCACACACATATATCACACAGGTAATTATGCATTAAACAGACACATTTTGGATGCATTTACCTACTTAAACGCTTGTGCTTCGATACTAAACACATGAATTGGAATTGTCTCAGAAATCTAATGGAATGTTAACTCCTAGAATAATAAAATAAGATTATATAGGGAGACTGTTATTTATTTTTGAACACCCCCCCCCTCTTTTGGGGATCGGGTTGGTTTTGAAGATGGGAGAAATTGTATGTATTTTTGTGTTTTTATATTGTAAGGTGCCTTGTGAATTTCGGATGAAGGGCGGTATAGAAATAATGATGATGATGATGATACGAAGGAATAAAACAGGAATCCCACAAGACCCCCCCAATCTAATCTTTTGTAGATACCAATGATTTTAATTGACTGTTTCAGAACAAATAGGTTTTTAAGGACTTTAGGCACAGACTGCAAATATTAAGTCATCTACAGCTCAATCTTAGGCATATTTATAAAGAAGTAAGTCCTACTGTGTTTAACGGGGCTTATTTCCTATTAAGGATGAGATCCTATACACACTGAACTCAGTGGGGATTACAGTACTTCTGCGTAGATGTACATAGGACGGCATTGTTTGTTCTAGTTGTAACCACCACAGCAGCGCAATGCTAGCCATGGCTACTCCGAAGTAAGTCCTATTGAATTCTATGGGTCTTACTTCCAGGTGTGGAAGGACTGCAGACCTGGTTTTCTTTCTACTTTCGGAAATACTGTAACATAAAAGAAGTATCCTCTTCTCCTCTACTATAGGGGGAAACGCCACAACAGCAATGCGCTTCTCTCGAGGCTCGAGCTCCCATGTTTCTGTCCTTTTTCTGCTCGAGGTTTAATTTATTTTGTGCTTCATTTCATCAAAATGCTATTCCCGGCCCGGGCCAAACGTCACAGGAGGGAAAGCGGTCCAAAACGAAGAGGAGACGGTGATAGTGCGAGGAAGATCTTTCATTCGATTCCCCCGTGTTTTTGGAAAGCGAATGCTACAGAAATCGCCGGCTCTGCTTATTTCCAACGAAGGCTGCGAAGATCCTCGGTATAATGACCTGAAAATTCATGCACTTTTCCGATGCCTTTGGGATCCGGATCCAAAGCGCCTCGAGGGTCTAGTTACAAGGGACTGGACATCATCACGTGTGCCGAGGTTTCCTTTGTGTCGACTTCGACGTGCCTGTTTCCAGCGAGGAGCTGCATTTCTACTCGACGTAACCAGCGCATTCCCCGGGAAGGTAAGCGCGCTGCCGTTGCCCTTTTAACTGAGGGAGCCGCGCGCTTCTCCGGTGGGGCCCACCGAGTCTCATGCGTCGGGACAGCCGTCAGGCAGAGCGCAGGGCTCCGCCTCCCCGGCTCTCCGAAGCCCCGCCCCGATCCTCTCTTAACCGGTCGGTGCGAAGCCGTCGGGTGGCTGAGTCGGTCCTGCTGCCCGCCTGCTCTCCCACTAAGCCGCCGCGAATTTGCTGCTGCTAGTGCGGAGCTGCTTGGCTCGTCCGACGCCGCTGGCGGAGAGGAGGTGGGCTGGACACCCGCAGCAGCCGCGGCAGTGACGCGCCGCAGTCTCCTCCTCCTCCTCCTCTTGCGCTCGTCTCCATGCTGCGACGCCTATCGGCTTGTTTGGAGAGAGGCGGCCGCCGTCGAAGACATTGCAAGGCAGCGGGGGAATGAATGGAGACGAGGAAAGGGCAAGGAAGAGGCGCGGGTCGACACAGGGAAAGGTTAAGATTGTGATCCCATAGGCACACTTAATCCGGAGTAAAAACAAACAAAGGGTGGGGCGATGAACGGAATCGGAGAGGAAATAAATAAATGCGTAAGGATGGACGGAGATTTGAGTTTTTTGCTGGGGTGATCAAGGGCATATAACCAACTAATTTAGGAATCAAAAAATGCCTGCCCTGTCTCAGCAGCATGAAGTGGGAGACCCGGCCTTTCCTCCTCCCGAACCAAGAATGGGAAAAGCTGCAGCACCAGCAGCGTTGCTAAACAGCGAAGTTGAGCTAAAGCCCGGCTAGTGGGGGCAGTGCACGGGAAGGATTCCAGCAAGTGGCAAGAAAAGTTTCCTTGCTTTTCTGCATGGCTGTGAGTGACCATCAGGCCAAATTGTTAAGCAAGCAAGTGGGTCCAAATTGACCTAGTCCAAATGGGTATGATCCAGTCAGAGTTTGGCCCTTTTAGGTCTTGCATTTGATGGTGACGTAAACACCTCCCCTTAAGTTCCAAAACATTTCCAGGGCAGCTTACAAAAGGATATATTTGGACACATACATATGTTCCCTATTGAAGTTATTGGGAGCTGTGCAGCCCAATCCTGTGCACTTTGAATTTGTGTCCACTTGTTTCAGCATTAAAAAGGTAAAGGACCCCTGACAGTTAAGTCCAGTCGCAAATGACTCTGGGGTTGCGGCGGCACTCATCTCACTTTACAGGCCAAAGGAGCCGCAGACAGTTTTTCCGGGTCATGTGGCCAGCATGACTAAGCCGCTTCTGGCGAAACCAGAGCAGTGCACGGAAACACCGTTTACCTTCCCGTTGGAGCGGTACCTATTTAACTACTTGCACTTTGACATCCTTTCAAACTGCTAGGTTGGCAGGAGCAGGGACCGAGCAAAGGGAGCTCACCCCGTCATGGAGATTCGAACCACCTATTGGCAAGCCCTAGGCTCAGTGGTTTAGACCACAGCGCCACCCACATCCCTTGTTTCATATGTTATAGCCACAGTATGCACATGCATGTAGTACATGGCCATTGTATGATGCCTTAAATGCATTGTGGCAGCTGATGTATCTGCAGTAACAGAAAAATCCAAGTTGGCATAAGAATTTTGTCCTGGTTTTCTAAAGTTTGAAAAAGGGATCAGTTGGTGGGTATGGAATTGCAGCCTAACTCTCTCAAGCTCTCTGCATGTGGCCCTCAGAAAGTTACCCAGAAGGTGATGTGGACCTTGGTTTGCAAAAGGTTCCTCATCCCTGCTAGAAAAGCTACCTACACTCCTTCCATATTGTGGGAAGTGCAAGTGAAAGAATGTGTGGTGCTTGGAAGCTGGCATGCTATTGTATATAAGCACAATATAAAATAATCACCTTCCACACTTAGCATCCCTGAAGGTTGCTAGATGGATAGACAGAAAGATAGATAGATAGATAGATAGATAGATAGATAGATAGAGAGAAAGCAGAGAGGTCAGTGCTTTAAGTGTATTATGCAACCAATAATATTTTTAATGCGGCAATATGTCTTCTATGAAATGGACATAAAATGTAAGCCAAGATACATGTCTCAGCCTCACCTTCTCGGTGTCAGGAAGCTAGAGCATTCCTCTGTGAAAGACTGTTTTTCAGCCCTGTCCAAACTACAAGTCAGCAGTACAATACAGGTGAGTATATCCAGAGCATTATGGGTAAACAAGAACCATACCACCTGGGGTTTTCCCTGACTTGCAAAAAGTGTGCAAATGTGCCATAGTGGAATGTAGCCCTGAAGATTATTATTATTACTATTTCAATAGAAACACATGGTTGTGATGCACTCCGAGAACTTTATTTGAATATCGCTAGTGCCCCACTGGTTCATGACAGGGCCGGATTTAGGTATGATGAGGCCCTAAGCTACTGAAGGTAATGGGGCCCTATATATCTTATGTTTTAGGGAGCAGGCTAGCAGGCGGGGCCCATTACTTACATTATAGGAGCCAACACAACATAAAATACTGTTGCTGTATGAAGGTTTTATTTTTATTTTTTTTATCTTATATTTTGAAAATGTACATCCAGTTGTTTTTTTCCTTTAATTTTTTTTGGGCCCGCAAGAGAGTGAGCCCCTAAGCTATAGCTTGTTTAGCTTATATGTAAATCCGGCACTGGTTCATGATGTGTGTGGATATCCGCTCCCCCCCCCCCACCCATGCAGTTCCAAAGTGCAATCGTTAACCATCAGAGCAAAACAAAACAAACAAACAAACAAACAAAAATTCAGGTGCAATTGCACTTTAACCAAACATTTTTTAAAGCAATGTTATTATGTACCAAAAATTGAATCGAAACATTTCCTATTCTAACTATTCATATTAAGGTTAGAATACCATTTGAGAGAAGCTTACAATCTTTTGTTGATAATTCCTCTTAAGGATCATTGTATATTTCGTTCATAATGTATAGAATTGGATAATGTAATATGGATATGAATAATGGAATAAAAATGTACGGAAAATTAATTTTACAAAAGTGATGAATGATAATGACAGGAGCATAGCATGTTGCAGGAAAGGTAGTACAGAAATGCAGGTAGGTAATGCAATAACGTGATCTGGGGGGAAACACCACCATCAGCCACATCACTGTCTACAATGCAGAAAATGCTTTTGCAGAGGGAAAGCAATAGCACAGTGCCATTTTATGGATACAAGATACTATGTTGTCTATGGATACAAAGGATACAATGTTGTAATCCCACTTAAATTTCTTAAATCTGAACCTTTATTATACACCCTGGCTTCATATAGGTTGGTAACGTAACAGATATTTAAGTAGGGCATATATGGCTTTCTGACTGGGCTTGACAATACAGGCCTGTAGCAGGGTTTGTCCTACTCCAAGGGAAATTGGGGTGTCTAGAGGCTTGACTTCCCTGTACTGTAGTTAAGGGTAATGCATACAAATAACACACAATATTTGAAGCAGAAATATTGCCACAAATGAGCATATGTGAAAAATAGAAAGATAACAGGAAAAACATGGGAAATCTGTTGGTTTGGGAACAGTGTGTTCTGGATTCTCAGGAATCGCTTGGTGGACGAATGCTGCCAGCTGTGAACGGCTAGATAACGGCTCCCTCTGTAGGACTGAGATTGCTCAGTGTGTTGAATGAGGGCCAGAATTTTTACTTGTATTGAAAAAAATTGCCTTAGAATCTCTGCTGAAGGACTGGATAAAAATAATAATAACAAGGAAATATTGGAGCATGGTCTGAAGAGATGTGTTTGGGACTTAACAACACAGGATGAGGCAATCCCCTTTCTCAGGTAAGATTGCCATTTAAGTGATTTGAAAATATGCAAGGGCAGAATTACATCCTTGCTCGAGGGATAAAATCTGGGCTTTTTGTTATGACTGTCATGGTAGAATGCCCTCCACGGATACAAAAACTCTTCTCTTTCCTCAATTCCTAATCTCAGTCTGCTGGTTTAGTGGAATAGTGAACATAAGACAGGGCGTAACTGTCTTCCCCAATGAATGTGCACTCATTTCGCTAAAATAACTCCATTTTGCACAAAAGCCCTCTAGGGCAAGGCAAAACTTAACTGATGCACCCTTGAACAGCTGAGGGTGAGGATAGCCGGCATTTTGAGTTTGCATTCGCCCCACCACCCCATGGGAGGAACTTGTCTGCTGCGGAACTGATTTGCAAGGCGGCCGCGAGCTGCCGGACGACGGAAGGGTGAGCACGCAGAACCGAGGCTTGCCGCTTGTTAGGAGCGCAGCCGCTCATTACAGGCTCTTCTTTCCTGCCGCTGAAGCTGTTCCTGTTCCTGGAGTGGCGGGAGGGGAGCGTCAGAGGAGGCTGCACCGGTACCGGCGTCTGTGCTCTCCGCCTGGGCAACCAGAAACGAAAAGGCTCCCGCCGACTCCGCTACATGGCAGGGAACTTCTGGCAGAGCTCGCATTAGTGAGTAGCTGTTTTCACGGGTCTGGGTGCAACTAGGAGATGGGAGGCGAAAGCTGTGCTGGATTACCGGGGCGGGGAGGCACAAATGGGGGGGGGGGGAGAAAAGGCGGGCGAGGCAAGTCCCCCCCCCCGTAGGTCCTCCATAGGTAATAGTCGTTGGAATATTAGGTGCGGTGAGATGCGGCTTTGCGGGTGGAAGGGGTGTGCCTGGAGGTTGTGGCTTTTGGGGAAAATATGAATTCTTACACTGTTATATGTTTGTATGGCTTTATGCCAAAGCTGTTATGTGTTTTCTGCTCCTGGCTGTAAGGATGAAATTGGCTGTGTGTGCTGTTGTGTTTTTCCAGATGGAAAATCCCTTATAGAAAGTCATGCAACTCTATGGTAAAGTTCTGGTCAGCTTGCCTCAAAAACTGACTTTGTAGGGTTGGAAAAGGTCCAGAGAATGGCATCCAAAATGTTCAAGGGGGTGGAGAATCTCCCTATGAGGAAAGGTTGCAGCATATGGGGCTTCTTAGTTTAGAGAAAAGGCCGGTAAGAAGTGACATGGTGGAAGTTCATAAGATTTTGCATGGTGCAGAGAAAGTGGACGGAGAAAACATTTTCTTCCTTTCTCATGACAGTAGAACTTGTGGGCATCCAATGAAGCTGAATGCTGGAAGATTCAGGACAGATAAAAGAAAGTACTCCTCCATGCAGCACATAGTTAAACTTTGGAACTTGTTCTCCTAGGAGGCAGTGATGGCCACCAAACTGGGTGGCTTTAAAAGAGCATCATACAAATTCATGGAGGAGAAGGCCATTAGAGGCTAAAAGCCACAGTTCTACATGCACTGTCTGAGGCTATATGCCTCTGAATACCAATTGCTGGGAATCGCAGGTGGGCAGAGTACTGTTGCAAGTTTCCCACAGGCATGTGGTTGGCTGCTGTGAGAACAAGATGCTGGACTAGATGGGCCATTGGCCTGATCCAGCAGGCTCTTCTTGTGTTCTTTCATGTGGCATTGATAAGGTGACAGCACATGTAGGGCAAGGTGCTGCCTGCTGTATACTACATAATTTAGTAAAGACCCCCACCCAAGAGTTTTGTGGCGCTAAAAAAACCTAACAAACTATTGATGTTTTTTATTGAACCATACTACTAGTATCGCTTTATGCACACAGTTTTTTATTTTCTATTTTGGTTCAAATGGAAAGGCAACAAGTAGTTATTTAAATTTTGGATGGAAACAGGTAATGTGAAAAATGTGAAATGTTCTGATATCTATTTGTTGTTTACTGTGAGAGGAATGTTGCCCGTTTAAATTCATCATTTCCCCCTCCTTTCTTCAAATGCTTTCATATCTATTGTGTATCTGTGCACAAATGAATATTGTATTACATCCCAAGAATTGGGTTGCTTATTTCCCACCACCTCCACCCACAGGAGGTGGGTGCATTGTGATATTATGAGGCTAGAGAACCTTCAGCAGATAACTTGAGGGTAACCAACTTAGTGCCCTACAGATGTTGTTGAGCTCCAACTCCCATCTGCCCAAGCCAGCATGGTCAGTGGTCGGCGAAGGTGGGAGTTGTAGTCCAGCAACATCAGGAGGCCACCATGTTGGCTACCCTTGAAATAACTGAAAGCTTGTAAAAAATATCCATGGTGAAAAGGCTTGACTCAGGTTCATAATTTTTTTACAGAAAATGAATGGGTATCTTTTAGGATAATGCAAACTAGCACTTACAAATAGGAGAAAGTTTCACCTGGCTGGAGATAATTCTCATTATTGCAGCAGTCAGTTTATCTTTCTTTGCCCACTTTTTATGTGTAATCTACCAGCACCTAAATTCTAAATGTGTTTATTTGTGAGAAAGTCTGATTTCAAAACCCAAAACAATATAAACACATAATTGGAAATCATGATGATGTTGAAATGCTTCTGGGACAGGTGCCACAGGCAGAGAGGCTGGATTGAATTTTTAGGTGTATGCATGCTTTGCATAGCATTTATTTATTTATTTATTTAAATTATATTCTGCTTACTAACCAGAGTTCTTGAGGCATCTAGCAGTATATTTAAAATACAATAAAATAGAAAGAAAGTTACTAGGGCAGAACAAAGAAGTATACAAGTTTCTTCCTCATTCTCAGATACTGCAGATGCTGCTCTGCAGCTGAATCTCTCGGCCCCAGCAGGCCTCAGAGGAAATGTCTGCCGAAGCAGTCACAGGTTGGGGCTTCCTTGCTTGGCTGCTGCTGCTGTCTCTTGCAGCTGCTGGCTCTTGTGGCACATGTAAGAGGTGCTGGGGGAACAAATTAGTATGGGTCTGAATAGCTAGGAAAGTTTGTGGCTTTTGCATCAGGCTGTGTAGTAGAAGCTGAAACGTAGGCTGTTTTCTATTTGTGGTACAATGGCCTTCTGTTTAGCTGGTATAATAATCTAACTTATACTGAAAGTTGTCTCTTCTCTCTCCACTTTCTTTGTAGCTTACAATGGATTTTGGATAAGCAAGATCTGTTGAAGGAACGCCAGAAGGACTTAAAATTTTTGGCAGAAGAAGAATATTGGAAGCTGCAGATATTTTTTACAAATGGTAAAAATAGTTTCACTTTTAACTTAGCCCACTGTTTCATACTGTGTGTGTGATGAATTATTTTTGTGTTAATATCTTAAAATACACAAATTCACCATAACTTTTTTTTAGAAGAAACATTCATTAGGTACCTAGTGACATGAACATGCTCCCCCAAGAGACCTTATCTTTCACCTTAAATATAGCATTCAGGTTTATTTATGGTTTGTTGTTTTTGGCATTATGCATATGTTTTCATCCTGAGACCTTGTGGATGCAAGGCATGTGTTCTAACACTGAACTTTGGGCATCTACTACATGTTTGTTTTTATGTGACAGTCCTTCAGGTCCTGGTTTAAAGGCAATAACATAATGCCTAGTTTGTATGTAAAGATGGCACTTGCAGGGGAGCTGAAACTGACAGTCCAGCCTTTACCGTGAGGTTATTCTTCTCTTGGTCTTTCACTTTAATAGTCCTTCTTGGGTTCCTCTGCTATTCTGAAGACTTGCTGTGAAACTAATAAGAGACTTCTTTGCCTTTAACTTGGATTCAGCTTGTATGATTCTTCTGTGGTGTAAGGCCAGAACATGGTTTGGACTTATGCATGTGTGTGCAAATGTGGCTGATGATCTTCCTTGTCATAGATGCTATCTGTTAAGTAGTGGCTTGTTAAGCCTGCCTAATGATTTTTTTTAGCTACAGTAAGATCTGCACTGTGATCTATTGGTTCTTAGCTTGTTTTCTTAGCCTCTGTAGCAGATCTGTGTAAACTTAATATGGGAAAGAGAGGGAGTATGCTAGAAACTGCTATGGCTGGATGGAGAATATTTGTATAGTGCTGCTGATTTTTGTGTCGTGATATTTGGATATCATGAATGTACTCATGAATGTATACAGCATTTATTCATGGTGTTACAGTGCAGCATCAGGTTGATCACAATTGTAATGGTTGTTCCTTTAAACATTAATCATGTGTGCAAATGCCTTGCTTGGCAGTCAGCCTTTAAAATCTGTGCATAGTTATGTGAATTGGAATGGCATAACTTGCAGTGCTGTTTTAAAATGGCAGGATAATGATACAGCATTGCCATGTTCAGATTATAAATGGATGAGGGCATTCAGGAAAAATACCAAGTAATCACCTTATGTTTCATTCCATCATTCTGTCCTTCCACCTCTGCTCGGGATCCCAGACGGATGCTTCTAACATGCTTGGCACATCTCCTTTGCCTGGAAGGCCAAATAAGAGCTACCTGCACAGCTGACACCAGGGCTGCTTCTTGGCCAACTGGCAGGCAGAGCTTGTGATGGAGCAGCTGACTACTTCCTCTAGTGTCTCTCCCCCCTGCATCCCACTCCTTTCCCTAGATTAAATATGTCATACTTCAAACACCTGCTGCCCTGCCAAATTCAGCAACTATGTTGTTATTGGCAGCTTCATTCATTGAACAAATAACATCAGCGTTGTGATGTGGTTAAGCATTGTAGGCAAGAGGTGGCTCATTTTTTGTTTCTTTAGCTGAGGGCTTACGGATCTCCAGAAGGCATGTGTGATGTAATTGTAGGAGTCTAGAGTAAGTGATTTGAGAGTTGCCTTAAATTGTACATCCTAGAGCAAACTGTTGCCTTCACTGTATGGAGATTCACATGCCTCTTCTTCTTTCATGGAGCCATCTTTAAATGTTGGAATTAAGTGCCATCTGACTGTGTTTGAACTAGTTTGACTTAGTGGGTAGCATGCTACACTTTGATCTAGAATACCTTTTAATCCCTCAGGTAGTTGTGGGGAAATCACTGATCCAGTTCAGCCATCAGTGGCGTAGCGTGGGGGGTGCAGGGGGGGCCGGCCACACCGGGCGCAACATCTGGGGGTTAGGGTTAGGGTGTGGAAATCCACAGGTTAGGGGGGCGCAAATCCATGGGTTAGGGGGCGCAAATTACTTGCCTTGCCCCGGGTGCTGACAACCCACGCTACGCCACTGTCAGCCATACATTTTCTGGCTTGTGAAATTTCAGTTTAGCAGCCAGAAACCACCATTAGACCACATTCCCATTTGTTCCTTGGTAGTTCCCTGGTATGTCTGAAACAGGGACCTCTGGTTTAATATCAGTACCTGACAAGGATATTAAATCATGTTTTATATTATGGTTTAGCAGTCTGGAAAATGTATATAAGAACCAGGCAACTGTGCTATGGTCTCAATATGTAAAAATATTATTGATGTACCTTTTAGGGTTCCTGAGAGGATGAGTCGGTTAAACTTAACAACTCTTTACATATTAAGGCTGCAGTCCTATGCATCAGTAAATTTCATGAAATTATTGGGGCTTTGAATAAATGTGGATAGGATCTGATTGTAATGACAGTGTAGAAATGTTGACATAGTGGCTGTTTCACAGCACCATGGGAGATAACCTTCACCACTTCTGATAAAATGCAAATTGTACTTTAAAATCTTAACTCAGTTTTGTTTTTGTTTGTAAGTTATCCAGGCCTTAGGTGAACATTTGAAATTAAGACAACAAGTTATTGCCACTGCCACTGTCTACTTCAAAAGGTTCTATGCCAGGTAGGACCACTTTAGTGTATATATATATATTTTCCTTTTTAAACAGAATTCATAAGTTAACAGATAAGTTGGTTTGTAGCCATATCCAGTGGGTACTGTTCAGCTGATGAAAGGCTTTTGTAAGCAGAATGGGAAGGGTAGCAATTTTCAGTTATTACATCCCACAATGCCATGGTGGCTCTGTAACAGCGATCCCAGATGCCTTCATCTGCCCCAGCTGTAATAAAACATATCTCCCATATTGGCCTCTACAGCCACAGCAGGCAATGCAACTCTCTAACAGTTTGACTTTACCCTCAGTGGCACACTCTTCCATTGTCTCCTGAGACAGATGGATGCCAACACAACACACACAGTCTCTCTCCACCTGCTAAGTATGCTACAGAGGGTTGGGAGACCCTGCAGAACAGATTTAGAGGGGTGGGGGCTGCAGGAGGGAAGGCAAATAGCTAAAAACTGCTACCTTTCCCATTCTGCTTATGGAAGCCTTCCTGTCAGCTGAGTGATACCGTTGAATTCAACTCCATTGTCCTATGTATGCAAACCTTTTATTTATTTTATTTTATTTAATTAATAAAATTTATACACTGCTTGATTGTATAAAAACCTCAAAGTGGTTTGCAATATTGGTGGTAACTTTTCTAAAAAGCAGTGCTCTAGGTGAATAGCTCCTGCCTTCTTAAAATCATGTACTGTCACTTTTCAGATATTCCCTAAAAAGTATAGATCCGGTACTAATGGCTCCTACGTGTGTGTTTTTGGCATCCAAAGTAGAGGTATGTAGAGCATATTTTTCTGTGCGTGCATAAATTTGGTATAAAAAAGAGCGGAATTTGTTTTTAACCCTAAAGAGAAACGTTAAATTGGAGCATTTGGTGGCTTTGTTTCTCCATGTCCTTCTGGGAGAAACAGGAGCTCCATTATTCGATGCTGCATCACACCTCCAAGAGGGGGAGGGTTTCTTTTGTTGTATGTGTTGTTGTTTAACCTTTAAGAAGAAAATCAGTAAAGGTAAATTTAAAAAAGAAGATCCAGTGATGGTGATGAACTGTAGTTCATTACCATTCTAATCTGTCCTATTGGCTGAGTTGCTGTCTTGTCTTCTCAGTCTTTATAGATTCTAGGATTTAGTAAAGTGCATAGCATTTCTCCCACCAAGGGTTTTGTGCCCTTCCCACCATCATTATTAGTGTTTGGCTGTTCATACATTCAGAATAAATGGCGTCCCTTGATCACACCATGCTTCCAGCAGGTTGCTTTTTTTGCCTTGTGGTTGCAGAAGCTAGGTATGAGGGCCATTTTGGCAGCTGCATTCCAATTGAAAGATATTCTGCTGATGGGAAAGAAAAGAGATTCCTTCCCATACAGGCTTCTTTATTATTTGCATCGTTGTTGTGACTATAGTAGGGTGAGGTGGAGATGAACCTTTTTACACCTGTTCACCATAGGTTGCAGTGGAGCTGGGCATGGCTGGCCTTGGAAAGTGCTCAGCATTTGCCTACAAGCCTTTCAAGAGAACCTTCCTTTCACCCATCATAATGACAGGCAATTTGTCACAGTGTGTTTCTAGTGTGGAATACCTTCCAGTGTGACTTCTTTTTTCTTGCTTTAGGAATTTGGTGTGGTCTCAAATACAAGGTTGATATCTGCTGCTACTTCTGTATGTAAGTGTAAATCATGTCCTTTAAGTGTAAATCTGCTGCTTTATCACAGGTAAAATAGTCACCATAATAGTTATAGATAAAATGTTGTCTTTTTCATAGGAAGCTGTGCATTGCTTAGAAACTTTGGGGATTAAATAGTATAACAATATCTGAAATAAATAAAACAGATTAAGTACTAACTGAAATCAGTTTTCAATCTCAGCAGTAGAAATGAAAATGAATTTCTTTATCCTTAGTATGTTTGATACTTGGTTAAAGTCTGTCTCCCCTTACCCCTCTGCAAAATAGATATTTGCACATGCATGATAGCAGAAAACTAATTTCTAGAAACTGGTAAATGCTTCCACACCAGTAGATAATTTGGTCAATTTGTAAGTTCAGAGTCTGGTAAACATTTTCTTTTAAAAAGCCATAACAACTTAATTTTCAAAGTATATAAACTAAATTTCAAAACCTATTCTCACCCACCCACCCTTTGCTTTGGTCATTGCAATACTATTCTATTCAGATTCTTTCATAGTAGTTTTTTATTGTACCTGAATTTTGTCAGGTAATCTCAAAAGTCCATATGCTCTAATATACTTAGTTTCCAGGTGCTTGAAAATGTAAAACAATACATCCAATATCCACTCCTGTGAGATTTGTGAGTTCAATGAAAAATAAATATGGTGGTTTAATTTTATCCTCTTTTTAAAAAAATGTCTCTTGACTTCTTTTAATTGCAGTGAAAACTAGGTTTTCGTATGCCTTTCCGAAGGAATTTCCTTATAGGATGAACCATGTAAGTAACGCTGTAGTGATATAGTTTGCATTAGCATATCATCTCTGAATTAGTACATTGGCACCTCCACCATAAATATATTTATTTGAAAGTAAGCTCCACCAATTGATAAGTGGAACTTACTCCATCATGTGCATCACTTACATTGCCCTTTTGTAAATGGGTGCAACAGTTGAACTGGTGTCTAATAAAATGTATTATGCACAAAATTTCATTACAATATATTTATGTTGAGTGGAATGGATTTACCTAGTCTCCAAAGGATCTGTGTTTTCCCTCCTTCCTTTTAATGTGAGCAGTGTGTTTGATATGATTAACTTATTTTCTATTTTTGCAGATACTAGAATGTGAATTCTATCTCTTAGAATTAATGGTAAGTTCATCTGTTTACCTCTGCATTGGCTTAACTTTATACAGCTTTATATACAGCTTTCCTATTTGTTAAAGGGGATGAAATGAGCTATTACCCACAGCACTTACCTTTCATTAGGCAATATTGTCCACACCTCTCCCCAGTTGCACTGCAAGGAGCATTCCTTTTTATAGTTTAGTAGTCCATGAAAGCTAAGCAGAAGTTAAGAATAGAGTTGCTCAAATTGCATATAAAACCCGAATGTTTTCTTTGTATAGATATTTGAATACATTATATTCAGTTTGTAAGACATACAGTGGTACCTCAGTTTACGAACTTAATCCGTTCCGGATGTCCGTTCTTAAACCAAAGCCGTTCTTAAACTGAGGCGTTCTTTCCCTAATAAGGCCTCCCGCTGCTGGTATCTTTCCACCCCACCATTCGGATTCCGTTCGTAGACCGAGGTAAAGTTTGCTAACCGGAACACTGCCGGTTTTGCAGAGTCCGTATACCAAATAGTTCGTAAACAGGGCTGTTCTTATACTGAGGTACCACTGTACTAGAAATACTTAACCACAGGTGTAGGTTCAGGGACCCATGTCATGTTCTTACATCTCATAAATACTTCTCTGGAAATGTGTGTACTCTTGGCTACTTTATGTACTGACAACTGCTCTTCCAATCAGGCAGCACAGCTACTCTATTCATCATGTTGGTCAGACAACAGGCAGTGTAATACTTTGGACTCCACCCACCTTTAGCTTTGGCCCTGCTCACCATTGGCATGTGGCCTCTGTCAGATTACCCTTGACTTTTAAAAACTCTGTTCTAAGGTGTGCTTTGTGATTAAAAATTCTCCCTCTTTTTAATGTGGTTTGCAACACATAGCACCTTTGCACATTGCATCTCTGTTCTGTACTAGTGGAGAAGGAGCTTCCTCCTACAGTCTCTCTGACATAATCCCCCATTTATATTATAAGAAGAGAAGTGAGAACTTACCTGAATTTCAAACTAGTGCCATTTATTTTGGCAAGCTTTTAGTTTATGTAGTTTTAAACACAGGCTGTTCTTTTGCAAGATTCATTTTCCAGTGAGGTATTTAGGTTTGTGGGCAAATAAGGTTTTTGTTGGCTACAGTTGTGTCACTTTGTGTCTCCGAGGGAGATAGACTGATAGGCAGTCTGTCAGCTTCTACAGAGGAGTATTCTAAAGAGACTACTGACCTCATTTTGACAGAATAAGGGTGCTGCAACAGTAACATGTTGAATGGAAGGCAGGAAGCACCTAAATTTGTAAGTCAGATGTTTTGAATTCTTGCTAGTGACAATGAGCTTTGTGCTGAACTTAATTTTAAATGGCCTTTTAAAATCAATCTTTCCAGGACTGCTGTTTGATAGTATACCATCCTTATAGACCTCTACTCCAGTATGTGCAAGATATGGGCCAAGAAGATATGCTGCTACCCCTTGCCTGGTAATAAATATAAAAATGTTTAAAGAGTGTGTTCATCTGAGGAAGAGTACAAGATTAAATACAACAACGGAGGTGAAGTCTGCTAACTGACTTTGCAGACACTTTCCCCAGTTTGCCAAAGCCACGTGAGCCAATATCTAGACATTTTCCTGGGGATCAGTATTAGTTTAATACATACTGGAGAACACATGGAACCAGTTTGGTTTATTTGCCACCATTGGATTGTTTTACATATGACCTGTACAGCCTTTTCTTCAAAACACCCAAGGGGAACACATAGTAATTAGATACTCTGATTACTATTTTATTTATTTAGTATATTTATCCCTGCTCTTCATGGAACTCAAGGTGGCTTCAGCAAGGTGCCTGCCCTCAAATCATCCCTAACCTTGTCTTGCAATAGGAAAGATGACATCATATAATGTCTCTGAAGTTGTACCTTGGTTGTAGAACGCCCTGGAACTCGGACGTTTTGGCTTCTGAACGATCGAAACCCAGAAGTAACTGTTCCAGTTTTTGAACATTCTTTTGGAAGCCAAACATCCGAAGGGGCTTCCCTGGCCAATCAGAAGCCGTGATTTGGAAGTCGAATGCTTTGGAAGTCGAATGGACTTCCGGAATGGATTTGGGAAGAAATTAAACCAGTGTTCCAAACTGCAAAGTATGTAGGGGGGGGAATACAATGAAATGTGTATATAATGATAACCAACATCCTGATTTCAAACAGAATGTAAATGTTTAAAGGAGAAATAAGCTGGTGTGTTTGTGGCATATTACCTTGACTCCCTTATGTGAAGAAATGAATGGCAGCATGCTGATTGGTTGCTTTTGTTTGTGCAGGAGGATAGTGAATGACACGTATAGAACTGATCTTTGTCTGCTGTACCCTCCTTTCATGATAGCTCTAGGTAAGTAACACGTTAAAAAGTGCTTTATCGCTATTTGAATGGAATGATTTGGTGTAGAGTTCCACCCATGACCATCTTCATATAAAGTCTGGTGTTGACATCATAGCCTCAGCTTCATTTTTTTACTTAGTAACTGAAATGCTTTTATGATGTTAATTTTAAAAAAATCTAATGGAGCAACTAGGACACAAAAGTTAAATGTACATGTTAAGTGTCAGTGTGAAAAGTATCTAGAATGGCTTGATGGAAAAATCCTCTCTTGAGAGGTAGACAGTGGTACAAAGAACATGTTCTGGAAATGTCCTTTGCCATTACTAGTATGTTACCCATCATTCTGCAAGTATTGTTATCTAACCTTATGCAACATTTTTCCCCCTTGCAGCTTGTCTACATGTGGCTTGTGTTGTCCAGCAAAAGGATGCTAGACAGTGGTTTGCTGAGCTCTCTGTTGATATGGAGAAGGTAGATACATTTTCTTTCCTAGGTACAGATTTATTGTGTAATGGGAAAACATGTATGCTAGCCACATGTCCTCATGTAAAGTGGTAGCTTCATAGGACCAGGTATTATAATCACTTCTTGACAATGCTTGAACACCGGACTAGCTTCTGGTCATTTTGGGGGCAGAATTCATGGTGCAGGTGCTTATTTTCAAAGTCCTATGTGTATTGGAACTGGGCTGATGTAAATCAAACGAAGGCTGTGTTTATTTCCTCTTGAAATTACTGACCATTCAGCTAATTTCCTAGTGCACTGATCTCTGAGTATAAACTCTATTATGCTCTAAGAATAAAGCTCACATTAATTCCCAGTAACAAATCCCAAATAATCCCAAGTACCAATGTCTTAAGATGTTGAATGTTTTAAGGTAGGCTCAGAATTTGTCCTTCCCCACCCAGCGGGTAAAATATTAAATATATTATTACTAAATTTAAACAGACAGAGGATAACAGAAGACTTAATATTTTCGGACCTATTCCTTGTATATGAAGTGTGTGCCTGTTGCTGGCAGACACATAGAAACATGCCTACGTTTTGTCATCTGGACATATTTTTGTTTAGATTTTAGAAATAATCAGGGTTATCTTGAAACTGTATGAACAATGGAAGAACTTTGATGAAAGGAAAGAAATGGCTACTATTCTAAGTAAGATGCCTAAACCAAAACCACCTCCAAACAGGTAGGTGTCTTCAAACTTTGTTTTCTCCTTGTTGTACTTATGTATCCCTATTTCTATATCTGTCTATATTTCTCTTGATCTGAAGAGTGTATCCAAAGTGTAAACAAGAATTTTAACCATATTCCAGAGATCTATCAGAATGTGTTCCTAGTTGCTAGAAATTTGATGGTTCTCATGTTAACAGTTACACAACTTCCTGCTTTTCTTTTGTGAAATTACCTAATAGAAATGAGTTAACTCTCCAGAATTGTGTAGGCATAGGCAACCTCCTTCTGAATCTTCAGGGACTATAACAATCTTTATCAATATCGTTTGAACATGATGAATGGCTGTGCTTGAACATAATGCTTTAAACTATGATTTTGGACTGTTAGTCATTGGATGTTTGTAAACTGAGTGACATTGTTCCTTGACTATCATATTAAAGCTTTTTGGTTTGCAGGGACCTTTTTACCAGGCACATTGTCTGCTTATAACAAATAGGATTAGCACAGGCTTACTGGCAAGGGGTTGGTGGATAGGTTGTTGTGATTTTGGATAAGATATACATAACCTTTGCCCCTTGCAACTCTGGTTATGAGCTGAGTGTGATATCATTGTGTGGGCTAAATTCTATACCTGATTTTTGAAAAACAAGTGTGCATTTCAGGAACAAGTAATCTTTTTAATAACCACACTGCTCCCTACCCAGGCAGTTGTTGGCATAACTAAGTGAAAGTTATGAAGACAAAAGCCTCAAGGACTCAGAAAACTTTTTTTTTATTTCCTCAGTCATGATTTAAGCAAGACTCACAATTTGTAGGAGTTTGAGGCAAATTTCTGTGGTGCTGTTTACATTTTGCCACTTGCACAGGCTCTCCTAGAATAAATTCTTGTATGCTCTCACATGAAGTAAATGTAATTAAAGAGCTGCATGTTGATTGACCTTGTCCACTGTGACTTCTTGTGCTTCCAAGATTGTAGAACAAAGACTGTAATCTCCTGCCTTGCTGTTACATTAGAGATGCCTTCATGAAATGAATTCACAGAAGTAAAAGAAGTAATTTTTAAAAAATATATCCATATTTGTTTTGTCCCGAACAGTGAAGGCGACCAAGGTCCAAATGGAAGTCAGAATTCTAGCTACAGCCAGTCTTAAGTCATTCCAAAGAAACTCATTGTGGACCACTTTGGATTATGTCATGATGGATTTTTTCTTGTGTGGAAGACATGAACACAAGGTTTCAATAATGTCTTTTCAGAAAGAACTTGAAGAATGTTTCTGTCAAGCATATTGAAAACTTTTCCATAAATACACACCCATTTGAATTGTGGCACTAACACATTTAACACCACTTCTCAGTCTCCAAACAAGTCGAAAGCCTGGATAAAGCTAGAAAAAACATGATTAACTTCAGTATGGACAGCATTCAACACTTTAGTTGTTTTTTTAAAAAATGAAGAGTTAAAGAAACTGTTACCACGAAGCTGGGTGAGTAACTGGATCTTCTTGCCCCCATACCAGTTTGACCACAGGAGGTGGCTTGAAATGTTGGATTTGAAATCCTAATTGACCAGGCATATACTCTAAATGCTAGTGAATATTGTACAAGAGGGAAAATGCACTTCTTCAGTAAATTCTTGAAAGGAAAAGACTCCTTAAACAAAGAGTAAGATAGTTTTGCATTCCTCACCTGAAATTTAACAAGATAGTCTTAGTCTGTACCTATAATTTGCTAGCAGAAATTGAAATCCAGTACCCAAAAAAGTGCAATATGTATAATGCAAATTGTGGCTGTTGTAGGGAGGAAAATTTCAACCTTTACAAGTGCTAAACTATTAAGTCATACTTTGCAATCCAATCAAGTTGAATAATCTAACCTATTTGAGGTAATGGTGGATGTGTTGTGTGCTATAGAAGTTAAGCTTGCCTTCATTGTTACAAATCATTCATCGTAACAGAGGCTTCTTAAGAAAGCAGCAAGTATTCAGATGAAAATAAAACGTACTCCGTAGGAAACTATTTATTAATTACTGTAAAAATTTAACTAGAGAGGCTTAATTTTTTTAAAACCACAGGGCCATATCCTGTGCTCTTTACTCAGGCACACCTTCCACTGAAAATGGGATTTGCTTCAAAGCCTTTAGATTTTAATGAACATTATGCACACACAATTTCATAATAAAGTCTGTTATCCTAAAAGAAAATCAAATAAAAATAACTACTGGATTTTAGTCTTAGGTCTTTTTTCATCCCAGAGAACAACTTTAAACTGGTACAAAACCAGAGGAATGTTGGTTTGAAGAATCTTGTCACTTGGTGCTTGTTCTAAAACTTGATTTTTTAAAAAAGCAGCAGTGCCTGCTTCTACTTGATCTGTCATTCAATTAAGTGTAACCAAAGTGTTTTTGTATGCAAGTGATTGGGCTCTTTGCACTTAACTGTAAGTTATTTTTATAAAGTGTGTTTGGATACTGACTTACGAAAACACTTCTGTGAGAAGTGATGTGTTTCTGGCCTTTTCATACTCTCCTTATTTGTTCTGCTTATTTTGTTGTCTTGTTCCACACCCGTGCTAACATGATTGGTTGAAGGCACCTTGTCCTTAGCCATATGGAAATTAATTTTGTTCCCCTGAGGGTTTAAACTTTATTTGTAATATGAACTAGCTGGGTAGGAATAAAAACAAATGCAAATTGACAACTTTGTCTGGTTCTTTTATTCTGGAGTGATAAATAAACGATACAAATAAATCAAGGTGGTATTGCAGATATATAAATAAAGAATGGAATCAGGATCCGCTGAAATCGGTGGAAGTTGTTTAATTGGAAATATGATTGCATTGTTGATTTAACTGCGGAATAGTAATAGGTTATGTAGATGTAGCATATTGTATTCATACTATGAGCACTTCCCCTGTTGGATAAAAACATGTTTCCACACACTATTACTTCCACGAGCATTTACTATCAGAAAGCAAAAAGCAGGGCTATACAAAGAGTCAAAGACTTTAAAAGCAAGAAGAAGAAACCAAGGTTATCTCTTACATGCTGGATAAACATTTGAGCTCTGTTTTATGTGCAGGAAAAATTACTGGGAAAATTAGCTAAAGTTGTTTGAAGAAAGTGTCTAATTACTAATTTTAAAATGCACAATTTTAATTTGAAATCACGACTAACCAAAATTCAGTTAGTATGTAAGAGTTGAAATTAATTGCAGTGTTAAGAGAACAACCTGATTATTATTTAGGCTATTATATTGATCCATTGCAAATTTCATTCAAATAGCAAAACTATTTAAGAGGAAATATTCAAATTTTGGAGAAGATATTTTCATAATGGGGAATAGCTTGGTTGAATATTCAAAACAGGTATCAGTTCTTTCCTGCTGTGTAACACAACCAATATACCGCTACACAAAATAGTTCCTAAATCTATATAGATACTCAATAAAAGTTAGCCTTCACTCTGTGTACTGTGAGGATACTGAATAGGTCACTATTCCTGACGTTATTTCTCCGCAGAAGATTCATACTCAGCCCATTCCTTGAAGCCACCAGCATAATTCTGAGCTCTGCAAGCACATAAAGTAAGCATCTTAACATTTCACACTGTACAAAGTATTTTAATTATCCTTTCTCTAAAACATACTGGCCAGATCACTGATTTGCTCAGAACTCAGTGGGCTCAAAACTTTACGGGAATGTTAACCTTCTACATCCAAATTCAAAATACTTTCTGCTGCATTCTCTGGTGTAACAATTATTATTTAATAAGACAAGGAAACAAAGGAGCATGTATATGATGTCTTCCTCAAACAACACAACCCACAATAGCCTCTTAAACAAATAGTTCATTAAGCACACCACCGGATTTGGCTGCAGCCCATACAAGATTTTTTATTCTGGTTTTTGTCACAGCAGCCAAAGGTATTAAGATTCTGCAGAGTCCATGCAGAACCTTTGATGTAGCAAAGCAGAATAAGGTATCACCTTAGTTATGTTTTTTAAAATCACAATTGGATTTCCTTTTAAGAGGAAAGCTGTGAAATGGCAGGTGGCAGTTTTAGATTGAAGGCAACGACTGATTTACATGCGTCCAAGGCGGCCCAGAAGTAGCTGGAAAAGGGGGCAGAAGGGGGCCTAATGGGCTTATGCATCCTTCATTGTTGCATGCGATGATGACCTGAAATGCAATCTCCACACAAATCAGGGGTTGCCTCTATTTCCATGTATAGTGGTACCTCGTGTTAAGTACTTAATTCGTTCCAGAGCTCCGTACTTAACCTGAAACTGTTCTTAACCTGAAGCACCACTAATGGGGCCTCCTGCTGCTGCCACGCCGCCAGAGCACAATTTCTGTTCTCATCTTGAAGCAAAGTTCTTAACCTGAAGCACTATTTCTCGGTTAGCAGAGTCTGTAACCTGAAGCGTATGTAACCTGAAGCGTATGTAACCCGAGGTACCACTGTACTATCTTCAAGGAAGATCTGTTACTCTATGCAGGGCTGTAGCTAGGGGGTGGTGAGGTGGGCCCCCACCAAGGCTGCAGGTGGGGGGACACAAAATCAGCTAAAATATGTCCATAAATGTCTATAAATAAAAATATTGATTATTGCCTCATAAGAAAAGGTTTTAAATAGAGGGTGAATTGAATGGGTAGAGAGGTGGAAAGAAGAGCTAATTTGTCCGTGGCTAGGGGGCGCAATCTGGACGGTTTTGCCAGGGGTGCAAGATCACCTAGCTACGGCTCTATAGCTATATTTACTGCAAATGGAGCCCTGTGAAAAATACATACACTTAGAATTAAAGAATTCTGGGAAGCTGCTGAGCACAGAAATTAGTGTACCAGTACTGAGCTGAACGCCAGTCTTTCTATACATTAAAAAAATCCTAGTTATCTCAAGCTGTCTTCATTTCAGCAGTCTAATGTAGGTGTTGTGTGTGACATTTTTTGTTGTGGCTGTTAAATGATTGGCTGCCAGGAATCCTTGACAATCTATTGCAAGTCACTCAGAGTGCTGCTAGTAGATCCTGATCTATGTTCTGCCCACCACTGCTCTAGGCAGTTTGCTGTCAGCCTACATGCACGAGAACATTACTTTTTGTGATTGCTTCTACGGAGTGAAATGCCTGTAGCATTCCAAAGAACTTAAAACAAGCTGACCTAGTTTTTGTTTTGTTTTTGTTTAAAGGACTAGAGTGACCAGTCCTGCTTCAGCCTCACTGACTTGCACAAATAGATGGCACAGACTACTTGCAACTGTAATGATTAAAATTTCATGGCAAGGGTGATACGTTTTGAATGGCAGGAGACAAAGGTTCCGGTTTGCTTCAGTGGTGCCAGGCCTAGGTCTTAACTGAGCAACAAGTTACTTAGAAGCAAAGATCAGGGTCATGGAATGAAAAGCTATTGATTCACCACACTTCAGAGTAGAACATCAGGGTAAGTATTAAAGCAGAGGTAGAAGTCAGTAAAGATACATTTATGCAGTTTGTCCCTGAGTATATATACTCACCTGCTGAAACCCAGAGACTTTGCAGCAGCTAGAGCTTGTATGCTTCTCACTCCTGCCATACAGGAAAACACTAAAATGTCTGATTTAGAAGGCATATCTTGATTGTATATCTCCTTAAAATGTACCGGTTCCATCTGCAAAGCTTCCACAACCTCGCCCACTACAAAAACAAAGACTGACTGTTGAATTAAGCAGCTGACTATGATGAATCATTATAAAGCAAGTAAGTGCAAAAGGTCATAAAATCCATGATACGTGGGTGAACCTTACATATCTCCTGTTACATAGGTAAAAGGTTTTGAGCTAGCTGGCCTTGTACTTCCTCCTCACTCCGCTCATGATCAGGAAGTGTGGAAGCTTACATGGAATGCTGATGGATCCAGGAATTTTCCCATACTGCTCAATTTCCCATTTTTCTCTAACATCAACAAGCAAAATGGCCTTGGATTGCAGCAACTCCTTGAGTTCTTTGTAGGAGACCTTATCTTTAGCAGTGCAAAAACGGCAAACAATCACGTCTGGCTTTTCAGTTTTTAGATCTGTAAAGAGAATAAGCTATTACTCAAGCAAGCAATATTGTCTCTGGACCATCATTTCTCAAATACATCTACTAGCAACTTCTAATGTTACCAGTGAGCACAGTTTATGCCAGTGGCTTTATAGGGCAGAGCTTTCCAAACTTTTCATGTTGGTGACACACTTTTAGACATACACACTGCAGCTGACACACTATGGCATGACACACGTTATCCTCCCCCCAAAAATATTGCATTGTCAAATGTACTCATAGATTTTCATAATTTCTGTATCATTAGAACTTAGGATCTGACAGTGAAATTGAAAGGGAGTAGTAGACTCAGAAGAGAAAGTGTTTCATCAAACAACACATCATGTGGTATAGGCCACTGGCCTACACACCATTTTAAAGGTGATTAGGTTAAACCAGATGAGGGGTTATTAAGATTGGCAAAATGCTTTTTTGTGTTTTGCTGAGTTGTAAAACTCTACAGGTTCAGAGTACAGTGGTGCCTCACAAGACGAAATTAATTCGTTCCGCGATTTTTTTCGTCTTGTGATTTTTTTCGTCTTGCGAAGCACGGTGTCGGGAAAGTTTTGGAAAAGCTTCAAAAATCACCAAAGTCTTTAAAAACCTCAAAAAAGGCTACCACACCGCGTTCTAAGAGTTGCTCCTCAAAGTCAAGTCGCAACTGTATTAACGGTGTTAAGAAAAAGGAAACAAACTTGTCAGATGTTTCCGTCTTGCGAAGCAAGCCCATAGGGAAAATCGTCTTGCGAAGCAGCTCAAAAAACAAAAAACCCTTTTGTCTAGCAAGTTTTTCGTCTTGCGAGGCATTCGTCTTGCGAGGTACCACTGTATTTTTATAGTCCACAAAACCACATGCTATAATAAATTTGTTAGTCTGGACTTACTGTGTGGTATCTTTAAAATGTTTTCCTTTTAGGGAGAAGAGGGGCCCCAACCGCCCTTGCTCCCAGCCTGGCACAAAGCAGGCTTGGATTCCAGCCTCTCCCTCCCATTCAAGAGGAGATATAGGGAAACAACCAATGCAATGAAAGATATAAAAACAGCTTAGAACTATTCTCCCTAAGTGTGAAATATGTAGTTGCTACTTAACTGTGGAGCACAAACCCACAAAGCCCCACTGTCACATCACCAGGTCTCTTGTGACATGTGGGTGTGCTTACCCTTCTCTTCTGATCAAGGAATAACTTAAATATATAGCATCTGATCTGATATTGAGATATGATACTACTTCCTCCTTTAAAATTTCCTACATGCAAAATCGTCACACCTTTGTCCCCAGCTGCTTTACAGAGGCATGAGGTCATTACTCTCTTACAAAGAAAGAATGAGGCCGAAATATAGCATAGGCAACTTTGCCGAATTTCTCTCCCCCCCCCCCCTTTTCGGAATAGGAAGCTAGATCTGGCGGCTTCAATGGATCTATTTCGCAAGCAGAGCTAAACGTCCCAATCCTAAAATTAGGACTGAGAAATGTTCCACTAATGAAACATAACTGGGTTAGGGGGCACATTTTATGGTCAGGGATGCCGCACGGAATCACAGACTTGTAGAATTGGTAGGGGTCGCGAGGGTCATCTAGTCCAACCCCGTGCCATGCTGGGATTTTTGGCCCAAGGTGGAACTCGAACCCTAGACCCTGAGATGAAGAGTCTCATGCTCTACCGACTGAGCTATCCCAGCAATCAGATCTGCTGAATTATGCAAGTGCGGATCTGATCTTACACTGATGCTAGCGAACGTCAGGCTGTGCTGTAGGTTCGGTATAGGGAAGGAGAGATGCTTTCTCCCCAACCCCGCCCCGAAGCGCGAGCGCCGGCGTCTCCCCTCTCTCCCCACCCACTCCGGGGCACTTACGGGCCGGACTCCAAAAGGGGCCACGGCCTGCTCCCGATTCCGGCCGCAGAATGGAGCCGCGACCGTGGCTCCCTGCCGGCAGGCACTTCCCTCGCCCGCCTCTCGCACTGACCCCTGTCCGCTTTGCTGTCAAAAGGAAGGTCGCCCGACCCAGCCGGCTGCAGCAGCCCCACATGTTGCCCAACGCGGCTCAGATATCTGCGCGTTTTAACATGTCTCCTCCCATTCTTTTCCGGGCTTCCCAAGCTATAGCAGGCCGCGTCGTTTGCCTGTCTTTTCGTCTGTGCCTTATAGGCGCTTTGCACCAGAAGCTGCTACCTCAATCCTATGCCCATTTGCTTAGAAGCCTCCTGTAGGGCTTACTCCCGAGTACACAAAAGACATTTAAAGTGCACACACACATATCCCTCAAAGGAATTGTACTTTACCCCTCGGAGAACTACAGTTCCCAGCACCCTTAACAAACTACAGTTCTCAAGGTTCCTGGGAGTGGGGTGTGTGCTTTAAACGTATGCTGTTTAAAGTGAGTCTAGAATTGCATGCCAAATAAGCACTTCTGTTTTCTTCTCAACCCAGTGGAACGGTTTCCCTACCTCTAGAGGTTGTGGACTCTCCTTCCTTGGAGGTTTTTAAGCAGAGGTTTGATGGCCATTTATCATGGATGCTTTAGCAGAGACTCCTGCATTGCAGCCGGGGGTTGGACTAGATAGCCCCTGGGGTCGCTTCCAACCCTACAATTCTGATTCTATGAGTTGTATTATGTTAACACCACTTCCTTTTCTCTGGATGCGCCCCTCAGGGTGCCCTCAGTTTCCCCTTTTCTGCACAATTAAGAAGTTCTTTTGTTTATGCCCTCGTTTCACCTCAAAAGGATATTGTAGGGCTGGAAAAGGTGCAGAAGACGGCAATCAAAATGATCAAGGGACTGGAACAACTCGCCTATGAGGAAATGATATAATATTTGGGGCTTTGTAGTTTAGGAAAAAGTTTAGGAGTAAGCGGGGACACGCTAGAAGTGTATAAAAATATGTATGATGTTGATAAAAGTGGATAGAGCAAAGCTTCTTTCATAATTCCACAATCAGTGAAGTGGAATGTTGAAAGATTGCTGGGGAAAGCATTCTACTCCCCCCCCTTACCTTAATTTGATGGTACAAGATTTCAAGTATTACTATGTTTTTAAAAAACATACTAACAAGTGTAGAACTCTATATTCACCCTTGGGCTAGTCTTGGGGAGCAAAGATCACTCCTATACTTGAGCCTTCCACATGGCAAGCCTTGTGCTACCAGCTGAGACTACAGACTGGTGATTCACCCGGTAGCATTATTTATGACAACATTCCTTACACAGAAATGCTTCAAATTATATTGCTTTATGCAAACAAATACTTTTAAAACCTAGATGAGGCTTATTCATTCATATGAAACCTTTTTTTTTTGCTAGCAAGTTTTCTATAAAACAGTCATGGGTGCAATTTTCCAAAGTGTCTTTCTGTGTATATCTGTAATGAAATGTGTATTGTTTAAAATATATACTTCACAATATTTTGAAAGGCCTTTAGCAGCCAGCCTTGTGGCATATGGTGGCTTTGCATTTCCACATGCAAGACCTATCACTGGTACAAACCAGTCATGTCATACGATAGCTAGCTACAGTATGGCACTTCATATACAGTTATCTGATCTCTAGCTGAAGAAACAGAAGGTAACATATTTAGAGGTTAAAGCAAACATTAAGAATTAAGAGCCTCATGCTCCAGAGTAGTCCCAGAAACAAATGATCACACAGCATTACCTCAGTACAGTGCTAAACTGAGTGGCTTTACAATTATAATGATAAGCAATTACCTGCAAACTGTTCCACCACAAGGCTTATTTATTTGAGGCTTCCAGACTAGAGGTTGCTGTGGAATGGGCTACTGTGATCCACAGAAATCACTGGGACATATTTCTTAGACAACTGTCTTGCATGTGCAGCATGTATATGCCATGTGTGCAAATTTCCCCATTCATGTCAGTGAAGCAATGAAGGAGGACATCTCCATGCATTTATGCTTTTACAACAGGGTGCACAATTTTGGGGGTGGGATCAGAACCAATGGCACTGAGATGTGGAAAAATACTGCTTCTTTCTGATAGTCTTTGACACAGTTCTTAAAAGAATTTTGATCAAACACATTTTCATTAGCAAAGGTGGAATTTGAAGAAATGTCTAACAGGATTTCCCCTTGGTTTTTAATTAAACGAGGATAAAACATCTCTATAAAAGGGTGATTAATTTAAGCTGTCATATAAACTGGTTCTCTGGTTGCTGGCTGTCAGCCTATCCATATGGCATTCCTTTTTCTACAGATAGAAGAGTATATTTATGATAGCGTAATTAAAAAGTAAGTCAAGTGTTGCAGTATACACGACATATACGCAATATTCTGATTGATCCATTCCCACTGTGCTAATCTTTCCTAAACCTAAAGATGGATCTAATTTGTGCTATTTAGTAAATTTGCCTATTTATGTGGCATACCAAGAAAGATGGCAGGAAAGAAAGAGGTAGAGTCAGTGGTATGGTGCTGTACCAGACAAAACATTAAAAATAACAAGGTATTATAGAGTTGTGGCATCTGTTCTGATGGAGCTTTAGGGCAGAGGTGCCCTTAGAACAGGACTTTGAGACAGAAATCTCAAGTCTCAACTTTGGGTCCTACGCAGCCACCTGACCTGAAAGTACTGGGTGTGGCCTGTTCTAAGAAGCAGCCTTGCCATTTAGTGAGTTCAATGGACACTTCCCAGAACTCTCTGCAGGGTACAACATGCAGTAGTTTTATTGCAAACACCCAAGTATATGTGTGACTCTAGATTCATAGTCTATCAAGGAAATGCACTCTGCATATGCCCAGAAGTACAATTACACATGCTCAAACCCTGAACAATGCTAAATACGTCCTGGCTTAAATGGAACCTAGTGGTTTGAGCCGAATCGTTTGTTCAGAAGTAAACCATGCAGAGCAAGGGCTTAGTTTTATATTCAGTGAAAATATTCAGGGCACCAGGTTCAATCCCCGGCACTTCCAGTTAATAGGATCACGAGAAAGGCCCCACTCTGCCTCAGATCTTAGACAACTACTGTTGTCAGGCAAGAGACAAAGCAGGGATCGGTGGATCAGCCCTCCTATACCCATCTCCAGATCCGTAAAGGGCAAGGGCTGGGGCAATCCGGAATCCTGCACAATTCGTAGCCTAGGACGTGACGCCTGCTCCTTTAACGATGGAAGAGAATAAAAGCCGCTGTGCACATTTAGCGCGATGATGGCTTGCGTTCCCGGTGCAAACAGCCGCACCCGTTTTCAAGGGAGTCAGGAGCGAGCGAGGCCTCTCCAAACACGTGGGCACCAGCAATTTCAACGGGGGTTGACATCGATGTAAATACAGGCGGCTCCCTATCGGCGATGCGGCAGCTCCGGCTGGTGTTTACAAAGCAGAGCGGACCCCCCAACACACAATCCCGCCCCATTCAACCGCCCCGGCTCTCGCTTAGCCGCCTCTCGGGGCGGGACGGGCAGCCCAGGCGAGCGAGCGAAGCGGCCCTCGCCGAAGCTCGGCTTCCTTTGCCGCTTCCTGCTCCTCCTCCTCCTTGGCTTCTGCTGCCGCCGCTCCAGCCTGCAGCCTGCGAGGGCGAAGCCCGTCGCCCAGCGCGGTGAGTGCGGCGGGCTGGGGGAGGCGAGCTAAGGGGAGGCCTCTCGCTTGGGTGGGGGCCGTGGAAACCGAAGCGGTGGGGGCGCGAGGTGCTGGGCGGGGAAGGGGCTGCGCGGCATGTGGGCCCTTCCTCGTCCGCTTTGCAGTGCCTGGGGACCCCCGCTAAGGACTCCGCGGTGCTTCCCCGAGGGCCCGAGGTCTTGCAGGCGGTGGCTGAGGCGCCCTTGCCCCGGCCTTCCTCAGTCGTGGCCTAGGCAGGCGGCCTGCGCTGACCAGTGACACTTTTGGGGGTTGAATTGTGACGCCGCCTTGCACCTCCTTGAGCCCGGCTCGCCCTGGCGGCCGAACTGGTAGGCCGGGTCCCGGGTGGTGAACGCTTAGCTCTCCCCGAGCCTTTAAAGGGCCCAGGCCTTTAAAGCCTCGCCCCTGGGCTCCAAGGTGTTTGCTGCCCAAATGAATGTGCCCACTAACTTATTGTTGGCCTAGTTGGTTAGAGTCAACAGTGTGAGGCGGCAGCAAAACAGCTCATGCTGTTCTAGGCTGCATCAGCAGAAGTACAGTGCCCAGATCAAGGCAAGTGATAGTACCACTCTATTCTGCCATAGTCAGAATACTGTGTCCTATTCTGGGCACCATAATTGAAGAATGTTGACTAGGATGATCAAGGGCCTGGAAACTAAGCCTTATGAGGAGCGCTTGAAGGAGCCAGTGGCGTAGCATGGGTTGTCAGCACCCGGGGCAAGGCAAGTAATTTGTGCCCCCTAACCGGTGGATTTGCGCCCCCTAACCCTAACCCCCAGATGTTGCGCCCGGTGCGGCCGGCCCCCCCTGCACCCCCCACACTACGCCACTGGAAGGAGCTGGGTATGTTTAGCCTGGAAAAGAGGAGACTGAGAGGAGATAGGATAGCCATATCCTAAGGACTATCACATGGAGGAGGGAGCATGCTTGTTTTCTCGTGCTCTGGAGAGTAGGAATCAAACCAATGGCTTCAAGTTGGAAGAAAGGAGATTCCGGCTTAACATTTGGAAAAAACCTTGTGATAGTAAGCTTTTCAGCAATGGAACAGACCAGACCCCCACAAGACTCTCCTTCTTTCGAGGTTTTCAAACAGAGGTTGGATGATCATCTGTCATAGATACTTAAGCATTGCAGAGGATTGGACTAGATGACTCTTGGGTCCCTTCCAAGATTCTGTGGTGCCAAGGTTGCAGGTTCAGTCCTCATACGGGCCAACTGCATATTTCTGCATTGCAGGGGGTTGGACTAGACGGCCTTTGGGATCCCTTCCAACGCTGCAATTCTATGAACTAGTACAAATCTTGGGAACTTTGGGCTTTCCAGGTGTTGTTGGACTACAATTCCCATCAGCCCTAATCAGCATAGGGAGGGTGAGTGTTGTACTCCAGTGATATCTGAAGGGCCAATTGTTTCCCCAGCCCTGATCTAGGGAATACATACCCTCTGTAGTGTACAGCATTCCTTACTGAACACCTCAGGATTTGCTTCCAAGAAAACATGTTCAGATCATGCAAGGAGATAGTTGTTTTGCTGGTCATGGTGAATGGGTACTGCAAAAGCATAAAGAGCACCTAAGGTGTGTGTGGGGGGAAATGTGTCCTGTATATGTCCGCAGGAAATTGTGAGTCAAGTAGTAAGGGCAGTTTGGGTCCAGGGAGTTGTTGCTATATTAGTCCCAAAGGAGGAGAAACAAAATAGGTAAGCTGAGCTGCCTTGCTTGAGGCTGCCTTCTGTTGGTACACACTTACGCAAGTTGCCAAGTCACACAGAGCTCTAATAAATGCTCAAGAGGAAGTGTGAACAAACCAACCTCAAACTGCCAGTGCAAATAGCACAGAACAATATTTTGTGAATATTTGACTACCCCTTTCCACCCCGTGTTAGAAACTGAGATATGAAGGCTAGGAGCTACGTAAATGGCACCTTAAACCTAGGTTATGGGCACAACGACAGAATGTCTAGGCAT